>NC_065451.1:2213509-2842843 GCF_917563875.1 Diabrotica virgifera virgifera | reverse complement strand
GCTACTGAATTGTGTTCTAGTATTTCTTTGATTTTTTTAACTGAGCATTATTATCGTAGCTATTCGACTTTAAAAGTGACAATCAGGTCTGAAATTCTCATGTCATGGTAAAAAAATTAGTGGTTATCTTGACATGATTATTTAATACCCTCTATAACTAATTGCTTCATATTAATCAGTTATTGTTATTGAGAAACTATTTAAATAAGATTATGTGGTTGTCTTCTTTACGTTCTATATTCTTCTTCTTCAGGTGTCACCTCCGCTACGAAGGTTGGCAATCATAATAGCTATTTTAATTTTTGAGGCAGTAGCTCTAAGTTTTGAGCTGCATCCAAACCATTTTAGGAGGTTCTTCAGCCTTGAAATGCGCCTTATTTCGATGTTTCTTCTGTCATCTATCTTTCCTTGCATTATGAGTCGCAGGAGCCATACTTCGCGCCCCATATCACATATCCGAGATACTGTAGTTTTCTTTCTTTAATTGTAAGTTCAACTTTCTTCTCTTTACCTATTCTTCTTAGTACTCCGTTGTTCGTAATTCTATCTACCCAGGAAACCCTCATAATTCTTCTATAGGTCCACATTTCAAAGGAGTTAAGTCGTCTCATCGTCTCTACATTTAACGTCCATGATTCCACTCCATAGTATAGTACACCTGGAACATACGACCTTTTTCATTTTCATAAAATTAGAACGTGCCTTTTCGATTCTGACTTTGATTTCTGCAGTGTAGTCATTATTTTCCGTTAAAAGTGTTCCTAGGTAAGTGTACTTTTTTACTCTTTCGATCTGCTGGCCCTCTACTATCAAGATTTCGTTAGTATTATGGTTGTTTTTGCTAATTTTCATAAACTTCGTCTTTTTCATATTGAGAGAGAGTCCGTACTCCCTACTACACCTTACTATTTTACTCATGAGTCTTTGCAGGTTGTAAACTATCGGCTATTATTACTGTATCATCTGCATATCTGATGTTGTTAACTAAGACCCCATTTACTCTTATGCCGACTGTTTCATCTTCCAGAGTTTCTCATTACCTTTTCAGAATGAGCGTTAAATAATAGAGGTGATAGTATGCAGCCTTGCCGGACTCCTATCTATATTTCCATTTCTTCAGATGTTTCTTTTTCAATTCTTACTATTGCTCGCTGATTGTAATAGTGGTGTGTTATTAGTCTTAAATCTCTTTCATCTAGGTTTTTAGTTTTCAGAATTTCCATGAGTCGATCATATTTTACTTTATCAAACGCTTTACTGTAGTCTATAAAACAGACGTAAAGAGGACGTTTAACATCCAAACATCTCTGTGTCAGCACGTTGAAGGAGAATAATGCCTCTCTGGTACCCATAACCATTGCGGAACCCATATTGAGTGTCACTAATATCCAGCTCTAGTTTAGAGTGCATTCTGGCGTGGATAATTTTCAGCAGAATTTTCAAGGTATGTGCCATTAAGCTTATGGTTCGGTAGTCACTGCATTCTTTGGCATTCACTTTCTTTGGCAAACACACAAATGCTGATGTCAACATTTCTCTATGGGATGATTCCCGTAGTATAGATAGCGTTGAACAGTTCTACTATTATGTCCAGGTTTTTCTCGTTGACCAACTTTCTCAGATCGCTAGGTAATTCATCTGGACCAGTGTTCTATATTAGAATGTTTCAATTTTGTCTATGAATTTGATTATTGTGTTTCCTTTTAATTGTTTTGTTCTACTTTGATTGCTATTTTGCTGCCATTTTTCGCACCTACATAGATATTCTATGTTTTAAAACATCTCCTATTAATACATCCATCATAATTTTTGCCTTTTGTCCCTTTTTAACCTTCCCCATGTTAGATAATTGCATTTCAGTTAGATTCAAGCCTCACCGGTGCCCCGAAAAGTTTCGACTCATATCAAGTCGTCATCAGGAGACACTAGGTGAGTAGCAAGCAAGCAATTTGATTCAACCCGACATGTAGGAGATGTCCACCCTATCGAAAAAGTACATTCGGGTATAACAATTCATTGGGGCGAGGCGTTTTGACCCGAGTGGAAAACAGGGATCACCCCACCTCGCTCCAATGCCCCAGGCCATCCCTTTCCCCCCATAGCACGCTGATGCGCGATGGGGGCACAACTATCAGCCAAATGCTCTTCACAATGGAATCCTGGGTAATAAGATTCCAGTGTGGTGCCCTAATCGAATTCAAAACTAGGCCAGCATGAAGCGCTCTATGCCTTTATCTTCTAATTACTTATCCGCGGTACTAAAATTGCTTGCTTGGGCCCCAAGTCATTGTACCAAGCCCCACTGAGCTCGGTCCAATGGCTTGGTGCTCAAGAATTTAATGTTTTTTGTGTTTTTCATGTTTTTTTGCTCGCTTACGCCTTTTTTGTTTTTTTGTATTTTTTTGTTGGCTTGCGCCTTTTCCTCTATTTTCTTACTGGCTGCCTTTACCTGGTCGTGATGTTGGACCTATGCGTGTTTATTCGGCACTTGGTATTTCGAGCTACGAACTATCTACTACTTTTACTTTTTCCTTTACTTTGTCTCTCATTGTTTGCTATATTCGTTCACTTTAGTCCACTATTTGTTATTTAGGCCGTTTGTGCTTCCATCGGTGGAACACTAGGTGAGTGTTCGAAGCAATTTCTTCTTGGTGGATTTGTAAACTAAACCGACCGGAGTATGCTTAGCACGACCTCTATATGTGAAGCCAGAAAGATTTTATATTTGTATCAAAACTAGTTTAACCTTAAAACCACTCTCATTCAGATATTCTTCAGGAGTCTACATAAAGCTGATTGTATTGCTCCAATTCAAACGACCACGCCGAATATTATCTATACCTTCAAAAATTTCCAACAACAGATTTGTATTTTCCCGTCTTATAAAGTCAGTAAAGGGATTATATTGCTATTTTCATATTGTGAAATACGAAGAAGATTTAACAACGCCATTTTTTTTTCCATTCAAACTGTTAAGAGGGGTATTTTCCCTGTCATTAAGGGATCTATTGCAAAATGCCAGAACATTTAAATTAATTTATCCAAATTCCGGCATTTGTTTAGTGTTTGTGTTTTTATTTCGATTTATAAAAATATGCAAAAAGTTTACTGTTGCATAAAATATGCAAAATATTAAATGTTGTTTTGTAACGAAAAAAAAAATAGGGCAAGCTATTTATTATTGTCAGACTCAGACTGCATAAATACATTTAAACATGCGTAAGAAATGTAGGTATTGTTTAATATTTTTCTATATAAATCAGAACGAGATACCTAAACAATAACATATTTTGAGATGTATCTATGTTAAACAAATGATGCAAAGTTAACAAATTTTGGTTTTATTTATTTAAGTAGGTATGTGTGTTGGTACAGTTTGTAAAATTCATTAATTTAACCAATTACTTAATGGCTTAATTAGTTTTTTGCTCATCGAGCTCTTCTAGTAGGGGCGATACGGGTGACATGTTATTTCAAATTCGTTTAGTGTTATACATTCATTATAAATACAAACCTTGGATTTGTTTATAAATTTGTCCAAAAGGTGTTTGCTTCCGCGAATGATACTTTGAAGATAAATTGAGAGTAGATATTAAAAATTAGAGGCGATAAAGTACACCCTTGCCTCACTCCACGTCGTATCTGCACTACTTCCGTCGTGTCCTTACTAATTCGTATGTTTCACATACAATTTTTTAATAATACGGAGGTCTCGGTCATAAATTTCCATCTACTGCAAAACACCATTTTTTCCAAAAAAGTGGTGTATTTTACCAACTTAAAGCAGGAGTAACTTTTAGTACTAGAATACCTCATAATTTAATAATCTAGTATAAAAATTCTTAATAATTAAAGACAAAAAAGTTATGCGATAAAATAACCGTTGACCTAGCCAAAACGGACGCAAATGACCGGTAGTAGAAATTCGCAATTAATGAAATCGATTCATCTCTAGAATATAAATAAACGTAGCAGTTTTCGTTTTTCTAAATAGTTTTTTTTTAATTTTTTTTTATGTTCAAAAAACGAAAAGTTTTCAAATCTATTAATCTTTTTTTTCTTAATATTTTAAATCTATTAATCTAGAAAACAGATAATATCTTATGTTTTAAAAATCCAGGCTCAAAAATGCTTAAAAATTAAAAACAAAATAGTTATGCGATAATATAACCTTTGCCCTACCCAAAACGGACACCTATGACCGGTACTAGAAATTTGCAATGGATGGAATTGATTTATCTCCGGAAGATAAATACGTGTACAAATTTTCGTTTTTCTAAATAGAAGAGTTCTGGAGATATTTAAGAAAAACGAATTACCAGAGGCCATCTTCAAATAGCTCCAGCTCCTTTAGGAAGCATTTTCGGACTAGATGAATTAGGTTAAATTGTCTTAAAATTATCTGAGGAATCTCCCGTCTTCGTTTGTCGGTAGAGTTTCTGGACACCCTGTATAGGTATCCTTATTGACCAGAAATGTAATAGTCCTGTCGCCAGGGGGGGTACAACGGCCTCCTTAATTCAGATGGACTTACTCAAGTTTTTTTTTATATATTTTGACCCGTAGAATACGAATTTTTTGGGTAACAGTTGATCCGGATGTCGATAAGATTGTTATAGACAAAGAACTTGAGGAATTACATAACAGCGATTTCTCGCAAAACAAAACATCTTTTTGTATTTTTTGGGTTATTTTAAGTAAAAAATATTCTTACAAGTTTTTTCGTAGAATGGATAGTTTTCGAGATAACCGCGGTTGAACTTTCAAAAAATCGAAAAATTGCAATTTTTGAACCCGAATAACTTTTGATTAAAAAAGTAAAGTAGCAATTCTGCTTACTGCATTTGAAAGTTTAAGTCAAATTATATCGGTTTTGATTATTTGCAGTGCTAAAAATTAATTTTTTTATTGGTCAACAAAGCTGTAAACACATAGTGTTTCCCGTGCCTAATACATGCGTTTTAACGCATGCTACGTAGAAATTGCCTCGCTTGCACTTGTAGCTACTCTACCTACTCGTTCGATTTTAAATGAGAAATCATTGAAACATCACTCACGCACTAGGTGTTTATAACTTTGTTTAACAATAAAATAATAAATTTGTAGCAATGCAAATAATCAAAACCGATATAATTTGACTTAAACTTTCAAATACGGTAAGCAGAATTGCTACTTTATTTTTTAATCAAAAGTTATTCGGGTTCAAAAATTGCAATTTTTCGATTTTTTGAAAGTTCAACCGCGGTTATCTCGAAAACCATGCCTCCTACGAAAAAACTTGTCAGAACATTTTTTGCCTAGAATGATCCAAAAAATACAAAAAGATGTTTTGTTTTGCGAGAAATCACTGTTATGTAATTCCTCAAGTTCTTTGTCTATAACAATCTTATCGACATCCGGATCAACTGTTACCCAAAAAATTAGTATTCTACGAGTTAAAATATATAATAAAAACTTGGGTAAATCCATCTGAATTAAGGAGGCCGTTGTACCCCCCCTGGCGACAGGACTATAAGGAAGAAACTGAAATCAACCTCAGTTGACCAATAGCAACAGATCTGCTGGAGCCATGAACAAAATGATTAAGGCCAAAGATATATCTCGTAATACAAAAATAAGAGTATACAAAACTATAATTAGACCCACAATGCTATGCAGAAAAGATTGGAAGCATGGAAAAGAAAGATACAGTACAACCTGCCATATCCGGACCTCCCCATATCCGGACGGTTCTGCGCCGTCCGGATCAACCGAAATCTACCGAGAAAGGCAGTTCTGCTGTTGGACAACGCACTAAAAGAAGAACTAAAAGATGGCGAAATAATGTATTATAGAATCTATAAAACGTGTCTATCGACGAAAGTTATTGATGGCGTTGATTACTGGAATGTATGAAGGAGAAAACGTTTCAGAGACAAAAGAAGTAGTGGTCTTGATATCCGGATTTTTTCATATCCGGATCGGTCTGTCGCCACATTGATCCGGATATGACAGGTTTGACTGTAGTTAACAGAATGTTTGGTGGAAAAGTAGTAGAGGGAGAATGGAGAAGACCAACTAATGTAGAAGTGTACCAATTTTATGCTAACCCTCCAATACCAAAAGTATTGAAAACCGTAGACTTGGATGGTTCGGACATCTAGAAAGAATGCGAGCTAATAGACAAGTGAAGAATATTGATTGGAGAGTACCTGAGGGCAAAAGAAGAGAGGAAGACCAAGAAAAAAATAGAGCGATGAAGTGATGGAAGATCTCAAAGAGATAGGAATAAGAGATTGGAAGCTAGCACCTAGAACAGAAAACGATGGAAGTTATCATTATTTTTAAAGAAATTTTCTGTTGTCCATTCAACTATAGAAGAAACCTTTTTAAATTTTATTAAAGATACTAACCACGTATAAGCTGACCGCAAATGTACTCATATCTCTCCTATAACCATCTCAAACGAATCAATTCTGTACCGAAACAGTTCTCACATATTAGACGGTATTTAGACATGTTGGCGTAATCCAGAAAAAAAAAACAAAGCCATCAAACATTGTCATCGGTAACGAAACCGAAAGTGGTGGGAACCATAATTGCACTCATGCAGACAATACTAATAATTTCAAAGAGTTTGATGTTGTTATTGTTGTGCGGCGTTACATATTAGGATCTGGACCATTGTTTATTTGTCGTGAACAGAACAGTGTGTGCATCGTTGTTAGTGGATAATTTAGTTAGAATATAAGATGGTAAATCAGTTTTTGCATTCATAAATATTTCTTTAAGGAGTGATGGGGAAAACTTTTGAATGTTCTCAAAGAATGTATATATTTATATAAATATAAATAATTTAGGATTTTTTAATCAATGAAAGTAATTTACATTGTTTTGACTTTAAACATGGCCATATTAATTAATATCTGACTGATTTGTGACTCTACTAAGTTAGCTATTATAGCTGTCTCTCCTTTTCTTCTCTTTCTCTTTTCATAGGTCAGCTTTTCCTCTCAGTGTTTTCCTTTTCAGGGGAAAAGGGCTGTTCCTTAATCTTCTTCGCCACACATTTTTGCCCGCCGTGTCTTCTTCACAGAAGCATTTCTCTCTCAAGTCTCCTGCCCCACAGTCCTTCCATCTTCTCCTCGGTTTTTCTCTATCTCTTCTTCCATCAACTTCTAACAGCTCTATCTTTTGTTCCACATAGTTTTCGTTTTTTCATTTCACGTTTAACGTGATCAAACCATTGCAGTCTTAGTTCTTGAATCTTTTTTGAGACTGTAGTCACCCCGGAACGTTCCCTAATCAAGTCATCCCTGATACTGGCCCTTCTAGTATTACCCACCATAAACAGTAAAATTGTCAATTCAGCTACCACCATCTTCTTTTTCTGAATCTTCTTTATAGACCACAACACTTCACCGCCGTACACCAACGCAGGCCTTGTCACACTGTTGTGTATATTTTTCCTTCGAGCCCTTTAAGAATCAGGATGTATTATGTGGGAGATTTCTCGATCTAGAGTTTCATTTTCCGATATTTAGAAGAAAAGGTATTTCAATTCTCCTACTTTTTCTACTTTTCACCGAGTAATTTTATGTCCCCATTCATTCCTGTTCCTTCCAACCACATATACTCCGTTTCAGACCTTCTAACCTTAAGTCCTCCTTCTTCAATAGTCTCTTTCCAACCCGCCAACTTCTCCTCCAACATTTCTTTCTCTCTTCTCTACTTGCTTCAATTTCTTGCATGCAAGACTTTCATGCAAGTCTATTGCATGTCTATATGTGCGATTTTACAGCTTGTAACCAGGCTTGTATGCAATTAATGTTGAAAGTTTTACCCTTAACCAAACTTATAAACTTTTATTTTTTTTTAATTACTTTGCTTACACCTTTTCTTTGCTTCTTTAATTTTGTTTCTAATTCTAGACCTTTTTATAGCTGTTAACAACCATATGGATTTGCTTCTTCATTTCTTCATCCCTAGCAATTGAAGAACCTATTAGAGCACAGAATCTAAAGCCACGGCATTTCAATCCACATCCCTTCCAGAATAACCCCAACAGAAGGTCGGATAGAGTAGGTCCTGTAGTCTTTAATGAGAACCAATCTCTTCAACGTCCTCCACCAGTCCAGGATGTTCCTTATCTGAAGGTGGTCAAGAAATACAAGAAGAAGAAAGTAGGGAGATTTGACGTTGAGGTAAGTTAAGTAATCATTAATATAATATTTATACATCTCAATAATGAAAATTAGACAGTTTAGTGTCTGAGTTTCTTTTCATATGGCTCCGTTTTATTTGTTTTACCTTTTCTATACTTACATACTCTTCGTGTCTGGAAGAGAACTGTAGAGCGAAGGTTCAGGAAGGAGACATGTATAGGAGAAAAACAGTTTCCTGTTTATGCCAAGAAGGAAGACAACAGATGCCTTGTTTGTTTTAAGACACTAGATAGAGAAATATGGCAAGAAAGGAAGAGTTACATTTGGTATTTATAGATCTTGAGAACGCGTATGATACAGTTCCTGTCGAAAACGGAGTATATGTGGTTGGAACGAACAGAAATGTTTAGGGGACTAAAAATTGCTTGGAGAAAAAGTAGGACGAGTAGGAGAATATAAACATCTTGGTATCCCTTTCCACTTTGCTGTCAATTCAACTCTTTGAAGGCCAAATATCATTCTGAGAACCTTCCATTTAAATACGCTGGTATTTAAATGGAAGGTTCTCAGAATGATATTTGGCCTTCAAAGAGTTGAATTGACAGCAAAGTGGAAAAGGATACCAAGATGTTTATATTCTCCTACTCATCCTACTCTTTCTCCAAGCAATTTTTTCAACTTCAACTCTTTAAAGGCCAAATATCATTCTGAGAACCTTCCATTTAAATACCAGCAGCTTATTTATTTCCCACTGACGTGGAGTCCATGTTTCACTTCCATATGAAACAACTGGGCGAATAATTGACATGTACAGTCTTAATTTCGATTGTCTTTTTAGCAGCTTAGATCCTAATAATGATAATAATGCTCTATTCCCCGCAGCTATCCTTGCTGAGACATCTTTTTCTATGTGGTTTTCATCTCTGATTATGGCCCCCAGATATTTAAATTATTTAACTACTTCGAAGTTGTGACCATTAATAGTTATGATCTGCCTAACTTTTGGTCTTGGATTTTTGGTTACTTGCATGTAGTTCGTCTTGTCTTCATTTAGTCTACGATCCAGACTACCTGTTTCCTCTTTGAGTTGTGAAAACACTTCTCTCACGTCTCTTGTAGAATAAGCGACTGCATACTGCATCTAGATCATCAGCAAAAGCCAATAATACTTTTGATCATCGATTCTTAAATCTCTCTGTCAGCTCAGGCGATATTTTACTTATTACATTTTCTAAGGCCAAATTGAATAGCTACGGTGATAAGGGGTCTCCTTGAATAAGCCGTGATGTTATACTAAATGGCATCGATATTATGTTTCCTATCTTTATCTGTACACAGCTCCACTAATTTTCCTGTTATTCCCATTTCTAGCATTGCTAGCCATAGTCTGCTTTTTTTATCGAATCATATGCTTGTTGGAAATCTACAACAATTTGGTGTAGATTTCAATTGAATTCCCAAGTTTTTTCTAATATTTGTCAGATCGTAAATATTTGATCAATTGTTGACCTTCCAGCATTGGTAAGTCACGTAGAATATCTTCCGAATACGGAGTTAGCCTCTTTAGCAAGATAATAATAATTGATACTACTACTACTATCGGTTTACAGCGTCCTCCAATGCCTTCCGACTCCTAACTGCCATTCTTCTCTGTTTAACCATAGACTTGGAGGGATTTCTCTTTCCTCTAGTTCTTTTTCCATTCCCTCCCTCCAGCTTCTTCTCGGCCTTCCTCTTTTTCCTTCTCCCTTGTGGTATCCATGCCAAAATCTGCTTAGGGATCCTGTCATCTGGCATTTTCTGTACATGGCGGTACCATATTAGTTGTTTTGTTTTTATGTCATCAATTATTGTATGTGTGACTCCCATCATTTCTCGTATTCTCTCATTTGGTATCCGATCTCTTCTTGATTTGCCTGCTGCTCTTCTCCAGAAGTCAATTTCTGTTACTAGTAGCATTTTCTCCGTTCTTTGTTTCAGTGGCCAAACTTCACAGCCATATGTGATTATAATTTTAAGTATGCTATTGTATATGAGCTGTTTGTTCGGTTTAGATATTTTCTGGTCCCACAGAATGCCGTTACAGCTGATTTTATAGCAGCATCGAATGTTTCATCTTGAGTTATCTTCATGCCCAGGTACTTGTATTCATCGCAGTGTTTAATTTCTACCCCATCGTCTAATGTAATGGACTGCTTTGTTCCTCCAATACACATGGCTTCAGTTTTCTTAATATTGACTTCGAGACCCCATTCGTTATATTCTTCTATTAGCTTCCGGGTCATGTAACTCAGGTCGTCATGATCCTGAGCAATCAGAATTTGGTCATCAGCGAAACATAAGGTATATATAGTGTTGTGTCGTCATTGAGAGGGATTCCCATGCCACTACATTTTCTTTTCCACAGCTTGAGTGCTTGTTCCAGATAAATTTTAAAAAGGGTAGGCGAAATACAACAATCCTGCTTCAATTCTTTCGTGACCTTAAATCCCTCAGACATCCTTGATCCAGTTTTAATTTTTGCAGTCTTCCATTATACAGACTTTCGACTGCTTTGATAAGACCATGTTTAATGTTGGTTTGATGTAGGGTTGACCATAGTTTGCTGAGGGGCACACTGTCATATGCTTTTTGTAAGTCTACATATACCAGGTGAACTTCTTTATTGACGGCTGTTTTTTTTCTCAATAACTTGCGTAATCGAGTACAGGTGGTCTACTGTGGACCTCCCAGCTCTAAAGCCAGCTTGCTCCTCTACTTCGTAATCTCTATAGTCATTTTCTATTTTGTTCTTAATAATAATTAATATGATGTGTTAATAAGCGATATGCCTCTATAGTTTCGAAAATGTTCTTTATCTCCTTTCTAATGAATTGGTATTATAACGCTTCCATTCCAATCCAAAATATATCCAAAGTATTTTCAAAATATTCCAAAAAACAAAATATATATTTCTTAATTCCTCCGATCTTTATATCGGATCTAATAGTTCAACTACCTTTACTTTACAAACTAAAACAATCTTCGCATGATGCGTTTACATAAGTTTCCCAACCCATTATTAAAATCTCCGACTAATTATTCGCTTCTTTGGGAAATGTTCTGTCAAATTATGTTGTAGATTTAGTTATATAAAATGTATTGGGTTACTAGTCTATTGTCCTCAAAATGATTTGTGTACTACTTTATGTGTCTCAACAACAAAGTTTTTTATTTTTTATTATAACTAGTACGGGAAAATATTAACTGTTTATAACAATAGAATTTTCTTAGAATCTTCATTATTGTACAGAATTTTATAGATAATGATTTCTATACACAAAACTTGTTATGCTTTTGTAAATCTTGTATTCTTGTTATTGCTTTTTTGTATATGTGTCGACATTCATCCTGCAAGCATCGAAAAACCATCGAGAAGGACCAACTTACTGTTGGCATTTGCAGACGATATCGATCTTAGGAAATATCAGATTAAGGATTAAAGAGACTTTCATCAGGTTCGAGAAGAAAGCAGAGATAATAGGACTCCTAATCAATAAAAGTTAAACTAAATAATATCTGTATATGAGCCATAATTTGTGCAGCCGATATGTGAAACAATTGTGCATTTAATGATAGAAGTATATAATTTGGACCACATATACTGCACATATATGTATGTATACACCGCTCTTAGACGTCAACGTCCTTCGGTAGGAATCTATGGAGGAGTATCACCAAGCCGCAAGCCTTTATCCCTTGCCGTACTGCTCCCTCATAGGTCGATCAGATGCCCGCAAATTCCAATCTAAGCGCCAGATTCATATTTAGAATTTTATACTGACGCGTTAGCCTTTTTGTTTTTCCGATGGCCTGGGCTGGGCTTGAACTCACATACCTCACGGCGGAGTGAAGTGTGGGTCAGCCGCTAGTCGCACTGAGCTATCCGATCGACCATATTGCACATATAAAGGTTCAAATTTAGATAGGAGGCCATCTCAGATTTTGCCTTTTACAAAAATGGCGGGGATTCAAAATGACGACTATAAATATGTGACTAATCGCACGATAACTTTTGAACGAAATGTCAGATTTCAACCAAATTTAGTATATAGGTTCTTTTTTTATATGTATAAGATCGAGGTCTTGAACCGAAAGAATCGGTTTACCAGAAGTTGCGCTTTTCCTGGTTTTTATGTAAAATTATGCTGTTTTTTTTTTCAATTCTTTCACCCTGTATGTATTAATTTTTCAAAAAGTTAATACCGCCATTGAAAAGGGCGTAAAAATATTTTTTAAGAAATATTTTTAACTTTTTAGTTATATTAATTACCATTTAATGAATATATAATCATTATGGGTGACTTTAATGCCCGTGTTGGTAATGACACAGTTCCGGGAATAAAACAACGATATAATGAAAATATCAGAAATGAAAACGGAGACCTTCTAACGAACCTCTGCAGCATAAATGAAATACGAATTAACAATACATTTTTCCCTCACAAAGAACAATACAAATACACTTTTGAAAACACTAGAGGACAAAGATCTATGATAGACTATATTCTGTCGAATAGAGAGTTACACCCGTCTCTAATCTTGGATGTAAGAGCACTAACATCAGCAGAAATAGGAAGCGATCATAAATTGGTATTGTGCAAAATCAGAATGAAAACACATCTATGTGATAACAAAACAGCAGAATACGCCACCAAGATTAAAGTCGAAAGCTTACAGGACGACTCCACCAGATACCTATTCCAAAAAAGACTAACGGAAAAAAGCAGCAACATGTATATCACAGAAAGTGACGGAGTCGAAGAAAGCTGGGCAAAAATTAAGTCTAATATCTTAGCCTCAGCCAAGGAAGTTCTTGGTGAAAGAAACACTAATAAAAATAAATCGCTTCCAAGACGAAGAACTCCATGGTTTTGTACAGAAGTGAAGGAAAAATGTAAAGAGAAGAAAAAAGCCTACCTAAAATACATGTCAACTAAAACACAAGAGGCATACGATAATTATAAGACCATAAGAAACGAAACACATTCAGTAGTAAGAAGAATAAAAAACGATCACTGGGAACGTTTTTCGAAAGAAATGGAACATGATTTTTATGGTCTCCAAAAGGTAGAGATGCATCAAGTCAAACTAGTTTGATTTTATTCAACAAACTTGACTTGACTTGAAAATCAAACTTTTTTTGTAAAAAAGTTTGACTTGACTTGATTTCGATATCTTTAGGTTTGATTTGAAATCAAACTTCTTCAAACAGTTTGAAGTTTGAATGTCATATTGGCAATGTGTTTATTTCCAATTCTAATTGAGAGCGTACGGATTTTGTTGTGACTTATTTGGATAGGTCTGAATCTGTATTCTGCTACTCCGCAAATTAGTTTGTAGTTCATATTTAGACGTCCATGTTTGGCTTGTTTATTACGTTCGTTTTGAAGTGTGTGGCTTTGGGAGATAATATCTGAATGTGGATATTTTTCGGTTCAGATAAAGTACCAGAACAAATTGAGTCTGATATTGAAGGTATACCCACTGCAAAAATTAAGAGAAACAATCTGTAGTCGAAGCAGTATTAATCAAGAAAAATAAATAAACTGATTTATTTGATGTTGCGGCAGGTAATTTCAAAACAATGAAAATTGCAAATACATACCTACTTCTATTATGTAAAAATAAAGAACAGCGTTATAAAATCACAAACAGTGAACTAATTCTAAAGGAAAGCGTTATGCATAACTCGACCAAGCGCATTTTCTTTAAAATCGAGATAACAGCGGATTCTGGTGACACATAGCTAAAACTGTCTTAGAAAAATCCCTGTTATTGTCACGTTAACGGTTACTAAGAAAAACAAAAATAAACCAAGCGACATTTTTTGGGTTTTTAGTTTTGCATAACAAGACTATATTCATAACTGCCATTCTTAACTGCCATTCATAACTGCCATATATCCATAACTGCCATTCATAACAGTTTCGCAATTGTAGACTAAGCGCCGACTATGGTCTATTTATGCTAAACTAAGCGTTTGGCCAGAATAACAGTTTTGTCCCCATTAATGTACACATTAATTTTGAAGTTTCCGTCAAAAAATGATGGAATTTTTTAAAAGTGAAAATGTTGTGTTTATATACAGGGTGGTTCATCTTATTCGCCTCGGTCTCTGTACGGAAAACCAATTGATATTTTAAAAAAATTTCTTCACAGAAATATACAGGGCCTTTAATACTACAACCTAAAAATAATGTGAATTATACAGGGTGTTCCAAAAAAGAGTGGTATATCAAAGTTATATTTTTTCTTATGGAATGCCCTATATCTGATGACATTATTGAATTGACCTTAAAAAATAAGCTATACTTTCATAAGAGTTCCCTATACCTAAATATAGGGTGTTTTGATTTATTTCGATTTTTATAAAAATGTAAGGTTTTAGAAAAAAAATAAATATCTACGAATCTAAGAAGCAGTAACAAATTCTTTCTTGGATCTTAATATTAGACTATTTAGCATACTTAAACAGATGCTTATTGTAACAAAATTTCTTACAGAGTGGTCAAAATATGAGATTGTTCTATTAACAAATTCAAGCTGTAATAACTTACTTATTTTAAATGGAAAATGGAACACCCTGTATCTTACTAGTCTATCGCGTAGAAAATTTACTTAGGTTTCAATTTGCATTAGGGTTTCCTATACCTATCTTTTTACAGGGTGGTCAACATATTAGATTGTTCTATTAACAAATTCAAGCTGTAATAACTTACTTATTTTAAATGGAACACCCTGTAGCTTATTAGTCTATCGAGTAGAAAATTTACTTAGCTTTCAATTCTTATTAGGGTTTCCTATACCTATCTCCCTTCATTTTTTAAATATTTAAATATTTCCTAATTTGTAAGCTTTAAAAATTAGAATTACATAAGTACCTATGTCGTGTTTATGTACAACACATCACCAACACCGGCAATATACTTAGACAAGATACTGTCATTAATAATAAAATTTTCATTGTTATCATGTAATCACACAGAGTGTTGTATTATTTTAGTTGATTTTGGCCTACATGTGAAATTGAATAATATGTTTATTTTAAACTGCATACCCTATATTAGATGCCGTATTCTGGAAGATATTTAAATTATATTTCATTCCGTATAAGTATTTTCCATATCTTAAACCAACGGTTATTAAGTAAATTTAAGAACGCCACTCTTTGTTTGAATCTTTAAATCGCAATTACAAACAATTAAATGCAATGGCTACTTTGACGAAAACGAGCCTATTGTACAAAAATATGTAAAAATGGGTATTAACAGCATAACATGGGAATTTATATTTACAGAATAACATGTGTATTGAGAATGTTAACATGGAATTGAAGAGATTTTAAATATCTTCCATTATAAAGAATAGAATATCGAGTATGTCATTTAAAATAAGAACACTCTGTGTGATTAAATGATAAAAATGTGAATTTTATTAATGAAACTATCTTGACTAAGATATTTAAGTATATTGCCGGTGTTGGTGATGTGTTGTACATAACCACGACATAGGTACTTAATTCTAATTTTTAAAGCTTACAAATTAGGAAATCTTTAAATATTTAAAAAATGAAGCTAGATAGGTATAGGAAACCCTAATAAGAATTGAAAGCTAAGTAAATTTTCTACTCGATAGACCAGTAAGATACAGGGTGTTCCATTTAAAATAAGTAAGTTATTACAGCTTGAATTTGTTAATAGAACAATCTAATATTTTGACCACCCTGTAAAAAGATAGGTATAGGAAACCCTAATACAAATTGAAAGCTAAGTAAATTTTCTACGCGATAGACTAGTAAGATACAGGGTGTTCCATTTAAAATAAGTAAGTTATTACAGCTTGAATTTGTTAATAGCACAATCTCATATTTTGACCACCCTGTAAGAAATTTTGTTGCAATAAGCATCTGTTTAAGTATGCTAAATAGTCTATTATTAAGATCCAAGAAAGAATTTGTTACTGCTTCTTAGATTCGTAGATATTTTTTTTTTTTCTAAAACCTTGCATTTTTATAAAAATCGAAATAAATCAAAACACCCTGTATTTAGGTATAGGGAACCCTTATGAAAGTATAGCTTATTTTTTAAGGTCAATTCAATAATGTCATCAGATATAGGGCATTCCATAAGAAAAAAAATATAACTTTGATATACCACTCTTTTTTGGAACACCCTGTATAATTCACATTATTTTTAGATTGTAGTATTAAAGACCCTGTATATTACTGTGAAGAAATTTTTTTAAAATATTAAGTGGTTTCCGTACAGAGACCGAGGCGAATAAGATGAACCACCCTGTATATGTAATTAAATTGAAAAATACAATAATAATCTTTTTCTACGACCGTTTAATAACATGCTCATTACTCGCTATTTTTTCATAGGTAATAGCACTCATTACTGTACCCGTGAGTAATAATTCATTACTCACGGGCTGAAGTTACTCACGGGTCATTACTCACGTGCTGAAGTTAGAGTCAAGTGACGCATGCCACTTTTAATATTAATCGTATATAAACTGCAAATAAAATTACTTAAAGTTGTTTATTTAATACAATAATTATTGTAATTTATATCAATAATTAATTTCAAAAAATTTTTAAAGGAACTTTAACTGTAACAATGTCAGTATATTCTTTACATTTATATGTTGTTTACTAAAAATTTTGACGTTTATCATTTATTTTAGTAACAGTGACATTAGCTCATTTTATTTATGTTAGTTGGAATTTATAACTAATATTGTGTTTATTTTTCAAGTTATATTGTGTTAAATATGTTATAATATATAGTTATATTATTATATTAGATATAGTTAAATGTAAATATACATTATAACTATTGAAATACGTCCACCGACAACAGCCATTTCTTATTTATTATATTAATTGACAGTAAGTACAAATTTAAGCTTATAACTTTTCGGAAACGAATAGAACTTATATTGACTATTTCTAGTTGCATTTTTACAATAAATAATAATTTGGTAATAGTAGGCAACCAATTATTCAGTCACGCACTAGGGTTAAATAGCATTTAGGTATTCTTGTAAATTATTAGGTATAATTTAAATCTTGAGTAGTTGATAATTAAATTTTTTACTAATTAAAATAAAAAAAGGTCGTAGAAAAAGTATAGTATTCTACTCGCATGTAATGCCTATTACTCACTCTGATGAATTACGACACTCGCCTACGGCTCGTGTCGCAAACTTCATCATCGTGAGTAATAGCCATCATTACATGCTCGTTGAATAATATACTATTATAAAAATTTTTATTATGTCTAACGTGCTATGTACTAAGAATATAGTATAGTATAATATAAGTCATAAAATGGACCTTTCGGGATTCTTCTATATTTTGAATTTTGAATGTTTATTAATCATTTCTGTACTAAGAGTATAAATCAATAGCCTGTTTTTCATGTATAAATATTGATTTTATTCCAACAGTACAACTTTTAATTTCAAAAGTCTGCTTTGTAAGGTACAGGTCAACTTCTATTGTTAGTACCTTCTGCTTTCACTTCGCAGCTTTGACTTATAATTTTAGTGCACACCAAATGTTGTGATTCTGGTGCATTTGTATTGAAAAAATGTAGATAATCCAAAATTGACCATAAAATTTCAAGGAATTAACATCCTTAAAAAGGGGTTGGTACGGAAACAGATTTTTGAGGTTCTTTGTTTTCTTCCTTTTTAACTTTCCTGAACCTTTTTTTATGACTTTCGTTCTGTCGTTGAAGACGGTGCCGATGTTTATTGTTCTCGGTTATAAAAGCAGAAAATTATAACTGTTCATTTAGTATTTTTTTTATTTAATTTTGTTGTGCGTGCTAAAATAGTACATTGTTTACCGGGTAGGAAAAGCTTAACATTCCTGGACGACTGTGAAGATAGCAACACAGAGTCCAGGAATGTGGCTTTTCCTACGAGGTAAACATACTATTTTTCCGCAAATCGTTTAAAATTCGACAGATATTGATTGATTTAAAAAAAACGCGATAATTTTATTCCCAAATAAATGGTGCTTTGAAATTCCTAATAAAATTACTTGGGTTACTATGGAAACGTATTGAGGTTGAATTGTCAAACTTCAATGTGTTTTCTATCATTTATGTAGAACACTAACAACTGTACGGAAATATAATTTCCTTACAGTAAGGAAATGACATTTCCTTACAGTAAGGAAGTCCTGACTTTTTCTTCAAGAAATTTTGACAGGAATGTCAAAATTTAGTGGCGATTTGCGGAAAAATAGTTTACTGTGAAAGTGTCAGTAAATTTTACTATTTTACATGATTTTTAAAAATGAGTAGAGGGAAACAAATACTAAAATTATTGGAACTAAAGGATGATTTATATGGCACTCAATGTATTATTAAATTTCTTATCTTAATTGGCAACTGACATGTCTATCTCAATAAAAAAGTATATAAAAAAATAAAAATAAATAAAATACAGGATCCTTTGTAAAAGGTATATTTAAAAGACCCTAATAATGGTTACATCACAAAACAAAACGTTTTCGGATTAACAAGTAATCCATCATCAGTGTTAAGCCAATAACATGCATGCGTGAGCCACCAAAAAGTTATGGGTAAAAACCCTTTAAAAGATATAGTTGACACTCAATTTTCAATATGTGAGGTTCATCCCTTTCATATCACATCCACGTGGGTTAGAGTCCTGTGTTGCCCTGGGTAATATCCAGGAATATTTGCAACCTAACTATTTTAAACATAATATGTAGTATAATATAAGATCTTATACCTTTTAAAGGGTTTTTACCCATAACTTTTTGGTGGCTCACGCATGCATGTTATTGGCTTAACACTGATGATGGATTACTTGTTAATCCGAAAATGTTTTGTTTTGTGATGCAACCCTTATTAGGGTCTTTTAAATATATACCTTTTACGAAGGATCCTGTATTTTTGTGATTTATGGTATACAGCCAGCTACAGGAATTTTATTTTCCTCGTGGATTGTTAAAAAAGTATATCTACGAAATAAATTATGTTTCAAACCCTTTCAAACTAGTTTGACAAACAGTTTGAATTTTCAAACCTGTACGATTGACCAGTTTGACTTGACTTGAATTATTTGTCAGAAGGATTGACTTGAGTTTGACTTGAAATTAAGTCAAACTCAAGTCAAATTCAAACATTCAAGTCAAACTTGTGCAACTCTACCAAAAGGAAATATGGCGCTTTATAAGAGGTCAAAGAATGGAGGTAAAGGAACTAATAGAACCAAAACACATAGAAAAGGATACATGGATTGACTATCTAAAAAAGCTTTATGCAGAGGAAGAACAAATAATGCTAGAACCGGAAACACCAGAAATTACCACAGATGAAGATGTTAATATAAGTGCACAGGAAGTACGAAAAACACTCGAAAAGCTGAAGAACAGAAAAGCTGCAGGTAAGGATGGAATACCAAACGAACTACTGAAATATTGTGGAGCAGCAATGACAGAACAATTAACAACATTAATTAACAAAATCATAAAACACTGTAAAATACCGGAAGAATGGAGAACGAGCGAACTAATCCTACTATTCAAAAAAGGAGATAAAAAGCAGCCAGAGAACTACAGAGGTATCAACTTGTTAAATACTACCCTAAAACTTACAACTAAAATCTTACAAGACGTAATGAATCAGAGGATAAGTTTAGCAGATGAACAACAGGGTTTTCGTACTGGAAGATCGTGTACAGATGCAATATTCGTCATAAAGCAAATTACTGAGAAATCACTAGAGTATAATAGACCAGCATTTCTATGTCTGATTGACTTAAAGAAAGCATTTGACAGAGTAAGACTCAGGGATGTAATCCACCTTCTGTATAATAGAGAAATCCCTCTAGATATCATAAAAACTATTGAGAACATCTACCAAAATAACAAGATGGAAGTCAGAATAGATGGACAACTTACAGAACCTGTAGATATAGGCAGCGGAATAAGACAGGGAGACTCATTGAGTCCTCTGCTTTTCAATTTAATCATGGATGAAATCATCAAAAACGTCAACAAAGGAAGAGG
This sequence comes from Diabrotica virgifera virgifera, assembly GCF_917563875.1. NCBI lineage: Eukaryota > Metazoa > Arthropoda > Insecta > Coleoptera > Chrysomelidae > Diabrotica > Diabrotica virgifera. Next base: position 2,822,602 of record NC_065451.1, on the reverse strand, counting down.
ATATAGAATGGGAAACAAAGAAGTAAAAATACTCTGCTACGCAGACGACGCAATATTGATAGCCCAAGATGAAGATAGTCTGCAAAGATTAGTCCACAGATTTAACATAAGAGCAAAAGAATTCAATATATGACAATTTCATCTCAAAAAACTAAAACTTTAGTAATCAGTAAAGAACCAATCACATGCAAAATAGAAATTGATGGTATCAGTATTGAACAAGTAATGGAAGTAAAATACCTTGGAATTACATTGTCAAGTTACGGAGACCTAGACAAAGAAGTGAGAAATCAAGTACAAAAAGCAAATAGATTGGCAGGATGCCTTAATAACACTATATGGCGAAACCGACATATTAACACTGAGATGAAGTCAAGAATTTATAAAGCCAGTGTAAGACCAATAATGACATATGCATCAGAAACAAGACCCGATACAGCCACAACACAAAGACTACTGGAAACGGCAGAGATGAGAGTACTGAGAAGAATTACAGGAAATACACTGAGAGATCGAAAGAGGAACGAAGATATTAGAAGACAATGTAACGTACAGTGTATAAACGAATGGACACTAAATAGAAAAAAAGAATGGAACAACCATATAACCAGAATGGGGGAGACACGTGTGGTCAAAATAGCACGAGATAAATCACCAATCGGCAGAAGAAGTATCGGCCGACCGCGCAAAAGATGGAGCGACAACCTTCCATAGAGGTATCAATCCGCCAATGAACAAGCAGAATTGCTTATAAAGAGGAAGAAGAAGAAGACCATTTAATAAATGCAAAACGTACCTTCACATGTACCTATATGCGGCAGATTAGTGCAAATATTATAAGAATTATTGTGCATTTAATGGTAGAAGCATATAATTTGGACCACATATACTACACATATAAAGGTTCAAATTTAGATAAGAGGCCATCTCAGTTTTTGTTCCTTTTACAAAATTGGCGGGCATTCAAAATGGCGACTATACATATGTGACTAATAGCACGATAACTTTTGAACGAGATGTCAGATTTCAACCAAATTTGGTATGTAGGTTCTTTTTTGATGAATAATATCGAGGTCTTGAACCGGAAGAATCGGTTTACCAGAATTTGTGTTTTTACTGTTTTTTTTTTATGTAAAAATATGTTGGTTTTTTTCAATTCTTTCACACTGTATATATAAATTTTTCACAAAAGTAATACCGCCATTGAAAAGAGTGTAAATATATTTTTTAGGAAATATTTTGAACTTTTCAGTTGTGTTAATTACCATTTAATAAATGCATAACGTAAGTTCACATGTACCTATGGGCGGCAGATTCCTACAAGTACCTACAAGTAAAGATACAGATACGTTATGCATTTAATAAATTAATGTAACTAAAGAGTTCAAAATTTAAAAAAAGAACATATTTTTACATATAAACTAGGAAAACACAACTTCTGGTAGACCTATTCTTCCGGTTCTAGACCTCGATCTTTAACGTCAAAAAAAGAGCCTATATACCAAATTTTGTTAAAATCTGAAGTCTCGTTCAAAAGTTATCGTGCTATTAGTCACGTATGTATAGTCGCCATTTTGAATCCCCGCCATCTTTGTAAAAGGCAAAATCTGAGATGGCCTTCTATCTAAATTTGAACCTTCATATGTGTAGTATATGTGGTCCAAATTATATGCTTTTATCATTAAATGCACAATTCTTATAATATTTGCACGAATCTTCCACACTAAATAGCCAAAACAGAGGTAGAATCGGACAGAGCATCACCATTGATGACTTTAACTTTGAGCGCGTTAAAGAATTCAAGTATCTTGGAACAACAACAACTGAAAACAAAACGGATCACAAGAAATAAAAAAATAGGTTACAAACCGGGAGGGTACAGATGTCTTTATTGCTTCAAAACTGTATAAAATCGAAACGACTAACAAGACATATACAAGGATGCAACCATATAAAACAACCATACGACCAGTAGTGATGTATGGTAGAGAAAGGTGGACGATAACAAAGGTAAACGAAAAGCGGCTACGTATTCGGGAAAGCAAACTCCTAATTTAAGGAAGATCTTTGGGTCTGTCTTGATATTGATTAAGCAGTAGGATAATATAGGATATGAACTAACAAAGAAATCGAAGAACTATCTTCTTCTTCTTGTGCCACTCCTATCAGATATTGGAAATCATCAAGGCTACCCTGACCTTGTTTACCGCTGACCTAAAAAGTTCATTAGTGGTGCAGCCAAACCACTCTGTCAAATTCCGTAACCATGACATTCTTCTACGGCCTGGATTCCGTTTTTCGATGACCACATTATTGAAGAGTGTCCCTCAAGATCCTACAATGGTAGCCCTGAAGACTTCCTGTTTGCAACTTCAGAGTCAATTGATTATATTAATACACTTGATGTTTGTTTGTAACTATTTAAAGTTTGTCATATACCTATATTACTAGTGTTTGTAATTTTGTTCTAAATGTGTTGTAATTGCCATACGATAAATAAATAAATCCGTTTTCCTTCTATTTTTCCTTGCATTATATTTTGAAGTAATGCGTATTTATGACCTCTCATCATGTGACCCAAATACTCGAGTTTTCTTCGTTTTATCGTTAACAAAATTTCTGGGTCTCTTCCTACCCTTCGTAGGTATTACTTCAAGGTTTGTGATTCTTTCAACCCAACTTATCTTCAGCATTCGACGGTATCACCACATCTTGAAACTTTCGATATTTTTTATGTTATTCTGTTTGAGAGTCCAGGCCTCTACACCGTATAATAGCGTGTTAAATACGTAGCCTCTTAGCATTCTTAATCGTAGAGGGATGCTTATATCTCTGTTGCAGAAGAATTTTCTCATCTTTATGAAGGTGGCCCTGGCAATTTCGATACGTCTTTTTATTTCATTGTTTTGGTCTCCAGTTTCGTTTATTCCCAAGTATTTGTAACTTGATACTTTTTCAATGTGAATGCCGTTTATACTATGTGCTGGTTGTGTCATGTTTTTCCTGAAGACCATATAGGTACTTGGTTTTTTTTATATTGATGTTTATGCCATAATTGTTGTAAGCAATATTTATATTTGTAAGTAATCGTTGTAACTTTTCTACTGTTCTTGCAACTAGTACAGTGTCGAAGAACTATACCCAGACGCAAACATCATAAAAGAAATAAAGTCCAGAAGACTCCATTGGTCAGGACACCTCAAAACACATTCTGACGAAAGAATGATAAGGCTTGTATGGGAAGAAGTGCCAACTGGAAGAAGACAACGTGGAGGCCCTCGAAGCCGCTGGAGAAATAATATAGCAGGAGACTTGAAAGCTCTGGACGTGGAGAACTGGATGCAGATTGTGCAAGAAAGAGAGGAATGGAGATCTGTTGACGAATCGACTGTACCAACAAATTCTACTCTCATGTTCCCGAAAACTTGTAAGGTACCTATGTGGTTGATAAAAGGAGAATATTTGGCGCCTTAAAACTGGAACAAATCGACTAAGCGACACTGACAAAAAATCCTGGTACGCCAAGAATGAAGGTGAAGCGATAGGTAATAATCACATAAGTAGAATGAAGTAAATAATAACCACACCTTTTTAATAGTGTGGAAGAAGAAGAACAATTGAACTACGTTATTTTCAATAATTAAAGTTGTTTATTAGATAGGTAATTTAGATAAGTCACTTATCAATAGACAATAGAGTACAAGCTTACAAATAAAAATATGTTCTTGCAGTTTAAAAAATGTTTTAATTCTTGTTCTATTTACAGGAAGAAAAGATTAATCCTCAACTACAGCAAGCTCTAGCAAAGCATGGTGCTAAAGTGCTTAAACTCCCTCCAGAAAAGTTGGCCAGAGATCATATTCCATTTGTTAGAGAAATCGTAAGTTCATTTCATATTTTTTTGAAAAATACTTTATGTATGACAGACATAAAAAGAATTAATGGTAGATATATGCAATTAGCACAAGATCGAACTTCCTGAAGACGTGCTGAGGAGGCTTATGTCCAGCAGTGGACAAGAGAAGAAGCTGGATGATGATGATGATGATTATAATGATGATGAAGTACTTCTTCAGAGCTTCGTCTTGTAGGTTATAAATGCCTCATAGAAGAGTAATTATTGTCGACATCCAACATATTAAAAAATTATTAGATACTGTGCTAAGCCTCTGATCTCAGGCTTATCCCTTTGAAACCCCTTTTAAATATTAAAAATTCACATCTGATGTGATTACAAATTAAATGGCTACCACATGGTAACAGGAACAGCTGTTACTTTACCGTGTGGTAGACATAAATATACGCTTCCATATCGAAATTTCGATAAATAATATGTATTTATTGTAATAATTCTTTAGGAAAAACACCATCCCAACTACGCATTTTCGTACAAAGTACTAGACCATTCCTCTGGCGACGACTTCTCCCATTCCCAAGTCCAGGATTCCAGGACTACAAACGGAGAATACCGCGTTAAATTACCAGACGGCAGACTCCAAATTGTCTCCTACACTGCGGACCAAAACGGTTACAAAGCAGATGTGAAGTATATGGAAAGTGAGGATATTAACAACAATGTTTACCATCCACGTAAGTTGAAAATATTAACTAAATTCGTTGTATCAAGAAAAAAAATCTGATGTAATGTTTATTCTAGTTTATTTACAGTATTTTAACACGAACACTAAAAACATAATTAACAATTTATTTACTTAACCCTACACATGAAAATATCTACAGCTCATACAAAATCCCTGGTAGTATCAAGGGAACTCATAAGATGTAAATTAGTAATTAACAACGAACTAATTGAACAAGTCTCGAGATTCCAATATCTGGAAGTCGAAGTATGTAGTTATGGAGATGTTAAAGAGAGCGTCCGAAAGCAAGCAAATAAAGCCAATTACGTGTCAGTGTGTCTTAGGGATGTCATCTGAAGAAACGAAGATATAAGGCTGGAAGGGAAAGTACGCGTATACAAATCATGTGTAAGACCGGTCATGACGTACGCGATAGAAACAAGATGTGACACAGCAGAAACCAAGAGGATACTGACAACATCAGAAATGAGAACGTTGAGGTCAATAACTGGGAAAACACTGAGAGACAGATTACCGAACGACAGAATAAGAGATCTCTGTAACATACAAGATATAGTACGGTGGGAAGACAGAGACGACGAAAGTGGAATCAGCATGTGAGGAGAATGGACAGCGAGAGAATAGCTCGTATAGCCAGGGATTCGAAGCCAACAGGCAAGAGACCAATAGGAAGGCCCTTTAAAGGTGGCGAGATAGCTGGCAGTCAACATCACAGCTACGAATACAAGCTCAAAATCGGTTAAGAACAGGCCAAGAGACCTAATATAGGAAGAAGAACAAGAAGAATAAGAAGAACCCTACAAATTTATTTTAACGACCAACTCTCTACAATTATTGTAATCGCCCTTATAGGTATATTATGGTTTATTTTATTTAGCGTATGGCTTAAGTATATCACAGAATATATTTAGATTTATGCATTTATACAATGCATCACAAACAGATGTTCAATTTTTTTATATATTCGATTGACCCTTCGGTTGCCATTACAAAGTCTATAGGGTCGCCTGTGTATGCTCTGCGTGGGCAGTCCTGAACAATGTGACTGATCGTCTGTCTTGCAGCGCCGCAGTCACAAGAAGGCGAGGGGAGTTTACCCCATCTGTGGAAGGAGTCGGCGCATCTTCCACAGTTTGTTCGAATTCGATTAAGGGCTGCCCAAATCTTACGGGGACGTTCAAATTCGCCAGGTTTCCCTATGATGTCCGGTAGACTATGGTAATGCGGATCTGTCCTACTTTCCCAATCTTCTCTCCATCGGGTATTTAAGTCAAAGTTGGATTGCTGCAGCGCTTGAGCAGATTGTAGAGGGGGTAACCTGGATCGGAGACGGTTTCCAAGAATATCGGGGATGTCGTTGTGGACTAGAAGCTGGTGACTGTCCATTATTTTGTTATATTCTTTAACCAATGCATGTTCGCGGCGTAGGTTGGGTGGTGCTATATTACTAAGGGTAGGTAGCCACATTGTAGGGGTGGGCTTAATTGTGCCTGTTATCATACGCATAGTACGGTTTAGTTGGGTGTCGACCAGGTGGGTATGCCTGCTATTTAGCCACACTGGAGCACAGTATTCTGCCACCGGATATATCAGGCCAAGAGCAGAGGATCTTAATGTTGATGCTGTGGACCCCCATGTAGTGCCGCAGAGTTTCTGTATTATATTGTTGCGTGTTTTCAATTTTGCTGCTGTTTTCGTCAGGTGTTCTCTGAATGTGAGCGTTCTGTCTAGAGTAACCCCAAGGTATTTCGGGTATTTATTGTTTTTTAACAGCTTGTTATTAAAATACACTCGCAATTCTCTGTTTGCCAACTTGTTGTTTAGATGAAAAGCTGATACTTCAGTTTTTGTAGTACTTGGCTGTAGTCTCCATTTCTTAAGGTATTCGCTGAGGATGGATAAGTCATTCGTGAGAGTGATTTCTGTAGTTTCTAAAGATTGGTGGCTTGTTGCAAGGGTCCAGTCGTCAGCATATCCAAACTTCCGAGATTCGGTTTCAGGCATGTCAGCAATATAGAGGCTGAAAAGTAAAGGGGCAAGGACAGAACCCTGTGGAAGACCATTGTTAAGTTTCATCTGTCTACTCGTCTCCTTTCCCATTATAACCTGGAAGGCTCTGTTGGTCAGCATGTTGTCAATGAGGTTAATTATCTTTCTGCAGGGGATAATGCGGGCCAGTTTATATATTAATTCCTGTCTCCAAACAGTATCATATGCTGCTGTTAGATCTATAAATACTGTTGCTGTCTTTTGTTTCTTTTGAAAACTAGCTTCTATAAAAGTTGTTAATGACAGCACTTGGTCCGTACAGCTTCGATGAGGGCGGAAGCCAGCTTGTTCAATGGGGACATTTTCTAGTATCCTGTGACTAATTCTGTTGAGGAGAAGCTTTTCTAATAGTTTATATACCATGCTGAGTAGAGCTATGGGGCGGTAGTTTTCTGGCTTATCGTTTGATTTGCCCGGTTTCGGAATTGCAATTATCTTTGTTCGCTTAAGTGAGAAAGGAATGTTACCTGACTGAAGTATATCATTAAAGAACATTGCAAGCCACTGTTTCGTGTATTCACCACTGTGTATCAAGAACTCTGGATGGATACCATCAAAGCCAGGTGCTTTACCTGATTTCATTTCTTTCAGCGCATGTGTGATTTCAGAAATAAGTATTCTTGCTGAATATTCGGAGTTCGTTCTGTTCATTTGTTTTAATGCCCTTAAGTCTCTTTTCACGTTGGTAGTATGTGTTCGATCTCGTGGAGCTCTGGATAGAGATACTATATGGGAGGCAACCTTGTTAGGAGACATTTTAGACTCTCTGGATTCTAGCTGGTTAGCTCCTCCAATTTTCCGCAACAAGGACCATGCCTGCCGGCTTGATTTTTTGAAGTCAAGGTTTTCGACAGTCTTTATCCATTTTTGGCGTCTAGCTGTATCGATGTTGTGTAAAAGCTCATCGGCTATTTCTCGGTCACCACTTTCGAGAAACTTCGTGTATAAGTCTTCACATGTTTCAGTCCATCCAGGCACATATTCTTTGCGATACCCCCTAGGGATGGTTTTCTTGGCAGTGCTTATTACTGCGCCCACAAACCTCTCATAATGTTTGCTGGTTGGAGGGACCCAGCTCAAGGTCCGGTCTAGTTGTTCAGAGAACTTCTTCCAGTTTGCTTTTCTAAGATTCCACCTGGGTCGAGGATATGATCTAATTATTGGAATTGATATTCCGATGGTGATAAGCACCGGACGATGTTGAGTATGTGGGAAGTCTGCAAGGACACTTCTCGCAGTTGTTAGTGGTCTGTCATTGGTATCTTTTGAGACAAAACATAGGTCTGGGTTATATTCTTTTCTCCATGCAGCTGATTTAAATGTTCCTCTGTCTTTGGCATCAAAAACTAGATATGTGTTTTGCTCTTCGGACCATTCTACTAGTGCCTCCCCATTTTCATCATTCGTGGTGTACTTCCACATTTCGTGGTGGCTGTTGAAGTCGCCGATGTATATAGTAGGATGTGGATGAGTCTTTAGCACTTCTGGGTTCCATGTAGTGGCTGGAGGTTTGTATATGTTAACTACGGTAATATCTCCAATCTTGGTGACTACTTCATGTATAGTATTTTCATTGGAAGCAGAAAGTAGGAAACCATTTTCTATATTGCAGCGAATGTAGGTTGCGACGCCGTAATGTTTATCATAGGTGGCTCCCAGTAAATCGTAGCCAGGTATCTTTCCCCTTAAATCAAGCTGGACTTTGTCTTCAGTATGGGTCTCTTGTATGGCAACCAGGTCAATGTCGTTATCGTGTAGGATTTTTTGCAACACTTGGCATTTTGCCTGGCTTATGCCCTCGATGTTAAGGTGACAGACTCGGTATATTATGGTGCGCCTATGCTTCCAGAAATCTCTCGACGACATTAAATCTTGCTTCGAATTTGTCGCATAGCACGGTTGGAACGTGTGGAGTTATCAGACACAGGTACAGCTCCCGGACCGAACCATGGCCGGTGAGAGAAACCCCATCTGCGTAAAGATAGATGGGTGTACGATAGGGTGACCAAACGTCCCGTAAAAACGGGATTGTCCCGTTTTTAACGATTTGTCCCGGAGTCCCGAAAAAGTATCTCGGGACGCCTAAATGTCCCGTATTTGCGTTGGGTTGAGTTTTTTATCTGACTCTATTTTCTCTCTCTAATTTTTCTTCAATTTCTGCATTTGTTTTCATTCTTATTTCTCTCTCTTTTGTTACATTGTGGCCCAGTATTGTTCTCATTATTTTTCTTTCAAATTTTAGAAGGCTATCTTCTTCTTTCTTGTTAATCGTCGTTGTTTCCATTCCATATGTAACACCAAGTCTTATTAAGGTCTTATATAGGTTCATATTATACTTAGAATCTTGCTTCTCAGCAGATTTCTACCGTGCTGATGTTTTTCTATCCTTCAGAATTCTTTCCTCTGTTCTCTCTTTTCCGGTTTTCCCTATTTTTACTCCTAAGTAGCTAAAGGTGGATACAGTTTCAAATTTATGGTTCTGTGTTATTAGATATTTTTGAGTTTTTGGGTCATCTTTCCCTATCGCCATGTATTTTGCTGTGAGCTGGTTTATCTCTAGTCCTATTATTCTCTTCGCTTCCTTATGTAATTTTCCAACTGCAAGAGTTATCTTCGTCTTCGCTGTGATGACTGAATCATCTGCATAAGTTACTATTTGAAGTTGATCTGTAATAATGTTTTTGTTTGCAAGTTTGTCATCCTCATGATTACAGATTATGTCAATATCTGATATTGTCAATATCAGATTAAATACTGTCGGAAAGATAGAGTCACCTTGTTTCACGCCTTTGTGTACATTAATCTCCTTAGAAGTTGTTCCGTTGAAACTGATCCTTGCTCTGGTGTTCTTTAGGCTCACTGTTAGCATATGTCTTAATTTTTCTGGTTCCAACATTCTCTAGCTGCTCCATCATTTTTGTCCGGTTGGTTGTACCAAAAGCGCTTTTGAAATCCATGAATATTAGGTGCATTTCTTTGTTGTATTCTCTCGATTTTTAAATTATTTGCTCCACTATATGTATGGAATTAATCGTCGACCTCCCCCGGTCTGAACCTGTTCTGGTATTTTCCTAATATTCGTTCAGTGCATGATTTAAGTCTTATGTTTAGTATATTTTCTAGGATGGTATAATATGTGTTGTTTAATAAAGTTATTCCTCTGTAATTCTCGCACTCGTCTAGATCTCCTTTTTTGTATATAGGTACATACTATAATACCTGCGTTCCAATCGCCTGGTAGTCTGTTTTGTTCGTATTAAAATTTGTTGTATTAACTGGTTTATTCCTTTACGTAATTCTCTTCCTCCGTATTTTATTCCACAGTTATTTCATCTTGTGTGAAAATTTTTTTTTCGTCGTTATCTTGTACGACCTTACTTCTTCATCGCAGTGTCTTTCCTTCACAGTGAATACCATTTTTTCGTAATATTCTTCCCATATTTTACTGATCTGTCTGTCCTCAAACAAGGTTTTTCTTTTTTGCTTTTTTAGTCCTCTTGCTTTAATGCTGGGCATATTTTTTGCTGCTTTGAATTTTTGTAAAATTATTGTTGTATTTAATAGTTTTCTCTGTCTTTTTCAATATCCTCCAGCGAAACCAGTCATTTTTCTTCTTTTATTGAAGTTATACTTCTTTACGGGCGTAATGACGGTGAAATTTTATATGGGAAAACCTAGCGACCGGGCGCATGCGCATTATAACTTTGTTCTGATTGGATGTTCAAATGACATGACAAAAATTATCCAATATGGCAGCTGTGGCACAGCTGTGGGACTGCGTTTGGTTATAATGTATGCTTGTTGCGTTTTAAAATTTGTAGGAAGGGAAACAACAAACAAAAAGTTAGTTAATGGTTATACTGCCTTTTTAAATAGTTTTCATATTATATTTTTGGACTTATTTACATAGAAGAGATGATTGTTTCATGCCAATGTGAAAGCTCATCAAACTGTGCCTAGTATGAGTGCCGCAGATCTCGCTTATTCAAAGCTAAAGAATCTTTCACTGGTAAGTGTTTTATAGATAGTTGATCAAATTTTGTTATGATATTTGAACATAGCCACTTTGCACGATGCAAGTGATTGCGAAATTTATTAGTCGTTATACGGGCTCCGATACCTACCTTGAACCTACCAAAATACATAAGTAGTATGTAATACTTTTATTTACATAATTTATATTTATATTTACATAATATATTGTCTTCTTACTCTATGTTTTGTTGTATTTTTTCAATTCTAAATCAAAATAATTTAATTTACATAAGTTAAAAATGTCAAAAGGTTAATCTGTTTAGTTAGACGATCTTCGCACATAATGACAAGCTGTCTCTGTGGCGCAGTTTTAATGCGAGAGAATCCCAATACAACGCAAATACCAGCCGCGTGGTAAGTTGGTTCGAATCCCAATAGAAACTTTTATTTTTTTATTTTTTTTTATACATTTTATGATTGTAAGTATATTTATTATATAATTTTATTTTCAGAAAATACGTATTCAGTTAAAAAATTTTCCGACAATTAATGTTCAGAAATCATTTGTGGCATTTTTAGTGTGTTTGTGTGTGTTTTATTTTTTTATTATTTTAATTTTTGGCACTGTTTTAATAAAAATGTTTGAGAAGTAGTAAGTATAAATTAATTTAATATTTAAATAAAATATAAATAAAAAGTATATTAATTTCGTTTATAATCATATAATCATATAATAGAAGTATAACTTCTTACGTGCGTACAAAGTACACACATTCTTTTTTTTGTTGAGTTGGCTTTGTTTCTCGATATTTTGAATTCTTCCCTGTTTTGTTCTGACGGGTTGTTGATCCATGCTATTCTGGCGGGGTTTTAGAGTTTTCTGTTTCGCAGTCTTGATTGTACGTAAATTACACATTCAAAAGTAAATTGAAAAGGATTTATAGGTCCCAAATTAGCTAAAAGACCATGTTTTAATTTTCCCTACCTGTTTGGGTACCGCTCCAAACCCTCCTCGGCAGTGGCGCACCCAGGGGGATTTTGGGGGTTAAACCCCCCAGGGCATGTGAAAAATATACAAAAAATCGTAGGAAAATATAACATGTCTTTCACAGACAATACAAAAAAAATTCGACGCCCAACTAACCCTCTCCCCCCAGAGAAAAATTCTGGGTGCGCCACTGCTCCTTGGATGTGTCCCGTTTTTTCAAGTTTATGATTTGGTCACCCTAGTGTACGACCGACGACTGCGACGACGTTTGCCACCAGCCATGGTTCGTTCCGGGAGCTGTAGCTTCTTCGAACATTCGATTAGGTTCTTTGTGACGTCAGAACATCGGGATCGCATTAGAATCGTGATCAGTGGCACAGTAAAGGCTTAGGCGTAACACTAATATTATAACATTTTAGTTAACCACATCCATTCATAACAGCAAATCCTCTTTTTGGCAAGCTCATTGTAAATCATGACGAAAGAAAAGGAGGATACACTATTAATAACGATACGAAAGATAGTAACAATTACGGATTATCCTTAGGCATGATCTTCTTCTTGACGTGCTTATCCGTGACGAATATTGGCTCATAATATCTACAGATAAGATAGCGCTGCCTGGTCTTAAACCAGACTCTGAGGTTCTCCAACCAGGATGTTCTTCCTGGACCTTATTTTCCAAATATTTTCGCTGCACAATGGCTTGTAGGAGAGCATATCTGGATTTATTTCGAATAATTTGATGGTGGTCAGTTCCTCTCGGTTCTTCTTCATTCTTCTGAGGACCTGCTCATTTTTGACTGGGTCAATCCACGGAATTTTGAGTATTTTCCGATATAGCAACATTTCATAATATGCTTCCAATTTTCTGCATATATCTTCGTTCAAGGACCACGATTTAACACCATAAAAAAGAACAGAAAAGACGTAGCATCTCAGCATTCTTACTTTTATAAGTACCAAGAGAGAGGTTGTGATTCTTGAATAAGGCCACCACCCGTTGAAGGTGGATCTATCTTTTCCGATGCGCGCTCTGATCTCTTGGTTGTTGGTCCATTCTTCATTTATTATGGTGTCGAGGTGGTTGTGGTATGTAACTTTTTCTACAGGGGTTTGGTTGACGTAGAGTTGACCATCTTTTTTCTTTTTCTTACAAATTATCATAAGCTTTGTCTTCTTTATGTTTATATTGAGTCCACATTCTGACTGTAATACGTAATTTTGTTCATAAGGACTTGCAGGTCTTCTAGGATGTCCGCAAATACTATGGTGTCATCTACATGTCTGATGTTGTTTAGCGGTAGTATTCTACATTCAGGGCCCCCGCTACCATATGTGCAAAGTGTGCAATGAACACGGGCGCCATCCTTTAAGGGCGCCAAAACCCGGAGTCAAAAATTACAAAAAAAAAATTTTAAAATAAAAATTAAGAAATTAAATAGGATTAAGTATAAACACACACAAAATGTTATTAGTATATCATTCAGTTATTGCAGATTACCATTTGAGAGAACATGTCAGAAGCCAGGCATTTTAATTTATTTTGTTATGATTTCATTCTGTTTGTTTCATTTTTATATTTTAGTCTACAAATAATAATCCATTTACTCACGGTTTTTGCTGTAAATTTTAAAGAACTGCTTATATTGTAATGAAATTTGTCATACACATAGCTAACAAGAAAAGAAGTGATATTGTGCAGTGGGAATAAAAGGGGTATTCTCAGGGGAATTCGCGCGAAAATACCTGGGGGTATTCTCGGAAGTGAAAAATCATGAGTTCAAAATAAGTCCGGAATTGGATAAACTGACTAATTCTAACCACCTTTTGGTCGATAGAGATTTTCACTAAGTCAATACTTATCGAGTTATTTGCAAGTGAATATGTTCATTTTTTCAACAAAAAAAAAATCCGTTTTTAGACGGTTCTTTACAAATAACTCTAAAACTAATGATTTTATCGAAAAAATACTCTCAGCAAAAATATAGCTTACAAAGAAGTGAAAAAAATAATTTATATATGACGTCTGCAAATTCAGAAAGGCATAGAACTAATAGCCACAATACTCTGCATAGAAGCAAAGTTGTAACTAATGAACAGTAGGTTCTTATCCGCCAAATTCCAATTAAATATTTAAACGTAAAATAACCAAAAAATTAAGCACTTTTCTGGGAAAACTCATTACAACTTCTTTAAAGTTTTTAAAAAGAGCTTTATTTTTGATTTTTTTAAAAGTTTCTAGCAACAAGTACAAACAACAAGCAAAATTTTTTTGGTAAAAGAAAAATTGTAAAAATCACCCCCTAATTAGTATTCCAGATGAAAGTAATCGTTACCGTTTTATCATTTACTTTATATACAATGAATTGTTTAAATTATGATCTGTAAATTCATCGGTCTAAAGTGCTTATTTTTGAAAATATTTGGCTTTAAAGTATTTTTTTTTAATCTTGCAAAAATCTAAAGCGGTAAGAAAACGTATTGTAGGGTTTGATTTTCTGAATATTTTGAATTTTTTGTTTTCCTATAGGACAAAAATTGCTTAAGATATGGCTGTTCAAAATTTGTATACACTCCTAATTAGTTACTCGTTCAGGCCCTTTTAACTACAGCCTTTTCAAAGATAAGCACTTTGAACCGATGAAACTTTAAATCATATAAACAATACATAAGTAAAGGAACTTGTGGTGAAGCGGTAACAATTAATTTCATTTGGGATGCTAATCGCCCCCTAAATTAGGAGGTGCTTTTCACGATTTTATTTTACTAAAAAAAGGGACCAACATTATTTTGAGAGTAACTGACTTACTTTTGATGTTGATAAAAAACTTAAAAAAAATATAGCTTCTCTTCAACACTAAAATTTATAATGAGTTTTTCCTGATAAGTGCTTGAATTTTTGGTTATTTCACGTTAAAATATTCGATTTTTAATTTGACTAATAAGAACCTCCTTTTCATTAGCTGCAACTCTGCTTCTATACTGGGTCTGCAGATTTCAAATATAGGTACTTATACCATTTTTTCACTTTTTTATAAGCTATATTTTTTTTTCTTATAATACCTACTTTTTGAGATATTTGCGAAAATCCGTCTAAAAAAGTGTTCATTCATATTTCATTAACTCGCAAGTAACTTAAAATAAAAATAAAAATAATAAAACGTATTGACTTATTAAAAAAACTTTATAGTTTAAAAGTTTTTTAAAATAATTGGTCATTTTATTAAATTCCAGAATTTTTATGTTTGTTCACCCCGAGAAGGGGTGAAACTCACATTCAGGGCAAAAGTACACATCGGGACAGTACACTTTTTCTCTGACATGTTAGCTGTGTGTATGCAAAATGTCATGTCAATCCAAGCAGTACTTTAAAATTCGAAGGTTTTATAATATTTTACCTTGAGTATTATAGTCATATTTATAATAAATATGACTTCTAAAGTTCAGTATTTTGGTTTACTTCAAGCACTTACCTACCTTCAAAAAATAAATAAAAAACATAATCCAAAATGCCTGAAGGGGCGCCAAAATCCTTTTTTGTACACAGGCGCCAGTAACCCTTACGGGGGCCCTGTACATTTAGTAGAATACTTTTTCCAGTTTCGTGCAAAGCTTCGAAAAATATTCTTTCAAAGTAGAGATTGAATATTAGATGAGGCAAAATTCAGCCTTGCCTCACTCCACGCATGATTTTCACATATTCGGTGTGTTCACCTTCAACTCTGAGATGTGCGGTCAAAGGTTTTTAATTATTTTCAGATCTTGTTTGTTGATTGCTGCTTCTTTTAGTAATGATAGTAAATACTTATTCTGTCATTTGCTAAACTCTGTTTCAGCTCCCGTATACCACCAAATTCAGCGCATACCGATTCGAGAACGCGCGCCTGTTAAAGCAACAAGAAAACACTACTACAACGATGTACGAGCCATTAACCATCATCATGAATTGACCAAATTTAGTTCAATCGTACCAACTGCAGTTCCGGTACCAGACAGCTACGATCGGTACGAAGGAGACTACGGAAACATTCTAGTGACGCCGAGTCCTGGATATTCCAACGGAATTGCTGCTAATGCCCAGGTTGGTTAATTTTATGTAAATTTGGTAGTAATCTGTAGAATCTGTACATTTGCATGGAGTGTTTAATTGTATTATACTAGCGACTTTACCGTCGCCATGCGATGAAGGATCCAACCCATTGTCATCTACAGTATCTCCACTCAATTTTTTCTGACTTTCGCTTGTTTTGCCGTATCTCCCTCCAATTTTTTTTGGTTTTCTCCATTTTTTCTGGCTCCCTCCAGTTTTTTCAGACTTACTCTAATTTTTCCTAACTCCTTCAAATGTTTCCTTTCTTCTTCTTAGCCTTCTATCGTCCATGTTTGGACGTATACCTCTCCCAACTCCTTCCATCGGTCTCTATCTTGAGCAACATATTTCCACCATCTCATCTGTGGTCGTCCTCTTGGTCGTTTACCTTCGTAAGGTCTCCAATGTTGTACCTATTGTGGCGTTCCAACGTTGGTCTTTTTGTCTAGCAGTGTGGCTTGCGAAGCTCCATCTAAGTTTGGAAATTTTTGTTGGTATCTGTGTCCTCGACTTTTGTTTTTGTTCTTACCCAGTCGTTTCTCTTTTATCTAACAGTCGTATAACATTCCTATTTCCATTACTTTTCTGTTGTGTTTATTTTATTCATATTGGCTTTGGTTATGATCCATGTTTGACATCCATATGTCATGATAGGAAGAATTCACTGGTTGAACACTTAATATTTGGATATTTTCGTTTGCGGTTCTTAAGTATCCAACTTCTTCTTCTTCTAGGGCTGACACCACTAATGAAGGTTGGCTATAACCATTGCAAATTCGTCTCTATCTTCTGCTTTTTTTAAAAGCGTGTGTGTGTTTAACCCTGTCCAGTCGCGAATGTTTTTCAGTCAGGATATTTGTCGTTTATCAGGACCCCTTTTTTCCTTCGATTTTACCCTTCATAATAAGCTGTATCAACTCGTACTTATCATTTCTAAGTATATGTTCCAAATATGCCGTTTTTCTCATTTTAATGGTGGTCAAAAGTTCCCTGTCTCTTCCCATTCTATGCAACACTATTTCGTTCGTAATATGATCGATCCATGATATTTTCAAAATTCTCCTAAAAATCCACATCTCAAAAGCTTCCAGCTGTCTCATTAAGTCAACATTGACAGTCCAAGCTTGATCACCATAAAGAAAAATAGAGTGGATATAACATTTTATCATCCGATACCGGACTTGCAGATTGAGTCTTTGGTTACTCAGAAATTTCTTCATCTTCAAAAAGGCTGTTCTTGATTGCTCTATTCTTGATAGAATTTCTGATTTCGGTCGGATTAACATCTTCCGTAATCTAGACTCCTAAGCATTTAATTTTATCCACTTGTTCAACATCTTCATTTTTTTATCCAGATCCTTGTTATGACGTTATTCCTCATAGTGATAACAATGGTTTTTGTTTTCTTTATATTTATTGCTAAACCAAACTGATCCCCAGTATCACAAATTGTGTTTAGTGGCGTCTGCAAGTCTTCCTCAATTCCAACTATAATGACTGTATCGTCGTCATATAGCGAATGTTATTTATGTTTTCCGCCAGTAAAAATTAGTAACCCCATTCAAGGATTTATAGGAACAGAGGCAATAAAGTGTTCTTGTTTCTCTTAAGTGCCTTATAAAAACAAATTAACTTAAATTTAAATAGGCATTTATCACCTATTTTCTCTTTTCCAGCTTCCACTTCCACTAAACGTTCAAATCTTCACCACCAACGCCAGGGATTACCACAACCCAGGTAGCTACGTCCCGATCGTAGCCAGTACTCCGCACACTTACCACGCGAAAGACATCAGCCACTACCGCCAGAATCCTATCCTACCAGAGATCATCAACAACGGAGACCAAGGAATCGTCCTTCCTCTCTCGACACCTTCGTCGTTCGTGCTGACAGACCAGCACGGACAAGTCATCGATAATATTAAGTTGGTGACAAGTACAGCCGTGCCTTATGTGGTGTCTTCTACTCCGATGCCTCATTTCGTGACGATTCATTCCACAGCTTCGCCATCCAGGAGTTATTAGATACTTTTTAATGCAGCTGACCATTTGGTTAAGTCAACAAGGTGTATCGTTCTTTTACCATATACTACAAAATCTAACTAAACTTTAACCTGTAACAGTTGATTTTTCATATATTTGGCCTTTCATGGGCCAAAAAGTATGAATATTAGTTTTTTTTTTTCTAAAAGGTTGTTCTCCGTGTACATTACGATATGTTTTGGCCTTTATTTGGACTTAGTCAGACAATACTTTTATACCTACGCTTGTTCAATTGAAAATCATCATTATTCAGGTTAGCCTTGGAAATAATTGTAATCACTCAACCCAAACCTCTATAACGAAACTTTGAAGAAGCTCCATCAAGCAATATAACGAAAACCAGGGACGGTCTCACGTGGTGTCTTTCTTCTGTATGACAACGCTTAGTTTCAAAGGTTGTCAAAGTATACCTAGTGGATGTTGAGTAGTAGGTGTCCATCCTATTATCCCGATTTATCGCCTTGTGATTTTTACATCTTTGGCTCACTGAAAAAGGCGCTAAAAGGTAATTGTTTTCAGTCGGACGAAGAAGTACAAAATGGTGTAAAAGAATTCTTCGAGCAACAGCTACAAGAATTTTTTAAGCTGGATATACATCGGTTGCTGAAACAATAGGATATATGTGCCTTTATTGTAGCGGTAATTATTTGTAGATATTTGCCAATACAGTTTTTCTGTGCAAAAGATGGAACAAGCCTCGTACGTATATCAAGACAAACTTAAGAGATAGAAATTTTCTACTTGACAACTTTTCTGGTCATCCAAGGTAGATGACACTAAGAGTGTTCAGGAATCCTGCCTTTTGAGTCTGTCATAGATCTCCCATTACCTGATGAAGCCCAAATATAGGTTGTAAAATATAGTATTAACAAAGAGCAAATTTTTAGACAGGAAGGAAGGTCTTTCATTCCTTCTTGTGCTTATTTCAAATAGTTTTCTCAGCGACTGCTCCTCTTATCATACTTGTATTTACCTATACTAGAGCAAATCTCCATCAGCTTCACTGAATTGATGCAACATTATACTCACAATGCGCCTCATTTTCATACAAATCAAAAATTTGTTTATTTATAGTTATAAAATATTAAAAGTTATTGATAAGATTTTTTTATACAATATAGATTTAGTCCTAATGGAAATCTTGTTTATTATTTACCTTTTCCATGCATTTATACCAGGGTGATATTATTTTTATGGATTCTTCTACAAGGAAGAGATCTTAAAGAAATCGAAGGCACTCCTCAACATGACAAAGGAGAACGTGAAAACCAAGATTGAAATTGAGACTGCGGTAGTGGCCCTACATAATAATATGTCAAAGTCACTACAGATGAAAATGGAAAACTACAAAGAAAACATTCACAAGATACTCATCATGGAAACAGTAGAGAAAAGGGATTAGATTGTCCAAGGAGAATTATTAGAAGATAAAGAAAATGATAAGAAAAGGAGGAAACAAAGAATGGAGCGAAGATGGTTGCTTGCTTATGGTGAGGAATGAGTGAAGGAGAATATGCGAGAAGTACGTGGACGAATATGTAATGGCTTTGAGAGAATAAAAGCAGCAGAGATAAGAGAAGCTCCAGTAGGAAAAAAATTGATAATTACGCTGGATAAAAGAGGAAACAGTGAACTAGCAGACAACTACAATGCAAGATGGGCACAAAGTCACATAGGACTGAAACAACTAGTCAGAAATCAAACAAACTATAGTGCTAAATTATGAGAAATGGAGAAAGGAGCCAAAAAAACTATAAATGTCAGAAAGCATGTCAGCAGTTAGTAGAAAATTTTTTGTTTTATTTAATATACTTCTGGAGATACAAAATAAAAATACTCTGAACTCAAGATAAAGATGTCTCTCCAGCATACTTGATATTGTCAAAACAAACCAAGTTTATTATATCAAGTTTGAAAAACAAACTTCATGCAGCAAAACAAAACAAACCTTCAGCATTTGTTATATAAAGTTCGAAAAAACAAACTGCATGCAAGTTTGTCACACTGTAACTAGAAAGTTTGATTTAAACTTGCTGCAAATTTGCAAAGTTGCCATGGCAAACTTGCAGCAAGCTTTCATGTTTGATGTATCAAATTTGTTGCAAATTTGAAACAAGTTTATATTGTTATCTGGAGAGGTACACATCATCGGAAATTTTCTTGATTTTCTTCTTTGCAGAGGATGTTTTTATCATGTCCCTTAAGAGACCAATACATGGAAGATGGCAAATCCAGGAGGTGTTGGTTAGTAATACACACACCGGCAAAATTAGCCGAACACCTTAAAAATGGGACATGTTTGATGTCTCGTATTTCATAAACCAGTGGTCCGATTTGAGTGATTCTTTTAGCATGTTATAGCCTTATTATTTAAGAATATCGTTGTAATAATAATGTCGCTAGACAGCTAAGTATCATTTTATACCGGGTGTAACAATAATACTGTGTTTTTTTCTTAAAGTTTGGAACACCTTGTGGACTATTCTAGCATATATAAAATATTGAAATTAAAACTCAATTATAGCGTCAGGCTTTCTTAACATTCTATTTTTTGATTCATGTGCTTATATTGGAAAATAAAAAAGTTATGGGCTCTAACAACTAGCCATGTTTTTCATCGATAAATCCTCATAGTAGGGGAGGAAATTATGCTAAATTTGCAGTTACTCGAGCGTTATGGGGACCTATTGGATTGTGAATAGTATGTACTAAAACCAGAAAAAGGTTAAGTTAAGTTTTCCATATATTGGGGGACTTTTCATTTTTGAATTTATTTTCCATTTGAAACAATCGTTTTTTTCCGATTATAGCGTGATCCATCCATAATTCCAAAAAAATGTGTCCAATAAAAGTTGCTTATTTACGTAAAGAATCCAAATCTGCAATAAAAATGGGGGGGCTCCTATATAAGATTTTAAATTAAATTCCCCACCCCACCTCCGTGGGGGATGTGTTTGGTGCCATTCGATAGATTTTTCAAAAATATTGAATACGTGTATTTTGCAGTTTTTCGATCTGATGTTCAGCTAGTTCAGCTGAAATCCACGGGAGGTCGTCATTGTGACATCGCTTATTAATTTATTTATTTAATACATCTATTGAATTACTTTAGGCTTGTTTATTAAACTAAGCAGATAATGATGGTAGGGGAGCCCAATCCGGGATTTTTTCAGTTACATGGGGAGAAACCTTGTACCCTGTAAATGTACCTATACCATATATTGGTTCTTAACACCGGGGAATTCATTAAGGGGGATAGAGAAAAAAATCTATTCTTAGAAATCTAAAAAATCTATTCGCTTGGGAGGTAAATTAAAAATTTTTAATACGATATTTCCCGAAATGAACATCAGGTCATAAAACTGCGAAATACACGTATTCAATATTTTTCAAAAATCTATCGAATGGCACCAAACACGTCCCCCCACGAGGTGGGGTGGGGGGTTACTTTAAAATGTTAAATAGAAGCCCCCAATTTTTATTGAAGATTTGGATTCTTGACGTAAAAATAAGCAACTTTTATTCGCAACATTTTTTTAAATTATGGATAAATGGCGCTATAATCTTAAAAAAAACGATTGTTTTAAATGGAAAAAAAATTAAAAAATGAAAAGTCCGCCAATATATCGAAAACTTAACTTAACCTTTTTCTGGTTTTAGCACATACTATTTACAATCCAATAGGTCACCATAACGCTCGAGTAACTGCAAATTTAGCATACTTTCCTCCCCTACTATGAGGATTTATCGATGAAAAACATGGCTAGTTGTTATAGCCCATAACTTTTTATTTTCCAACATAAGCAAATGAATCAAAAAGGAAAATGTTAAGAAAGCCTAAGGCTATAATTGAGTTTTAATTTCAGTATTTTATATATGCTAGAAAAGTCCACAGGGTGTTCCAAACTTTAAGAAAAAAACACAGTATTATTGTTACACCCGGTATAAAATGATATTTAGCTGTCTAGAAACAATATTAGTACAACGATATTCTTAAATAATAAGACTATAATATACTAAAAGAATCACTCAAATCGGACCACTGATTTAGCAAATTCGTGACATCAAACATGTCCCATTTTTAAGGTGTTCGGCTAATTTTGCCGGTGTGTGTAACTATAAATACTCGAAATATTTTCAGATTAAGAAATCTTCCATTCATCTCAATAGCTCAGCAAACTCACCTTGAAGTGAGGTTCACGTTTTGAGCTAGTTATTTCAGATGCAGGAGTACAAAATCCAAAATAAATCTGTGGCTCCCGTTCCCCACTTTCCCAGCGAAGAACCAACGCTTCGCTAAGGATTGGAGTTCAAGAGAGTGACAAAACATCATATCCTGAAAAACTAAAATTAAACACAATACATTCAACTAAATTTTATTATAAAACTATATATATATATAAACACCACAATAAATATAAAAGTTCTATTCAAAATAAACTGAATCTGTTTATCAAATAAAAAAGCTACATCATAATACTTCCAAGTTGTTCTGAAAATACTATACCATCCACTATGCAAGACCTACCTTTAAAACTTGGTTAGTTCTAAACATTTTCGTGTTTGTTTATCTAGAAATATATCCTGCATCTTCGCTGTATTCCTGTGTCTACTGTACGACTGTACACAAAAGTTTTTCTTCTATATCTTTTAACACTTCATTTTTATCTGGATTGAACTAAGACCTGTGCCTTCATCATCCTCTTACAACTATGATAGAAGATCTTCTAGGTCTTTTCATCTTTTGATGTCTTACAGATTACTCAATCTTTTCTCTCTTTCTCTCTCCTGATTACTCTCTTATTTCTTGTATAGCTTGACACAATCAAAAATCAAATAGTCATTGTAACTATTGAAGTAAAGAGAAACAACCTAGGTACGACAAGGAAGGAATGACAAATAACCAGTATTCCGTTACCAACGTATTGCACTTAAGACTCATAAAAATGGGTATGTGTAAAATATATCCAGCAAAAGTACCAAAAAAAAATAGGAAAAAACTGAGCTAACTCGAGAAAAAACAAAAAATAGAAGAATAATTAGAAGATAGCCTGATCTATCAAGATTCTGATGCAAAATATGTATATTGTTGATCATAAGATTCAACCACGAGATATCCTGGGAGTCTACTCTTTCTTCCTGTCTAGTACTCATCACACAACAGCCTTAATTGCACTCTTTTGTGATCTAAAATATAACACAGATTACGTCCCTCTACATGTCTAGAACTAAGAGCTGTATCTTCACAGGCTTCTCATGCCATGGTAGAAGATATTCAAGGTCTTTCCAACTTCCAATGTCTTGCAGATAGGTATATAACACTTATAACAATATTTTTTCCCTCTTTCTATCTTCTTATCACTCTCTTATTTCTTGTATAGCTTAGCAGAATCGAAAATCAGTCACTGATTGTATTTTCATCAACCTTTTCTCAGTATAAAGCATACCTTAACGCTCTATTAAAAAGAAAATTGCCTATTCATATTAAAAATTTGATTTAAATTGGCTTAAACTCAGACAAGAAAAGAGAGAAGACCTAATACAAGGAGAAAATCTACAGTAAGGGTAGAATACTTGAAACAAATAATCTGCTACAAATGAATTACAAAAATTGAGCTAGAAAAGAAAAATATTGATAATATAGTAATAAGAAGACCTAACCTTACTTACCCTATCAAGATTTTGATGTCAAATGATCTACTTTTGATAATAATGAGATCTGTGAGTCCCCTCTTTCTGCTTGTCTAATACACCCCCTACAAAACCCTTATTGCACTGTTTTTAAGATCTAAATTATAAAACATGCCCTCCCTGATTTTTTACATCAGGTTTAGGCTGTATTTGCAAAAACTGTGTAGGCAGAGTAGGACTAGTCAAAGAAATGATCTGTGGGACATCTAATACAAAAGGTTGATACATCAAGACATGGTCTGTAATATCGATGTGTGGAGAAGTATTTATAACGTATTGAGTAAAATGTTGGTTCGTTAGCGTAGACTCAAGTTTGTTCGCTTCTACCTGGTCCAAAGTCATGCTTTCCACAACTTCTAGACATACGTTCTTCTGCTGTTGAATATTTCCTTCATAATTCACTACCAGCTGGTTCGATGGGTTGCTTGATGATTGGTTATTTTCGTTGAGCTTGGCTATTATCTTCTCAGCCTTCTCAGCAGCTTTTCGGGAAATCTCTGGGCCATTGTTCACCATGGAAGCTACTAGCTCTTGAAGCCTTGCGTTAGGCTGCACTGGACTTATAGGAACATTTTCTTGTGGAGAACAGTTGTGTACGAAGAAGGCTTGTGGTTTGGATGTGTCTACAGGGTGCAGATGATGGAAAGTTATCTAAAATTCAAAAAAATTGTTAATAGATAACAATAATATAGTGGTATAAACTGCTAGGCAAAAAAACACATCATAAACAACTTTTCCAAAAGCAGGAACATTGGACAGTATCCAGAAAAAAATACTAGTTTGCAAGAGTACAAGTAATGTATGTAATGTTCATAAGTTCTCTCCAATTCCCAGCCTGTTCCTATCCAGCTGATGCTATTAGATTAAATTTGATTTTACAAACCAGGATTATAGCTTAGGATAGAAAGAAAACACTACAGGAAAAAGAAAAATTATATTATGACAAGTAAAAAGTTTAGTTGAATAGACGAAATACTTTACAAGGAATACTGATGTTCCTAACGGAAGAAATGTGTATAAAAATAAGCTAAATATAGATGTAATGTAAGATGAACTATCAAAACAGGCAATAGAATATGCAGTCCATTTAAGACAACAAAGGGACTGCTGCAGGGCTGCTGCACATCCCTACCCTGTTCAAAATATGCCTGGAAAAAACCTGAAACCATGGAAGAGAAAGTGCAAAGGAATCGACATACCAGTAAGAAATGAATGCCTATAATATATACTAAGTTTTGCTGATGACCAAATAGTGATTGCATAAGACGAAGAGGACCTTAGCTTTATGATGGGAAAACTGAATACCTAACAACAAAGAATACAGAAATAAAACAGCAGGAAATGAATGAAGGTAAACAAATCAAAGGGACAGACAAGCACAAGTTTTTAGTTTGAAAATATCAAACAAAGGAACAACTGAAGAATATATCAAAAATAGACTAGAACAAACAAGAGACTGCTTACAAAAATTGAATCCGGTACTGTGTCATAAGAACATCAGTATAAAAACAAAAAAAGAATATATAACAACATGTCGTTGTCGTGGATGTGAAGAGAGCTAACCCACATTTGCTTAAAAATGATGTAACTCCAGCATCGCAATCAAAATATGTAACATGTTCACTTAGATCCCTTCACTACAATATAAAATCTTTCTTTCTGATTGCGATACTGCAGTTAGATAATTTTAAAGCAAATGTGGGTTAGCTCTCTTCACATCCACGATGACGATGTCCAGAAGTATCCTCACTTATGGGTGTGAAAATTGGATAATAAATAAGAAAACCAAAAAAAAAATAAGAGCAACAGATATGAAATTCATAAGGAGAAGCTGCAGAGTAACAAGGAGATTAATGGAATGAACTCAGATATAATAGAATACATAAAACACAAGAGATTAACCTGATACAGATAGGTCAGAAGAACAGAACAAAACGTTGGATAAACAGAATCACAGGAGTGGAGCTCCATAGGAAGAAGGAAAAGATGCAGACCCTGAAGATCTTTTAGATGAAGTGGACGAAGCCATGGAAAGAAGAAATCTACAGAAAAAGGACTGGGAAAACAGAAAGAATTGGAGAGAATAATTAAATAAAGCTGCCTATGGTTATAATCCTATCAAACAGAACAAGTCTACAACAACCAAACAAGTCTACAAGAGCCACAAGTCTACAAGAAACAAGAGCAAGTTATAGTCCTATCAAACAGAATAAATTTACAAGAACCAAACAGGTCTACAAGAACTACAAGTCTATAAGAACCACAAGTCTACAAGAACCACAGGTCTACAAGAAACAAGAATAACTTATAGTCGTGTCAAATAGAACAAGTCTACAAGAACCAAACAAGTCTACAAGAACCAAAAGTCTACAAGAACCACAGGTCTACAAGAAACAAGAACAAGTTATAATCCTATCAAACAGAACAAGTCTACAAGAACCAAACAAGTCTACAAGTACCACAAGTCTATAAGAAGTACAGGTCTACAAGAAACAAGAATAAGTTATAGTCCTATCAAATCTACAAGAACCAAACAAATCTACAAGAAACAAGAACAAGTTATAGTCAGTCCTATCAAATAAGATAAATTTTCTTACCTTGACAACAAGATTCATCCCATTTCTGACATGTTTACTTTTTCTTTTAGACAGAGTATTATCTGATAAAACTTTCAAATCCAAACTCCCTTTACATCTGGTTCTGTCAAACAATAACTCTTTTTTGATGACTGTTCCTTCACCAGTCCAACACTGATACAGCTTCCTGAATCTTATTTTCGGTCCTGTATTTGAAGTCTTTTTTGCCCAAATGGTATTGGTAACTTGGGAAAACAAATCTACCCATTCGTCGCATAATGCGTTAAAATCGTCATTATCCCTTGGTATTTGGGTTCGAATTTTTGCGTCAAAAATTTTTGAATCTTCCCCCCATTTCACGGACTGAACTTCGAACTTTCTGTTGATATTAGACAAAATGTGGCTAATATCTTCTTTCGCGATGGTAGCCATTTTTAACACTGCATTCTGAAGGGAATCAAATATCGACCAATCAGTGAGAAGGAGTTCAGGGGAATTTGAGCCGTAAAGTATCTGGATATAAGGTTTGAGAAGTAGTTTTTTGTATGTCAGTAAACTTGTGTCGTATGTCGGTTCTTAAAATGTTTTCGAATCCAAAATTCAAACATGAAAGTTGATGAAAGGGTGATTTTATAATAATTCTAGATTAATACAGTAGGAAAAATGTAGTGTGTTTTAATGTGTAAAAGGTAAGACGATATAACTACTTTATTAAAAATATTCATTCAGCACATTGATGATGAATGCATTTTACACTACTTATACAAATGTTCAAATACTATTTTTTCTGTTTTATTTTTTAAAATCGCGTCACTCAGTTTTCGTGTAAATAGTCTCTTGTTTGTTCTAGTCTATTTTCTATGTCTTTTTCAGTTGTTCCTTTGTTTGACATTATGAAACCTAAATACAATATAAATATACAGTAGTGAGTTTTATATGTATGGAAACACTCAATTATCTCAAAAACGGCTTAAACGATTTTTATAGATTTTGGTAGGTATGGGTTTTCTAATGCGGCCGATATTATAGTACTCATGGGCGTCCACAGGGAGGGGCAGAGGGGGCAGCTGCCCCCCCCCCCTAGAAGAGGACGAGGCGAGTGTAAAATTGGTGAATAAGCAATATAGAAAAATACAAAGGTGTAACTTAATCTTGATTTTCAATGCAACCACTCTGTATCTACATTCTAGCTGGGATGAAAAAACCGCATAAACTTAACAAAACTTTAATGCAAATTTGAAATCTGCTATTATTTTATTTACCTAATATTTTTTAAATCTGCAAGCAACAGCAACCACCCCTGAATTCGTATTTTCTTTCTATTCGAATTTTTTTTCCACTGTCCGTCACACAGATTAAATTTAGTTGTGAACGATTTGAATAGTTTAAATGAAGTGCAAAATACTATTGCAACTATTAAAGATACAACCAATTTCTTCCGTGAATCAGTATTAAGAAGGAATATGATAGCAAATATCCCTAGCCTCTGCGAAACACGGTGGTTCGAGAAATACAAGGCAATTAGGGTTTTTCGAAAAAAATTCATTGAAATTGTACAGGCCTTGCAAACCCTATCCGTTGAAGGAAATTTGGTCACTAGAAAAACATCTTATCAGTTGCATTATGTGGCATGCAAGTTAGGATTTATCGTCGCTGTCATTGTGATTGCAAAATATTCCGAATACCTAGAGCCTATAGTCAACCGCGTACAATCTGCGCAAACTAATGTTTTAAAGGTAGCGGAACAGCTGATACGCCTAGTAAATACCGAAGGCGATCCATGATTCTTTCGTATTGTCTCTAGAGACACGGTTTCCGAAGAAAATACGTCAGCCTTCGCTCTGAGTCTTCTGCATTCCAAGCATTTTTCAAAAATTGATTTAAATGGCCATAAATTAGAACAACTGAGACAATCCTTAAACCACTATAAAATAAATGGAATAGATGCAGAGCTAGAAGTATGGGTAGAACATTGGAATAAAAAACGCCTTAATAATGAGTTAGACATCTTCAAAACCCTTGAAATTTTTGAACTGGTTCGAGCGTCCACTACTTTTTATCCGTTAACAAAAAAAATGCTGGAAATTCTCGTAACATTGCCTTGCACTACGTGTACAGTTGAGAAGTCGTTCAACAGTGTTCAAAGAATAAAAACATGGTTGCGGAGTACAATGGTCGAAGATCGCCTTAATGGGTTAGCTCTAATGAGAATTCATCGAAAACAAATATTACCAAAAAAGAAAGAGTTTGTAGAGAAAGTTTTACAAGAATTTACAATTGATCCGCGTAAATTGTTGTTTAAATAATAGTGTTTAGGAACAGGCAATTTATCTTGCTTCACACATCGAAGGCTTATCCAGGAGGAAATAAACTTGTTAAATTTGCATCACGTTTTTGTAAAAATCATTAAATTTTTTTTAAATATTTAATATATATTTAGTTTGCTTCATTTTTGTATGAAATCATTGATTCAATTTTGGCTTCAAAAACGTTATTTTCAAAACTTTTCGTAGGAAATCCCTTCACCCTCACCCTCTCTGAAGACTCTCAATTTACGTCTATATTTATTATTGCTTATCTAACCAATTTTTTTATTTCTCAAATCTGCCCTCCCCTAGTTTTGATCCTGCGGACGCCCATGATAGTACTAATTACATTGTTGTCATATTTTTCGTTTTTCTGTAAATCTAATGAACTTTCTTATTTCAAATGGAACACCCTGTATATTTTTGTGTTTTGAAGTCCCTAAGAAATACTGATATTTTTTCATATTATATTCCCTATACCTAAATACCATAATTTCGGAGTTACCGTAATTGCTACATTTATTTAAAAAAAATTTAAACAAGTTATAAAAATCAATTTTATTGACCCGGGTAAACACTATTTTAGGTTGTTTGGATCATGGGAAACAAAAAAGATCTTTTATAATTTTTCTCTAAAATTAATCGTTTACGAGTTACAAACAATTTAAAACTGAAAAAATCGAATAATGACAATTTTTAAGGTTCAAGAACACAAATAAACAATTATTTTATTTTTGAAACCGCGAAGTACCCAAATTCAACCTCAAGCCTTATTTTATCAGATACCGATAAGTAATTTAAGATTGTGTCATTTTAAAACATTGTAATTTTAAATGTTAATGCAGCCCGATCGCCCGTCCTCTCAGATGCACTTCATTAAAAATTAAAAATTAATGTTTTAGAATAAAAAGAGACAAAAAATCTTATGGTAAGCTATGAGAAGAAGAGTTGGGCTTGAATTAAGGTACTTTATAATTTCAAAAATTATATTTTTTACTTGTGTTTTAGAACCTTAAAAATCGTCATTATTCGATTTTTTTCAGTTTTAGATTGTTGATTACTCGAAAACGATTAACTTTAGAGAAAAATTACAAAAGACATTTTTTGTTCCCAATGATCCAAATAACCTAAAATAATATCCACCTGAGCCGAGAAAATTGATTTTTATAATTTGTTTAAATTTAAAAAAAAAATTTTAAAGTAAATGTAGCAATAATTCCGAAATTATGGCATTTAGGTATAGGGAATATAACATGAAAAATAATCAGCATTTCTTAAGGACTTCAAAACGTAAAAAATATATAAGGTATTCCATTTGAAATAAGAAAGTTCATTAGATTTGCACAAAAACAAAAGATCTGACAACAATGTAATTAGCACCATAATATCGAACGCATTAGAAAACCCCTACCTACCAAAATCTATAAAAATCGTGAAAGCCGTTTTTGAGATAATTAAGTGTTTCCATACATAAAACTCACTCTGTATATCAGTGCAAGAATAGGCGTGAAAAGAATATATTAGTGTTTTCAGCAGGGCCGTCTTAAGCACACACGGCGCCGGGGTGCAATACTCATCTTTGCGCCCCCTTTGGTCAGAAGATTATAAGGGTTATAGTTACGGTAAAATTAAAACTAATTAAACTATATTAAAAAATACGTGGTTTCAGTATTCAAACAAGATCAATTTTGTAACACATATTTTCTAGCCAATTTTTCTAGCTTTTAATTTGGCAAAAGTTTTTATTACTTCGGTGGTATCTATTTTTACTTGCTTTTCTATACTTAAGTATTAAAGCCGGGTTTGTTAATCTGTCTTGGGCCATTGTTGAGTGCAGATCAGTTTTGATCAATTTAAGTTTAGAAAAAGACCTTTTATCTTCAGCTACTGTTACTGGAAGTGTTAAATATATCCTTACACACCTAGAAAATTTGGGAAAACACACAGTAAATTATTAGAATATACATATAACTGATAATATCGAGTGGGGTTATGTCTTTATTTAAAAGAAATATTGGTAAGAAATTCTAATTCATTCTCATTTCATCCCCTTTTTTTATTTTTCAATTCAAACATTGCGTTGTTTTTAAGTTTTTTTCTGAGTTTCTCCAACTCAATACATTTTCCAGGAAAGAAACGTTGTAATTATGTTTGCTCAACATTTCAAATCTTTCACCTAATTTTGCAATGACAATGTCCAATAAATAATAATAAGTTAACTTTAAAATTTTGTTGTTTAAAAGAGGTTCGTCTGCAGCGTCGTAATTGAGATTGAGATGTATTTTTCGGGGACATCGACGAACAGTTTCAGAAAATTTAGTTTCGCAATCTAGTGTTCTTTAGCAATTGATACTGAGTTAATTAATATATGCTCAAACGCAGTGTCAGTGTGGTTATTGACAGGGCTAGATTTACATATGGTCTGAATAGGCTATAGTCCAGGGCGGCAGAATTTAGGGGGCGCCAAATTTTGGTAAAAAAGGAAAAAATGCGGAGGGGAGGGTGGCAAATTGTGGATAGCCCAAGCCCAGGGACAGCAAATCTTCAAATCCTCCTCTGATTATTGGCTAAATCTTTATTGACTTGATCGGAAATAATAATCTCGCTCGTTTGCAAAGTTTTGTTGCTAATAATATTAAACCTTTGCTAAAATATTGTACCATGTCACGACAGAGCCGATAAACTTAAAGTTCTTTAATTTTGTCATCAATCAGCTTGCTTCTTGTGTCATTGTCGTAGTTGTTGTCAACAATTGAGGATTTTTAGTAAGTCAATTCTACTCTCACATCGCGTATTTGAAAGCGCTTTTAATGTAAAAGTGGGTATCTTATTCATTATGACATTCAACCGTAATGTTGATGAGGTAAAAAACATAAATTTCTTGAACAATTGAAAAAACAAATTGTAAATTGTTATTTCCAATGAGCATTTAACAGCATAATTTTAGCACTAAATTAAGGCTGTGAGCTGTACAAGGAACATAAGAGCACCAGGATTAATCTAAGGCTAAAATTTTTTTTGGAGGCCCATATTTTTTCCTCTGATATTTATCCCATTATCATACTCTTGGCATCGTAAATCATCTAAATCAATATTCATTCATTTCAAACATTCTAACAAATAATTTGCTAAAATCCTTGTTCGGTAGTATCAGTAACAGGTAAAAAACTGACTAACTTCGGCCATCATAAAAGATTCTACCGCCACCTTTAAAAAATAACGACTACATAGTAATGTGGTGCTTTTACATACATAGCTACGCAAAACCGCAATAATTATACTTTTGTCAGCAGAATCGGAACTTTGCTCATAATCTAAATGGGTTTCATATTTCATTTTCATATCGTAGATCGTAGGTGTAGTAAGCATTAATGCCTTTGTAAAAAATACCGAAAGTGCACTTGTATAATTTTGTTATTTGTAGTTTTTTTAAGGACAAGTTTGAGCCTAGCAAGAGTTAGGCTTGCGCCCCCTTGGACTTGGCGTCCGGGTGCTCCGCACCCCTTGCACCCTCGGGTTAAGACGGCCCTGGTTTTCAGTAAATATATTTATTATAATTTTTGTGTCTTTGGATTTGTCTTACTCAGGAGTAGAGTATTATTAAAACATTTTATTGTATATTTAGTCATTTTAAATTTTTAATCATATGCATATAATGCATATTTAATCATATTAGAATTGTCATTAGGTACGTCCGAACCAGTGTCCGAACCGATACAGACACAGTTCTCGTAGCGTATTTGGTTCGAATCCGGAGCAATCCTATACTTCTTTTTTATTTTTTTGAAAGCGGTAAGCACAAAATTAGTTTGGTGTTTAAAAAAATTGAAACAAACTGTTTAAAGTATATTTATTTTTAAGAAATCATATTTATACAGAGTGAGTTTTATGTATGGAAACACTCAATTACCTCGGAAACGGCTTGCACGATTTTTATAGATTTTGGTGGGTAAGGGTTTTCTGAGGTGGCCGATATTATAGTGGCTATTACATTGTTGTCAGATTTTTTCCTTTTTCTGGAAATCTAATAAACTTTCTTATTTCAAATGGAACACCCTGTATATTTTTTGCGTTTTGAAGTCCTAAAGAAATACTGACTATTTTTCATGTTCTATTCCCTATACCTAAATGCCATAATTTCGGAGTTATTGCTACATTTATTTAAAAAGAAATTAAACAAATTATAAAAATCAATTTTTTCGGTTCGGGTATATATTATTTTAGATTCTTTGGATCATTGTGAACAAAAAAAATATTTTGTAATTTTTGTATAAAATTAATCGTTTCCGTGTTATAAACAATTTAAAACTGAAAAAAATCGAATAATGACGATTTTCAAGGTTCAAAAATACAAAAAAATTATTAGTTTTGAAACTGCGCAGTACCCAAATCCAAGTTCAAGCCTTATTTTACGAGATATCGATAAGTAATTTGAACTTGTTTTATATTAAAATATTTTTTTTAGTTGTTTATTAACAAATTAAAAAGCGATATTTTAGAATAAAACGTACCAAAAACTCTTATGGCCAGCTCCTAGAAAAAGGATAGAGCTGAATTTAGGTACTTCGTAATTTCTAAAATTATATTTTTTATTTGTGTTTTTAAAGATTGAAAATCGTCATTATTCGATTTTTTTCGGTTTTAAAGAGTTTATAACTCGGAAACGGTTGATTTTATACAAAAATTACAAAAAGGTTTTTTGTTCCCAATTATCCAAAGAACCTAAAATAATATTTACCCGAACCGAAAAAATCGATTTTAATAATTTGTTTAAAATTGTTTTTTAAAATAAATGTAGCAATAACTCCGAAATTATGGCATTTAGGTATAGGGAATATAACATGAAAAATAGTAAGTATTTCTTTAGGACTTCAAAACGCAAGAAATATACAGGGTGTTCCATTCGAAATAAGAAAGTTCATTAGATTTCCAGAAAAACGGAAAATCTGACAACAATGTAATTAGCGCTATAATCTCGGCCGCCTCAGAAAACCCTTACCCACCAAAATCTATAAAAATCGTGCTAGCTGTTTACGAGATAATTGGGTGTTTCCATACATAAAACTCACTCTGTATAATAGAAGTATAACTTCTTACGTGCGTACAAAGTACACACACATTCTTTTTTTTTATATTCTTATTTTTTGCCCTCATCAAAACTCAAAACCCGTCTCTGTCTGAAGAATACACGTACGTTTTCGGATGTCAACGATCAGCGCCATTTTGACAGATATCAGTTGATTATGTAAACGTAAACCAAATGACAGGTTTTTGAAAGTTGGTGTTTTAGTTATTTCTCATAAACATCAATGAAAATTCCAAATTTTTTGAAAAGTGTATTGTACGGAGTGCCTGTTGGTATTACAATTATCGATATTGTTGGTTACATCGCGAGAGTCGATGGAATTTCTATGCAACCGGCCCTAAATCCAGACAAAACTAAAGCAGATTATGTGTTTTTGAATAGGTGGGCAGTGAAAGACTATCAGATCCAAAGGGGAGATATCATATCGTTGATTTCACCTAAAGATCCGTCCCAGAAGATCATCAAACGAGTCATAGGGTTAGAAGGTAGGTACAAATTACAAATATTCTTTCTTCTTTAAGTGCTGTCTCTCAATCAGAGATTGGATATTAATACTATCACTATCTTTTACTGCATTTAAACCAGACCCTTAAATGTTTCAACCATGACACTCTCCTTCTTCCTATACTCTTTTCTCCTCTTATCTTTCTGTTTTATCAGTCTTAGCATTTTATATCATCCTCATCTACACCATCCTTCCATCTGAGTTTTAGCCTACCCCTATTTCTACTTCCCACAGGTTGTGACATAAGGATTCTTCTAGGAGGGTTGTTCTGCTGTGATCTTGATAGATGTCCTGCCCATCCTAGCCTTCCTATTTTTAAAAGAGATACTACGTCTTTACCACCTAAAATATGTTTATATCTGTGGTATATCCTTAGTTGTACCTCCTCCTCTTCCAAACACCATTTTCACAAATGCCACCGAATATTCCTCTCAGGATCCTTCGTTCAATGAATATGTGATAGCTGTTATCATCCCAGTTGTGCCAAAAAACTGGAGTTACAAATTTTTGACAAAGTTTTTACTAAATGTTGTGAAAAAACCGAAGATAAAGCAAACGGCGACTGTGATGACAAATTTTTCGATGCCATCGAAAACTTAGCTGCGTCGACAGAAAATAAGGTAGATATACACATCTTTAAATATATTATCAAACAAAAAGATCTCTTAATATCAGAACTATATTCCTATTGGAAAAAATATTCCTATTAAATACACAAATTGACTCATTGAAACAATTAGAAACAAAACAAGTTCCGGAAAAAACTGACTATTCTTTATTTAAAAAATCTAAACACAAAGCTGATAACAATAAACAAGTCTTGAATTCACCAGAGTCAACAATAGGCCAGGAGAAATATAAGGAAAACAATTCAATTAGCGCTAAAGATGTCCGCGAAGCCATAAACCGAGCGCAAAATATAATACCTGCATCTAGTCGAACCGAAAAGACTGGAGATGCCAACATGCAAATAAGCAGTAACATTCCTACGGATTGGCAGAAAGTGACTTACAAAAAAAGAACACCCAAAAAAAACTTATTAGTGGGTAACTATTCTGGAAATTCTAATGTAGAAGGAGTGGATCAAACAGTTGCTTTACACATATTTAATCTGAAACCGCAAACATCTGCAGAAGACCTTCAATCATTTTTATCAAAAAACCTGCCAGAAGCCAGCTGCTCAGCTCTTCCATCTCGTCGTCCTGATATATATTCTCCTTTCAAAGTGGAAATCTCGAAAGCAAACTACAATAAGGCGTTGGATGCCTCGATTTGGCCAAACAAAGCCTGTATACGAAATTTTTTTCAATTGAGGAAAAAGAAAGAGCAAATCGAGTAGAAGTATCTATCAACAATGAAACAAAACATACAGCAATTTTTAAAATTATACAGTTAAATACAGCGTCTATTAGAAACAAACTTGAAAGGTTGGAAATTCTGCTTGACCAAGAAAATCCCATTGTCGTCAGTATTGCGGAGCACTGGTGTAAGCAGGATGAAATATCTCTAATGGTAACTCCGGGTTACGATCTTGTAACCAGTTATTGTCGACCTATCCATGAGCATGGCGGATCGGTTCTGTATGTGAAATGTGGGTATGAATATCAGATCATCAATGTGTGCCAGTTAGCTGTGGAGATGCATTATGAGTGTAGTGCGGTAAAAATAATGTTTTGTGAAAGAAAAGTTGCAGTCATCAGTATCTACAGGCCTCCCAGTGGAGACTTTTATTTGTTTTTGAAGCAGTTTTCCTATACGATTGAACTCTGTAATAGGTATGTTGACGATATTTTTATTTGTGGTGACTTAAACATTGATTATTTAGAAAATAGTTTATTTAAAATTCTTTTTAACGATTTTCTAATGAGCTACAATCTTAGCATAACCTCTATGGTTCCCACAAGGGTAGCGACAAATTGTTTAAACCAAACTTCTATCAGTAAGATTGATTATATTATAACCAATACAGCCAATATACTTCAATGCAAGTCTAATGTTTTTGAAGCGCATTTAAGTGACCATAGAGCAATTAGTTTGGAATTTGTAGTAGACATTAATAGTAGCTGCACTAAATCCAATGACCAGCCTAATTATAAATATTTTAGAGACTTGTCTGACAACAACCTTAAACAAATTTCTTCTGTGCTATCTGTAACTGACTTTAACGATATTTATTTAACCGATAATGTTGATAAATCCTTTGAAAATTTTA
This sequence comes from Diabrotica virgifera virgifera, assembly GCF_917563875.1. Taxonomy (NCBI): domain Eukaryota; kingdom Metazoa; phylum Arthropoda; class Insecta; order Coleoptera; family Chrysomelidae; genus Diabrotica; species Diabrotica virgifera. Next base: position 2,786,478 of record NC_065451.1, on the reverse strand, counting down.
TAGGTAGTTTAATATATGTGTTAGATTATTGCTGTCCAGTAAAACGGTATAATATCAGTAAGCAGACTTGCAATAAAAAATGGATTACTCCGGAAGTTAAGCAGTCTAGTGTTCATTTAAAAAATGCTTACTGGCTTAATAAAGAACTAAAAGATGCCAATTCTCTTGCAAATTATAACAAAATTAAGAAAGACCACGTGGAACTATTACAAAAATCTAAATTAAAATTCCATGATCAATTGATAAATAATTCAAGTAATAAAAATAAAACTGTATGGAATCTTGTTAACAAGGAAACTGGCAGTAAGTCTATCCAAAAAAACATAGCATTACATATAGATGGTGAAAGTTGTACTGATTCTAAGCAGTTGTCTGAAGTTTTTTGTGATTATTTTGCTACAGTAACCGAAGAGAAACTGTCAAATCATTTTGGGAATTCACGATCTAATAGTTGCACATCTTCTACTATTCTTAAAAAAAGTTTTTTCTTTAGACCTATTGTTGGTAATGAGGTAATGAATGTGATCAATAATTTAAAAAATAAAAAAGCACTGGACTTGATTCTATCTCGATAAGAGTATTAAAGGCTATGTCATCTGATATAATAAACCACATTGCATATTTGATAAATTTATCAATAGGTAAAGGAGTCTTTCCAAGTATTCTAAAAAAAGCAATTGTTATTCCTATTTACAAAAAAGATGATCCGGAAGACATTTCAAATTATAGACCTATTTCCTTATTGTGTGTACTTTCCAAAGTATTTGAGAGAATTGTGTATAACCGTATGTCTGAGTTTTTGGGTAGATTTAAAATTGTAAGTGATTGCCAACATGGCTTCCGTACCGGTAGATCCACTCAGTCTGCTGCCTGCAGATTCTGTGAAAGGGTCTACAGATCTTTGGATGCAGGTGAATATGTGGCAGGTCTCTTTTTTGATCTAACCCGTGCCTTTGATTGTCTTGATAGCCGTTTTGTTAGCAATAAACTGTATAATATTGGTTTTAGAGGCATATTTTTAGATTGGCTAATCAATTATCTATCAGATAGGATAATTTGTATTAAAATCAATGAAACTATTTCGGAGGAACGTTTTATTAATCTGGGAGTTCCACAGGGCTCTTTATTAGGACCCATGATTTTTTTGTTGTTTATTAACGATGCATCTAACCAGTTTGATGTTTTGGACCGGACGTTATTTGCAGATGATACTTCTCTTGTGGTCTCAGCACAGACCTATGAGAAATTGGCATCTACTTGCAATAGTTTTTTAGCTCGATTTAATGACTGGTGTCGATCTAATAACCTAATTTTAAATGTAGACAAAACAAAAGTAATATATTTTAATAACTTAAATTCTGTAAATCCTGTACTACACCCAAGTTTTAACAATGTACTACTGGATTCCTCAAATCATACAAAATTTTTAGGTATCCATCTCGACTCAAAATTAAAATGGTCAGTTCACATAGACATGCTCAGTAAGTCCCTTAATAAGTCGTACTATGCATTATCCCGTATTAAAAATATTATGCCCATCTCTGCGCTGTTAAATGTATACTATAGCCTTGTTTATAGTAGACTTTGTTACAACATAGTTTTATGGGGAATGCAGTCAACAGTGACAGAATATTTATAACACAAAAACGTATAATATGAAAAATGTTTGGAATTAGACCTCTTGAGAGCTGTAAGCCCATATTTATTAAGAATAATATTTTAAGCTTTCCATGTATTTATATCTTCAGAATGTTACTATATGCTGTTGATAATATTCATACGTATGACAGAAATTCTAGTTTCCACAATTATTCGACGCGAGGTGGCGACTTGCTGAGTGTACCTGGTCATAGATCAAGTAAATTTGAAATGTCGGTAAAGTATATGAGCATTAGATTGTTTAACGTTTTACCAAAAAAATATAGAACAATGAATAAATATTCCTTTAAGAAATCCATTAAAAACTTATTGCTTACCAAATGTTATTATACTGTGGAAGAGTTTGTTTCGGACAGAAATATTACCTAAATGTTATCAATTCTATCTACATACCTTAAAGTGTTTGTAAAATTTATAAATGTATTAATTTTATTGTTTGTTTGTAAAACTAATGACATGTCCTATACATTGTATGTCTTAAAGGATGAATAAATATTATTATTATTATTATTATCAAATATACCTAAGCAGGTTTTAGCATGTCTAAGCATGTCTCCGATCCATATGTCAACATATGTTGTATAAGGGTTTTGTATATGGTTATTTTTGTTTCTTAGGCTTAAGTTTTTGCTTCTCATATGTCTACTCAGTCCAAAATAGCATTTGTTTGCTAGGATTATCCTTTGCTTGATTTCTTCCATCAGGATGTTCTCCTTGGTGATCAGTGATCAGGGAGCCTAAGTATGTGAATTTGTCCACAATTTCAAAGGTAGAGTTGTCAACCATGAATTGGTGACTGATGTTTTTGGCTCGATTGTTGGTGTTGATGCCATCATCTTAGTTTTCTAATCATTTACTTGCAGGCCCATATTTTTTGATACATTTGAGAAAGTGGTATACATTTCTTCTAGCTTGCGTGTTGTGCGGGCAACTAGGTCCACATAATCTGCATATGCCAAAATTTGGGATGATTTATTAAAAATATTTCGTCTGTTGTCTATTCGGGCATCTTTTTTTTATTTTTTTTTGTGTGAATTTGTTGGCTTGATTACTATGCTAAGACATAAACTCGATTCAACATCTCGGAGGTTTTGGGCATCTTGGACCACCTTCCAGAGCTATATTGAAAAGGAGAAATGCCAGCACTCCTCCCTATCGCAGCCCAACATGCGTTTTAAATGCCTGTGATTGTTCGCCCTGTATTTCGACTCTGCACACAACTTTACGCATTGCTAATAATAGTTTCTCCATTAATTATTATTCCTTTACTTTATTATCTTTGTATGTAGACTGCATAATATGTAGACAGTTAGTCTGCATATAGCACTTTTCAGTTATGTTCTGAGTTCTACATTAACTATTTTTCGTTACTTTTTAAAAACGACCAATATTTTAAATGAAAATTGACATAACTCAAATTGTTGATCTTTTTTCTCAGATACCATAGTTTTTTGGTTTTGCTACTTACATAAATTAGAAATATTAACTTACTCATATTCTTCGTTTCTAATTTACACATTTTAGCAGTTACTGTTTAAAACTTATACACTCGGGTGCAAAAAAATCGATCCACTGAAAATTTGGTCATTTTTGATGTCTAGAATTTCCTAAATCTGTTGTCCGATTTCAGCGATTTTTTTATCATGTTATAGCCTTATCCATTAACAATATCGCTGTAATAATATTGTTGCTAGACAGGTAAACTGTCATTGTATATCGGGTGTACGAATCAAACTGTGTTTTTTTCTCAAAGTTCGCATCACCCTGTGGTCTATCCTTGCATTAATAAAATACTGAAATTAAAACCCAACTATGGCCTCAGGTTTTCTTAACATTCTGTTTTTAAATTCATTCGCTTATGTTGGATAATAAAAAAGTTGGGTACTTTAACATCTGGCCATGTTCGTCGTCAGTACAGGGTGTTTCTAAATAAGTGCGACAAACTTTAAGGGGTTATTTTACATGAGAAAATAATTACAGTTTGCTTTATAATCATATGTCCACAAATGCTTCGTTTCCGAGATACGGTATGTTCAATTTTTTTTTACAAACTGATGACTTATTTATTGATTTAAAACCAGTTAACATAGAAGTATATAGACGAAGTTAACATAGAACATAACATAGAAGTTTAAATTCACCATTGGCGTGCATAGGGTAATATGATCGGTCATAATACCCGTTTGCGCGCTAATGGTGAATATTAAATTCTTAATTCTATGTCAAAAAATGTGCAATAACTATGTCTTAAAACCCACCAAATTTGATTTGCATATCTCAACTGGTTTTAAAGCAATAAATAAATCGTCAATTTGTAAAAAAAATTTAACATCCCATATCTCGGAAACGAAGCGTTTGCTGACATATGATTATAAAGCAAACTATCATTATTTTCATGTGTACAATTGCCCCTTAAAGTTTGCCGCACTTATTTCGAAACAACCTGTATTGATGACGAACTTGGCCAGTTGTTAAAGTACCTAAGTTTTTATTATTCAACATAAGTGAATGAATCTAAAAACACTAGAATAGTCCACAGGGTGATGCGAACTTTGGGAAAAAAACACAGTTTGATCCGTACATCCGGTATGCAATGACAGTAGCAACAATATTATTACAGAGATATTGATAATGAATAAGCCTATAACATGGTAAAAAAATCACTTAAATCGGACAACAGGTTTAGGAAATTCGAGACATCAAAAATGACTAAATTATCAGTGTATCGATTTTTTTGCACCTGAGTGTAGTTAACATATTCTGTTGAAATTGAAATTGAAATTCTTTATTGAAATAGAAATCCTACTAACAATATTTAAATATGAATTTGCCTAATTAAATGTAACATACAATATACAATACATGCAATATTATACAACACATACAGATTTATTAAAAATTATTTTTTTTTATGTAGGTAAAATATATGTCTTCAGTAATTTTTAAAAAATTTGAACTATCAGTGCATTCTTAACACTAGGGGGAAGATGGTTAAATTCATTCATACATTTGTAAAACAGGGATGTCATTGTGCTATGTTTATTAGTTTTTTGAATATCAAAATCTTCAATATTTCTCATGGTATATGAATGAACTTGACCCCTCAATGTAACATATTCATTAAAATATGCAGGCAGCATTCCTTTTTTTAATTTAAAAATGAAAACCATAGTAAGGTAGTAAAGCCTTTGTTGAACTGAAAACCAACCTAAAGTAGAGTACATCATCTCAATTGGCGTGTAGCGATTGCATCGAAGAATTGCTCTCATACCTCTGTTATACAAAATTTGCAATGATTGAATTGATCCTTTATCACCTAAATATAAAGCACTTGAACAGTTGTCAAAATGGGGCTGAATTATACTTCTAAATACAGTGATCCTTGAAAATAATGATAGATCTTTGCTAATTCTATTAAAGAAAAATAATTTTTTTAGATATTTTCTTGCAAATATATTGAAAATGAGGTTTCAGAGAGAGTGTGTTATCCAGTATAAATCCAAGATATTTAATTTCATTGATCCATGGCATACATGATTCCTTCACCAATGTGAGGATGAAGCGCTTGATTATACACATTTTTGATGTTTTTTTTTCGTTCAGAGTATAAGTCTTAGGATCAGACATCCGCACGCAATGTGTTAAGTAAAGATCTAAAAAATCCATTTTTGTCTTCTGATGAAAGTTGTTTTTTGCGTTTTGACACACTTCTGGATAAGTGAAATATTCGTAGTATTTTCTAATTAATTTTTTTAGGGGATGTAATATCAACATTACGATACAAAACAGACATAATCCGAATACCAGAAGGCCACTGCTGGATCGAGGGCGACCACACTGGTCATTCTATGGACTCTAACAACTTCGGTCCCGTATCCGTAGGCCTTGTGACTGCCAAAGCGACTTGCATAGTGTGGCCCCCTTCCAGGTGGCAGCTCATTTACTCATCTGTACCTGAATCTCGAAGACCTCTTAATCTGAAACCTAGTTTGAAGTCCGGAAGCCTAGTGGAAATTGCGAAGTGTTAATACGATGAGAGCTATATCATTAGTAAACAGATTCGAGTTTGAGTTTCCCGGGAACGTGGCTAGGAATGCTATTATATTAGGAGATGTGGATAACGATGGCTGTAATGAGTTAATTGTGGGGAATCAAAATGGAGAAGTGGCGATATTCAAAGTAAGTAACAAAATTAATTCTAACAATAAAATACTGAAATTTTTATTTTCAACACTTCCACCAAATTTATTACCATTTATTGTCATTAAAAGGGCCGGTATTTCAACAGCTACTTAAGCTTTTGCTTAGCTAAGCCTCTGTCATAAGTTAAGGAGAAGCTTAAGCTGGGTGCCGTATTTCCATCATTTCCTTAACTAAACTCGTCCTCAACAGTCAAGTTAATTGGTTTGGTACCTCTGAATACGTCAAAATGCCAGATCTAACTGTTCTGAGGTAAAAACCACTACTGTTGACATTTAGTTTTATCTTGTCATCTGTGTCAGTCTTATTTTTACTTCACTTAATTTTGTGTACATGGTAAATGTGTTGTTAGCAAGTTGTTAGTATATTGTGTACATATATTTTCTCTGGTTATATTTTTTATTGGAATTCTGCATAAGCAATAGATCCATCTTTGTAATTTTGATTATTGGATTTATATTCCTTAAAATGTCAAATTGAAATGTAAGTTTACTTTTGTAAAATAAATATACCAAGCATTGTAGAAATAAATAATTTTCATATGTCTACACCTGTCAAATGGAGTAAGAATTTTATTTTAATAATCGTTAATAATCCAATAATAATGTTATTACGCAAAAGTTGGTTTTCAAAATAACTCGAGAATTATTAATCTATAGAAATAACCTCAAAAAAACAGAAAACAAATTTTAAGCAAAGGCTTAAACCAACTCCCGCGCGAGCTTAAAATTATTTGGTTTAAGCCTATGCTTAAGCCTCAAATTGAAGTGGAAATACAGGTATCTAGGCTTAAGCTCAGGCTTAAAGTAAGCTTTGGTTAAGGACGATTGGAAATACTGGCCCTCAGTATTGAATGATAGATGAAATAATATAGAATTTTACTTCTTACAATCTAACTTGAGAGCTAAAGTGATATATTATGTAATAGGTCAAACATATAAAAAAAGAATGTGTGTACTTTGTACGCACGTAAGAAGTTATACTTCTATTACATAATTTCAAAGAAATAAATATACTTAACAGGTTATTTGTATTTTATTTAAATATTTTTTTAGAAACTAACTTTGTTACCTACCACTTTTAAAAATTTTTTATTAAAACGATACCAAAAATTAAAAAAAAAAAAAAAGAATATGAATCGTCCGGAATTTGAACCCGGGACCTCTCGATCTCTGGTCACACGCTCGACCACTGAGCTATATCCCCTTTGCTTTGACAGGTTACAAGATTTCTCATACATACTGACAAATTTAATAGACCAAGTGACGTATACAAAAATACAGTAAAACCTAGATAGAACGGACCTCTATTTAACGGACTTCGGATATAACTGACAAAAAATCCTATCAAATGTAAAAAAAATGAAAACCGAAATCTGGAAGAAAAATCAGCAAGGACAGGTTCTCGGCACTGCTTTGTGCTAACGCCGATGGATCGCTTGGTTTGACTGCTATACTTGTTGGCAAATCTCGTAAACCTAGAGCTGTCAAAGAAAAGAAATGCATTATCTGCTCGTTTCATATTATAGCTCTAATAAGGCATGGTTCATCACAGATATTTGTACCTGCATGTGAGAAAATTTCAAGAGAAGAAACGGGAAATAAAGCCGAAAGAGGTGAAATTTTTATTGATTTTAGACAGAGCTCCTGCTTACCCCATTGAAAATATTCGACATTTAGAAGTTGGTAACTTCTGTTTTTGCCAAAAAAATACATCGTTTATTCAACCCAAGGATCAGTGAATAATTTTGGCAACCAAACGAGTAGGTATATTGCAGAAAGTTTATAGATGAAGTAGAAAAGCAAAAAAGTAGCAAAAAAAACTTGATTCCTTGTTCAATTACAGATTTGTACACTGTATATAAATACAGCAGACAATATTTTTAAAATAAAATTGATTGATTTTAAATCTATTTTTATATAACGGACTCTCGGCTTTAACACCCAAATACTCCGTTGTATCGAGGTTTTACTGTACTTTAAATATACTTACTATTATTATAAAACATCTTATTCCCGGGGAAGACAAATCCAAATACACAAAAATTATAATAAATAATACATTTACTAAAAACACTAATATATCCTTTTAATGACTTATTTGCGCTGACAGCGCTGATACATACATTATCTTGAAAGATTAGCAACGAACTACATACTCTCTGGGTGCGCATGCGCCCGGCATTATAAAATTTCACTCTCGATCGTAAAGAAGTATAACTTCAAAAGAAAGGAATAACACCAGCTTTCAAGACAAAAAAAGTAAGAACAACAAGAACCAAAAGAACTTACACTGTTGTGACTACCCGAAAACTTACATCTGTCAAACTGGTAGAACCTTAGCAAATGTATAGCAGAACACAAAAGGTCTTTTAATAAAAGAAAAACAGATTCTACATATGCACTTCACCTTCTAGATCATATTCATTCGTTTAATGACCAATTTCAAATACTCAATATTCAAAATAAAGGCCTTTATTAGAATTTGTCTTTATTAGAATCTATGGAAATTAATGAATTAAAAAAATGTAGAATCACAGAAAATGCTGCTGAAACATTGACTTCAGACACTTGGCATTAGATTTATTAGGGTTTTTACTCTTTTATTAACAAATTCACAGCTTTACACCTAACTGACGTTCACTAAAAGTTCAGGTTAAACTGGAGTTGAACTCGATATGAGAAATCGGCCCTTAGGGGCCGAAATCAGTTTAACCTGAACTTTTAGTGAACGTCAGTTTAAAGTCAAAATCGTCTTTCTCAATTCACGTTCAACCGATGGCAGTTTAAACTTGAACGATGCTTGAACGCTAGAATTCGGCTGTTCAAAGATTTCTGAACCCAGTTCAGATGATTTCATGGATTACGCATGCGTTGTATTAACACGAAACGCTGTCATAATATAAATATATCCTATTTTATTATATTAAGCCTAAAGATAAACGATAACATTATTTTTGTTTTTATAACATTTATTTATAATTATTAAAATGACTATTTGACTATAAATACTTAAATTTAACTTTATTCAAAAACAGCATAAAAACGGTAGTTCAAAATGGCGACAGTTTTTTACCTTTTGCCATCTATTGGCATTTCTCGAAAGCTGTACAACGTGCACTGACATGAACGCGCAATGAGAAATGCATTCCAAACAAAACGGTGGTTCACCAGTGAACCTGGTTCAACTGAACCATAGATTACCGCAGGTATGAGAAATCGACCCTTACAAACTTATGGTCTTTAAGTTTTCCCAGTGGCGGCCGGTGAGGTAGTGCCATGGAACCATGGCACTATCTTATTTTTTTACAGAAACATATTTTTTTATCTTTAAACCGTTTTAATGCCCGTTCATTTTTTTGTGCGTATTTCTTTTGCCTTTATAAATTATATAAAATCTGGCAACGGTGTAGTATACTACAACACTCGCCACCCACAGCGGACGGGATGATCGTGCCAAAATCTTAGATGGCTCACCTGAAAAGAGAAAGATTTTACGGACATTCTATGTAAGTGATAGAGATAGAGCTATATTGCACTTTTAATACACGTTTAAATGAGACTATTCGTGCCTGGCTCGACAAGGAAGATCTAATATGTTTTACTATGATCATAGTGAATAGTGGATCGTAGATCCAAAAAGATTCTCGTACAGGGTAGTACATTATATTTTCGAGTTTCTTTACGCGCTCACTCGCTGGTTTTTGTATTTATAATTATTACATTTTTAATTATAAATTATTATATTTTTAAATAATTTAAAAATTTTTAATTTTTAATAAAACCCCAGTTAAATTCAGTTTATCGTGATAGTCTAATTAAACACAATGAACAAGAAGTTTTTTATTTTTATTTTTTATTTATTTTATTTATTTATTAAATAGATGGGATCACCCCATTACAGCATTATAATAACATTATATTTTTAATCTAATTTATCTTATAACTACACTTAGAAAGAATTGGATAAGAATCGATATGTTTTAAATCAAATTAAAAATTATATCTATATGGTTTTGTGGAGCTTTCGAGTCAGTTTTGAGAAATCACGACGAAGAAAATTTAGAAAACAGAGGCATCTTTATGGAACTGTTTAATGTTAGCCGAATTAGACAACGACTTAGGTTCATATTCATAATTCCAAATCTTTTAAAAGTATGTACCTACCTCAAAACAACACAAAATGAACTCCTTCAGTGCATGTTAGATGTTTATCACGAGGAAATAGGAAAAGAAATTGAAAATTATCTTTGTGTTGCATGATTGCCGATGAAACGACAAACGTCGCGACGCTGGTGAATTTCAGTTAGTTATAGTTTTCCGATATTTGTGTAAAAGGCGACAAGTTGAGAGATTTTGGAGATTTTACTTGCTGGACGGACATGATGTCAAATCAATCACTGAATGCATTTTAAATGTTTAAATTTCTTAACACCCCAGAAATGGTATATACCTACATAACATAAAAGTATCCGTACCTATTATACCTTTTTTGACAATATCGTGAACCGTCACTAAAAATTTAGGCAGCTGCCCGAATTCTGGCACTACCTACTTAAAGTGATACGAGCCGCCACTGAGTTTCCAGCATCTTTCAAGATACATATATCTACTGTTTTCAGGGCAGGGAAAGACACCAATCCATTCCAAAACTGAACTTCATCGGCTGCATGGCTGTAGGAGATATTACAAACCAGAATAAGAATGTACTGATAGTGATCACTGCCGATGGTTGGTGTTACCTCTATATCAACCCAGTACCACTTGTAGAAGACTCATTTCAAAAGGAAAAAGATGAGGGCGTAGAAGAGGTAGGTGTTTAATTGTGTAACTGAGATTTTTATATGAAATATATTTTTATATAGATTTTTTAAATAGATTTTTCTGTGGTTACATCAATTTTTTGTGGTTTATTTGAAATATTGTGGAAAACTATTCAAGAATTTTTTTCTGCTGAGCCAATTAATAAAAGATTTGAGTCAAATCTATTCCACCACAAAGCAGAATTCTTATCAGTTCTACGATAATTTTTTCATCTTTCATCTAGTGTCCTATTAATAGGGAACTTGCACATTTTTTTTATTACATAATAATGTTCAGTTATGTATAAAAATGAGATTTCCAAAATTTCAAGCTTCAAAAACTCATAATAACTTAGAAGTATAAATTTAAAGTGTTCTGTATTTTAAAATAGTTCAAACGACCCGTGACGTCACATAATTTAACTATATGGTTCCGTTTATGATTATATTTAGGTATATTCTTCTTCTTCTTCTTCAGTTTATTGGCCTCCACCTACTTGGGTATTTGGCCAGCTCGTCGTCGGGGAACAAAGGAAAAATATTTATATTCTAATGACATTTATCGTATGTCATTGTAATAAATACCAGTTTGTTGAGATTGGAGTTTGATATAGTTATTGAAGGAAAGGAAAGAAGGTTTACTATGAAAAATAAAACCATTTTGTAAAAGTACAAATTTTCTATGAATAGTTCAAACGATCAAAAATACTTCGTCACATAACTGTATTTTCTACTGACGTTTGTAATGTCTAATTTAAAATTTTATACAATTTTGTTTACTTTGTTGGTTCCGAATGTAAACATATAACCCGACGACGTTACGACGCCTTTTGGACTGGCTGGTATAATTTGATTTTTAATCCTCTTTAGGGGCCAAACGAAAGACAAACAAAACTTTTTTATCTTTGATACATCTTTTAAATTATGTTCTGTTGTCATTTATAACATTTTTTTCGAATTTAAAATTTTATGCAAGTTCTCTATTGTATTCAATTCTATAACTGGTTATAGATGGTTATATATTCTTTAACTGGTTATGATGTTTTATATCTCTGTTTTTATTTAGTAATTGTTTCAACTGTTTATATGTTTAAATTCATGATACTGATCTCTTAGTAGGTTCCAAAAATGGTTTTTATTGACAATTTCTGCCATTCTGCTTGATTTGAGTATTTTTTGTATACTCAGGAAATTTATTTCTTTAAGCTTTCATGCCTATTCCACAAATAGGCCCATAATATTTTGATTTTTTGTGAACTCATTCTAGTTGTATTATAGTTGTATTAGTTGTATTATGTTGTAGTATTATGTTGCATCAGTCGTATACAGTCTTCTCACGCGCGCAGCTACCCTTTCTCTAATCATTTCTTTTTCTCTCTGTTGCTTACGTTGCTTATGTTTACCCCTGTTATCCCTCTCTTTCTAAAATCCCTTTTCTTTTAACGATTTTTGTCACAGCCTCTAAACTTTATTTCACGTTAAGAATAGAACGTTACGCTTATGGAGATCAGTGTTGACAAAACTCTCGGGCACGGGTGGCTACTCGACTGCCGATATACGATTCATTTTAATCAGTACGGCGTGGCATCGGCGCGCTTCTATTTTTCATAAGAAATGCATGTGGCTATCTTCGCAATGTTCTATTCTTAACGTGAAATAAAGTATTCGCGGTGTGCAAGTACTTGGAAAGGGAAACAACAAACGACCGTGCGCGAGTCGCGGAGAAATATTGCAACTAGCTTAAATAATTCATATTGTCAATTGAAATTGTCAAATTGACGTATATTTCATACCTTCTGTCATTGACGCAGAAAAATTATATATTGCTCCACAATATTGATATGATACGCAATTATTTTATAAAGGTAAATTTAATTAATTGTATTTTGCTTGCAGTACTGCATTTTAATAACTGATTTTATTTACTACATACAATTGTTTACGTTTGCTAAACATAACCTGCATCTTATTTTTTCTTCTTATTATTTTTTTGGACTATGGTCTTGACAATTATCCAGCAACCAGGACTAATATAATTGGCCAATATAATTAAAAGTGCGAATAAAAGTACAGAGCGTAGAAATAGAGGTCGCTTTGCCGAACTTGCACGGTCCCAATCATAGATATATAATACTCTAGATTGCGTCCTCCGATCTTAAAATGGGTGACGGTTGCGACAGAGATAAATGAGCCTATTTGGTCGGTAGTCTCTTTTTAATTTAAGGGGAATATCGACGACGTGACTATCCCACTTTATCGAGTATTATGTATTGACAGTTGGAGCGGGTGGAGACGAGAAATGGTCTTTGGTCTTCGGACGTGGATAATCGTGGTTCGAATCCCATACCAACTTTACCTTTTTTATTTTTATTTACTCAATATTGCGTTTATTAGATATTTTTACATCTGAAAAATGGACCTAAGTAAATCTAGCAGATAATAAATGTACCTATGTATAGTAAGTTAATATTGGAATACATATTTGTGAACTGCATAGTAAAATAAAAGTCATTCGTTATTAATATAAATTCGTCCTTATTCGAATGATGTGAATAATATTTGTTTTGCTTCTACTTTTTTAAAAAATTGTAACAATAGTTTCATAAATAAAAATAATGTCTAATTACTTATAATTGAATCGGTCATTTCAAAAACAGCAAAGTCCACAATTTTCAGAAACTAACTTTTTGAGAGGAATAGACTCCTTTAAGATAAACGTTGTGTGCAAAAACAACACCAGTCCAGTAAAAACATTAGGAACAAAACTACAATATAACTCTGAATTTTGATGTCGTCCATTTCATCCATCTTTCGACTATATAGTTAAGTTTTCTTTGCTCTTCTGTAAAATTAGGAATATGTGACTCGTGTTGTTTTTGAAATGACCGATTCAATTAATAAATCGATGGTACATTATGTTGATATTAATTATTGGTAATTGTTTACGAATATTTTTAATTACTTTATACTATTCTACCATTAACTTATTAAAAAAATAACATTGGCTTTTATATTTTTAAAAATCTATAGGTACCTACACAGTTTTTCTTATTTGTTATATATTTCTTTGCATAGATTTATTTTAGAGATGTAATAATATCTAATAAACACAATATTGATTAAATTAAAAATAAAAAAAGTAAAGTGGTATGGGATTCGAACCAGGATTATCCACGTCCGAAGACAAACGACCAGTTCTCGTCGCCATGCGCTCGAACTGTCAAACCATCTAAAATACTCGACGACAGAGTAGGATAGTGACGTCGTCGATACTCCCCTTGAATTAGAAAGAGACTACCGACCAAATAGGCTCATTTATCTCTGTCGCAACCGTCACCCATTTTAAGATCGTAAGGCGCAATCTAGAGTATTATAAATCTATGGTCCCAATAGCACTTCTTTAACCTCATTTTCCTGCCTTGTCACAACAGTCATAAAGTTGTGTGCTCCTAAGATGGACACTCTTATAGCTCCGTTCTTTAATCATTGAACTTTCTTCATTTGTACACACAGTGTTCTGCTGTCGCTTACTCCACAATCCACACAGCTACCATCTATTGCCTTGTCTATTCTCTCAAGACGACTTGTAAGGAATTGCGTGAAGAATTAGTTCGTGCTTTTATATTTGCACTTCACCTACTCCTCCACGACCGGGATCAGAGTCTTGTGACAGGTAGTTCTTTCGAGACGACAGATTCAGTAAAACACAGGTTAAAACAAAATAAATATATTCAATGTAATTATGTTCTTCTTCTTCTTCTTAACGTGCCCTATCAAGTCCCCTTGACGTTGGCGATTAACATGGCGAAACTGTCTCTGTCTCGAGCTATTCTAAATAGGTGTTCTGCTTTCTTTATTCCTGTCCACTCCCGGATATTCTTCAACCAAGAGGCCTGCTTTCTACCAATTCCTCTGCTTCCTTCGATTTTACCCATCATAATAAGTTGAAGAATATTATACCGGTCTCTTTCTATATTTGATGTTATCAAGCAGCTCGCGGGTAGCATTTGCTCTCTTAAGGACTGCCACATTTGTCAGCATAGCCGTCCATGGTATTTTCAGAATACGTCTGTGCAGCCACATTTCAAAGGCCTCCAAACGGTTAATGGTGGATATTTTTAATGTCCATGCTTCGACACCATACAAGAGGACTGACCAAATGTAGCATTTAATCATGCGCTTTCGAAGTTGAAGTTGCAAGGTATCATTACAAAAGAATGACCTCATTTTTAAAAATGTCGTGCGGGCTATCTCGATTCTACATTTTATCTCTTTATCTGGATCTAGTTGTTCAGTAATATGGCAACCAAGATATTTAAAACTGGATACTCTTTGAATTATATGACCATCAACATATAAACGTGAATCTTGATGGGCCAAACGGCTAAATACCATGTATTTTGTTTTTGAACAGTTTATATTTAGGCCAAACTCTCTTCCCACTGTGTCAATGGCATTTAAAAGGTGTTGTAATCCATTCATATCATCACTTAAAATAACTGTATCGTCTGCATATCTGATTGTATTTATCAGAATTCCATTAACCTTCACACCCCATTCCAAATTATGCAGCGCTTCCTTAAATATTCTATCTGAATACAAATTGAACAACAGTGGGGACAGTATACAACCCTGTCTGACACCTCTTTGTATTTTGCATATTTCTGTTGATTTTCCATTTATGCAAGCTGTCGCTGTTTGACGCCAGTATAATTTTTCTATGATTCGCACATCTTGACTATCAACTCCTTTATCCTTTAATATTTTAATTAATTTGTGATGTTGTACTCGATCAAAGGCCTTCTCATAGTCAATAAATACAGCAAAGACGTCTTTCCTTTGATCTCGGCATTTCTGCAATAACACATTTAGTGCAAAGAGTGCGTCCCGGGTTCCCAGTCCATTTCTGAAGCCAAATTGTGTTTCATCCTGGTCTTCTTCACATTTATCTCTGATTCTACTGTGGATGATACGTAGAAAGATTTTCAAGGTGTGGCTCATAAGGCTTATCATTCTATAGTCGCTACAGTTTTTCGGACGTTGTTTTTTTGGTAGGGTTATGAATTCGGACTTTAACCAATCTTCAGGGATATCACCAGTCGAATAAACATCATTGAAAAGTTTGACTAGTATTCCAATGTTTTCCTCATTTATGAGCTTTAACATTTCTGTAGGTATGTTGTCGGGACTAACGGCTTTCTTGTTTTTTGCCAATTTTATAGCATGTTGTATTTCTGATTTTAGTATTTCTGGTCCTTCACCTTCATCTAAAGTTTCCAGTTCTTCGGGTCTATCATCATTATACAGTTCATTTATATAATTATACCAAGTAGTTCGAATTTCGTGTTCGTCTATTATCATTTTTCCCGACGAATCGGTTATAGTATATGTGGAGTTTTCTTATAATAACTAGTTTCTGTAATTATGTACAGATCAAAAATAAAAATAAAAAATTCTCTTTATCGTCCCGTTGCAGCGAAGTCCTCCCCTGGATAGACGTCTGCAGAAGAAAAGCAAAATTAATAACGAAACGAAATATCCTTGCACCTCACTGCAGTGTCAGTTGCAAAACAGTCACGCGATTTAATATATAAATTTATCGGGAGCTCGTTCACTTCACTCGCTACCGTTTAATTATGAGCCTGCGAATTACCTCACCCCGGTACACCTCGCTGCTTAAGTCCTGCCTGCCTGAGTTTGCGAGATCACGTCAGTACGGTGTCTCGCTACTCAGGTCGGCCTGCCTCGCTCACTTCGCTTGGCTGGTAGTGTAGCCCAGAGCTGTCGCTTCAAGACTAGAGATTCTCCGTTCGCTGGCCTCCTTAAGTAATCCTCTGCCTGTGCTGTTTCGGAGAAGTGGAAATGAGTGGGGTATCTGCGCAGATTGTGGAACTCGTACGGTTCTAGCTGTCGGTGCGTGCTCGCGACGTATCATTACAGTCTTTGTCCATGCAGCACTCCGCTCACTACCCACTCTTCTTGCCACTTTGTGATTGTTTCTCTCCTTTCTTCTATCTCCTTTTGGTTACTCATGCCGTATGTTTTGTCTCCCTCTTCTAGCTGCAGGCATGGGCGCCCATATCCAGGGGGGGGACGTGTCCACTCCCCTGACTTTTCAGGTGCTTTAAACTATATATGATAATATATGGTTATACAGTGCGTCCATAAAGTAACGCATAAATTCATTATTTCGTAAATCGGCGACTTTAAGGAAAAATTCCGAAACAGGTCGATTTTTATTTTTAAATTACAATTTTTTGGCATATATATCATACTAGTGACGTCATCCATCTGGGCTTGATAACGTAATCGATGATTTTTTAAATGAGAATAGGGGTCACGTGATGGCTCATTTAAAAGGGTATTTAATTCTCTATTTACTAATACAAACAATAACATAATTATTTATACAGGTTGTTCTGAAGCTATTTCTTTGTGGCATTTTTTATGATTAATTATTTATATGGGAAATAAGCCACAATTAAAATGAAAAAAAAATAATTTTATTAACGTTTCGACGCCCAAATCGGGTGCCGTTGTCAAAATACAAAATATTACTAAAATAAACAAAAGTGTTGTTGCTAAGCAAAAAAATTCTTCTAATAATTTATTTAATCTCACTCATTTATATTGGCAATTAAGACATATATTATACATTTTAAAGTAGAAGACTTTAAAATGATATTGCCAATATTTATGAGTTGCGTTCCTGGGACGACTTACTGAAAGATAGTTCATTCGATTACATGAAATTAACCCCAACTCAAGAATATCCGTCATAAAAAATTATAGCATGTGATATGTCTTTAAAAAGACAACCAAATGCAACGACAGTAAAATTCTCGAGTTAGAGATTTCATAGTAAATCACAAGGGAAAACCAGGAAAAACCCTGTGATACTATCCCGACATCGTAAGTATTTGGTCTTACATTAATTTACTCTCAAAAAATAATACCAAATTCTGACTTGTAACATGTTTAAATTATAAATAATATTAATAATACTAGATATATAAGTAATACTAAAATATAAAATATGTACTAGCTCGATATTATTGACTTACTAATCTTGGTATTTTCTTTCTATTGACTTCCTCTTTCAGTATGGGTAACCACATCCTACTGCATTCTACCGAGGAATTTGCGACACAATTGGTTTCATTTAGCATAATTAGAGCCGCTTCTTTGATTTTTCTCTTTTTACTATCTGATTCTTTCAGGACTATACTTGAATCTCTCCACTGAACTTGGGCGTCGAAACGTTAATAAAATTATTTTTTTCATTTTAATTGTGGCTTATTTCCCATATAAATAATTATTTATACAGGGTATCCAAAAAGAATTGTTTAATTAAATTAATTGAGACAAAAAGAAGAATGTATGTAGCTTATTTAATTCAAAATTCGTTTTAATTTTGTCAGAAAACAGGAATACATGTTTATTTGACAAATAATAAATATTGCTTTTCGCTTAAATTCAATGTTAGAGCTGCCACCCACCTGCCTCTTGGAAGCTTAACATTACGCTTAAGCGAAAATCAATGTTTATTTTTTAAATAAAACAGTTTTGTGTTTTCTGGCACAAATAAAATATATTTAGAATTAAACAAATTACATACATTCAACTTTTTGTACCAATTAATTTAATTAAAAAAAAACATTTTTTGGACACCCTGTATAAATAATTATACTAATGTTTATATTATTAAATAGAGAATTACACACCCTTTCAGATGAGCTCTTACATGACCCCTATTCTGGTTTTAAAAAATCATCGTTTACGTCATGACGCCCAGATGGATGACGTCACTAGTATGATATGTATGCCAAAAAATCGTAATTTAAAAGTAAAAATCGACCTATTTTGGTATTTTTCCTTAAAGTCACCGGTTTTCGAAATAATGAATTTATGCGTTACTTCATGGACGCACTGTATAAAGTATACAAAATATATAATGTGCAACATTTTCACGTCTGGTCCCCCCTTAAAATTTTTATATGGGTACCAGTGCCTGCAGGTGTATTGGTGATACCCAAGCTATAAGTCTTATACCTACTGATTCGTAGGTTGATGGTCAGTCTCACTCTGTGACAGGAAATATAGAAGTTACACCACCTGCAGATGTTCCTAGTACCTCTAAAGTTAAGACAGAGAAAAAGGAAAAAATCCAGTTGGTTTGTTTTCATGTGCAAAGGATTCCTGCAAACACTAAGGTCAGTATTACAAATTTAAATATAAGGTAGACTAGATAGTAAATATATTATGGTATATTGAGTTGTTCAGACAAAAATGCTTATTGTTGCTCTGCCTATCTTTATGATATCGCATCTCTGAGAATCTTGGGTGGTAATAAAACCAATAGGTGACAGTTCAATATCTCTTCTGCTAATTTTGGAGAGATATTTGGACAGCAGAAGCTTCAAATCTTTATAAAATTTCTTTCTGGCACTCCAAAGAATAATTTTGGAACTTTAATACTAAATATACTAACATAAATCAAGCTAGCCAGTTTAGTAGGAGCCATATTCTTTATCTTTTAATGTGAATGAAAAGTTCTCATTGTTTACTTTATCCATTTTTTAAAAATATCTTAGAGCGCAGTGATCAGTAATTAGACCAATAAGTGACCAGTTAATATATTTTTGGTCAATTCTATCCATCTTTTTTGTTTGCCACTCTTCCGGTATGCTAAATCAGTGATTTTCAATGGATTGTCCTATTCAGATATGTATTTCTCATCAAAAATTGTTTTTTGTCACTACACAGAACAACTTGGGATCTCAAAACAACATATTTATAGCTTTTGGAGAAGCTTTTGAATGACAAGCTTCAGATTTATAATTTGTTTTTAAATGTATAAACATTTTCAATTTCTTTGCAACACAAAAATGCAGCGGCTGCATAATACTCTGGTTAAATCGGAGAGTGCAGGAAGAGTCTATACCGGTTTCGGAGGTTTTTTGCTCCTCATCAGTAGTCTCATATCCTCTCCTCTCCGATTTCCCCAGGTATCATACTTTGGGCCCTTCCGAATTGCAAAGAACGAAATGCCGCAGATGAACTAGAGCCATCTACCGAAAAACAATAGAAGTGATCAATCGAAGTATTCTCCTTTTCATGAACATTTTTCAGTGCGTCACAAATTATAGAAAAAAAGGTAAGTCCGTGATAATACACATTTCTGACATTTATTCTAACGTGACATTTTAGTTAAATCTGACAGTTGTCAAATTTTATTTTCAATTTGGAATAAACCCAAATCAATTGTGTCTATTGCATTTATAAAATGGTATTTTCTTTCATTTGTATAGTCTTATAAATTGTACAGATTATATTGATAATATTATTATTTTATTTAATAAATAATACTTTTTTGATTATGGCGCCATCTATCGACAACTAGAATAATCACCGAACTAGAATAATTACCAAAGTATTCACAGACGTGCCTTTTTTTCTGTCACTTATAATTTAATGCGTTAGAGAGAAATCGAAAAACTGTGACGCACTGAAAGATGATCATGAGAAAAAGAATAGCACAGAAAACGACAATAAATATCGTTCCCATACCATCAGATTGACAACAGGTGAAATCCTTTTTTTGGTTACAACCTCCCGAGATTTTCACAAATTATAAGTCATACAGGATGCCGAGGAAATTAAGATGAGGGAATTTTAAATAATTCACGTCCCATCTGCTCAGCGTGGTAAAAGTTCCAACAAGAAAGATTCCTTAGTACTCAACAAAAGAGTAAATGAATTAAAAATGTATAAACATTTTCAATTTCTTTGCAACACGAAAATGCAGCAGCTGTCTAATACTCTGGTTAAATCAGAGAGTGCAAGAAGAGTCTATACCGGTTTCTATTTTTAATTCATTTACTCTCTTGTTGAGTACTAAGGAATTTTTCTTGTTGGAACTTTTCCCTCATCTTAATTTCCTCGGCATCCTGTATGATTTATAATTTTTGAAAATCTCGGGAGGTTGTAACCAAAGAAAGTATTTCACCTGTTGTCAATCTGATGCAGTGGCGTAGCCAGGAATTGGCTTTGGGGGGGCACCGGGGGGCCTGGGGGGTATTCCCCCAGGTAAAAAGGGGGTCCGGGGGTGGAAAATTTTTGAAAATTAGACCTTGAAATAGGCGTTTGGGACTCATTTAAGCATCAAAATCTTAGGTTACAAATAACTTTATTATAGTTTTCAATTCGTCTCGAAAAGGAAAAATCAACGACATTTTATTTTGTTGATTAAAACTATAGGAAAGATGTAAAGTTGTATGTTAATGATCCTTGAGTCATAATTTGATTGATGCTCTGTCATACTGTATACTCTACCACTTTCTTATTGAAAAATACTCATATTTTAACAGATCAAAACCCATAAATATTACAAGTAATGTTCATAGAAAGGTTTCAAAACTCAATACAATTTTTTATCCGTTCATAACATTTATTATGTGCACAAAATTAGCAAGTTTACTTTCAATACAATCCTGAATTGGTAATACATATGAAGATGTGCCCTACTAATGGAACTGCAACCTTCTTGGAGTTCTTGTGTATTGGCAGATGATTTCTTCTGTCTTCACTTGCAAATCTCGATGTATGGATAAGAGTGCAAGGGAAGTGAGCCTTTCTTCACCTATTGAATTTCTTAAATAGGTCTTCAGTCTTTTCAGTGTTGAAAATGATCTGGAAAATTAAAAAATTCTGCAAGTACAGCGTCTCCATGAGCAGCTCGATATCTCAATAAAGCTCTGAAATTTCCATCGTTATCCAGAAAATATACCCAGTACCGACACACTGTTACTTTATAATAACTGCAACTCTTTATTTATGAATGCAATAATACGTGTACACTATTAAATAAGATGTGTGAAGCACGTTGTTTTACGTACAAGATTTAATACAACTAAACCGTAAGTCAATACCCGTAAAACTTAGTTTTTTATGATTTCTACAATGTTTAAAATTTTATAAATTTTGGCTACGCCACTGATCTGATGGTATGGGAACGATATTTATTGTCGTTTTCTGTGCAACTTCGATTGATAACTTATTTTGTTTTATAATTTTTTTTTTGTTTGCTTTCCTTCCTAAATATTAAATTATTGGTTTTTCAATTGATGGTTCTACTAGATATGTGTTTCAGATATAAAATTGCTTTTGTTGCTTCACATAACAATCTTGGATCTCAAAACAGATATTAGTACTTTTGGAGAAGCTTTGGTTGACCTACAAGCCTCATTTTTGTTTGTCTTCTGTCTGGCATGCTAACTCATTGGTTTTTCAATTGAATCTCAAAACCCCATATTTGAAGAAGTCTTTGGAGGACACAAATAAAATATATTATAATTTTTATTTGCTTCTTTTCTGAGCATGTTAAATAAGTGTTCTTTTTATTTATTGCTCTACTAGATATGTATTTCACCTCTAAAATTGTTTTTGTCGCTTCCTAGTGCAATTAACGATTGAAAACAACATATTTGTACCTCTTGGAGAATTTTTTGGACAAACAAAATCAAATTTATCATTTTTGTTTGTTTCCTTCTTTTTGGATATGGGTCATTCCATTTCAAATCACTCAATTTTGGAGCAAAAAAAATTTTGGACCTCCGATTTGTCTGAAAATTGGTATATAGCTTCTGCGAAACGTAAAAATGAGATATTTAAGGTCAAAAAATCTTCTTCTTTTTTTCTCAAAATGTTATTTTATGCGATTTTACAGTGATTTGGTGTTTATTTATACAAATTTGCATTTTCTATCGTAAAGTATCAATGGAAAACATAATATTTTAATAGAAGGGACTCACAAATGTCATTATATGGCATTATAACAAGTTACTGATTCAAAGCAAGCTTTTGATCAAATTTTATAGTGTAGAAAACGTTCAAATACCGTTTTTTACATTTTTCTCCATTCCCAAAATACATCATAATCGATTTGGCTGAAAATTTGCCCACAGATAGACAAAACATATGACTTTAAGTAGTGAGAAGGATTTGAATTATATTACAATACCAAAAAAGTTACTTGCAATATTATAGTCAAAAATATAGGCGGCTACTGTAAGTACAATTAACTCGAAAATGTCGACCTCACGACAAAAATTGTTAAAAAGAAATTGTAATAATTGTAAATACGATTTATTTGGAACAATTTCAGTTCCTACCATTTTTGTCGAAAAGTTAAAAATGGCGGAGATATTGAGCAAAACAGGTTCTCCTTTAAAATCAAGATGGCGGCTAACGTAACCGAGGAATTCATTCGTGATTTTAAATTTAGGCTACTATTGACTCCCCTAAAGATCAGAAAAATAAAATTTTGGGCAGCTCGGCATTCAAGGTCAAATGCTATCCCGACTGGACTAATATATACTTTTGAGTCTGATATTACTGCATGTAACTTTTTTGGTATTGTAATATAATTCAAATCCTTCTAACCACTTAAAGTTCTATCTTTTGGCTATCTGTTGGCAAATTTTCAGCCAAATCGATGATGATGTATTTTGGGAATGGAGGAAAATGTAAAAAACGGTATTTTAACGTTTTTTACACTATAAAATTTGATCAAAAACTTGTTTTGATTCAAAATAACTTGTTATAATGCCATATAATGACATTTTTGAGTCCTTTCTATTAAAATATTATGTTTTTCATTGATACTTTACGACAGAAAATGCAAATTTGTTTAAATAAACACCAAATCACTGTAAAATCGCATAAAATAACATTTTGAGAAAAAAAGAAGAAGATTTTTTGACCTTAAATATCTTATTTTTACGTCCCGCAGAAGCTATATACCAATTTTCAGATAAATCGGAGATCCAAAATTTTTTGCCTGAGTGATTTGACATGGAATGTACCATATACATACAGTGAGCACGTAAAGGTTGGAATAAATTCATTTTCTCGAGAATGGACGAATTTGGAAAAAATCTCGAAACGGGTCAATTTTTATTTGTAAATTACGACTTTTTCGCATATATATCATACTAGTGACGTATCCTATTTGGGCGTGGTGACGTCATCGATGATTTTTTTAAATGAGAATAGGGGTCGTGTGATAGCTCATTTGAAAGGTAATTCAATTATCTATTCAGTAGTATAAACATTAACATAATGATTTATACAGGGTGTCGAAAAAAAATTTTTTTTTAATTAAATTTATTGACATAAAAAGAAGAATATGTGTAATTTATTTACTTCAAAATACATTTTACTTCTCTCAGAAAACAGAAAAAAATGTTTATTTGAAACAAAATTATTGCTTTTCGCCTAAATTAAATGCTCAAATTGTCAAGAGGCAGGTGGGTGGCTGCTGTAATATTGAATTTGCAAAAAACAATATTTTTTATTTGTCAAATAAACGTTTGTTCGTGTTTTCTAGTAAAATGTATTTTGAATTAAATAAATTACACAGATTCTTCTTTTTATATCAATAAATTTAATTAAAAAAAATTTTTAGGACACCCTGTATAAATAATTATGTTAATGTTTATATTACTGAATAATAATATGAGAATTACCTTTCAAATGAGCTATGACACGACCCCTATTTTTCGACACGACACACAGTCGTAATTTAAAAATAAAAATCGACCTGTTTTGGTATTTTTTTCCAAAAATGTCCATTCTCGAGAAAATTAATTTATTCCAACCTTTTTACGTGCTCACTGTATATTTTTCAGCATTCTTTTTCAATTGATTGTTCTCCTGGATATGTATTTCCCATATAAAATTGTTTTTGTCACTTCACTGACCAATTATCGATCTCAAAACAGCATATTTGTACCTTCAAAGTCCCATAAGGTTTACATTTTTGCAAACCAATGACTTTTTTATGTTTGTAGGATATTATAATAGGCGATATTGACGGTGATGGCAACTTTGAAATGGTTTTGGGGCTAACAGATCGAGTGGTTAGGTCTTACAAATGGATGAGCAATCCAAATCGCTCAACGCTGGATATTTCTGATGTCAGCAATCAATTCGAGCCCTCAGATAAAATACTAGGTATGTTTTATTAAGCCATTCATGGCTTTAAAAATATGTAAATGTATAACACAACACCCTAGATGACAGATTTATATAAAGTTGGTGTTTTTGGTTAAAATTTTGTGGTGTTTCGCTACTTTTAAACTTGTAAACATACATACATACTTAATCGATTGCCTCTTGTACCCATAAGTGTCGAGGTTTCTACCTTTAATATGCTACTCTCTGCAAATTTACGCCACTTCATATCTGCTGCTAAATCTTTTGCTTCTTTCCACGATGTTCCTCTTTTCTTAAGCATTTCGTTTACACTAGTGTTCCAGCTTTTCCTTGGTCTGCCCCTCGTGCTTTTACCCACCGCTTTGGCCTCCCATCTCATTTTCACTTGTCTGTCATCACTTATTCTTATCATGTGTCCAGCCCATTTTAACTTCTTGTCAACTTTTTCGTTGAGCGATTTTACCTGTAGTTCATGTCTTATATCTTCATTTCTTCTTTTGTCTAATCTTCTTGCTCCCACCACTTTTCTTAAGTATCTCATTTCTGTATCTTGTAATCTTGTTCTTTGTCTGTCATTTAGTACTTAGTTTTCATTACTTCATTTTCTTTCCCTATCTCTTTTACTTCTTCTAAACTCTGCTTCCATTCATATCTTTTCCTGTCATATCTTTGACAATTTTTATTAATTCTTTACGCTCAGTTCTCATTTCTTTCATTTCATTTGCTATTTATATTTTTCATTCCGTTTGTTAGTTCTTTAACCATCTCGCTCAGTTCATCCATTCCGTTTTCTTCTGCTACGTATATGGGCATTGTAATATGTGTTGCCTATCTGCTCCCGCCAGCGATCATCCACAAGTCGACATTTCGGATGAATAATCGCTTCCCAACTGACAACAGACTACGATATTTTTGTGTCAGCTTACCTCGAATGCTATTAGTCCTATTATATTACTAACACTATCAGCACTTTATTGTACATAGCATATGATTTGCTCACGATTCACTCTTACAATTTTTAATGCTCGATATTTCCGAAATTCGAATGTAATAGCGGAGCACTTAAAATTGCGTTGTTTATCAGCACAGTGGCGTATCACCTCAAATCTTTAAACTTGTAAAATTAAAAACTACTTTAAATCCGGCTCGAAAGGACCAAACTTATATGTTTTTTATTAGGAAAATTCGTGGCACTGAACAAATGGGAATGTGCCAACCAAATAGGCTCCATAACATTGCACCATTCAGCAGACGGTAAACCTTCAATACTAATCGCTCAACCTGGAGGAACCTTCATGAGGATCAAGTGCCAAAGTGATGATCTAATCGGTGAGGAGTGCATTGAAAGCTCTGTACATAGCAATTCAGGCAGGTAAGGATCAAATTTGTTCATTTATACTCAATTTTTTCTTCGCAGAAAGATCATTATCACCAATCAGCCAATGACGTCCACTGTTGGACATAGGCCTCCCTCAGTGCTTTCCAGTGTTCTCTACACTGGGCCGCTTGTAGCCAGTTCCCAGTTACTCTTTTTACGTCGGTCTTTGTAAATGTGGGTATTTGTAAATGCCTGTTTGTTGACTCAATACGAAATTTTTGTCAATAGTTTAGTTTTCTCAAAGTTTATTTTTATTCCTGCTCTCCCAAATGAGTATCGTAGAAACTGTATTTAAGCGAAAGTATCGTAGAGACTGTATCTTGTACATCGCCTGCGATTAATACAACGTCATCTGCAAACCTCAGATAATTTAATCTTTCTCCATCTACAGAGTGAGTCTGTAATTTGCAATAAATTCAATATGTATCTCAAATACTAATTGTTTTTTTGAAAATTGCTCAGACCCGTCGATTAGTATTTCAAATTGTCATTTTAGACATACAATAATAATGTATACAGGGTGTCCCAATTTAGAGATATGACGTCATCGTTGATTTTCTTAAATGGCAACACTATATTTTGATAGATATTTTGATAGGGTGTGTAAAGTTATACATAACTGCAAAATTTCAAATTTTTATTCTCTTCCATTTCCAAGATAATAAAAAATAATAAAGTTATGTCTGTAATTTGGAATAAATTCAATAATCCAAATACTATTTTTTTTTTGAAAAATGCTCAGACCCTTCGATTAGTATTTCAAATTGTCATTTTTTGCATACAATAATAATGTATACAGGATGTCCCAGTTTAGAGATATGACGTCATCGTTGATTATTTTAAATGGAAACACTGTCATTTTGATAGCTATTTTGATAGGGTGTGTAAAGTTATACATAACTGCAAAATTTCAAATTTTTATTCCCTGTAATTTACAAGATAATAAAAAATGAATAATAAAAAAATAACAAAGTTATGAAAAACAAGTAATCAAATAATAATTGAATTTAATTATTTCAATTAAGCAAATACTCATAATGTTGCCCATTGACTATTTGATAATAATTGAGGGCAACATTATGAGCATTTGCTTAATTGAAATAATTAAATTCAATTATTATTTGATTACTTGTTTTTCATAACTTTGTTATTTTTTATTATCTTGTAAATGATAGGGAATAAAAAATTGATATTTTGCAGTTATGTATAACTTTACACACCCTATCAAAATAGCTATAAAAATGATAGTGTTGCCACTTAAGAAAATCAACGATGACGTCATATCTCTAAATTGGGACACCCTGTATACATTATTATTGTATGTCAAAAATGACAATTTGAAATACTAAACGACGGGTCTGTGCATTTTTCAAAAAAACAATTAGTATTTGAGTTATTGAATTTATTCCAAATTACAGACATAACTTTGTTATTTTTTATTATCTTATAAATGGTAGAGAATAAAAATTTGATATTTTGCAGTTATGTATAACTTTACACACCCTATTAAAATAGCTATAAAAATGACAGTGTTGCCATTTAAGAAAATCAACGATGACGTCATATCTCTCAATTGGGACACCCTGTTTACATTATTATTGTATGTCAAAAAGGACAATTTGAAATACTAATCGACGGGTGTGAGCATTTTTCAAAAAAACGATTAGTATTTGAGATATTGAATTTATTCCAAATTACAGACTCACTCTGTATATTGACGCCAATATCTTGCCATTGAGTGTTCTTAAATATTGACTCTAGAGCTGTCGTGAACAATTTTGGTGAAATATTGTCTCCTTGTCTTACTCCTCAACCTAAGCTGAATTTGTCTGTGTCTTTGTGTAGTCGTATACTTGATGTAGCGTTCTTATTAATGTTTTTGTTTAGTGACGTATACCTGTAATCTATTCGGCTTTGCTTTAGGGCTTCCAGTCTCAGTACTGCTTCAAACTTCAAAAAGATATTAACATATAATTTCGTTGTTTATGATTTTCCAAGATGCACATTCACAAAATATTGTAATAGTATATAATTATAAATGAAATATCTTGATCTTTTTAGTTTTTTCATAATAAATGAATGAATTCCCCGTTTTTAGCTCACTTGGTGAAAATATAACCAGTTCCATAGACTACCAGTTCCTAGGAATATCTCGTATGAGGAACCAAAACATCTCGACTGAAATCTTGGGAGATCTGAGGTACTCACAGTACGATAGTGGTGTTAGTATCGACAAAAGTTCTTGTTCATCTCAGAAGGAGCCTTCCAGTGCCCCTACAAAAGGCAAACCATATGCTTTAGCCACTCTAGATGGAACTATCATGCTGGTACAAGATGAAGTAATACTATGGTAAGTTATTTTGATGATTACTAATTAGATATTAAGTTTAACATTTTTTCTTTACAAACTGTTACATTGTTTATATATGTATCATTATTAAATGCTCGTGCTTTGTACATTTCGTCAAAAGAAGAAGATACAGTTTACAATCTTTTAGGGCAATTGCTGTGGACCACCAAATTTTCGCCCTCACGAAACTGGACGTTACGGGCACGGGTTCGGACGATATCGTCGCGTGTTCGTGGGACGGAGAGACCTACATTCTAGACCAAGATAAGAACTCCGTTAGGTTCCATTTGGACGAACCGGTACAAGCGTTTCAGAGCGGCTATTATAACATCCAGCCAGACGTGCCCGATGTGACTTGCCTGGTCTACGTTACGTTTAAGAACAGCGTAAGTAATGTGTGTGGGGTGTGGCTGTTGAGTAGTTTAACCATCATCACTGTACACCTCTCTGCTTTACATTTGAAACGCTTCATGCGCATTTTTTAGTCTTAAAAACGCCGCTGAAAACCGCTAGTATAATCATTATCACTATACACATCTCTCCTGTACCTTTAAAACGCTTTACGCACATTTTTTCATGTTAAAAACAGCGCTGAATACGTTTATAATGAAAAACACTGTCGTCTGTTTAGCTTATATTCATTTTAGCTTAAAATTAAGACAAGAAGTAGTGATATTGTGATATATATTTTCAAGTAAGGTTTAAATCCGGCTCGAAGGACCAAACTGACACGTAAAACTGTCGATAGTTGGGCGTAACCAACGATATATTGGTTTTTCGGCGTATTGGTAATGTCTTCGTCTTCTTCGTGCGACTAGGATTACTCCTGTTTGTCTGCCTCTTATTCTGTTTCAGTTGTTGTTGACTGTACATTGTCTCTTTCCGCCTTTTTAGGCGGCCTTCCAACGGGTCTTCTGCTATACGGCTTGTTGTTTTTACAGATGTTCGCTAATCTATCTGGTCCCATTCGGTGTACATGTTCGTTCCAGTTTTTTTCTTCATTTTATCCATCTGTTTTGAATTTTGCATTGTTCGCGTATAGTTCTGTTGCTTTGTCTGTCTCTTAATGATATGCCCGCTATTGATCTTAATACCTTTATTTCGATATTGCTGATTTGTTGTTTCATCTTTCTTGTATCGGACCTTGTCCTTGTCTGCATATGTTAGGATAGGTCTTACTGTTGTCTTGTATACTTTTATTGTGCTTTCTGCGGTCAGATATTTCTTTCTCCATATGGTTTCTCGGAGGCAACCACTTACTCTTGCTGCTTTGGCTGCTTACCTTGTCTCCGTTCTTATATTCTTGTCACTAGTGATCTCTATTCCTAGGTAATTGAATTTCATTACTTGTTCTACAATTTTATCGTCTATTTCTAATTTGCATCTACGCGGCTCTTTACTGATCACTATACATTTAGTTTTTTCTACTGATATTCTCATATTGTTTATTTGCTGTGATATTGAAGGTGTGGAGCTGCCTTTTTAGGTCATCTTCGTCATCAGCAATTAGTACTGCATCATCGACTTACATAGCATAATATCGTGATTTTAGTATTGGTAATGATTTTAAATATTTTCCAAAGTTTAATCTGTGGTAAAGCTCGGAGTGCTAGTAGAGTGGTCATGTACTTAGTGAGTACGTGAGTTTTCCCTATTCCCATTCCTGGTGTTTTTCTCAGAAATTTAAGTCTAAGGGCCGGTTGTTCGAACGCTAATCAAGAAGTTGATTATAATCAATCATTTATTGTAATCAATTTTCTTGATAGGAATCAAATCGCGACATGAAAAATACATGTAAAACACTAATCAGTTATTGATTGTAGGTAAAACAGTAATTAAAATATAGCCGCAGCTCTTAAATTATTGAAAATTGCTTATTATTATTATTGATTTGTAAGTAAAAACAAGAAATTAACATCAGAAAAAGTTTAATCATGTTTTATTTTAAATTAAAACCAAAATAATAAAATAAATCAGTCAACATAACCTCAAAATGCAGCATCTGTCCAGAAGTACGCTTAATCAAATATAATTGTAATTAAATATTTGATAATGATCAGTTTTGATTAGCGTTCGAACAACCGGCCCTAAAGGATCTACATGATCCTCATGAATACTAAAAGAAACTTGTAATATATTTATTTTGTTCAAATTGTGGATAATTGGACATTTTAAAAAGTAAATAAGGAAATTTTCGCGTTATTTACCCAATTCCAGCCAACAATTGTACTTTTTCTGTATATCCGTGGTAAATAGAAGCTACTAACGTGTCTGTAACGTTGCATGTTCAGAATTACAGATCTTTAATTTGCTGATGAGCTATCATCACTGAAATCTTCAAGTGATTTTTTGTATCATTTGTATCACCCAAATTTTTCTTATTTGGCGCATATTTGTCCTCAAAACTTTAATATTAAATGTTTTCTGAGAAGTTTTTAACATAGAATTCGTTTGAAAATATACAAATACAACTCATTACTATACCGAATACTGTACACTAATTAGAATCCTGATATAGCGCTTTTTATGCCTCCTTTTCTGTATACACCTCTTCTCTAGCTCTGAAACGACCCGTGCACATTTTTTAGTGTTTTGTAGTGTTAGTGTAGTGTTTAGTGTGTACTGGAAACATTTATAATGAGAAAAATTTTCTCTTCTATCTATCCCCTGCTCATTAACTAAAAAATAGGCTCTATTCGAGACAAGAATCAGTGATATTGTGGTATAGGGTCTTCAAATAAATTTTAAATCCTGTTTGAAGGACCAAATTGACATCCAGAAAAGTTGTGTATAGTGTAACACTTACAAAATCCAAGCAAATGCTAAGAGATAACACTAAAATAACCCCATAACCTCTTTAAATCTACTTAACACATTATATGCATGGTGAGGCGTATAAACTTGTTATAAAATGGGAAATTTAACACAAAATTTAAGTGCTAACACAAAATGGTGTCATTTTTTATGTGTTATGTCGACAGTGTTGCGATCCATTATGCTAGTAAATTGTATTTTGTACCAAATGGCTTGCATAGTTTGATCACTCGCTGTATATATGTGTTCATTAGCATGTAGATAGCCTAAATGTAGTGTAGTGCCTTCGTTCAATAACCTCATTTCACTGTAGTGGCCGTTAGATCACCCTAAATCAACTTAGTCTCATACTTAACTTTTTTTTAATTTTTAGATTATAGTCTACTATGATCTTCCTCTCAAGGAGCTAATTTGTAAAAAATTCGAACCGGACGTGGTAAAACTCAGTGAATTGTTTATCGGTGACGGTAGAGAGCCTGAGGAAGCCTTAGAGTACGTCAAAAACATGGACAGAAAGACAAGGAGGGACTTGGTCGAATATTTAATGTACAATAACTAGGATTTTTGTTGATTTTTTTGTTATAAATAAATTTTAGATATGTTTAAATACATTATTTACGGTAAATATAGGGTGTCCAATAGTAGGTAGTCCAAGCTAATCAGCTTAAAACGTTAATTTATTGAGAAAAGTTGGTTGGAAGCTGTATATGACATTATTTGATCTGCTCATCTCAGGATAGGTGGAAAGTCAGTAAGCGGATAAGAGCTTGCGGCTCGGTGATACTCCTCCATATATCCCTACCGGAAAGGTTTTAACGCCTAATATACCGGTGTATAACGAACTTTGACGTTTTTTTTAAATAAAAGAAAACACTCAATTTACATTTATTTCATACTTTATACATTATCCTGTACAAAATTATTTAAAGACATTTTCGTTGATTTTCATTTTATTGGCACATAGAATTTGACTAGTATATATATAGAGCCTTGCGTCATACCCTTAAATTCGATAAAATTATTGTATTGGTCAAAAACTATACAGCTATATGATACAGTTATCTTAGACGTATGTACATTAAAATATCTTGTTTTTTGATATGAACATTTTTCCATTGCACATTTATATTTTAAAAAGGTACTTAAGATGATACCGTAAAGTGAACCGGTAGTGGAATCAAATTTTGTTTTTGTCTGTGATTTTGGTGCTTATTGTAAAGAGTGTTGCATAACTCTGGGGGCAATGTAATACGTGTGGTATAACTCCGAGGAGGGTTTTTTTTAAATGATGCCAAACACAAACCATACATACTATGGAGACCTACACAGAGGAGAGGAATCGAGATAGGACGACCTTTAAATTTTTGTACACAATTTTGCCTGTTTGCTTGGTTTCTCGCTAGGGCGGCGGTGGCGTAGAAATAGATGCTACTTTTGCGTTGGAGTGAATGTGAAAATTTCGAAAATAATTAATTATTCGTAGTTAATATAAGATTATTGGTTTTGGTGGTTAATATTATTTAAATATGAGTGCCAAGAAAGCTTACACTAAAAGAACTTGCTTCGTACCGGGATTTATATCGAGTTATCGTTCCGATAAAAAATTCAAAAGGGAACTTAACGAAGTTAATAAAGACTTTTTATTAAGATTTGTCTTTATGTTATTTATAACGTTCGTGGATTAAACCTATTCGTTTGTATGTTATTTCCTTGGGTGTAAATAAAATTTGTGTCTATTATTGGTTTTTATTTTAACCTGAAAATTATAGTGATATATAGTAGGACGATCTTGAAAGTTTTTCTGTCGAAACAATGCATTTTTTGAGACAAAATATTTCACAAAAATTAACATTAATTTTATAAAAGTCAGACTATCGTCTGCGTAGTTTATAGACATATATTTTTATTAACTAAATTTAAACATCTGATAGGTAAGCTTTCAGAATATAGATAAATGAAGTATTCAAAAGAAAAAGCAGTTTAAATTTTGATAAAAAGAATAATTAAAAAAAATTGATCAATAAACTTCAAATTATTTAAATAACTTTTTAAACTTTTTAAAAACAATTACGTGTACAGTTAAGTCAATTTTTTCAACTAACAAACTTTTTGATATCAGTTACAAAGATATTAAAAAATTAATTTGCAGTTGAAATACCATTGGTATATAAATGTGGCAGTTAGATAATGTGACAAAATATTTCCGCTTCAAAATAAGCTGTCCTACATATTAAAGTAATGACAAATTTAAATTTGATGTCACATCTCCATCTACAATGGTATATAAAGAATACACTTTTTACCACACGTCGATATGTTATAAGGTTAAAATAATTTATTTTTGGCATAAAACATATTCAGCTACAATCCACCAATAAATTAATGTCTAATTACGCTAAAAACAAAAATAAAATGAGTTAAATATTAAATAAGTCCATAAGAGCTAATGTATTTGTAGCACCTATTCGAACACTTGCGCCTATAGCGGCGATTGCTGAAAGTTGAATTAGAGGTTGAAAAGTTAGCCCACAAACGATGCATTGCGTTTCCACTCCTTCTTACAGGTCTCCATAATACATACTCATAGACGTTTCACGTAAATTGTCAAGGTCAAGACAGCAAATTAGTTACCATTCCAATCCAGAGATGTCGCTGTCAGTCAATTCTCTTGTAATATTTAACAACTGACAGTTGACAATTAAATAAATTTGTTATTTACTTTTTATTTTACAGTTTGTGGCTTAATTATTTTATTATAGTGGTGTTACGTTTTTAATTAGATTTAATACAATTTTAATCAATTTTAATAACCTCTCCGTTTTTATGAGTAGAATTTCTACTGATTCTATGACTAGAATTTTTCTAATAAAATAGTTTACATTGATCATCCCGTGTTGTGTTTCTCCACATTTAAAAAAACAATGTAATATATCCTGAAACAGTTTATTCCAATAGACAAGGTGTGTCATCAACATTTCGGGCCTATATATTTTTAGAAGTTTGTAAAAGATTATAAGGTATTTATCTAAACAATCATCCTACAAGATTCTTTCAAAAATTTTCATTTAACTCAATATTACACATCAGTGCTTTCACGTGACACATGGCAGTAGTGTTTAGCATTTTGAAAACAAATTGGAATATTTGAAGTTTTCAGTAAAACATTGAATAAAATATTGAGTTGTCTTTCTGTTGTTTTAATTTCCTGCGAAATTTCATAAAAATCCCGCAAAATTTATAATTTGAAATTCCCACGTAACTAAAATTTGTCAATTTAGTTCCCATTCCAATCAAGAGATGGCGTTAATTCGATCGAAAGATTAACATGGTCGTGAAACGTCTATAAGTATGTATGGTTTGTGATGCCAAAAGTATGTAGTTAAGTTCGGCATAGGTCAGAGAAACGAAAGAGGAGAACGCTTAATCGAGTTTGCTATCACAAATAACTATTCTATCATGAATACTCAATTTTAACACCATGCACGCCGATTTTATGCTTGGAAAAGATAGGTCTAGAAATCAAATAGATTACATCCTCACTAATATTCGCTGGAGATCATCAATCCAGATCCAAACAGATTATATCCAGGACCGGATGCGGATCAGATGACACTCGGGTCGTAGCTAAAAAAAAAAGCTAAAACTGAAAGTCTCAAAAAACGGAAAGAAACAAAGAGCATACAACTAAGAAAGACTGGTTACTTTTCCAACAAGTGTAAAAAATATGCGTTTTATTAGTAAGAGTACATCACAAGAAATATGACAGACTATTAAAGTGGAGATGTTAAGTCACAATGACGACCTCTCGTGGATTTCGGCAGAACTAAAATTGAGGCCTTTTTTCTTTTTATTGCCCTGCTATAATGGGGGTTTTTAATGTTAATCTTCTTCTTCTTCGCGCGACTAGGATTACTCCTGTTTGTCTGCCTCTTATTCCGTTTCAGTTGTTGTTGACTGTACATTGTCTTTCCCCCTTTTTAGGCGGCCTTCCAACGGGTCTTCTGCTATACGGCTTGTTGTTTTTACAGATGTTCGCTAATCTATCTGGTTCCATTCGATTTACATGTTCGTTCCAGTTTTTCTTTCTTGTTTTTATCCACCTGTTAATATTTTGAATTTTGCAACGTTCTCGTATACTTCTGTTGCTTTGTCTGTCTCTTAATGATATGCCCGCTATTGATCTTAATACTTTCATTTCGATATTGTTGATTTGTTGTTTCGTCTTTCTTGTATCGGTCCTTGTCTCCGCTGCATATGTTAGGATAGGTCTTACTGTTGTCTTGTATACTTTTATTTTGCTTTCCGTGGTCAGATATTTGTTCCTCCATATGGTTTCTCGGAGGCAACCACTTACTCTTGCCGCTTTTGTTGTTTGTGTTGTGGTCTCTGTTCTTATATACCTGTCACTAGTGATCTCTACTCCTAGGTAATTGAATTTCATTACTTGTTCTACAATTTTGCCGTCTATTTCTAACTTGCATCTACGCGGCTCTTTACTTATCACTATACATTTAGTTTTTTCTACCGATATTCTCATATTAAATTTATTTGCTGTGAGATTGAAAGTGTGGAGCTGCCTTTGTAGATCATCCACGTTATCAGCAATTAGTACTGCATAATCGGCATAGCATAGTATCGTGATTTTATGCGCTCCCATGTGGTATCCATGTCGTTTTCTGACTTCGTGAATTATTTGATTCATCACCATATTGAATAACAATGGGCTGAGCGAGTCTCCTTGGCGGATTCCTCCTTTTAGTTCTATGCGTTCTGTTTCTCCTGTTGGCATTATAACTCTGGTCTTAATCAAGTATATTCAAATGGGAAATAAGCCACAATTTTACCTAAAAATGATTTTATTAACGTTTCGACGCCCAAGTCGGGTGTCGTTGTCAAAATACAAAATAATACTCAATAATACTGATAAAAATTGTGGTAAAATTGTGGCTTATTTCCCATTTGAATATACTTGATTATAAAAATGCCACAAGAAAATAGCTTCAGAACAACTCTGGTCTTGTTGTTCTTGTTAATTTCCTTAATTAGCCTTATTATCTGGTGGTCTATTTGTTCAGCTTGTAATAAATTTAAGATATCATTTCTCCTCACCCTGTCAAAAGCACTTTTTAAATCTACAAAGCACATGTATGCTGGTTTTCCATATTCAATAGACTTCTCTACTATTTGCCTGATAATAAAAAATTGCATCTATTGTGCTGCGGTTCTTCCGGAAGCCTTACTGTTCATCTGCCATATTCGCTTTTTCCTCGATTTTATCTTTTATGACTACCGTCAACAATTTTAATGTGCTGTTCATCAGACTAATGCCTCTATAATTTTCAGGATTTTTCGAGTCTCCCTTTTTGAGTATCGGTAGCAGGAGACTTTCCTTCCATTCCGCTGGTACTACTCCGATATTTATTATATCGACAAATAATTTTAGGAGCCATTTGAGTAGTGTTCTTCCTCCATATTTTAGCAGTTCATTATTTATCTTATCAGGACCAGGTGCTTTTCTATTTTTTAATTTTTTTATTCGTTCTTGTAGCTCTTCTTCTGATATTAGTACTCTATCGTGGGTTTCATTAATGTTTATTTCTCTGTTCTCTTATTCTCCTTCTCCATATAATTTCGCGAAACGCTCAGTCCATTGTGTCTCCGTAATGTTATCTATCCGTATAAATTCATTCATTTCTGTTTTTATCATCTTCCAAACCTTTTTCTGGGATCCATAGAGGTCGTATTCCATATCTTTGGTAAATTTCTCCCAGTGTTACTTTTTGATGTTATCTATTTCTTGGTTTACTCTATTCCTGATTGTCACGTAGTCGTCTCGTGCCTCCGGTGTCTTCACTCTTTTGTATGTTAGGAAAGCTTGTTTCTTTTGATTTGCTAGTGCTTTCACCCTTTCGTCGTACCATGGAGTTTTGTATTCACGTTTATTTTTGTTGACTTTTCTTTTACCTAAAGCTTCTTCTGCTGCTTGTAGGATACTTTTTCTAATAATTTTCCAGGTTTCTTCTATATCCTTTTTAGTCTCTAGGTTATGGCTGTTTAGCTTTTCTGTTAGTCTGTTTCTATACAAGTTTTGACCAAATCCCTTGGTCTTCTAAGCTTTCTATGTTTAACTTTTCTTCGACTTTTGTATTTCGTTTGCGTTGTGTGTTGATTTCTATATTTATTTTCCCTAGTACCAGGCGTTAATCGTTGTCAGCATTTTCAAAAATCAATAAAGTGAAAAATTTAGTAGTCCCATTGATTAATCTACCAGCATCAGTAGAATCAAAAAGAATGTGTTCCTCCTAAATTTACTCCAAATATTCTGCAACACAACATACAAATAAGAACACTTGTGATAAAAAAGGTTTGTAAGCTTTTAATTAAATCTTTTGTATTAAAATTTGTTAATCATATTGATTTTCGAAAATACTGACAACGATTTTAACAACTATTTATTAAAAAACCCCATTATAGCGGGGCAATAAAAAAAGCCTCAATTTTAGTTCCGCCGAAATCCACGAGAGGTCGTCGTTGTGTCTTAACATCTGCAATAACAATTCTAACTATTCGATCAAAGCTAAATAATCCTGTGAAACAGAAACACTGGATAACAGATGAAACCCTTAAAATAATTTAGAATAGAAGAAATCTTTGTCAAAGTGGTTTACGTAGTGAAAGGAAAGAAGCTAGTTTGAGAAACCTCAAAAAAGAAATAAAACGAAGATGCAAGGCTGATAAACAACAATACTATGGCAATATATGCAAAGAAATTGAGAGCCTCTATCAAAACGATCAACGAAGAGATCTATCTAGAAAAATGCGCTACATAACAAAAGAGACTAAGCAAGAACTTGGGCATTGAAGATCACACAGGAACCCTGACAACTAACAGAGAACATTATAGGAGAGATATGGAGATTATATTGCCGGGATCTACACCTTAGTTCACAAGTCTTTACCCGTGCGTCATTAATACCTGGCGAGATAAAACACATACTTTTTATCTAGCATCATTCTCTTCCACGCATGAAACTAAAGACAAATCAGCTACCGCCTGTTATTAAGTAAAATCACATGTTATTTTTATGAACGATCTAGACTCTACATTGAAAAGAGATAGGTACAGAAAAAGACGATTGGGAATGTTTTCAAATATTTTAAGTACAATTTCTGACGTTTTGGTTTGTTTACTTTTGTGGTTGTCAGTGTGTTGAATTTTTTGCTGTTATTTTGTCGAATTTTTGCAGTTTGAAGTAAACAGTTATTTTCGCAACTAATTTTATATTGAAGTTTGAAATTTTATGGTAAGTTTATGTTATTTTACGATTAATTTTGACAACGTACAAAGCTAGTCTAGAAATGCTCAAAGCCAACAGAAACATTGTCCAAAAATAAAGAACGAGGAGAAACTCGGCAGTGAAAAGAAAGCCCTAATAAAACAGAACATAAACACAAGTAAATAAACAATAAGGAACCAAGTAGGTACACACATCAATTAGAAAGGATTCGGCAAAATATAATAACGGAAATATCCAACAAACAATAGAGGCAAAAAAAGATATATAAGGTTGAGATGAATCTATATTGAAGAAAGAAAAGAATGGTATAGACAGAAAGTTGTACTGGTTGCATAACATATAGACCTTTATGGAATAACGCCCGGTTTCATAATCAACAAGTGAACATTAACTAAAGTTGACATTTACCCATATGAATTGCATTGATAAATATACCAACTTAAAATTTAAAGTCCACTTTAACTGATTATGAAACCAAGCGTAAATAAGCTAGAATTTAAAAATTGCTGATTTTTCGTTGCTAGACAAATAAAAATACTTTAATAACGATAAGTTTTGAATGACTTTATGGCACTAAAAAGTGTGTGAAACGTGAATTAAAACTCACCATTTTACCCGTACCTAATTAAAAAAAAAGAATGTGTGTGTACTTTGTACGCACGTAAGAAGTTATACTTCTATTATATGATTTCTTAAAAATAAATATACTTTAAACAGTTTGTTTTAATTTTTTTTAAACACCAAACTTATTTTGTGCTTACCGCTTTCAAAAAAATAAAAAAAAAGTATAGGATTGCTCCGGATTCGAACTCAAGACCTCTCGATATTTAACCGAATGCTATATACCAAATACGCTACGAGGACTGTGTATGTATCGGTTCGGACGTACTTAATAACAATTCACGGTAACAAAAAGACAAGGTGAAAGTATAATAAATATACAATAAAATGTTTTAATAATATTCATCTTACTCCTGAGGAAGACAAATCCAAAGACACAAAAATTATAATAAATATATTTACTAAAAACACTAATTAGTCGAGGCATTGAAGCACAAAAAAGGCCTTACTGTCGATTTTTGGCACAGTAAGACGGATTTTAATGCAGTTTGGATTCGTGAGAATGTCAGGAAATTTTGTGAAATAATGTAATGAATGAGAAATCTGAAATTGCATTTGTGCATAAGAAAATACATACATACATACATAATCGGTTGCCTCTTTTACCATTAGGTGTCGAGGATTCCTCCTTTATATAATACTCTCTGCAAATTTACGCCACTTCTTCCTATCTGCTGCTAAAACTTTTGCTTCTTGCCACGATGTTCCTCTTTTCTTGAGTATTTCGTTTACACTAGTGTTCCAGCTTTTCCTTGGTCTGCCCCTCCTGCTTTTACCCACTGCTTTGGCCTCCCATGTCATTTTTACTTGTCTCTCACCACTCATTCTTATCATGTGTCCAGCCCATTTTAACTTCTTTTCTTCAACTTTTTCGTTGAGCGA
Organism: Diabrotica virgifera virgifera; assembly: GCF_917563875.1. Taxonomy (NCBI): domain Eukaryota; kingdom Metazoa; phylum Arthropoda; class Insecta; order Coleoptera; family Chrysomelidae; genus Diabrotica; species Diabrotica virgifera. Next base: position 2,746,477 of record NC_065451.1, on the reverse strand, counting down.
TTTTACCTGTAATTCATGTCTTATATCTTCGTTTCTTCTTTTGTCTAATCTTCTTGCTCCCACCACTTTTCTTAAGTATCTCATTTCTGTAGCTTGTAATCTTTTTCTTTGTCTGTCATTAAGTACCCAGTTTTCTGCCCCATATATTGTAATTGGCATATATACAGTTTTATATACTGTCATTTTGGTTTTCCTCGATATTTCTTTTTTGTTTAGGAAATTTTTATACAGTGAATAATAAGTTCTCGTTGCCAATTTTATTCTGTTTCCAATTTCATCTTCTTGTGTACCTTTGTTGTTTAACATTATTCCCAAATACTTAAAGAGGTCTACTTGCTCGATTTTTTGCCCTTCGATTTCAATATTTACAGTTGCTTCTTTGTTGGCTATTGTCATTACTTTAGTTTTCTCCATATTTATTATTAAGTTGTAGTTTTTTAGTTCTTCAGCCCAGATTCTAATGTTATCTGCGAGAGCCTTTTCAGTTCTTGCAACTAATACAATGTCATCAGCAAATGCACAGGCTTCAATTTTTATTTGTTGCAAATTTCTATACCCTATAGCGCATTTTTTAGTTTTTTTCCAACACTTTTTAATAACTTCATCCATAACGGAAATAAATAACAGTGGGCTCAACACTCCACCTTGTCTAACCCCGTCGTTATTAGAGAATTCGCCGGAGATTAAGTTACTTGTCCTGACCTGGTTTTTTGTGTTGACATACAAACTTTTTATTACACTTACAAGTTCTTCATCTACTTCCTTGTTTATCAGGCTTTGCCATATTCCTTCTCTATTGACCATGTCAAACGCCTTTTTCATATCTAAAAACGCCAGGTACAGTGTATCGTTTTTTAACAGTGTTTTTTCAGTAATTTGCTGTAGTGTGAATATATGATCTTGTACGCTGTGTGATGGTCTAAATCCACTTTGTATATCCGCCAGTCGAGGCTCAACTATTTCTCGTAGTTTCTTTTCTAGGATAATTTCGTAGATTTTCAACGCTGAGCAGAGAAGTGATATACCCCTATAATTACTGCACTCTTTCGTGTCTCCCTTTTTGTGTATAGGCAGTATTATTGAAATGTTCCAATCCTCTGGGATTTTTTTGTTTGTCCACGCTAAATTTAGTAGGTCATGTAATTCTTGTTTACCCTGTTGTCCAAGATATTTCAATAATTCAGCATCTATTCCGTCGATCCCTGCTGCTTTACCAACTTTTAGTTTTTCTAGTGCATCTTCAACTTCTTCCATCTTTATTTTAGTTTCATAAACGTCTTCTTGCCCTCTTTCAGGTGTTTCGTCTGTTATCTGTGTGCAATTCTCTGCTGTTGTATTTTCATTGTTTAAAAGCTCCTTGAAATATTCTCTCCACCTTTCTATAATGGGCTCATCCTCAGTTATTATATTTCCGTTTCTATCTTTTATCTGCTGTAGTTTAATTTCCGTTTTACTTCTCATATTCTTTAATACTCTATAAAATAATTTTGTATTTTGGGTACTATTTTCTTCCATAGTTCTTCCAAATTCTTCCCAGGCGTTCTGCTTTTCTTGTTTTATCCTTGCTTTAACTTTGTTGCGCTGTTCCTTGTATTTATCGTATGCCTCTTGATTTCTTTTTTGTATGTACATTTTCCATAGCCTTTTCTTTTCTCTGACTTCTTTTTTAATATCGTTGTTCCACCAGCTTGTCTGCTTTTTATGATTATTTCTTCTGGTATACCCGCAAACTTGCCCTGCTGTTTCTAATAGTATTGCCTTAAATCTGATCCACTTTTCTTCCACATTTCTACTTTGTCTTCTCTTTTCAATCCTTGCAAACTGTTTTTCTGTTTTTTCTATATACTCATTTCTTGTTTGCAAGTTTCTCAGCTTATAGGTTCTTATTCTTCCGCTATAGTTTTTGTTTTGTATCTGTTTTCGGTCCTCGACTTTGTTGTTATTCTTGAATACTCCTTCTAGTAGATAATGGTCACTACCTATATCATAGCTTCTTTTCACTCTGACATCTTTAACTTTACTCCTTTTTTCCCGAGGAACAATTATGAAGTCTATTATTGATTTTTCATTTCGCTGGGGCATTGCTCTTGTTATCTTGTGTATTTCCTTGTGTTCAAAGAAAGTGTTGGCTATAACTAAATCATTATCTATACAAAACTCTAGCAATCTTTTCCCGTTTTTATTAATTGTGTGTTCTCCGTGCCTACCTATAGCTCCTTGCCATTTCATGTTTTCGTTTCCAACTCTAGCATTGAAGTCTCCCAATATTATGAGTGTTCCCTCATAATCTTCTACTGTCTGCTGTAGTTGTTCCCAAAATTGATTTTTGTCGTTTGCTTTGTCACTTTCGCCAGGTGCGTATATTACAATCAAAGTTATAATATCGCTTTTACTACAATTCATTGATACTTTCAATAGTCTCTCATTGATGAACTCCCAATTTCTTATACCTTTTACTTTATCTTTGGGTATCAAACAGGCTACTCCTGCTCTGGCCCATTCAGTTTCCTTTACACCACTGTATATTAATAGATTTCCATCTCCTATTATTTGTGTCCCAGCTCCCTTTTTTTTTGTCTCAGTGATGGCTATTGCAGCATAGTTTGTGTTGCTAAGGGTTTCTACTAATTCTAACTCTTTTCCACTTATTCCTCTAACATTCCATGTCGCTGTTCTCCATACTTCTCCTTTCTTATCTATAACTTTCAGTTCCATTTCTTTTTCCGTTTTCATTGCCGAATTTGTCGTCGTTTTGTCCGCCTCTGCTTTTATTAGTTTTTTGGATTAGCTCTGTTGCTCTCTTTTTCAATTGTGCCAGTTTCCATATTCCATTTCCATATTTCATCATTTATAATGATCTTCTGGTATTTAACTTTTACAACATTACCTTTTTGCCTCTGTTCATTTGCATATTCTCTTAGTTGTTTTTGAATCTCTCTTTCTTGGATCGTATAGTCATCATCAATAAAAAGTTTTCTTCCTTTAATATGTCTTAACTTGTTCTTATTTTTCATTATGTCTGCTTTATCACCATATGTACTCAATTCTAACTTGCACATTCTCTTATTCAGTTTCGTTATCTCTTTTATCTCACACTTTGTTCCAAGAAAAGTTTGCAACTGATTCTCTATATCTTCTTTTAGCTCTATAGTATCTCCTGCAGTTTCAAATCCGGTGATAATAATGTTATTTCGACGTTCTTTCTTTTCCATAGCTTCAAGTTTATATTCTAGCACCCTGATTTTAGTTTTCATTACTTCATTTTCTCTTCTAATCTCTTTTACTTCTTCCAAACTCTGCTTCCATTCACTTGTTAAATCTTTGACAATTTTTATTAATTCTTTACGCTCAGTTCTCATTTCTTTCATTTCATTTGCTATCTCTCTCATTCCGTTTGTTACTTCTTTAACCATCTCGCTCATTTCATCCATTCCGTATTCCTCTGATACGCCTATGGAATGTGTAATATGTGTTGCCTATCTGCTAGCGCCAACGATCATCTACAATTCAACCTTGCGGATAGATAAATCGCTACCCACAGATAAGACGCCACGTTATTTTGATTTCAGCCTACCTCGAATATTATTAGTCCTATTGTGTCACTAACACTCTCAGCACTTTGTTGTAGTATATTATTTGCTCACAGTTCACTCTTACAATTTCTAATTCTCGATATTTCCGAAATTCGGATGAAATATCAGAGCACTCAAAATTGCGTTGTTTATCAACACAGTGGCGTAACAGTCCATCTTGTGCATAAGAAAAATGCATTTCAAAAGTGCATTTTGAAATAGGCAATTATTATAAATTTGCAACTCGATAAATAGTTGGGCAACATCCCGATTAATTATTTTTAATCATTTTTTAAGTCCATATAATAGTCTAATATGTCAATAACCATTAATAATAAACAAAAAAATTTTCCTTATGGGGAATCGAAGCAAGTACTAACACGTCCGTAACTAGATACACATACCGCTAGCCTACGCAGACACTTGCTAGACACGTGCGATATTAGGTATAAAAAAACAAATAGGTAAGTAAAAATTGTAAAGAAAATTACTACATACTTAAATGTATTTTAAATTAATATATTCCTAAATTTTAGAAGAAACATTCGTAAATAGGTACATTTATACAAAACATTCGTAAACACAAAAGCATGTAGGTACCTGCACATAATAATTGCCTATTTCAAAATGCATTTTTCTTACGCACAAATGCAATTTGAGATTTCTTATTCATTACATTAGCTCACAAAATTTCCTGACATTCTCACGAAGCCAACGAACCAATCCGCATTAAAATCCGTCTTACTGCAAAAAAATCGACACTTCAATCCTTCAATGCCTCGACTAAATATATTCTTTTCACACCTTTTCTTGTACTGACATATTTATACATAACTTGAAAGATTCAGCAACTCGACGCCATACTGTCTGTGTGCGCATGCGCGCAATATTATGAAATTTTACTCTCAATCGCGCCTAAAGAAGTATAACTTCAAAAAAAATTCCCGCGGACACCCCGGTACCCTCCCCCCCCCCCCAAAATTCATGCCCCCCGAAAATCGGCGCTCCGCCCTTGGTGGCATACTTTTAAGTAAAAATAATGCAATGTTCGGAATTTTGAATCCTGAAATGGTTTTCATCCATTTCATTCATGTTCTGAACCCAGAACCTCGTAGTCCCGTCTTTCTTCTTGAACAGGATCACCGGAGAGACCCATGGGCTGGTAGAAGGTTCTATCACCTCATCTTTCTTCATTCATCATTTCCTGAACAATCAATTCAGATTCCTCTCTTCACCTGTGGTAATCGTCGAACTCTTTGACGAATTGGATTAGTGTCTCATACGTTGTTTGATAATGAGATAAAAAAGACGCAATACCACAAGCCATGTAGGCTTCTGACTCATTAACATTAGAAAGAGAAAACCGAATTTGATTCCACTTCCGGTCCGGTTGGGAATAAACTATAAAGACTCATGTAGGCTTAAAAGGACCAACAGCAGTGAGATCGAGGAAGTTTAAAAATATTTGCCTATCTTCTTGACCTTGATGCTATTTCATTTTCGATCCCAACTACTGTTGTAGAGCCACGAAGACTCGTCTCGGGATTTGCTCCAACTTGATTCCAAACTGTTCTCCTGAAAACATAATATGAGTTAGTATTATAACCCGGTCTACAGGGTGATCAACTTCTGTGACAAAGTCCAATATATCTGTTATTATACAATATATGAAAAAAAGTTGTTAATAAACGTTATAGACACCTTTAATGTACACATTTTAAAATTAGTCAGAAATATACAGGGTCATCCATAAAACGGTGCCAAACCAAAGTTATGTTTTTTTAAATAGAACACCCTATATTTTATTCAAAATCTGATGTCTCTACATTTTTCTGATTAAAAAGATATGCCACTTGTCTAGGGTTATACCGAGCGTTTGAAAGTTATGAGCACTTTTATTAAAAAATCATACTGATTTGATCGCCCTGTATGTTTCTAACGGTGTAATATAAACTGGTGTTGTGACTACTTTTGACTGTCAATATTAAAGTAGTTTTGTAGAAATGTACATTTTTTTATAATGACACAAATTGTATACAGGGTAAGTCAAAATGTAAATTAAAGATTTTCTTCATTTTTTTAAATGGAACACCCTGTATTTTATATTATCACCGAAAAGCTCTATCAATATACTTACATATCTTTTAAATATTCCCTATACCTAAAGTTATTAGTTTTCGAGATATTTTAGTTTTATTGTTGATAACAACATGTATTACTTAGTCATTAATAACAATACTTTAATTTATCAAGAAAACTAAATTAAATAAAAAAATATTCAACGTACTTCTTATATTTCTTATAAAAGTGGTTCAAAGTGACCTCCCATAACGTCTACACAGCCTGGAGACGAGTTTCGAAAGACCTACTGACGTTTGTAAGCATATGTTATGTGACACTTTGAAAGGCGTCTTTAATCCTTATTTTCACATCGTCAGCTGTTGTTGGAGATGTCCTATACACTACGTCTTTAATGTAACACCAGAAAAAGAAGTCAACTTTGTTCAATTCTGGTGATCTAGGTGGCCAATGAACTGGCCCATCTCTTCCTATCCATCTTTCAGGAAATAATTCATCGAGTTCACCGTTGACAAGTGCGTTGTAGTGAGCAGGAGCTGCAGGGTATTAAAGACGTAGTGTATAGGATACCTCCAACAACAGTTGACGATATAAAAATAAGGATTAAAAACGCCTTTCAAAGTGTCACATAACAAAAATGCTTACAAACGCGAGTAGGTCTTTCAAAACTCGTCTTCAGGCTGTGTAGACGTTATGGGAGGTCACTTTGAACAGCTTTTATAAGAAATATAAGAAGTACGTTGAACATATTTCTATTTAATTTAGTTTTCTTGATAAATTAAAGTATTGTTATTAATGACTAAGTAATACATGTTGTTATCAACAATTAAACTAAAATATCTCGAAACCTAATAACTTTAGGTATAGGGAATATTTAAAAGATATGCAAGTATACTGATAGAACTTTTCGATGGTAATATAAAATACAGGGTGTTCCATTTAAAAATATGAAGAAAATCTTGTATTTACATTTTGATTTACCCTGTATACAATTTGTGTAGTTATAAAAAAACTCTATATTTTTGCAAAACTACTTCAATATTGACAGTCAAAAGCAGTAAAAACATTAGGTTATATTACACCGTTAGAAACATACAGGGCGATCAAATCAGTATGATTTTTTAATAAAAGTGCTCATAACTTTCAAACGCTCGGTGTAACCTTAGACAAGTGCTATATCTTTTTAATCAGAAAAATATAGAGAAACCAAATTTTGAATAAAATATAGGGTATTCTATTTAAAAAAACATAACTTTGGTTTGGCACCCTGTTATGGAAGACCCTGTATATTTCTCACTAATTTTAAAATATGTACATTGAAGGTGCCTATAACTTTTATTAACAACTTTTTTTGATATATTGTATAATAACAGGTATATTGGACTTTGTCACATAAATTGATCACCCTGTATATAGACATTTCAAATAACAAAAATTGCCGGAGAGCCAAATTTTGGTGGAGAGCTAGGGTATACCGTAACAAATAAAGTTTTAAAAGTCCCCATCGATCCCATGTGTGCGTCAAAAGTTATTCGGGGTCAAAGGTCAAAATTTGAGAACTTTTGGATTTTTTTCGAAAACGGTAAGTTTTATCAAAAAAAACCTTAAACCAAAGTTGTAGATCTTAAAATTCTCTACAAAAATAGTCCTTACTATTTTTTTCCTAAGAGTTGCCATTCCTGAGATATCGCGATTCAAAGAGTCACATTATACATGATATGCACACGTTTCCACACCACCTGTGAGGTAGTGTACTCGGCGCGTTTTTTTTACCGTGGTTTCCCCTGTAGGCCTACTCCACTAACTGTTTTGACAATTTTAGGATAATTTAAGGAAACAATACCGGTCAAGTTCTAGATATTACCTTATTATTGATATTGATTATTGATATTGCTATTGATTATTAGGTTAACTATTGTTTTGATTTCTTTAGATATTTTAATCAGATTCATATTCTTGAAAGTCTACTTCAACAGTCAATCAAGTCTTCTTCGATTTCATCTTCATCCTCTTCCTCTTGCTGGATGTTCAAAAATTGTTCAAATGTGACTGAGTCATTGGTCTCTTCATTAAAATCACAGGAGTCTTCCTCTGTTGTACTAAACTGGACATTTGAGCAAGACTGACCTTGGCAGTTGGTACACAGTACACACTAGAGAACACAGCTACCCGACTTTTTTACATCCACATTTGGCACTACAACCTTTTTTGCAATTGCAAAAAATAGTGTTAAGGAGTTTTTCTGGAGCAGGTGGGAGTAAGGTTTTAATCGGTTCCAGAGTATTATCTATTAATTTCCAACCCCAGTCTTCTGGATTCAGTTCATTGCCTAGCCATGTTTGAACTTGATAATATACTCGATACAAATGTTGAAAAGCAGATGCTGATGTTGGAGGAAGACATGATAGTTGTACTTGTTTCTTGTTTCGCGTATTTTTTACAAAAGTTAAGTATCGGTATTTATCAGGACAAATAATTTTTTTTTGAGCTCCATAAACCGCAAGAAGCTGAAAGAAAGCTGAAATGTTAACTGACAAATTAATAGCTGCGAATATTGAAGTGAAACAAGCTAAAAATGACGCAGATGTCCTTATAATTGAGACAGCAATTGAAAAATTTAAGGCAACAAACACAACAATTGTAGTTGGTGAAGGTGTTGATTTGTTGGTACTGATTACTGCAAGGACTCCAGTAGATAAAGTTATTTATTTTCTGAAACCTAGAAGGGCTCAACAGCGAACAGAGATGTATTCTTCGAATAGTTTATCGGCTTATCCCAAATGCCAAAAGTACATTTTATTTTTACATGCGATAACCGGCTGCGACACTACGTCCGCAATGTACAAAAGGGGCAAAACGTCAGTACTTAAATTATTCGAAAAAAAGATTTGACTGACTGCTGTAAAGTTTTTACAGAACTTGATTCTACACCGCAAACAATAATTACGGAAGGAATTCGCTTTCTTCTTGCGGTGTATGGAGCTCCAAAAAAATTATTTGTCTTGATAAATACCGATACTTAACTTTTGTAAAAAAAATACGCGAAACAAGAAACAAGTACAAGTATCATGTCTTCCTCCAACATCAGCATCTGCTTTTCAACATTTGTATCGAGTATATTAATTATCAAGTTCAAACATGGCTAGGCAAGGAACTGAATCCAGAAGACTGGGGTTGGAAATTAATAGATAATAAAATATAAAGGAAAAGATTCCTCTCATTGGCTGTATACCATAATAAAAACTTACTAATGAAGTAAAAACCTCACATGTAGGTAGGTGGTATATAATTTATTAAAAAAAAATTTCTAAAAATGATCCAAGATGGATAAAATCACAAACGTTTTCGGACCAATCAGTCCATCATCAGGTGGTAGAAACTTCAGATCCAAAGTAGTTGGAACTAGCTACATAATTAGGTCAAAAGACCTTAATGTAATAATAATTATGCCATTTAGGCTACAAAAATGTCGACAATAAGTCGATGTCACAAGAAATTAAATTGCAACGGTATTACAAAGTGGTCTTCATCTTGGCCTCAAACTGACAGAAAAAATTTTTTAATAAATTATATACCACCTACATACATGTGAGGTTTTTACTTCATTAGTAAGTTAATAGATAATACTCTGGAACCGATTAAAACCTTACTCCCACCTGCTCCAGAAAAACTCCTTAACAGTATTTTTTGCAATTGCAAAAAAGGTTGTAGTGCCAAATGTGGATGTAAAAAAGTCGGGTTGCTGTGTTCTCTAGTGTGTACCAACTGCCAAGGTCAGTCTTGCTCAAATGTCCAGTTTAGTACAACAGAGGAAGACTCCTGTGATTTTAATGAAGAGACCAATGACTCAGTCACATTTGAACAATTTTAGAACATCCAGCAAGAGGAAGAGGAAGAAGATGAAATCGAAGAAGACTTGACTGTTGTAGTAGACTTTCAAGAATATGAATCTGATTAAAATATCTAAAGAAATCAAAACAATAGTTAACCTAATAATCAATAGCAATATCAATAATCAATATCAATAATAAGGTAATATCTAGAACTTGACCGGTATTGTTTCCTTAAATTATCCTAAAATTGTCAAAACAGTTAGTGGAGTAGGCCTACAGGGGAAACCACGGTAAAAAAAACGCGCCGAGTACACTACCTCACAGGTGGTGTGGAAACGTGTGCATATCATGTATAATGTGAATGTGACTCTTTGAATCGCGATATCTCAGGAATGGCAACTCTTAGGAAAAAAATAGTAAGGACTATTTTTGTAGAGAATTTTAAGATCTACAACTTTGGTTTAAGGTTTTTTTTTGATAAAACGTACCGTTTTCGAAAAAAATCCAAAAAATCTCAAATTTTGACCTTTGACCCCGAGTAACTTTTGACGCACACATGGGATCGATGGGGACTTTTTAAACTTTATTTGTTATGGTATACCCTAGCTCTCCACCAAAATTTGGCTCTCCGGCAATTTTTGTTATTTGCCAAGCATTTTGATGTCTAAGTTGACCGGATTATTATTATTTATTTCAGGTTATATGTTTCAAAAGCACTAAACCAGTGGAAACGTAAATGCCACGGTATGGGTATAGACCTCGTAGAGGTTTGTTTACATACCTTACAATTTGCTGATGACCAAGTCATTATAGCTAATGATAAAGACGATCTACATTATATGGCAAGAAAACTAAAGGGGGAATATGAACAGTGGGGCTTGGAAATTAATGTGGAAAAAACTAAAATACCTACCTGTAGGAGCTGAGTTATTCAATATCGAACTAGAGGATAATGAAGAAATCACATCCTGTAGTGAATACACGTACCTGGGAGTAATCTTCGATAGAACGGGAAAAGACGATGAGGAAATAAAGAATAGGGTAACACAAGCTAGAAGAACAATTGGCTGCCTAAATTAAATACTTTGGAGCTCCGAAATAGGGATACAGCGAAAATACAATATCTATGAAACACTTATTAAAAGCAGCCTACTTTACGGAGCAGAAACTTGGAGAATAACCGAGAACAACAGGAAAAAATTAGAAGCTGTAGAAATGGATGTGTTTAGAAGATCGTTAGGTATATCCCGTAGGGAAAGAGTTCGAAATGAGGAAGTAAGACGACGAATTGGAATAGATGGTTACTTAACAACAGACATTGAGAGGAAACAGTTGATTTGGTATGGTCATGTTCAAAGAATGGAAGACACAAGATTGCCCAAAAAGATTATGCAGTGGGTATCACCAAACCGCAAAAAAACGAGGAAGACCCAAAAAGACATGGTAAGAAGGGGTAACCAAAGCAATGAGTACGAGGGATCTTAGAGATGGCCAATGGGATGATAGAAGGACGTGGAAGTTAGGCATCGCACAACGTCGAAAGACGTTCTAAAACCGATACATACATACATTATTATTTATTTTATGTACACACACTTAAAGAAACAATAAATTGACTAATATAAATATATCTAAGCAAGATTACTACGACGCTCCGACTCATAACCGCCATTCTTCTCTATTTAAACAAAGATCTGGAGGTATTCCTCTTTCCCCTAGTTCTTTTTCAATTCCCTCCCTCCAGCTTCTTCCCGGCCTTCCCTTTTTCCTTCTCTCTTGTGGCGTCGACGTCAAAATCTGTTTAGGGATCCTGTCATCTGGTATTCTCTGTACCGGGTGTCCCAATAAGAATGGCTCTCGGCCATATCTCAGGAACCGTTTATAGTAGAGCTTTGAAATAAAAAATTTTATAACAAAAGTTGCCTCAGGAAAAGCCTGGAAATTATTTTCATAATTGTGGGACCACCGCTAGAGGGCGTAATTGAATATCAAAAATTAAAAAAATCTAAATTTTACAAAATTTTCCTAATGAAGGGGCACTGGAAATCCGATCGTCGTATTCTTCATAAAATTCTACGCATATTTGATTTGACAAGTTTAGGGCTACCTTTGGAAATAAGAGGTGGGGGTGAGTGGGAACCTTGTTATGAAAAACTGGCTGTGAGTCCGGTTCTGCTTAATCAAATTTTGCAAACTTGGTCTTGTTGAAGACAGATCTTTTTCGTCAATGTAAAAGTTATGATTTCCAACCAACTTACTTAGTAATATGCCAGCTAGAAGGCGTTATTTAATTTTTTTCAGAAATCTAGTGTTCCTTGGAAAATATTAAATACAAACATGCATTTTTAATACCATATTACAAAATTAGACAAAATTAGCAACAGAATAGCGAAAACCGCATGTTAATACCTTTTTTCTATCTCGAGATATCTTACAAAACGTGTAAATTAAAAAACATAACTGTTACTGTCACCGGTAAACGAAATTAATTAAAAGTAGTGTGCTATGGAAACAACAAAGAAACATTTTCCAGCTGTCAACGTATATTAGGTATTTTCAACGCTTCTCATTTGTTTCGAGCCTCGTTCATATCTCGTATATTAATATTATACACGGATTATAAGGCATATGACAGAGGCTCGAAACAAATGAGAAGCGTTGAAAAGCCCTATTACAAAGAAATAAAAACAACTATTTAGTGATGACATAAACGTTCAAATTTTTGCCCATCATTTTCGTTGCAAACATTTACTCTTTCAAGAGTAGATTGAACAGCAGTCTCAATTTCTGCTTTCGATATGCTTTGAATGGCGTTTAGTATTCTCTGGATAATGTATCCTAGAGTAGTGTATGATGGGCAACAATTTGAATATTTAGGTCGTCACTAAGTAGTTATTTTTGTTCTGTGTTATATTTAATTTTAATAGTATTGTTTCTCTTTATATTGTTGTTTTAATTAATTAAGTATATTTTTATACGTTGACATCTGGAAAATGTTATTTTGTTTTTTTCCACAGCACACTACTTTTCATTAACTTAGCTTACCGGTGATAGTAACATTTATGTATAAAATTTACACGTTTCTCGAGATATCTTGAGATAGAAAAAAGGTATCGACATGCGGTTTTCGCTATTCTATTGCTAATTTAATCTAATTTTATAAAGTATGATTAAAAATGCATACTTGTATTTAATATTTTCCAAAGAAAACTAGATTTCTGAAAAAAATTAAATAACGCCTCCCAGCTGGCTTATTACTTATTAGGATGGTTCAAAATTATCACGCTTACATTGAAGAAAAAGATCTGTCTTCAACAAGACCCAGTTTTCAAAATTTGATTTAGCAGAACCGGACTTACAGCCATTTTTTCATAACAAGGTTCCCACTCACCCCCACCTCTTATTTGCAAAGGTAGAGTTAAACTTGTTAAATCAAATATGCGCAGAATTTGATGAAGAATACAATCATCGGATTTTCAGTGCCCCTTCATTAGGAAAATTTTGTAAAATTTAGATTTTTTTATTTTTGATATTCAATTACGCCCTCTAGCGGTGGACCCACAATTATGAAAATAATTTCCAGGCTTTTCCTGAGGCAACTTTTGTTATAAAATTTTTTATTTCAAAGCTCTACTATAAACGGTTCCTGAGATATGGCCGAGAGCCATTCTTATTGGGACACCCGGTACATGGCCGTACCATATTAGTTGTTTTGTCTTGATGTCATCAATTATTGTATGCGTAACTCCCATCATTTCTCGTATTCTCTCATTTGGTATTTGATCACATCTTAATTTGTCTGCTGCTCTTCTTCAGAAGTCGATTTCTGTTCCTAGTAATATTTTCTCTGTTTTTTGTTTCATTGGCCAAACTTCACTGCCATATATGTGATTACACTTTTATGGTATGGCATATGAGCTTTTTGTTAGCTTTAGAATTTAGATCCCACAGAATGCCTTTCATCATGAATATGGCTTTTCTACCCTGTATGTTTCTGTCTTTTATAACAGCATCGAGTGTTCCATCTTGAGTTATCTTCATTGCCAGGTACTTGTATTCATCGCAGAATTAAATTTCTACCTCATCGTCTAATGTATTGGATTGCTTTGTACATACCTCCAATCCCCATGGCTTCTGTTTCCTTAATGTTGACTTCGAGACCCCATTTGTTATAGTCAAAAATAACAAAATAACAAGAAGCATATAATTTACTAATATATAACCAACATAACAAGGTTAGCCAAGGGTTAAGGAAAGAACAAAGGGTAAATGATTTAAAGCAAAAGCAACAGAAGATTGGAGAGAAGGAAGAGGCTAGAAAAAGGTATGACAGGTCTAGAACAGAGAAAGATAGGAGATATACCTACAAGGTAGCAAAGAAGGAAGCAAAGTGCGCTGTAGCTACTGCTAAGAAACGATCATCTGCACAGCTGTATGAAGAGTTGAAGGGATGAAAAGGTTACACAGCATTGCTAAAGCAAAGGACGACTCATGTACGGCAGATTAAGAAGCGATGTTGAAAGGTGGTATAAGTACTTTAGAAAGTTCCTAAATGAAGAAAACCAGACGAGAGACACAGGATACCGGATCCCAAAAGAGAGTGTAATACCGGGGATAACCAGAAATGAGGTTGCCTAGGCATTAAATAGGATGAAGAATGGTAAGGCAGTAGGACCTGATGGAATATCTGTGGAGGTCTGGAAGGCTGTAGGAGATAAAGGGTGCCCAATGCATGGAAAGAGAGTGTGATGGTATTGTATAGAGGTAAAAGGACATTCAGCACTGTGAGAAGTATAGAGGGAGAAAGTTAATGTCGCACACAATGAAAATAAGGGAGACAGCTATAGAGCCAAGGTTGGAGAGAAACATCGACAGGAAAAGAACGGTTTGGGTTTATGTCAGGAAGGACGACAACAGATGCCTTGTTCGCTTTAAGACAGTTGATAGAGAAATACATTTGGCATTTATAGATATTGAGAAGATGTACGACACAGTTCTTAGACAAGAGCTATGGAGATGTATCAGAGAGCTATGGGTTCATTAGAAGTACGTAAAGCTACTGAATATGTATGAGGGAGCTTACATCAATGCAAGGACTTGTGACATGTCGGATTGACCGAAAGTTTTCCAGTGACGGTTGCATCAAGGGTCTTCACCGAGTTCCTACCCGTTTAATCTTGTTATGGATACACTGACACAGAAGTTAAGGGAGGGGGTTCCTTGGTCAATGCTCTTTGCTGATGAAATCGTGTTAATAGAGGAGAGCATAGACATGGAGGAGAAGTTTTAGCGTTGGAGAAGGGCTATTGAAGAGGGAGAACTTAGCATTAGCAGATCGAAAAAGAAGAGCATGTGGTTGGGAGGAACAGGAGTGGTTGGGGACATAGAATATCTTGGCGAAAAAATAGGACGAGTCGGAAAATTTAAATATCTTGGCTTCTATATATGTAACCTAAAATGGGACACTAGATCGAGAAATTGTCCACAGGATGCAGGCTGGTTGGTTTACCTGGAAGCGAATGAGTAGGTGATTGAAAAATTGGGGAAGAGCTGAAAGAAAAGATATACAAGAGTATAGTGAGACCTGTGGTGGTGTACGGTAGTGAAGTGTGGTATATAAAGAAGATCCAGGAAACGAAGATGGAGGTAGCTGAAATGAAAATGTTACAGTGAATGCTGGGTGAGATTAGAAGGGAGAGGGCCAGAACGACTTGATGAGGGAAAGAATCGGGGTGACTACAATCTCTAAAAAGATTCAAGAACAAAAATGCGATGATTTGGTCACGTTATACATAGTAATGAACGCTACATGGGACGAAGGATAGAGCTGATAGACGAAGAGGAAGTTAATGGAAGGAGGGGTAAAGGAAGGCTAAGGCGAAAATGGATGGACTGTATGGCAAGGGACTTAAGAAAGAAAGGTTTAGGAGAAGAAGACACGATTGACAAAACTCAGTGGCTTAGAAGAGTAAGGAACAGCGATCACGGAAAAGGGAAAAGCTGAGAAACAAGAAGACATTTGGGTAAAAATGAGGAAAATGAGGAAAAGAGAACAATACTTACTGCAAACTGCGAGTGATTCATAGGCGCCGAACTCAGGTACTCCATGTTGGAATAGTAGGAGTAATTATTGTAGCAGTTCGTCGAGGAATTGGTGGTACTTAGTACTGAAGGTTGCGTCGATGTACACCATCTATGTTGGTCTATCGAAAAGGAATCTATCGATGCAGGAGACCAGATGCTTGAGTTCGCGCTATTTGTGTAGGTCGAACTCGCAATCTACAAATATATGAATTGTGCCGTAAATCCTGGTTTTAAGAAAGTTTGACGAATATAATGCATTGTCTAAATGTTCATTCGCAAAATATCAACCACCAAAAAGTAGATAGAACGACTAAAAAGTTCATAGACATAATATATTCGCACATATTCACTGTCACTGTCTAGGTGTCTCTTTAAGTGACTGTAATTCACCGAAAACATATTCATTGTGAACAATTCATCCCTAAAATTGTTCACAGAACTGTAATTCATCTAAAGGTGAAATTTAAAATAAATAGGTATATAAATTTTACAGTCAATATAATGTATGTTGGCACATTTTATGAAGGTCAAGAGACTATAGTTCCCTAAAGAACTGCTCATTGTGAACAATTCATCCATAAAATTGTTCACAGAACTGTAATTCATCCAAAGGTGAATTTGAAATTTAAAATTTACAAATTTTACAGTCGATAGTGTAAATTGATACATTCTATGAAGTTCAAGACTTTAGTTCTCTGAAGAACTGTTCAGTGTGATTATTTCATGGACAAAATTGTTCACAGCACTGTGGTTCATGTAAAGGTGAGTTTGAAATTTAAAATATCTAAATTTTACAGTCGTAGTGTAAGATGGCAGATTCTATAAAGTTCAAGAGACTTTAGTTCCTTAAAGAACTGTTCAGTATGAACAATTCATCGATAAAATTGTTCACATAAATAGTAATTCATCTAAAGGTGAGTCTGAAATATAAAATATATAAATTTTACAGTCAATAGTGAATTTTTCGATGAACTTCAAAACAGAGAACTTTACTTTTTATTCGATAAATTATGTCGGTGAACTTTATGATTGATGAATTTCATCCTATTGGGTACTATTCTAAAGCCTTATCATACTAAGGTGCGTTTAAGGTGAGGTACTTACTGTAGGTGAACTCGTACTACCACAGGTGGCTAACAGTTGAGGTTTGACATAATTCGGACTGTC
This sequence comes from Diabrotica virgifera virgifera, assembly GCF_917563875.1. Taxonomy (NCBI): domain Eukaryota; kingdom Metazoa; phylum Arthropoda; class Insecta; order Coleoptera; family Chrysomelidae; genus Diabrotica; species Diabrotica virgifera. Next base: position 2,729,742 of record NC_065451.1, on the reverse strand, counting down.
TCGTAGATGGGGTGCTGTAGGTACTGACGATGGGCTTCCTGATGAGCTAATAATACAAAAAAGAGCATTAAAACTAATATTTCAAGCAATCGGAGTTAAAATTTATGAAAATTAATAAAACAAACGCAAAATTTGGATACGTCAATTAATTATTTGCTTTGGTAGAATCCTCAGTTTTATGCAGATTGATTCAAAACTTGTGTGGAACTATTTGGGTACCCTCTCTCAGGTTGGAACATGGACTAGATTGATACTAGTCTGACTTCCATGGAACAAAGGCTACGTAGAAAATGAGAAAGTTGTTCAATCGGCTTGAAAAGGCGCTTGTGTCCCTTTAATTGGCCCGGAGCCATACTTTCAAGTCTTTGGAATGGTGGAGAAATGCACCAAGACAAAAACAGAGCCAAGAGTTTATTAAGGGACATTCAGCCAAGTTAACAGCCGACTTACTTATCCAAAATCCCGATAAACCAAAATACTGATAGTGGGGCTGCTGACTATAACTTCAATAAGTATTTGAGTCGTATGGGTTTAATAGAAGAGGATACTTATAGGTTAAATCTAGAAGAGGAAACCGCTGTACACGTCTTATGTCAGATTCAAGGCCTATGGACCATTCTCAGGACTATGGAAGCGTATCAAAAAAGATAGGACAATATGAGGAGCTTTAAGTCAGAAAGAGAAGCACAATGTGTCAGGACAAGAGCCATCCGTTGGTAATATGCAATCTATAGCTTTGGTTTGTTGGGTTATTTATATATCTGGTAAATATTTACCAGACAACAAATCAAGTTTTGCGCATTACTGAATGAACTTTTGGGCATTTTTGAGGGCTTTACAACATAACAACATTGTAAAGTTCAATTCTTGTTCAGGTTCAATTACTGGATTGGGTTTATAAAAATTAAATATTTCATAATGGGATATAAAGCAAAAGATGACCAATTACAGGGCCTTCACATCAGATTTTGGGCCCTATTATCTTACCTGGTGCTGGTATTGTTATTGCTGGAAACAGAGACTGGTGTTGGGGATGACTTTGTTATCAGGTTGGTAGTGGTTTTGTTTTTTAATCGGGTGCTCTTCTCTACGCTCTGTTGTTGGTTGTGTTGTTTCTGTTGCTGGCGACATTTCGCTCGTCTGTTCTTAAACCAGACCTTAAAAATACACAGATAAGTACCAGGGTAAGGTGGGAAGTTCGAGAGCTATATAATAGATGGCGGTGCTATAAATGCAGCGACAAAAAAACGTATAATTCGGTCATGCTATATTATAAAGCGTAATATATTTTTGAAATGAATGTCGAGAACGATTCAAGCAAGTTGTTAGCTCAGATATATAAATATGAAACGGACGGCGCTTAGGAAAAATATTCCATCGATGCATCTCAGCTTGCCTATCCGAATCGTCATCATTTTTGTACTCGTATACTGAGTAAAATGTAAAACAAAATAATCGGTTTCGTTTTGATTCAAATTGAGTCTCTTGCCATCCTCTGACACAGTGTTTCTGGGTCTACTCGTTTTCAAAGAGGCTTTGCAAGAAGACTAATTTGAATCAAAACGCACCGAGACACCAAAAGGCTCCGGTGTAAATATTTGAATATTTACACCAATCTCTCGGTGCGTTTTGATTCAAATTGGTCTTCTTGAAAAGCCTCTTTGATAACGAGTAGACCCAGAAACACGGTGTCAGAGGATGGCAAGAGACTCGATTTGAATAAAAACGAAACCGTTTATTTTGTAATATATTTTTGCTGTATGAAGCAACATCCAACCGATTTTTTAAGTATCTATAGTTACAGTATAATAGTGCACTGACTATTTTATGTAACCTAAAAATTTATAATTAAACAGGTATTTATCATCTTCGTATCTACGACCATATCAATAATTACCAGTCCAGTCAATGCAGTGAAACCATTAACAAAAAGAAGGCTGTGCCTACATAGATCATTACCTATAGAAAACATAAACGTGTGGCAACAATATAACGCTAAATACCTACTCTAGACCGATTCAGACCAAATCGTACGGGTACGGCACAATAATAAATCAGAGTAGGAATAGAAGAACCAAGAAGGTGATCTATTCTGTTCTGCTAAATATATGAAATATACGAATAATATAGCGAACCAACACTAGCAGAATACACTAGACTGCAGAGATTACGGTGGACAGGGCACGTGGTCCGCATCCATGAGAACAGAATGACCAGAAAATTGCTAAATGCAAGGAAAAAGACCTGTTAGAAAACCAAAAATAAAATGGGAAGAGGAAGTAGATGAGGATGCTAAAACCTTCTAAAAACGAGTTCATGGAATAGAACAGCAGTAAATCAAGATGGTTGGAGAAGCCAGCTGAAGGAGGCCAAGGCCAGGTTTAGACTGTAGTGCCATTGGATGGATGGATGGAAGCGAGATCTTTTAAAAATGATATAAAGAGGTTGCTGAAAAATAGCGCCCTCTAGCTGGCTTTAATTCCGTCTTAATAAGATCATAGGGAGTTCGACCTCTAGGTTATTTAATAGAACACTGTCATATTATAGAACACTGCGTCATTTCGATGGCGAAAGGCTGAACCACTGGCGATTTGCAGATGACATAGTTCTAATAACCGACGACTTAAAGGAAGCCCACGAAATGCTGCAAGAACTAAAAAGTAGGTTTGGAAATAAACTTTGGGAAAACTAAAATGATGACCAATTTAGTACCTAGCGGACCATTGCAACTGGAGGGCTGCCATATCGAAATAGTAGAAATATGCGAATTATCTAAAAGAATAGCTTTAGGATGGGCAGAGTATGGCAAACTAAGAGACGTGTTCAAGGAAAACATTCCAATAAAGCTAAAAAAAAGCATTTAACCAGTGCGTACTTCCGGTGCTCACTTATGAAGCTGAAACACTGACCTTGACTAAAGCATCAATAAAAAAATTACAAGTAGTACAACGAAAAATGGAGAGATCCATGCTTGGCCTAACTTTGAGAGACAGAATACGAAATGATGAGTTATGGCGAAGAACTGGGTTGGAAAACATCATAAAACGCATTACGAAGTTGAAGTGAAAATGATCAGGACACGTCGCAAGAAAGAGAGACAACAGATGGACAAAGAAGATTTTGGAGTGGCGGCCATGGGCAGACAAGCGAAGTCGTGGAAGACCACCTACCAGATGGACCGACGACATTAAAAGAACAGGGACAAACTGGATTGCAGCTGCGCAGGACAGAGAAGTGTGGAGACATTTTAAGGAGGCCTATGTCCAACAGTGGACAAATTTGGCTGTGTGATGATGATGATGTGTCATTGACTAGTTTATCTAACCTATAAATTTGTAGCGAAGTATTTATCATATTCGTATATATATTCAACAATACCAATAATGACCAGTCCAGTCAATGCAGTAAACCATTAATAAAAAGAAGGTTGTACATAGATCATTACCTATAGAAAACATAAACGTGTGGCAACAATATAACGCTAAATACCTACTCTAGAAAGGCACAATAATAAATCAGAGTAGGAATAGAAGAAACAAGAAGGTGATCCATTCTGTCCTGCTCACTTGAATGCCTGGATCGTTAAGTTATTAGCCTTCTGAGAGGATGCGATGGCACGTTTCGCGATTGTTTCGCCCACGGCTATTGTGATGCTCTGGTTACATTGACACCCTCGTGTTTGGTATTTGGAATAGCGAAGTCTCGGTAGCTCCTAGGGGCGTTTTGGGACAGGAGCGGAATGAAGAATTTTGGGGGCTCGGTTTTAGGTAAAATTCGTTAAATTTACATATTATGTATATACATCACTCCTCTTCTACTGTTAGGTGCCGAGAGTAATATTTTAATGGTATAAAAACCTGTGCAAGAAGACAAGAAGAAAAAAGAGGCAACAAAATTAAAAAACATAATTTTAAAGATACATGGTTTAAACAAGAAGTACCTACCTATTTGCCGTGTGCAAGTACTCGGACAGGATATAGTCCTGTCGCCAGTGGGGGTACAACAGACTCCTTAATTCAGATGGACTTACCCAAGTTTTTTTATGTATTTTGACCCGTAGAACACGAATTTTTTGGGTAAAAGTCGATCCGGATGTCGATAAGATTGTTATAAACAAAGAACTTGAGGAATCACATAACAGCGATTTTTCGCAAAACAAAACATTGTTTTGTATTTTTTGGGTCATTCTAAGCAAAAAATGTTTTTACAAGTCTTTTCGTAGGATGCATAGTTTTCGAGGTAAACGCGGTTGAACTTTCAAAAAATCTAAAAATTGCAATTTTTGAACCCGAATAACTTTTGATTAAAAAATAAAATAGCAATTCTGCTTACCGCATTTGAAAGTTCAAGTCAAATTCTATCGGTTTTGATTACTTTCATTGCTAAAAATTAATTTTTTATTGTTAAACAAAGCTATAAACACATAGTGATTGAATGATGTTTTCAATGCATTTCCTATTTGAAATCGAACGAGTAGGCGCGCATACACACAATTTCTACGTAGATTACGTACATTAAAACGCATGCATTGGGCACGGGAAACACTATGTGTTTATGGCTTTGTTTAACAAATAAAAACTTAATTTTTAGCAATGGAAATAATCAAAACCGATAGAATTTGACTTGAACTTTCAAATGCAGTAAGCAGAATTGCTATTTTATTTTTTTAATCAAAAGTTATTCGGGTTCAAAAATTGCACTTTTTCGATTTTTTGAAAGTTCAACCGCGTTTATCTCTAAAGCTATGCATCCTACGAAAAAACTTGTAAGACTGAGAATCACCCAAAAAATACAAAAAAAAGTTTTGTTTTGCGAAAAAACGCTGTTATGTAATTCCTCAAGTTCTTTGTTTATAACAAACTTATCGACATCCGGATCAACTGTTACCCAAAAAATTCGTGTTTTACGGGTCAAAACACATAAAAAAAACTTGGGTAAGTCCATCTGAATTAAGGAGGCCCTTGTACCCCCCTGGCGACAGGACTAATACAAGAAACGATCGTGCGCTAAATCTTGTAACTTTCTTTATCATATTGTCAATTGAAATTTTCATATTGGCATATTTCATACCTACTGTCATTGAAGAAAATGGGATTTCGCAAATGCTGTGTTATAAATTGTGGAAATAAAACAAAACATTTTCAATTTAAGTTCTATTCGTTTCCAACTTCTAAGCACAAATTAATACAAAGATAAAAGTGGATTTCCATACAATGTGTACCTTTTAATAACATAAACTTAATCTTACCTTTTCTTCTTATTATTTTTGGGCTATGGCCTTGACAATTATTCAGTAACCAGGACTAATATAATTGGCCAATATAATTAAAAGTGCTAAACATGTTACTGAGCTATGAAACTAGGTGTAGCTCTTCCAAACTTGCACGGTCCAAATACCATAAATGCGTAAATACCAGAAAAAACGAGAGTAAAACGTGTATATCAGCAAGAACGTGCCAAATGCAAAACCGAAGCACAGTTTAATGCTAACAAATCTGTCAGCTCACTCTAGTCACTCTCGAAGTTTAACGGTTCCAATTTTGCAATTCACTCTTGAGAAAAAATTTTGACTGCGCCACGATAACGACCAATCACGACAAACGTAGTCTACCGTTAACTGTCATTCATCTGCGCAAAGGGCTAAAATTATTTATGAATTTGGTGACATTGTCACCAAAATGGAACATAAAGGAGTGATCCTACTGATGATTCTTTAGCATTATACTGTGACGGAAGTAGTAAACGCCAAAAATAAAAAAATGGGAAGACACATGTCAGGAGTTGGACTCGTACGTGGGAGGTTGAAAATCTAGAGAAGCAGGAGATTAATAAAGAATATAAGAACCGACACACGAGAAGACTCTGTCATAAACCCCATAGCAACAACAAGCATTACAAAACATTATTTATAAACAAACCCAAATACAGTACCGCATCACACAATTTAATCGAGGTCATCGGACAACCAAACAATCTAAACGAGGAACAGACTAAAAAGTAATAACTTTATTAAAAAAAGAATGTGTGTGTACTTTGTACGCACGTAAGAAGTTATACTTCTATTATATGATTTAAACGAAATTAATATACTTTTTATTTATATTTTGTTTAAATATTAAACTAATTTATACTTACTACTTCTCAAACATTTTTATTAGAACAGTGCCAAAAATTAAAATAACAAAAGAATAAAACACACACAAACACATTAAACAAGCCACAAATGATGTCTGAACATTAATTGTCGAAATTTTTTTTAACTAAATACGTATTTTCTGAAAATACAATTATATAATAAATATACTTACAATCATAAAATGTATTAAAAAAAAACAAAAAAGAAAGTTTCTATTGGGACTCGAACCAGCGCTGATAAGAGCGGTTGGTATTGGAATTCATTCGCCTTCTCCGCTTAGCCACGGACACTATGTGTCATTATTTACGAAGATCGACTAACTAAACGGATTAAACTTGTGATATTTTGATATTTTGAAAATTGATCAAATTATTTTAATTTTGAATTGAAATGATTTAGAATTGAAAAAATACAACAAAACATAGAGTAAAATAACAATATATTAGGTGAATATTGATAGAAATTTTGATGGTAATCAAATTATATAAATAAAAGTATTACATACTGTAGCAAAACAATGAGTCACCAGCCGCAAGGCGTAAGCCGAGAAAAGTCTAGATCGAGCACGCTATACGTGGAACCGATGCGCGGTTGTTGGAAGGTCACACGATAGTCGGAGAGCTGGCTTAGCCCGGAATGATCGAGAATAACGACTAGGATATATAAGGCATAATTTTTGTGAATAGAGTTTAGTCTTAAGCTAAAGTTGGTAAAGTAAACTTGTATAAATAAATAATAAAGTCGTATATAAATTACGAACCGCTAGTTTTATTGTAATTAGAAGTAATTACACTAATCACGTTACAGTTGGTGTCAGGTGTGGGGTTAACTTAGTGCGATATAAATAAGTGAATTACAGAGAGACTTTAAAAGACTTTTGAACTTTATTCGTCGGGAATAACCGGAGTGCGTTAATTGTTCGGTATTCGGAAAGACTTTAAAATACTTTTGGACTTTATTCGTCGGGAATAGTTAAAGTGCGTTGATTGTTCGGTATTCGGAAAGACTGTTAAAAGACATTTTGGAAAGTACGTGTGTGCCGACCAAAGATGTTGCTACAAGAACTTACAGTAAAACAGCTCCGTGAACAGCTAGAGGAACGGGATCTGGACAGCAGTGGGCTCAAGATAGTCCTACAAGCACGACTCGAGGATGTCCTCACGAAGAACGGAGAAGACCCAAAGACGTTCCACTTCCAGTCAGCAGAACAAGCAATCTTATCGAAATTAAAAACTGTTTCTGAAACGATCGATGAAACTTCTAGAAAGAACAACGAAAAACTTGAAGAAGTTAGTAGACAGAACAACGAGAAACTTGAGGAAGTTAGTAGACAGAACAACGAGAAACTTGAGGAAGTTAGTAGACAGAACAACGAGAAATTTGAAAGTGTTTCTCAAAAGATCGATGAAACTTCTAGAAAAAGCGACGAGAAATTTGAAAGTGTTTCTCAAGTAATTAAAGACGTTTGTAGACAGAATGACGAGAAATTTGAAGAAGTTTCTAGAACATTCGATAAGATGCAGAAAAGTGTAGAGACCGTAGAAGAAAAGATCAAACAACTAGAGAGCATGATAACCGATACAAAAGTACAACCATCAGTTAATGCAGCAGCGTTAGATCCTGTAGTGAAAGATGAACTACCGAGAGACGAAACGTCGCATAATATGAGATTCAAATTACCACCATTCGATGGAAAGTCCTCTTGGTCCATATATCTTAGACAATTTGAAGCTATTGCGACCGCCAATCATTGGACCGAACAGGAAAAGGCTGTTTCCTTGACTGCTGCTTTGCGAGGTGATGCTGCAGATATATTAAGATCAATTCCTAAGGGTCAAGAAAATTGTTACCAGACCTTGTTCACTTGTCTAGAAAAACGCTATGGAGATGCCCATCTACAACAAGTATACAAAGCACAACTGCGAAGTAGAAGTCAACGAGCAAGTGAGAATCTGCAAGAATTTGAAGCAGATGTGGCTCGTGTGGTGCGGTTGGCTTATCCAGAGGTGCCAGACAGCGTTTTAGAAGAAATTGCAGTAGATACCTTCGTCAATGGGCTGAAAGATAATGAACTACAGAAAGCTTTACGACTAGCAAGGCCGAAAGTTTTAGATGAAGCACTTGCTATTGCATTGGAACACGAAACGGCTAGTCAAACTTCACGAGGCCATAGAGTAAGAACCATTGAAGAAAGTGACGAACACAACGATGAACGTCTGGAGGAAATGATACGGAGAGTATTAAGTAATCAGATGCCAAAGAGACGCGAGCCTAGATGTTGGAATTGTGGAGACGTAGGCCACATTCGTCGTAATTGTAAGAAGATCGTACAGCCGTCGGAAAACTAGAGCGGGTCGACACCAAGGGGCAACTGCCGACCTCGAGAACTAGAGCCCCCATAGTAACTGTCAACCTCACGTCCTCCGGTGGAATCCACAACTTATACATCGAAGGTCGTATCAGTAATAGATGTAGATCATTTTTGGTGGATACAGGTGCAACGAGAACTATCGCACGTCCAGATGTAGTACGAGACCATAATAAATTATCACCTGCAACAGTAAAGCTTAGAACAGCGACTGGTGAGCTAATTAATACATATGGCGAGGCTAATATGTCAGTATCCATTGGCCAGACCACAGTTGAACATCAAGTATTAATTGCCGAGATCTCCGACGAATTCATATTGGGGATGGACGTACTAAGGAAAGTGGGGGCAATATTGGATGTTCAAAATGGAGTTCTCAAGATCAATGGTGAAGAGTTGCCCTTTCACGACGACAAAGAAGATGTCATCCGCTTACTTACTACATGCGACGTAACCATACCCGGTAATAGTGAGAAAATTCTGATGACCATGCTTGATGGACACTGCCGAGAGGGAAGTTTAAGGATGGTCGAAGATGTGGATAATGTCGAGTTCCTAACGGCGAAAACTTTGGTAAAAGTTCGAGATGTGATCCCTGTAAGAGTTATGAATTTAAGGGAAACTGCTATCAAGTTAAGTAGAGGAGCTTTGATCGGGCAGTGTGTTCCCGTGGCTTCAATTTGCTCTGTGAATACCAATGAGAAATCATCGAAGGCGAAGTATCCAAAGGAGCTTGTTGAGATGATCATTGAAAGATGCCAAGATCTTGATCATGAACGAACTGAAAAAGTGGCGTCTATGCTGATAGAGTATCAAGATGTTTTTGCTATTGACACGAAGGATAAGGGAAAAACAAGCATAGTGACGCATAAAATAAATACCGGAGACGCTCAGCCAATCAGACAACGGCCTAGACGACTTCCATTTGCGAAAAGAGATGAAGCCGAAGAGATTATCAAGGATATGGACAAACAAGGGGTAATTGAACCATCGAACAGTCCATGGACATCACCAGTAGTTCTGGTAAAGAAGAAAGATGGTTCAACGCGTTTTTGTATCGACTACCGCCAGCTCAATGCGGTAACAAAAAAAGATAGTTATCCTTTGCCCAGAATAGACGATACACTGGATACTCTCTCCGGTTCTCGTTGGTTTTCCACACTCGATTTAAAAAGTGGATATTGGCAAGTAGACATGGAGCCAGCCGATCGGGAGAAAACCGCATTTTCGATAGGATCAGGGCTTTGGCAGTTTACGGCTATGCCGTTTGGTTTATGTAATGCCCCTGCCACATTTGAAAGATTAATGGAGGCAGTTTTAAGAGGTCTAACATGGAAAACGTGCCTGGTTTACTTGGATGATGTAATTGTGGTTGGAAGGTCCTTTGATGAACATGCCAAGAATCTAATAGAAGTCTTTCAACGATTGAGGGCAGCGAACTTGAAGTTAAGTCCGAAGAAATGTCACATGTTTCGACGAGAAGTTAAGTATTTGGGACATATTGTATCGAGTAATGGTGTAACAGCTGATCCTGAAAAGATTGAAGCAATTAAAGATTGGCCAGTACCAAAAGATAAACATGAAATTAGAAGTTTCCTTGGCCTATGTACATATTACCGACGATTTGTCAAAGGTTTTGCCAATATCTCCAAGCCCCTAACAAAGTTGACGGAGGAGGGCAAAGAATATACATGGAGTGAGGAGTGTCAAAAAGCTTTCGAACAACTACAAAGGGCTCTGATCAGTGCACCGATATTAAGCTACCCGGGACAGGCAGGAAAATTTGTTTTGGATACCGATGCTAGCAACAGTGCCATAGGAGCTGTTCTCTCACAAATCCAGAATGGACAGGAAATAGTCATCGCTTATTTCAGCAAAGTCCTGTCGAAACCAGAAAGAAACTATTGCGTTACCAGAAGAGAACTGCTGGGTGTAGTGAAGGCTTGCGAACATTTCCATAAATACTTGTACGGCAGAAAGTTCCTTCTTCGAACAGATCACGCTGCTCTAAAATGGCTCATACAATTCCGTAATCCAGAGGGCCAGATGGCAAGATGGTTAGAACGACTGCAAGAATATGATTATGAGATAGAACACAGGGCCGGAAGAGTTCATTCAAATGCTGATGCCCTTTCGAGACGACCATGCAGTGCAAATTGTAATCACTGTGCCAAATTAGAGGAACGATTTTGCCCCGTGAGACGAACCACCGTAGTTAATGAGCAATGGCAGCCCCAACAGTTACAAAACGCCCAAGAAGATGATCCATGTATAAAAAGAGTATTGGATTGGATGCGGCAAGGTGAAAGACCTAGTTGGCAGAACATTAGTGCATGTAGTCCAGAAGTCAAGGCCTACTGGAGCCAATGGAATTGCCTGGTACTAAAAGATGATCTTCTGTACAGAACCTTTGAGAACGATGATGGTACAGAATCTAAGCTGCAGTTGATTGTACCTAAAAGTAAAGTGTCAGAAGTATTGCGTCAGTTGCATGACGGTACATCAGGTGGACACTTTGGTATTACGAAGACTCTGCAAAAGGTTCGAGAACGGTTCTATTGGGTGAACTGTAAAGATGATGTAAGAAGATGGTGCCGGAAATGTGAACTGTGTGCATCCGGTAATGGTCCAGTTGGTAAAAAGAGAGCACCCATGAGACAGTACAATGTTGGAAGTCCTATGGAAAGAGTAGCAATCGACATTGCAGGTCCATTTCCAGAAACCGATGCTGGAAATAAATACATTCTGGTAGCCATGGACTATTTTACGAAATGGACCGAGGCCTATGCATTACCGAATCAAGAAGCTGCTACCGTTGCAGAGGTACTTGTTAAAGAATTCTTCAGCCGATTTGGTGTTCCCTTGGAGATCCACTCCGACCAAGGGCGAAACTTTGAGTCAGCTCTTTTCCAAAACGTTTGTAAATTGATTGGTGCCAATAAGACCAGAACAACACCCCTGCATCCTCAATCAGATGGAATGGTCGAGAGGATGAACCGAACGATGGGTAAACACTTGTCCAAAGTTGTATCTGAACATCAGCGAGATTGGGACCAACACATTCATTTATTCCTGATGGCCTACCGCTCGGCCGGGAATGAAACTACAGGTCAAACACCAACCTGCCTGATGTTGGGTCGTGAAGTTCGTTTGCCCTGCGACCTAGAGTTTGGCTGCAGACCTTCCGAGGAATATGTTGCAGGCGAAGAATACGTAGACCGCCTGAAGTTACGAATGAACAACATTCATGAACTTGCCCGACAACACATCCAGATAGCCAGTGACAGAATGAAAGATCAATATGATTCTCGCTGTAAGAATGAAAGCTTCGAAGTAGGTGATCTTGTCTGGCTTTATAATCCACAACGTCGTCGAGGCCTGTGTCCTAAACTGCAAAGACAATGGGAAGGTCCGTATGAAGTTAAGAAGAAAATAAATGACGTAATATACAGAATTAAGAAGTTGCCAAACGGTAAACCAAAAGTTATTCACATAAATCGTCTCGCACCATATGCTGGCTCAAATGAAACAGAGGAAGCCGAGTCCTCCAACAGGAGATGAAAGATGCACCACAGCCAAGTTTTAAGGAATTTATGTCAAATTACGCAGAAAGAAAGAGTGCTAGATTCGGCGTGACCACAGAAGTTCAGCAAGATCTGTTTGGTGTTCCAGAAAACGTCTCTCTAGCCCACTGTGTTGCCCAAGACCTCGAGATGACTAAAGGAATCTCGTCCGTATTCAATAGAAAGTTCGGCCGCCTGGACGAGTTAAGAAATCAGCAGCCTAAAATTGGAAGAGTACTGCGATTGGAAGATGGTCCTCGATCTTTGCTGTATATGGTGACCAGGAAGTCTTATACGGACACGCCAAGCTATGAGAACATATGGCGTGCTCTAAGTAATTTGAAGAAAATCGTGTGTAATTATGACATCGAAGATTTGGCTTTACCAAAAATAGGCCATGCAGTAGAAAATCTGGATTGGAAGATTGTGAGAAGCATGCTTGAAGTGGTCTTCAGAGAAACTGGCGTACGAATTACTGTGTGTTGCATGAACCCGAAGATGTCGGATCCTTCAAAGACAGTAGACTGTTATTTCTTCTTGAAGGGTGTATGCAAAGCTGGAGAGTCGTGTAGATTCCGCCATCCTGGGCCTTCATCTAGAGTTGCTGATCGGGACGCTCAGATCTTAAGAGGGGAGCAATGTAGCAAAACAATGAGTTACCAGCCGCAAGGCGTAAGCCGAGAAAAGTCTAGATCGAGCACGCTATACGTGGAACCGATGCGCGGTTGTTGGAAGGTCACACGATAGTCGGAGAGCTGGCTTAGCCCGGAATGATCGAGAATAACGACTAGGATATATAAGGCATAATTTTTGTGAATAGAGTTTAATCTTAAGCTAAAGTTGGTAAAGTAAACTTGTATAAATAAATAATAAAGTCGTATATAAATTACGAACCGCTAGTTTTATTGTAATTAGAAGTAATTACACTAATCACGCTACAATACTATGTATTTTGGCAGATCAAATAGGTAGGTTTATACCCATGATACATTAACAATTATTACGTACCTGTTGCTTTTAAAAACTATTTAAAAGTCACTACAATATTATAAACTTTTTTGTTTCTGTCCTCACAACAATAAAACTAATATATAGTATTTTTACTACAAAAACGTTATTACGTAGGTCAACATTTTTGACGTAAGAGAACTGTCAAAACATTAGAATGTGACTTTTCATTATTGCCATGTTTATAATAAACATACCAATAATGAAAAGTCACATTCTAATGTTTTGACAGTTCTCTTACGTCAAAAATTTTGACCTACGTAATAACGTTTTTTTAGTAAAAATACTATATTATACATTTGTTTACCTTTACCTTTACCTCCAAACCACAGCTGCCATATCGGATAATTTTTGACATGTCATTTGAACATCCAATCAGAACAAAGTTATAATGCGCATGCGCCGGGCTGATAGGTTTTAACATATAAAAAAATCACCCTCTATCGCCGGTAAAGAAGTATAACTTCAAAAACGGCCGCGCCACAAGACCGTAAGGAATACCCGCAGAACTACATTACGGCTTACATCTGAACTTGAATAAAACCAAGTTTCTAATCTTTAGCAAGAAACTAAATAATAATGGCTAACTTATTGATAGCCAAAACATCGGACGTGTATATGTTATAGTCAAAGCCCGAATTTCAGGCACTCCTAGGTTTGACTAGGCAATCCTCAGGTCTGACTGACGCGACGGTCTTAGTCAAAGCCCGAAATAAATTACAGTTTCGGCCTTTGACTAGTCAAACCTATTAGAGACTACGTTGGTGAGGCAAAGGTTGAAATTTAATTTTATGAAATCGGGGTTTGACTAGTCAAATCCCGATCAGCTATTAAAATGTCGTAATTTGTTAGATTAGATTTAATAGAACGTCATTTTTTAATTGTAATGTTCAGTATTTTTATATTGTCGTAATTAAAAAACGTGTTAAAAAATACCTGTAAAAAATTAGTGTTTATTCTCGCATGTTGAGGCACTATGGCATTTAGAGTTGCACAATACGTTAGACCTTTTACACTTTAGAAAGATTTTAGAATGGCTGCGCAATCTCAGAGAGTGGTTTAGTTGCATGTCTAATCAGTTTTTTAGAGCAGCACCGAACAGAGGTCCCATAATCATGAGGATCGTCAATTTTCGAAAGAAGATTGGCTCAATGAGATCCATTTGAAGCTCTTCACATGTTGTTGGAGCAGATATACGACGTCTTACACGCCTTTTGAAAAGGCTCCATATATGCTCAATAGGATTAAGGTCTGGACTTTGAGCACGCGAGTCCATTTTTGGAATACCAAAATCTTCAAGATATTGTGTTACAATCCTTGCCAATAAACAGGACATCTTAAGAAGAATACGTTCCAGACTAAATAAATCGAATAATTATTTCGTGTAGAGATTGGCGATCATGAATATTTGTTTTAATTTATCTTAAAATTTAGGTAGCGATCTTTTGTAACTACCTATATTTTGTCAACTATCTACAAACCCGTACAAATTACTTAGAAATAGGTAAGAATACATACAGGCACGTATTCATAATCAATACCAGAGATTGTATACTTTACATGATATGTTCTTTGTTCTCATTTTCCACACGCATAAGGCTTCCTTTTACGCCAGAGCTAATCAAGCGGAAAGGCCATATTGATTTTCTTTTAAATAGAGAATTACCTGACATTACGACTAGAAAATTAAGGAACTAAGAATCATACGAACCAGCTGAAGTTTTCTCTATATATAACAATTATTATAATTCGCGAACTCAATCGACTATAGGTGGCAGTGCAGTTGCATGAAAATGGCCGATGTAATTGGGATATCGTATTTTTCTATAATTTATATTGTTATTGATGTAATTCATTAATATAAATAAATTACTTATTAAATGAACACATCCGAAAAGCTTTCAAACGACGTCCATACATAGGTTAACGGATGATTAGTTTATATTTTCATCCCAATTCCTCTAGTTCCAAATAAGCGGCAGCACCCTTGCTTGAGCTCGCGAATACGTAATTTTTATGTCAAAGCATCACGTTTTATGTCTAAAATTGTGTATTAAGTACGTCTATACATCAAGTCTTATGTCAGTTGTCACACAAACGTCATGTCTTACGTCTATACGTCAAGTATTATGTCAAATGTCGTATACAACGTCATGTATTACGTCTAAACGTCAAATATTATGTCAAATGTCATAGAAAACGTCAAGTATTATGTCAGGTACGTCGCGTACTCTTTTCGAGTGAACCTTAAAGAAGAATAAACAATTTTTAGTTTGGTTATATTTCTCACCTGTACTCTAGACTCGGGTAAATTAATTTTCAAGGCCACTTCTTCTCTCATGAATATATCAGGGTAACGAGTTTTTCCAAATAGAGACTCTAATATATCTAATTGAGCTCTGGTAAACGTTGTTCGTTCTCGTCTCTGTTTCCTTTGGTTACCTAAAAAAATAGACAACTTTGGATTAAGTATTATTAAACTACTATGCAGTATATAGACGATATCGTCGTTATAATGACAGACAAAGAACAATTAGAGAGAATGGTTCAACTGTCGCATTATAATTTTCTAGCTCATAAAACTTTTTGTAAGAGTTGTACTAATTCTTATTATATTTTGAGTTTTTATATCTGTAACTTGCGTGTGTTTAGTCTAGTTAGAAAAATGAGTAATAGTTATGCTCTGCAGCCACTTTTTTAAGTTGAAAACCGAAGTGTAATATAAACACATAAACTTTTATTAGTGAAAAAACCCGCAGTTTGTGGTAAGTTTAATTATTTCTCTAATTCATTTAAACATACTATTAGAAGCATTTTTCTTTTTTAAAGGGTTTTCTTATATGAAGAGTACAGGGGAAAAACAAGGAATGTCACATTTTATACATATTGAAATAAACACCAATAAACAATTCTTATGATATCTAAAAACTAAGGAGATTCTTAGCAGAATTCTAGCAATTCTTATTATATAATCTTAATATAATATGAATCTATATTAACTTATTAATTTAATAATGCACCAAAAAACTGTTATATTATATTCCTTATTTTTGTTCAGTGGCGTGCGGACAACCCTGGTCCTTCACCTGGATATAAATTCTTAGAAAATTTATACAGACTGATCTTTCTGTTTATTGTCCTGAATCGATAGCCTAGACCAGCGGCTCTCAATCTGTGGTACATGTACCACTGGTGGTACATATCATTATTTGCGATGGTACACAAAACACAAAAAAAATTAAAATAGTAGTTACTTGGTAAGTCTTGATAATACAATCTAAAAATGTAGGTGGTACCAAAAATAATGAAAAGAACTGAAGGTGGTACATGACTCAAAAAGTTTAAGAACCGCTGGCCTGATAGTACCTACTCAGTTTTTGCTACCACATGGCGAGAAAAGCCAAAATTAATGAAAAAGTGACATGCCTTGTTTTTCCACTGTACTCTTCAGCCTGTCTTTAGCAATTCAGCTCATAAATTTCCATATTAACGTTTTTTACTGTCTATCTGGAAGTTTTTTTTGAGAACTTCAAGAAGCATTAAAAATCACGGTTAAACAAAATACACATAGAAGTTAATGAATACATACATTTGGGATAGATGATAAAATTAAATAAAATTAACCAAACTATATGGTAGGGGAGCCCAAGCGAGGATTTTTGCAGTTACTCGAGTGCGTCAGATTATCACATGGGGAGAAACCTACTTATACCATATATTGGATCTTAATACAGAGAAGTTCGTTAAGGGGGGTCCGAAAAAAAAATATATTCTTGGAAAAACTCGAAATTGTCAGATTAAGGGACCGTTAAAGTATTACGTAACGCAGGTGGGGGTGGGGGGTAAAAAATCTTCAAAAATTGCGTTACGTAGGGGGAAGGGGGGGGTCAAAAATCGCGTTACGTAATACTTGAACGCTCCCTAAAATAAGGTAAGATAATTACATGCAAAACAGTGTATATTTCAAAGATCTGACGATTTGAGCGGGGCGTAAGGAAATGGGCGAGTCACAAAGTTTCAGAAAAAAAGCGAATATTTCGCGAAATTAACGTTAGATCGAAAAACTAAAAAATACGTGTTCAATATTTTTCAAAAATCTATCGAAAGATACCAAACACGACTCCCCAAGGAGAGGGGTGAGGGTAAATGTAACATTTTAAATACGAACTCCTTGATATTTCGCAAAATGAACATCAGATCGAAAAACTGAAAAATACACGTATTCAATATTTTTGAAAAATTTATCGAATTTCACCAAGCACGACCCCCACGGAGGTGGGGTGGGGGTTACTTTAAAATCTTAAATAGAAGCTCCCATTTTTTATTGCAGATTTGGATACCTTACGTAAAAATAAGTAACTTTTATTCGAGATATTTTTTTAGAATTATGGATAGATGGCGTTATAATCGGAAAAAACGATTGTTGGAAATGGAAAACTAAATTAAAAAATGGAAAGTCCCCCACTTTGTGGAAAACTTAACTTACCTTTTTTAGTTTTAGGACCTAATCTTCACAACCCAATAGGTCCCCATAACGCTCGAGTAACTGAAAATTTAGCATACTTTCCTCCCCTACTAATAGAAATAAATAGGCGAATAGCATTGGAATGACTCTCATTATGCTGAGTTGTTTTTTATTAAATATTTATAATGAATTTACAAATATATGTTTATTTTAATCATAAATACTCACGATAGATAAAAAATAATTTAATTAAATTTGAAATACGAGTATGTATATAAAAATTCTGTGGCAAAAAGACGCTTTGTCTAATGCCATCTCTTTCCACACACACACAGTATGTATATGGCATTTTCCATGGAAATTTATTAATTTGGACAATTCAAACATTCGTGTTGGGCTGGGATTACAGTTTTAATAGCTATTTGTATAACAAGGGAGGAAAGTGTAACTTTTCCTCCCGAGAATGAAGTTTACTGCCCGACGCGTAGCGGAGGGCAGTAATCATTCAAGGGAGGAAAAGGCACTTTACTCCCATGTTATACATATGGGTTTTCCACCTTCCTCAAATAACAAGTAATTTTTTCACTGTTACTTAATTTATTTATGTAACTAACCAACAAAATTTATTAGAACTAAAACAACAAGTAGGTACAATATAACTGTCAACTGTCAAATATAAGTCAAATTATTAATGTAAACATTGTTAAATCAAAATAACAATTTACTGTTTTTTACCATTCTGCAAAATACAGGATGTTTTATAAATAAACGTTAAAATGTATAGATACTTCGTAATAGAAAATAGATATTATACAGGGCGTCAATAAGTTATATTTCATGAATGAAATACCATGACGTCATTTTTACTTTTCCTCCCTAGGGAGGAAAAATATTTTCCTCCCTAGGGAGGAAAAGTACAACTTTGCTCCCTACAGTCAGGTCCGGAAAAGTATACTTTCGGTAGAGGTAGCTGGAAAAACATTTTACGGTTCGTGGTGGGAAAATTGTATTAAAAGTATCATTTCATATTGTCCAGTCAGTAGGGGAAGTTTTTCTGTTTGTGTTTCTCAGAAATCGGTTTGTTGTATGAACCCTTTTCAGATGTTATACCCACTGGATTAGTTATCAAGCGTTTTTGAAGCAATTATATACGTGGAACAAATAAGACATGAACATATTTAGGACTGTATTATAGGTGTGGTTCCAGTGGAATAGTTCGCGGCATCAATAATCGTCACATATGAAAGTTTCGCACGCGGTACTTTATCTCTGATAAAACTGATATGTCTTGTCTGTCTGTCTTTCGCGGGTACATATTGTTATGCTCTACTTTATCTCTTTATTTAGATTGATTAGCAAATTCTTAATTTAATTAATTAATCAATTACTTTAACCCATTTAAACCTACCGTCCTTTATAAAGGCCGGAAGGTTTCTTCTAGTACATTACATATTTCAACTTTTCAAATGTAGATGCCGCATTAGTTTTACAATCCTAAATTATGATATTACCCATGGAATACTATTATGAATCATTTAGTAAATGATTTCCAGTGTGTCAGGAAGTTTTTGTGTAAGAGTGATTTCAGCTACTTGAAATGGATAAAGCTAGGTAAGATATTACTGTTTTGTTTATAATTAGTGATGTCGGATCGTGATAAAATATAAAGTTTAGAGATGAAATATTTATTTAATGCATATACAAAAGAATTTTTGTCGGTAATAATATCATACCAGGTGCTCAAAGTATCATGTTCTTTTAAAAGGCCAGTAGGACAATCAGCGTCTATAGTGTTCTGTATTGCTAATATATATTTTTTTCTTTTTCTCAGTCGTTCGTACTGGAAAAAGCCCCTTACGCTAGCGGAGCTACTTGAAGAAATAGAAAAAGAAGATATTGACGTTCCGGATAGCATTGCGATTTTGCCTCCTGAAAATGCTAACGATGACGTTACCGATGAGGATTCGGGTGAAGAAGATAATGTTGATATTGAGAATTTACCTGGATGTCAACTAAGGGCAGAGTGTCAAGTTAGTGTACCAAATCAATCTGATTCAGATGATGATAAGTCATTAGCAGACTTTGTTGAACACAAACCTAAAAAATTTAAAAAATTCAAGTACTCAAAGCGAGATTTACAATCGAATTTCCCTACATGGATTCCAATTCAATCCGTAAACAATCAGCGTTCTCCAGCAACAATATTTAAATTGTTTATGGCTGATATAGTTGAGAAAATTACGGAATATAGTAATATATATGCCCAACAAAAAAATTCTGTAGGTGATATATCTACGGATGAAATGTTCTGCTTCATTGGTATATTACTGCTTAGTGGTTATTGCTCTGTTTCTAGAAGAAAAATGTATTGGCAAAATTCTGATGATACAAATAATAAAGTAGTTTGTTCAGCTATATCTAGAGATCGATTTCAATATATTATGACAAATATTCACTGCAATGATAACACCCAACTGGATAAGCAAGATAAGTTTTCTAAAATGAGACCAATCTTCGAATCTCTGAACAAAAAATTCTTCGAATATGCTCCAATAGAAGAAAACCACAGTATAGATGAAGCTATGGTGCCCTATTTTGGGCGCCATAGTTGCAAACAATTTATCCGTGGAAAGCCCATTCGCTGGGGCTACAAGTTTTGGGTTGGAGCAGCAAGACTTGGATATATCATTTATTTTGATCCATATCAGGGAGCATCTTCAACTCTACCACCAAAATATAGTCATTTAGGTTTAGGGTCAAGTGTTGTTCTCAAATACGCCGATGTTTTACAGAAGATGCCATTCGCGCCATTTCATTTGTTTTTTGATAACTACTTCACATCTTTGTCTCTCCTGAAAGAATTGAAGTTCAGAAACATAAAAGGTACAGGTACCATAAGAGTAAATAGAATTCCAGAATGTCCCCTAAAAACAACAAAAGAGATGAAAAAATTGGAGAGAGGTGCTTTTGATTATTTCATGGTAGATGATAATATGTAATTGGAATGATAATAGTGTCGTTGCTTTTGCATCGAACGTGTCTTCAGTTTTCCCCCTAAATAAAGCAAAACGATTTTCACAATCCGAGAAGAAGCATATATATGTTATAGTCAAAGCCCGAATTTCAGGCACTCCTAGGTTTGACTAGGCAATCCTCAGGTCTGACTGACGGTCTTAGTCAAAGCCCGAAATAAATTACGGTTTCGGCCTTTGACTAGTCAAACCTAGGAGAGACTAAGTTGGTCAGGCAAAGGTCGAAATTTAGTTTTATGAAATCGGGGTTTGACTAGTATTTGGTGACTAAAATAAAGAAAGAGCGGATAACGTGAGCTGGTCAACTACACAGGGCGAGGGATGAAAAATCCAATCAGAAAGTGTTTCTAGGTGGCACATGAGAAAGAAATGCAGACGAAGATGAATAATAGACGACGTGTAAGAGAACCTAAGGAGATTGAAAATCAGACTGAGCCAACAACAGAAAAAAAAATGGAGAGATATCATAAGGCAGATCCAGACCTTTTAAGGACTGTGGCTTGAAAGTTGTGTTGCAGTACATACGGGATAAGGAAAAAATTTTTACTCAAAAAACACCCCACTGACTAGACTATAACACGTATTCAAAAATAATATAATATCATATAGTTGAAAATATATATAATATTAAATTATTTAGTCAGCTATGATTCGTTTATTTGGTACACATATATATGTTTATTATTTTTATTTTAATTTGGTATTTGCAGCTGCCATTAAATATTCGATCCCTATATTTATTTAATGAAATATTTATTACAAGATTATAGAAAATGGTTATTTTTATTGATACGTATTAAATTTTCAAATAAAAGTAATTAATTAGTAAATAAAATATTCAGAGTTTATATACTATACATATAGATATTTTGGGTTTGTAGTAATTAATGGCCTTTAAGTATAAAACTCAAGGTTTGTTGAGCGTTGGTGCAACCATCTTCCCACATAAAAATATTCACAAGGTTACATAGACTACACCTGGTCATACAAGAGAAAGTCAAATAGACCACTATCACCATATTAAAAAGGTGGAGATCATCTCTTCTTGATGTACGTACTAAAAGAGGAGCAGACATCCCAAGTGACCATCATCTATCTATCCTAATCGGAACTATTTTACAATCTAGACAAACTAAAAACGCCCCTATGAAGACACATGTTTAGGGAGGAACTTCAACTTTTAACAAGAAAGCAGAGAGAAAGAGAACGACAGAAGAGAGTGGATATCAGATGAAACTTGAATTCTTATCGAGGAAAGAAAACAGCGAAAAAATATATCTGGTAAGCAAGAACTATAAAGAAAGAGCGAATATACAACAAGAATATAAAACAATAAACAAAGCAGTTGAAAGGAATGCAAGCAGAAACAAAATATACGGTGGGCTGAAGAACTACAAAACAAACAGAAACAGTGTTGCATAACACAACCGAACTAGAGGGCTATACCAAATTATTAGACTAACAAAATATGGGCCCAACAATTCGAACATTGTAAGATTCAAAACAAGGAATTACTTAAAACTATTAGACACTACAACTCCCAAGAGTCGCTTTTACGTTAGTGAATTAAAAAAAATAGAGTCGCCATTTAGATTACTTTATTTTACTCATACATTTTATGCATTTCCATTTCCAGAAATCTCACATTTCAATTAAAACAAACGTTGGTTTTTGCTTACCTCCAGGATAGCCCGCCATGGACGAGTGCAGCGAATCCACCGGTAATCCGTGGAGTCCCAGTCCGGGCACGGGATAAGGAGCCGACTTGAGGTAGGCCATGCTGGACGTGCTTCCGCCGCACCCACTTCCAAATCCCGGAAATGATAACTCGTTTTCTGGGTTGCATCTGGAAATGACAAGGAAAACGATTCGGTGAGTACGGAAGTTATAATCGGTGGTGGTGATTTTTTAATTTCTTTCTGTGTGTTCTAACTAAAATAATATATACAGCCTGACAAAAATATAGTGAATAAATATTGTTAAATAATTTTTATGGGGAGAATTTGAAAATAATTTTATGTCAAAGACCACGAGACCGTAGATTTTCATGACCCTGTATATGGTCAAATTTTGTAAATAAGATAATTTAGCCGTAAGAAGTATTTCGCCGAAGAGTAAAATTTTAGTTTCTACGAACATTTTATAAATTTCAACAGAACGGACTACAACGGTTGTTTAGAAACTTAATGTAATACGCGGTTGATTGAACAATAGACAGTGCTTTCTAAATGGTTTCCCACAAAGAAACGATAGTAAACATTTTTGTTTAGTTTAGGATAGAAGGTTTTTTTAAATTGTAAATAAAAATAATTTTAATATCTCCTAGTAATTGACAGGAAAGAAATTTTGTATACAATACTATTTTTTCTTAAGAAAAAAAAGTAGGGATATGATGTGTGGATAATGCTTGTAGTTGGCTATGAGAGCGATGGAAGGAGAATAGGGAGGTGAGTTTCAAATTTATGAGAGAAAAAGGAATTCATTGTGTATTTACCATCCAAAGCAATCAGTCCAGTTTGAAAGTAGTATATTTGTGCAAATTGTGTTGGAGAAGACAGTTGAATATAGGAAGAGCTAATCTCCTAACAAATAAATCGATACAGGTTGCCGTCTATGTTGATGACATCAGCAGTATATCTCACAGAACGGAAGACGCGGAAGAAATATATTCACAATTAAAAATAGTGGAAAAAGAGACATGATAAGAAATAAATATTCAAAAGATAAAAAATGTAGCACAGACAAGAGCTAGAGCACTAAGAATACAAAAAGAATAGTAACTGGAAACAAAGCTTATTTTACACTCTTCCGTATGATCTTCTCCAAAAATATACACCGGAAATCGAAAATCAGCGTCTACAAAACTTTTATCAGACCAAAAGACATATTTAAGATGACACTAAGTAGAGCAAGTCAAAATAATATATCAGAAAGAAAGGTATAAGATTTAAAAAATGACAAGAATAATAAAAAAGGAGTGCTGCGAAGAATTTGTAAAAAAAAAACTTAGAAGACATACGAGATTATTGCGAACTGAATGGAACCTTCTTGAATAAAATGTAATTTATGACGGTGAAAAGGGGGACAAAAACTAGAGCACTCAATATACAACTGAATAATCCATATCAGTGTAATATCACAATTAGAGATAAGGCACAATCTCACCAATTAAGCGAGAAGGAAGTATGTAAAAAAGAAACTTTAATGTATATTAACATTAGGGAAGCAAGTGGTATGGATGATATTAACAGAGAAATGTAATAAAGAAGCAGAGGTGTAAACAGGATGATCCTAAGGGGGAGGAGGTTACAACTACTTGATGGTCTCTGGGGGGTATGAAATAGTAATGGTGTTAAGCGTATAGAGCTCAAAGTACATAAAAAAGGGGGGTTATAACCCCAAGCCACCTCCCCTATTACGCCTATGTAACGAAGGCTAAATGACAAGTCGTACCAAAAAAACTCAAAGAAGAATACACAGGTTTAATTCCTTTTTAAGTCATAAGAAGCAGCTGAAAAAAGTGAAACTCACTAACATACAGAACAGAACACAAACAGAACAGAATACCACAAGAATGGAGATCAAGCATCCTTATACCTCTCTTCCAAAAGGGAGACAAATCGGAGGAGTTCGTTTATTTAACACAACACCAATTAACAACCAAAGTTATAACAAATAAATTGAATGAATTTATAACACTAGATAAATAACAACAAGGTTTTAGGTCGGGAAGATCATTTATAATGAAGCAGGTTCAAGAAAATCATAGAATACAACAAACCGGCATATTTATGTTCCGTGAACCTTAAGAAGGACGTTATCCACTTATTGTACGCAAGAAAGATACCTCTAGGAATAATCAAAACGATCGAACACAATAAAAGTAAAAGTAGAAAAAGAAGGACACGAAGTTTGATTTTTTGGTTGGCTCAATATAAAAATTACATTACTAGGAGCATGTATCGAGTAAACAATGCTGAACAATGCACCGCAAAACGATATGACTTTTTTAAAAAGTTTCCCTTTTAGAGTTGGCCCACTCGCCGCCACTGTCGAAATAAAAAAAGCCAGTGTGAACCGTCTCCATCTATGTCGCGCAAGAGTCCAGCTACTTGAGACCTAAAAACACTGCACCCCGCACATTAGTTGTTTAAAATGTATTATAATCCTACATAATCCGCCTGGGCCGTGACATTTCTCATTGTGTCCCCGGATTATGTCGGAGCTGACACCTCTTGGTAACTTTTAGAGAAATTCGATCTTACCATCAACGGGAATAAGGACCAACTTTTCTTTTACTTGTAATCGAACACCCAAATTTCGATGACAACATTCTATTATTTTTTTTAGTCGAGTTAAGCTCCAGTTTTTTCTTAGTTTCGTTTATCTTTCGTTTTTTTATTCATCTATTTTTGAAGGGGATTGTCTTGGTCAATGTCATTGAAGGATGGGAAAATTGGTAGAGTTGAGATGTTTTAAGAATAACTTTTAATAAATGTTTAACTAATCGACCGAATATTAATCAACAAAGCCAAAAGAATTTACATATTTCATATTTTGTTTGAGAATCAATGCACTGAGTTCTTTCCCATATCATAAAGGTGCCCAATTATTTAAACAATTGCTTACAGAAAAATATAGATATAAAATAGAGCTGTATATATATATATATATATATATATATATATATATATATATATATATATATATATATATGAAGGTGTATCTGGTTGTTAATATGAATAAGACTCTGGAATAGCTATTTGCATAACAAGGGAGGAAAGTGCTACTTTTCCTCCCGACTATACAGTACATGTCTATTCTTAATTCAGATATACTTTCCAGACGTCAACTTTGCAGTGTACGTCAACTTAACAAGAAAAGTTAGGTTATGTAGTTTGTTTGATTTTATTTATTATTGTTACTTATAATTTTGTTAATTCTTTTTATATTTGATTAAAGTTCTGTGTTAAAGTTTTTGACTGATTTTTTATGTTTTATAATGTTAATCAAAATTAATTGATAAACCAATGATATAAACTCAGATTAAAACAAGACATACGTAATTTTTTGCACGGCTAGGTTTGATTCCAATAATTGTGAATCGCTCGTTATTACAGGGGCGTTTGATAACGTTAACCTAGATGTTTTAACGAATAAACTGATTTCAATTGGACTTCATAAACAATTAGCCAACTTTATAACTTCTCTGTACACTAACAGAAAAATACATTTAAAAATAAATCAAGTAATCACTACACATAGAACTACAAACCTTAGGGCCGGTTGTTCGAACGCTAATCAACAATGATCATTATCAAATAATTAATTACTGTCAATGTCAACTTTGTTTGGGTTGTTAAAAAGTCTGTGGAGTCTATAATCAATTAATATAACAATAATTATTAACATAATTAATAATAAATCTCATAATTGTAATTAATTATGTTTTCAGCAACCGAAACAAAGTTGACATTGACACTTTTGGTGACAGTAATTAAATATTTGATAATGATCATTGTTGATTAGCGTTCGAACAACCGGCCCTTGGTCTTCCCCAAGGCAGTATCTTAAGTCCGCTTTTGTTTATACTATATACAATGGATGCCAGTGTTAAGCTACAAAACATACGAACAATTTTTATTATTAAACTTATTTGTTATTATTATTATTTTTTAAACCCTGTAATTTACGTAATTACTGTATATTATAATTGAAAAAAGAAAAGAACAAGAAAAAAAAAAGCAAAAAAAAGAGAAAAAAACCAAAATATGTAAACCTCCGAGATATTGAATCGGGTTTATGTCTTGCGTAGTAAAAAAAAGAATTAATAAAAAAATAAAAAAAAACAAATTAAAAATATCATAAAAAAATACAAAAAAATAAATATTTACAAAAAACTATTTACAAAACCAAAAGAGTGTATTATTTAGATAATAATTGTAATATGTTAGTTTGTTATGTATTTAGAGTTAGAAATACAGAAATAATTCCTCTGATTGAAAAAAAAATTGTTTGTTTTTAAAATAACAAAATATCTGGCTAATTGGCTCGGACAAGGCCATCAAATTCACACAAAAGAAAATGACTAAATTTATATTAATGCCATAGAAACAAAATACATGGAATGCACAGAGCAAGAATATGTAACGATCAGTGGGAAGACCACGAAAATGATGGAATGACAATTTACGGGAGGAGGTCCGTAAAGTTGGCTTGTCCACTTTTATATAACAATAAAATTTTCATGCCATAATTTAGTGCTCATTTAGTGCTAATTTTGTACCGCAGTCCCGAATTTTGTGCTCTTTATTTATTTAAAAAAGCAGGTGGACAAGCCAGCTTAACGTTAAGCTGGCTTGTCCACTCTTAGTACACAATGAAAAAATAAAATTATTCAGATTCTAAATAGGCTGTAATTTAGTGCTCATTTAGTGCTAATTTTGTACCATAAACATTATAATGAAAAGTTTGTTTAAACAATTTGTTATAAACAAAATTTTAAAAAATTAAAAAATCGAAAAATTTTTTATGCTAGAATTTAGTGCTCATTTAGTGCTAACAAAATATCCATATCCTGAATTTTGTGCTCTTTATTTATTTAAAAAATCAGGTGGGCAAGCTAGCTTTACGTTCAGTTGGCTTGTCCAGTCTTAGTACAGTTGTGCACAACAAAAAAAAGGGAGTAGTGAAATGTTGTGCAACAACTGCAATGCTGTAAACAACGTACAACAAATAATCGACTTAGGAAAAGAAGAAAATTGGCGTGGTCAAGTCACTAAGGCATCAAAAAATACAACTAAAAAATCGAGAACAAAATCTGCAAAGTTATCAAAATACTTGGATCAAAACCAAACTACTTTTGATTCACTGTTTCAAGATAATTTGCAGAAAGTGCCTATTCTGAAGAATGGAAATGCTTTAAATTTAAAGGTAAAATTAATCAGTTTATATTAAATATTACTTTGTGTTGCAAAATAGTTAATAGTGAATAATTACTTAATTTAAATGAACTCAGTTTAATCAAATTATGAATTTATTACGATAAACAAAATAATTAAAATATTTAAAATTTTATTCCGGTTTCTTTTATTCTAGGGTGTGAAAATTAAAAAACAATTGTATTCATTTTATAACACGTGTGCAATAGATTCAATTGTACAATCGTTTATTGTTGGAGCAATAGACCATTCTGAAGTCGAAAATGCATTAAAAACATTACAAAAGGATTGTCCATTTATTGCACTTGCACTATATATAAAAAAGATGGGAGTTGCACAATCTTATGTAAAACGAGGCAGAATTTTACTGGAGTTTCATGAAAGTGCTATACAGAAGACACTAAACAAAACAAATAATGAACTTCAAAAAGTAATACACGTAGACTGCAACACAAATGCTTTTGACATGATGTTAAAATTAATTGAAAAATTACCAATTAACAGAATAGTCATAAACTGTAATAATGGTTGCCCTCAAAGAACCCGAGAAACGAATTATTATTTTTTGGATAACTTACTCTTTAAGAAAGCTTTAAGCGAAGTGGAAATGCAAGAAGCATTAACAGCTGACAGAGGTTGTAGCAGAAGAGGATGCTTAGGACAATCAGAAGTGCAATATGATTCAAGTGGTACGTTTTAAATGATTAAAATCAACAAAACTATTTTATTTTTCACGTGTACACATAAATTAAAGAAAATCCATATACTTAAAATAATTTCTTTACAGGTCCAATTATCTTAATTCAATTAACGGACATCAGGACATTCACTCATCCGGATAACATCCCGATAAAATTTCCCGATGTACTTTGGACCTCTGATTATTATTTACTGGTAGGAGTAATCCGTTACATTAACAATGACCTTACGTCGACTAATGGATTAGGAAAACTGTCAATGGGACACTACACAACAATCTGTCGCAGAAATAATCTGTGGACCGAGTTTAATGATC
Organism: Diabrotica virgifera virgifera; assembly: GCF_917563875.1. Lineage (NCBI taxonomy): Eukaryota > Metazoa > Arthropoda > Insecta > Coleoptera > Chrysomelidae > Diabrotica > Diabrotica virgifera. Next base: position 2,701,214 of record NC_065451.1, on the reverse strand, counting down.
TCAATGCAGGAACACAAAGAACTCTAACCAAAGATGTGGACAAAAAAGTCAACATAGAATTTCTAATATACATTAAAGTTGAAAAAACGTATAAATAAAATCAATTAAAACTGTATCACCATGCCTTTATATTTAGACTGTAATTCTTTTCTACATTAATAAAGAGCACCAAATTTGATCTCACGATGTCTTATTTAGTTATTTGCACACAATTTGCGCTAAATTGGATCACTAAAAATTTTCGTTTTTATTACTGTTTAAAATTTTAATGTTTTATAATAATCTTTATGGTACAAAATTAGCACCAAATGAGCACTAAATTATTGCATAAAAAATTTTCGATATTTTAATTTTTAAAAGTTTTGTTTATAACAAATTGTTTAAACAAATATTTTATTATAATATTTATGGTACAAAATTAGCACTAAATGAGCACTAAATTATAGCCTATTTAGAATCTGAATAATTTTATTTTTTCATTGTGTACTAAGAGTGGACAAGCCAGCTTAACGTTAAGCTGGCTTGTCCACCTGCTTTTTTAAATAAATAAAGAGCACAAAATTCAGGATATGGATATTTTGTTAGCACTAAATGAGCACTAAATTCTAGCATAAAAAAATTTTCTATTTTTTAATTTTTTAAAATTTTGTTTATAACAAATTGTTTAAACAAATATTTCATTATAATGTTTATGGTACAAAATTAGCACTAAATGAGCACTAAATTATAGCCTATTTAGAATCTGAATAATTTTATATTTTCATTGTGTACTAAGAGTGGACAAGCCAGCTTAACGTTAAGCTGGCTTGTCCACCTGCTTTTTTAAATAAATAAAGAGCACAAAATTCGGGACTGCGGTACAAAATTAGCACTAAATGAGCACTAAATTATGGCATGAAAATTTTATTGTTATATAAAAGTGGACAAGCCAACTTTACGGACCTTACGGGAGGCCCATTTAAAAACAGAGTCATAGCTACACAAAAAGAAGAAGAAGAGAAGAATAAATAGGTTACAGTCCGATGTTATATCGGCTTCAGAGTACTTTTTTCGACTTTATAAAGTCTCTGATACAATTTCTTTTGAAATGCTGTTTTAAAATGATATATTTCTTGCTCCTCATTATAATCACTTCACCCGTGCATCCTCATACAATAGCAAAAACACAAACAACTACAACCTCTACAGTGACAACGTCGTGGATTAATTCATCCCTTCTTTTAATTGCTTTTTTAAAGATCTATGAAGCTTAAATATACCCGATGACAGAAAAGAATCTCCGTAGACAGCATGGTCCCGTTTTAAATATGTACTAGAAAATAACAAAATTGATCATCTATGTAGAAAATACTGTTATTATGATCAGCTTAGGGCGGTATCTCTTAGAGGTAGAGTTTACAATAACTACGAAGGTCGGCCTCTTCTTTGTCAATTCGGTAACGTTAGCTTCATCCACCGTACGTGATTTAGTGAAGGAAAAATATTCTAATGGTGAAGAGGTTTATAATTTTTTATACGAGGCTTGTTCAATTGAAACTCATCTTCGATCTAGCAAAAATTTTTTTGGTAAATATATCGACAGATAATTACCACCAAAAATTAATACACACATCCCTTTCTTTCGGGTATTTTTACGGCATTTACGTGTGAAAATCACAAGACAATAAATCGGGACTGTAGCGTGGATGCTCCAATATCCTCCATGTCTTTCGTTGTAGATTTTGTTTCACTACTTTGACAACATGAGGCTGACCATGGCCGTGTAGAAGAAAGACATCATGTGAGAGCTTATCTGGATACAGGCCCGGCCCCAGGGGTGGGCGAACTGGGCGGCTGCCCAGAGCGGCAAATTTAGGGGCGGCAAATATTAGAGGACAGCCAAATTTTGAAATTGAAGAAATAATAAATTATGTTTTTAATATTATAAAAAATAAATATTATGAACAAAACCGGCAAAAATGCAGCTGTAAAAACGAGAATTAAATTAGTGAAATAATAATACATCTCCGTCTACGTCTGATGCCGCCTCCTCTCAGTCCAACGACAGCCACCTAAGACAACCATCAGCATCTACGTCAGCTACTGATGACACTACTACTGTCACAGGTAACAACCTTATTATGGATTATGATCCAGCAAATTGGCCAAATAAAATTAATGGTTTTATTTGAACAACTTTGGTAAAAAGAGACCAAAATTATCCGTTGCAGAGGCTCAGTTGTACCCGAAAGATAATTCAGATCGTAGATTCACAACTAAATACTGCAGTTACAAAATGTGCAATGGTGAAACTGTTGAGAGAAAGTGGTTAATTTATTATAAGACAAACAATTCTATTTATGGTTTTTCCGTCCAATGTCAAAATTAAATTGGGTGTTAATGGATATAATACTTAATTGGAAACATACGATTGCAGCTTTTTCCAGTCACGCTAAGTATACCTACAGCTCATCTAGAGTCACAGCCACAGTGGGTAGAACTTGCGAAGACTGAAATCGGGCAAAACCATAGACGAAGAAACACAAAAAGTTCTAAATTCAGAAACTCGTCATTGGAAGAATGTAATAGAACGACTTTTATCAATAATACAGTTCTTAGCACAACAGTGTCTGGCTAATTGGCTCTGCCAAAGCCATTTTTCAAGAAAAAAAAAACAGTGTCTTTCATTGAGGGGCGATTCTGATAAGCTTTTTGATCACAACAATGGTAATATCTTAAAGCTTGTTGAGATCTTTGGAAAATTTGATTCTCTTTTACAAGAACACATTAGGAGAACAACGAATGGTAGTAACAAGCAGCATCACTACTTGGGAAAAAGTATTCAAAACGAAATAATTTAGCTCATCCATAATGAAATCAAAAATGAAATTTTAAATTTTTTGAAATCAGCAAAGTATTATAGCGTTATTTTAGATTGTACACCTGATATTTCTAAATGACTGTTGTTGTACGTTTTATTAATTTAGGTTTCGTTCACAAAGTTTTAAAAATGCAGAATATTTTCTTGGATTTGTGACTGTACTAAAAACCAGTGGCTTGGGACTTACAGAAGTTATTTTGCAAAAACGGAATGAACTGCAAATACCTTTGTAAAATATGAGAGGGTACGATAATGGGATAAACATGTAAGAGAATAACTTGGAAGTTCAACACAGAATTTTGAAAATGAATCCTAGAGCATTTTTTTGTCCGCTGTTCTAGCCATTCACTCAACTTAGTCGTAAACAATGCTGCTAAAGCCTCACAGATTGCTGTTTCTCTTCCATAATAACAAAATTACAACTTTTTCTCAGCATCTACTCATCTTTGGGCTATATTGAAAAATCATATTGCTAGCCTAACATTGAAACCTTTGTCCGAAACTACCTTTGTGGATTGGAAAGTAGAATTGATGTAATTACTCATCAGACACCAAATTGAAGAAATCTATGATGCTCATATAGAAATCAGAGAAACACAATATGTGTTTTTAAGCGTAAATCTTTCAAATAAAGTGGAAAATGGTAATGGTATATTAAATAATTTTGCACAAAGCACACATCAATAAAAATACAATCATGATTTAAGTTGACCATCGCTGAAGGAAGGTGGTGAGTCATGGGTCTACCAATGGCGAGGCGGCGGCCGCCGGTCTTGCCCAGGGCGTCAAAATCCCTAGGGCCGGGCCTAAGATAATATAAGATAATAATGACACTTAGATTCGTTGCCAGTAATTTAATACAGTGTTGCCTTTATTCCGTGCGATGTTGCAAAGATAAACCGATACGCAAGCTTTTTTGGTCCTCTGATTGTCCTCAATATTGTCTGAAATTATGCCCTAAAACTTTAAAATCAATGTTTTAAACATTATTTTTGGCATTAAAAATTGGATATTTTTTGTAGAATTCGACATATAATTGAAGAATCTTCCACAATTTTTATTGAAAATAAGTCGTTTTTGACGTTCCGATTTCTCCCAAAAAAATGCATGATAAAAAATGTTTTTTTCTAAATTGTTATATTATAATATATTATAAGTAGCATTACGTTACACCTTCTAACGTCATTTTTAATCCCTTCTTGTTCCCTGCAGTCAGGAATTCCCATCCCCAAAAACAATAAACACAGAGACACAATGTTCTACTAATAGAGTTGTCTAGTATCTTAGTCTGATTGAAGAGAGGATAGTGGCCCTTCGGCCCTGATAGAGCCCTATCAGTGTTTGCATTCCACATGAAATAGTCTAAAGGATTCATGTCTGGTGATCGCGAGGGCCATTCGATCAAACAACGCCTTTCAATCCATTTTCTGGGAAACATATTATTTAGGTATTTCCTCATCACACGTGCTTAGTGAGTTGGAGCACCATCTTGTAGTCAAATATTGTCGTTTGGGATGTTGTTATTGTCAGAATTTCGAATAATAAAATTTCTACATGTTTCCATGTTAAAACCAAGCCAACTCTGGTAAAATACTGTTTTCTAATAAATCTAAATTCGTCGGACCATTTAATGTTTTTTTTTCAGTTGATCCGGACTACAAGGTTAATTGATATATCTGCTTTTGAACAGATTCTATAGTAATTTTAAGTCGCGACAATTTTTTAAAATTCGCAAAAAATACATGATTACCCTCGTTCTGAATGACGGCACTATTTTTTCCTTATGATTTAAGTACTACAAATCAAAGAAATTGGCCCAAAGAGTGTGCCCTCAAATTTCAAAATCAATGTTTTTAAGATCAAAAATGACTTCAAAATTGCTTCCTTAATTGCTGAAGAGAAAATAAATAGGTCGCATTCATCTAAACATAAAAAAAACATTACGTCACACCTCTTAACAGTCCTAACGTCTTTTTTAATCCCTTCTCGTTCCCTGCAGTCAGGAATTCCCATCCCCAAAAACAATAAACACAGAGACACAATGTTCTACTAATAGAGTTGTCTAGTATCTTGGTCTGATTGAAGGGAGGGTAGTGGCACTTCGGCCCTTATAGAGCCCTTATCACTGTTTGCACTCAAGTCCCTCGATGGCCATCACGGTTATTTTGCCTTTGCCGCTGTAGTCTTGAGATAACAACAAATGACTGCACACCCTTATCGGCGAGTCCGCCCTTCTGTTACGGGTTTCTTAAAGGACACATTGAGAACACTAACACGCTTTTTTTAGCGCAAAAATATTACACGTATGTGCGGGGTGGAGAAGATATACAATCTTAACAAGATTTTTAATGTTTTTATACAGAAAAAATAGTGGTTGGTTAAAATAAAAAAGAAATATCTCACAAGATTAAGAACGACTTAAAAAATATTCAAAAAAGTAACAAGAATACGAATAACGCAACCAATGGGACCAAAATCCTTTATAGGTTTAGTAGGCGGTACTGTATACAGGGTGTATCATTAAAAATGTCCATTCTTTGAGTTGTAGACTCTATACCTCAAAATATTAAGATTTAACTCGAATCAGCTAAATAAAATGTGGTTCCTTTCTGAGTTACTGAGTTATTTAAAAATTTAAAAACTATTTTAACCAGTACTTTAAAACTATTTGACGTATCCTTATAATACTTGGCAGAAAGTGTAGGTACTATACACCCTACTAAATTATGTTCAATAATCGTTTCTGGCTACTACCAGAGGCGTACGATAGGGGAAAGTGACTGGTCGGCCCTTCCCAAATTCTACGCCACTGATGGAATTGCTATTTTAGTGTAATTTTTAAATTTTCCAGTACTTTTTATGCAAATAATATACTCTTCATTCGTAACGATAAAATAATTAGTTTTCGAGATATTTGAAGTTAAATGAAGCGACACAATACATTAATTTTAACTATTTATAATGGGAAATAAGGCACAATATTATTAAAAAATGATTTTTATTAACGTTTCGACGCCCAAATCGGGTGCCGTTGTCAAAATACAAAATACTATTACCATAAACAAAAATGTTGTTGCTTAGTAAAAAAATTCTTCTAATAATTTATTTAATTTGACTCATTTATATCGGCAATTCAGATACATATGATACATTTTAAAGTAGAAGACTTTAAAATGATATTGCCAATATTTATGAGTTGCGTTCCTGGGACGACTTTACTGAAAGATAGACATGCAACGGTGACATTAAAATTCTCGCATTAGAGATCTCATAGTAAATCACGAGGGAAAACCAGGAAAAACCTCGCGATACTATCCCGACATCGTAAGTATTTGGTCTTACATTAAATTTACTCTCAAAATTAATACCAGATTCTGACTTTACTATAATTTTGTTTAAATTATAAATAATATCAATAATACATGGATATATTTAAGTAATACTAAAATATAAAATATGTACTAACTCGACTATGGACTTACTAATTGTGGTATTTTCTTTCTATTGACTTCCTCTTTCAGTATGGGTATCCACATCCTACTGCATTCCACCGAGGAATTTGCGACACAATTGGTTTCGTTTAGCATAATTAGAGCCGCTTCTTTGATTTTTCTCTTTTTACTATCTGTTTCTTTCAGGACTATACTTCAATCTCTCCACTGAACTCTATGTTCATTATCCCATGCGTGTTGACATATTTGAGATCTATCAAATTCTCTATTTTTAATATAAGATTGATGTTCACTTATTCTAACGTTTAATGGCCTTGATGTTTCACCTATATAAAACTGTTCGCATTCACAAGGTATTTTATAAATACAATTCTTTGTCCTTTCTTGTTCATTGTTAGGTTTAGTTTTAGATAGAATAGATCTCAATGTGTTGGTTGTTTTGAATGTTGTTGAAATGTTGAATTTATTTCCTATTGTTTTAAGTTTCTCGGATAGTCCTTTTATGTATGGTATTGATATTTTCCTCGTATTATTTCTTGTGAATGTTTATAAATAAGGAATTGTCAAGAATGGATCGAATAGAACAGAACAACATAGAACGGGATCCTACAACATTCACAAGAAATAATACGAGGAAAATATCAATACCATACATAAAAGGACTATCCGAGAAACTTAAAACAATAGGAAATAAATTCAACATTTCAACAACATTCAAAACAACCAACACATTGAGATCTATTCTATCTAAAACTAAACCTAACAATGAACAAGAAAGGACAAAGAATTGTATTTATAAAATACCTTGTGAATGCGAACAGTTTTATATAGGTGAAACATCAAGACCATTAAACGTTAGAATAAGTGAACATCAATCTTATATTAAAAATAGAGAATTTGATAGATCTCAAATATGTCAACACGCATGGGATAATGAACATAGAGTTCAGTGGAGAGATTGAAGTATAGTCCTGAAAGAAACAGATAGTAAAAAGAGAAAAATCAAAGAAGCGACTCTAATTATGCTAAACGAAACCAATTGTGTCGCAAATTCCTCGGTGGAATGCAGTAGGATGTGGATACCCATACTGAAAGAGGAAGTCAATAGAAAGAAAATACCACAATTAGTATGTCAATAGTCGAGTTAGTACATATTTTATATTTTAGTATTACTTAAATATATCCATGTATTATTGATATTATTTATAATTTAAACAAAATTATAGTAAAGTCAGAATTTGGTATTAATTTTGAGAGTAAACTAATGTAAGACCAAATACTTACGATGTCGGGATAGTATCGCGAGGTTTTTCCTGGTTTTCCCTCGTGATTTACTATGAGATCTCTAACGCGAGAATTTTAATGTCACCGTTGCATGTGGTTGTCTTTTTAAAGACAGATCACATGCTATGATTTTTTTGTGACGGATATTCTTGAGTTGGGGTTGATTTCATGTAATCGAATGAACTATCTTTCAGTAAAGTCGTCCCAGGAACGCAACGCATAAATATTGGCAATATCATTTTAAAGTCTTCTACTTTAAAATGTATCATATGTATCTGAATTGCCGATATAAATGAGTCAAATTAAATAGATTATTAGAAGAATTTTTTTACTAAGCAACAACATTTTTGTTTATGTTAATAGTATTTTGTATTTTGACAACGGCACCCGATTTGGGCGTCGAAACGTTAATAAAAATCATTTTTTAATAATATTGTGGCTTATTTCCCATTATAAATAGTTAAAATTGTAAAAATGCCACAAGAAAATAGCTTCGGAAATACATTAATCAAAATAACTATGCCGTTTCATTTTTAACTTCAAATACCTCGAAAACTAATGGCTTTATCGTTAACAATTAAGAGTATATTATTTACATAGAAAGTATTGGAGAATCGAAAAAATGGGCTAAAATAATAATTCCCCCAGTGGCGTAGAATTCAGGAAGGGTCAACCATTCACTATCCCCTGTCGTACGTCTTTGGTTGTAGCTAGAAACGTTTATTTATAATAATTTAGTAGGGTGTATAGTAGCCACACTTTCTGACAAGTATGATAAGGATGAGTCAAATAGTTTTAAAGTGATGGGTAAAAATAGTTTTTAAATTTTTAGATAAAACACATGGACACAAATTCAATGGACACAGGTTGGTCTGTGTCCATTGAACTGGCAAGAACCACAAGTTCTTACCGAGCAGGGAACCATTTGCCCTTTGAGCACTCCTAACACATTCAATCTTTTAATATCGACTTGGAGTCGCTATAAATATCATATAAGTATCATGTAAACCATATTTCTTGATGTCACCAATTTCATAAGGTTGCTAGTTTCATGTACTAAGCATAACGCACTGAAGATGATCTGATCTAGATCGAAAACGTTTTGCGAATCCTTTTGGATGACTTTTAATTGTTTTTAATAAACTTTTTTATACCATTGTACAAACGAAGCTTTTACTTCTGTATGATTTAATAATAATAATATTTTTAATATTATTTTATGTGCTATTAGATTGATAACTTAGTCTTTTGCTAGCAGTTGCCGCTAGGGCTCCCCTGTCATTTCGTTCGTTGCAATCCGTAACTGCACGCCGGGGTTTGTCCTGGTTGGGTCAGAGAGAGCAGCATATGTGCCTCCTGATGAGAGACTAATAAGTTTCGAAACCGGTAGAGGTGCTTGCTGCACTCTCTGATTGAACTACAATATGATGCGGCTGTAGTTTTGTGTTGCAACGAAATTGAAAATGGTTATTCATTTTTTATGTACATGTTTACGCTTAGCAGATGGGAGGTGAATTATAAATTGTAAAATTCTCTTATCTTCGTTAGTCTCAGCATCCGTTATGGCTTGCAAATTTTAGAAGCCTCGGAGGTGTAACCAGAGAAGGTTCCCATTGTTTCAATCTGGTGGGATGTAGAGTAATATTTTTAATATAATTTCATGTGCTAGTAGATTGAAAACTTAGTTTTTTAATATTATATATTATGTATATCTGTGTATGTTTGTTCATTAAAATAAGATTTCGCAATATGCTCAATCATCGTGCATAACAAATAGCAGTATAGCGCTGAAAGCTGTTTGACATCGTACCCATCAGAGTACACACATCGCAGCATAGGCCTAATTGACAAGATAGCCTATCTCGCAATCAGACTAATGGGCCGTCATTAATATTATCAAGGCGATCATCTTTATTCGATTGCCACTGCCACCCCTCCCGTTGCTCGGCGCTTAACCCTAATAAGGCTTTGCCAGTGGCAGGGACCAACTGACATCAAAAACTCTCGAATTAAATCACATCAACACTAATTGGCATACGCGACGGGATCTCGGCCTCTTAACTTTTGACAAATTAAATAATAGAGAGACCTTGGGGCGACAAACAATGATCCTGTTTTTGATTTCGGGAGAAAAAAGTGGCTCGTGAAATCTTCCGATATTTACTCGATAAAAAGTGGTTTTACGTAAAAAATTCTGTAGCACTTGTGTTATCAATTGAAAAAAATGTATTAAGTAAGGCTAACAGCTTGTTTCGTTGTCAATAAACATTTGCTAAGTGGCTTAATTTACTTTTCGTTGTGTGGTAAATAAATGTGTTGGTGGTTGGGATCATGTGCCTTTTTGGTCCAAATTAATTAAAACTCTATTTCTTGTTCTAATACATTATATTTTCAATCCACACTATCGATGACTAAACAATAACAACTTGTTTACAATAATAATATCGCGACCTAGCATAACATCGTGTCGACATCGCCTTTACGTTAATACTTAGATACTAAGTATAACTCTATATCAGCAGGGTAATGTTTATATACACCTTTGAATAATAACAAGCATGATGCTAACACGCATTTCAATCTAACTCGAGGTTACTGAATTTAAGTTGATAATACTTTGACTTTGAGTAAGATTGATATTCTTTTTTATTCAAAATCGAATGTTCAACATATTTTATGTTCATTATATTAAAGGTGGTTAATACCCTACGATAGTTGTACGTTTACGTTCGTTGTCTGAGTTGTAGATCAGTTGCTTGAGAATTTTGCTCGGATAGCCGTTGTTCAAAAATATCATAATGATGCATCAATGGAAAAATAAAAACTGGAAACTGGATCAGAAGTAATGCATAAAAAGTAGAGTTATTTGCTACATGCTTGAAAATATAGTCAAACCAAACGCATAACAAGAGGATGAAGAAAGATGGGAGGAACTTGTTCAATTAGAAGAGGAAATTTCACTAACTACTTACACCAAAACAAGTGCTTGTAGAATTGTAGAAATAAAGGAAAACATTAACTCGAAGAAAGATCCGGGCTATGATTTAATTACGGGTAAGCTGCTGAAAAATCTTCCCAGAAGAGCTATCGTAAAACTAACAAACCTAATTAATGCTGCATTCAGATTAAAATATGTACCAATGATATGGAAAATGGTCGAAGTCATTATGACTTCTATAAACCAGGAAAACCAATACATGAAGTTTCGTCATACATACCGATATCTTTGTTCCCTGTGATATCGAAGCTCTTTGAGAAACTTTTCCTCAAGAGAACTAATAGACCAATTATTGAAGCAAAAAAACATCTTCTTTTTTGGTTGATCATATCGGCCCTCAAAGGTAATCCATAAATATTATATTATATTAATACGTCGCTAAAGAGTTTTAAAAACAATTGCTTTTTATATAAAAGCAGCCTATAAATTTAAAAATTAAAGGAATAACACAGAAAACACAAAAAATCATCGATATAACTTAATTAACCTATGAAATGCCAATTGTGTCAAAATTTGATAAATGTCATTAGTGTCAAAATTTAATAAAAGTGGAGTAAACTTGCCTGCGGTTGGACCAATTACAAACAAGCATTACAGCGTGGTAAATTTGAATCACTCCTCTTGGTTTAAAAACAAATTATAGAAGAAAAGAAAGTCTATGCAACTGTCTTCCTTGATGCTGCACAGGATTTCGATAAAGTCTGACACGAAGGTTTAATACATAAATAAAAAAAATGAATGTGTGTACTTTGTACGCAAGTAAGAAGTTATACTTCTATTTCTATTATATGATTTCAACGAAATCAATATACTTTAAACAGTTTCTCTACTACTTTCCAAAAATTTTTATTAAAACAATACCAAAAATTAAAAAAATAAAAGAATAAAACACACACAAACACATTGAAAAATGCCACAAATGATTTCTGAACAATAATTGTTGCTAAAAATTTTAATCAAATACGTATTTTCTGAAAAAAATTATATAATAATATACTTACAATCATAAAATTTATAAAAAAAATAAAAAAATAACAACTTGCTTGGGGCTTGAACCCACTTCACGTCTACCGCGCCGTACGAGAGTTGAAGCGATTTCCCACTACACCACATTCGCGTATACGTCATGTGGGAATATACACAACCTAAACGTTTACACCATAAACTTTTTGACATTTTGTTTATTTATATGAATCAAATTATTAGTTTGATTTTTGTCGAATTAAAATACAACAAAATATAGAGTAAGAAAACGATATATTCGATGAAGATTTGTAAAAAGTTTGTTCGTAATCAGATTATGTAAATTAAAGCATTGCCTACTAATAGGTAACTACATTATTTTTTTACATTTTCCAAATAGATAGGTATGAAGATAATTTTTTATTGGAATACAACTGAAACATTTAGAATTACGTACCTGCGGCTTTTCAAAACTATTTAAAAAGTCACTATAATTATAAATTTGATTTTATTTCTGTCCTCACATCAATAAAAACTAATATATACAATATTTTTGTTTACCGATAACTTCCATATTGAACAATTATTGACAGATCATTTCAACACCCAATCAGAGCCCGTATAACAACGACTAATACCATACTGTCGGTGTGCGCATGCGCGCAGATCAATAAAATTTCACCCTCAATGAAATCGCGCCTAAAGAAGTATAACTTCAAAAATGTTTTGACCAAACAGTATTCACAACTTTACAGTCGTACAAAAATGAACGGTATTTTAGAATTAAGAAGACTTACTTAATTTTAAACGGAAAACCTTTGAAACCCGATTGGTCTGGCAACGTCGCGTAACCAAAGTTTTCTACCGGTCCGATCTTGGCCGTTTCATATATTTCTATCGACCTGTACCGATCATTTAGGAAAAAAATCCAAAATGGGAATTTAATATTTCAAGCAAATTTATACACTTTTGCTCGAGTATCATATCGACGATTGCTTTAATCTGTAAGCTGATTATTATTCATCAACAATAAACGCTAAATAAGTATAATTCTTTCCGTAACAACAACGACAAAGGTAAACCTCCCCCTTCATAAGAATGGGGGAAAAGAAGGTAAGAAAATCGAATGATTTAGCCATCATTAAATCAAACAAATACTGCACACGTGCGCCAGTTTGATCTGGTACCAATCATCAATGGTCCATCAACGGGCTTTTATCGTCTGCCATTAACTAGACAACCCTCTTTCCACCAACCCTTATCTGGCAGATTTTGCATAATAGTCAGAAAAATATAAATCCGCTTAACGGCTTAACGGGATGGGGGAGCTATAGTTGTTTTAGATTTATTAATTGGTGAATAAATCAGAGTGTGGAGGCACAGAGAAAGAGATGAAGAGAGAGAGAGGGAGAGGATGTCATAAATAAATTAGTTGTTTGGCTGAAAATAGAATTTGTTTCCGTTACAATGATTTTTAATTACTGTGTTAATGTCGTATCGGTTTAGTTAGGGGATCAATAATTTCAATTTGGTTATATTTTGTATACAATAAATGATACGTTCATGTCAATATCATATTTCTGTAAATGAAATTACAGGAATTGAATATTTTAGTTGGGAATAAATCACAATTTTACTTTGAAATTAACTTTATTGTAAAATTATCGCGTATTTCCAATTAAAATAGTAAATTGCATTAAGATACCACAAGAAAATAACTTTAGAACAATATAAAAATACAGGATATTATTAAAAAAGTCGAGTTTTAGCTGCACAGGTTAGGCGTCGCTCGCGTTGTTGTATACAAACGATGTATCTCAGGTAGGTACCGTTATAAACACAGCTTTAACTTCGTTTCTATGTCGAATTTCCTAATAAAATTTTACGATAGAATTTCCATGATACCTACTAAGAAATTCTTTTACGTAAAAAAAAACTTTTTTTGTTAATTCAGAAAGTAACAATCTCCTTAACACGTATAAACAAGATCTGAGAAGATGGGGGAGCTATAGTTGTTTTAGAATTTTTAATTGGTGAATAAATCAGAGTGTGGAGGCACAGAGAAAGAGAGGAAGAGAGAGAGGGAGAGGGAAAGCATGTCATAAATAAAAAGTTTGGCTGAAAATAGAATTTGTTTTCGTTACAATAATTTTTAATTACTGTGTTAATGTCGTATCGGTTTATGGAATCAATAATTTCAATTTGCTTAAATTTTATACACAACAAATAATTGGTTAATGTCAATATCATATTTCTGTAAATTAAATTACAGGAATTTACTATTTAAGTCGGGAATAAGCCACAATTTTACTTTGAAATTAACTTAATTGTAAAATTATGGCGTATTTCCAACTAAAATAGTAAATTGCGTTAAGATACCACAAGAAAATAACTTCAGAACAATATAAAAGTCGAGTGCAGCTGTACAGGTCAGGCGCCGCGCGCGTTGTTGTATTCAAACGAGTTTTAGGTCAGGTAGGTACCGTTATAAATAAAACTATAACTTCGAGTCTATTTCGAATTTCTTAATACAGTTTTAGGGCGGTATTTCTATGATACTCAGGAATGTTGGAAATCTGGTAGCAAATAATTCTAAGACATGGTTCTTAACGATTAAGGTTATCTTATTATACCTCTTAAATATCGTTATTACCTTTATATAATAAAAAATTAAAAATTAATATCAAATATAAAATAAAATAAATCATAAATCAAAAAAGAATGTGTGTGTACTTTGTACGCACGTAAGAAGTTATACTTCTATTATATGATTTAAACGAAATTAATATACTTTTTATTTATATTTTGTTTAAATATTAAACTAATTTATACTTACTACTTCTCAAACATTTTTATTAGAACAGTGCCAAAAATTAAAATAATAAAAGAATAAAACACACACAAACACATTAAACAAGCCACAAATTATGTCTGAACATTAATTGTCGAAAATTTTTTTAACTAAATACGTATTTTCTGAAAATACAATTATATAATAAATATACTTACAATCATAAAATGTTGTTCTGAAGCTATTTCCTTGTGGCATTTTTATGATTAATTATTTATATGGGAAATAAGCCACAATTAAAATGAAAAAAATGAAAAAAATAATTTTATTAACGTTTCGACGCCCAAATCGGGTGCCGTTGTCAAAATACAAAATATTACTAAAATAAACTAAAGTGTTGTTGCTAAGCAAAAAAAATTCTTCTAATAATTTATTTAATTTCACTCATTTATATTGGCAATTCAGACATATATTATACATTTTAAAGTAGAAGACTTTAAAATGATATTGCCAATATTTATGAGTTGCGTTCCTGGGACGACTTACTGAAAGATAGTTCATTCGATTACATGAAATTAACCCCAACTCAAGAATATCCGTCATAAAAAATTATAGCATGTGATATGTCTTTAAAAAGACAACCAAATGCAACGACAGTAAAATTCTCGCGTTAGAGACTTCATAGTAAATCACAAGGGAAAACCAGGAAAAAACCCTGTGATACTATCCCGACATCGTAAGTATTTGGTCTTACATTAATTTACTCTCAAAAAATAATACCAAATTCTGACTTGTAACATGTTTAAATTATAAATATTATTAATAATACTAGATATATAAGTAATACTAAAATATAAAATATGTACTAGCTCGATATTATTGACTTACTAATCTTGGTATTTTCTTTCTATTGACTTCCTCTTTCAGTATGGGTAACCACATCCTACTGCATTCTACCGAGGAATTTGCGACACAATTGGTTTCATTTAGCATAATTAGAGCCGCTTCTTTGATTTTTCTCTTTTTACTATCTGATTCTTTCAGGACTATACTTGAATCTCTCCACTGAACTCTATGTTCATTATCCCATGCGTGTTGACATATTTGAGATCTCTCAAATTCTCTATTTTTAATATAAGATTGATGTTCACTTATTCTAAAGTCTAATGGTCTTGATGTCTCACCTAAATAAAATTGTTCGCATTCACAAGGTATTTTATAAATGCAATTTTTTGTTCTTTCTTGATCATTGTTAGGTTTAGTTTTAGATAGAATAGATCTCAATGTGTTTGTTGTTTTGAATGTTGTTGAAATGTTGAATTTATTTCCTATTGTTTTAAGTTTCTCGGATAGTCCTTTTATATATGGTATTGATATTTTCCTCGTATTATTTCTGGTGAATGTTGTAGGATCCCGTTCTAAGTTGTTCTGTTCCATTCGATCCAATCTTGATATATTATATATATTATTCATACCAATATAAATGAGTGAAATTAAATAAATTATTAGAAGAATTTTTTTTGCTTAGCAACAACACTTTAGTTTATTTTAGTAATATTTTGTATTTTGACAACGGCACCCGATTTGGGCGTCGAAACGTTAATAAAATTATTTTTTTCATTTTAATTGTGGCTTATTTCCCATATAAATAATTAATCATCATAAAATGTATTAAAAAAAAAACAAAAAAGAAAGTTTCTATTGGGACTCGAACCAGCGCTGATAAGAGCGGTTGGTATTGGAATTCATTCGCCTTCTCCGCTTAGCCACGGACACTATGTGTCATTATTTACGAAGATCGACTAACTAAACGGATTAAACTTGTGATATTTTGATATTTTGAAAATTGATCAAATTATTTTAATTTTGAATTGAAATGATTTAGAATTGAAAAAATACAACAAAACATAGAGTAAAAAAACAATATATTAGGTGAATATTGATAGAAATTTTGATGGTAATCAAATTATATAAATAAAAGTATTACATACTATGTATTTTGGCAGATCAAATAGGTAGGTTTATACCCATGATACATTAACAATTATTACGTACCTGTTGTTTTTAAAAACTATTTAAAAGTCACTACAATATTATAAACTTTTTTGTTTCTGTCCTCACAACAATAAAACTAATATATTATACATTTGTTTACCTTTACCTTTACCTCCAAACCACAGCTGCCATATCGGATAATTTTTGACATGTCATTTGAACATCCAATCAGAACAAAGTTATAATGCGCATGCGCCGGGCTGATAGGTTTTAACATATAAATAAATCACCCTCTATCGCCGGTAAAGAAGTATAACTTCAAAAATTAGGTATTAATCAAACAAAAAAATATATAACTAAAAAGTGAAATTTTAAAACTCAATGGATATTTTCGGCTAAGGGTCTGAGGCTCACCGAAATACCATTAGGAATATGGAATATTATACAAGTCGAATAGACCTGCACTTACAATTATTTCTAACTATTTATATTATAAATGCTGGCATTTCTCACCTGAGAATGAGAACTGGAAGCACTATAAAAATTATATTTTCACAAAAAATAAAATAAAATCCTAAATAAAAAAAAATAATAATTATATTTTGTTTATTAGAATTGTTTAGAATTTGTTCATTAGAATTATTTTAGTTCAGAGAAATAAGAAAAAAAATATCCGGTTGGTGACACAACCCCCTCCAGGCCTAAACCAATTTTTTTGAGTAATATGGACATCTATATTAGTAACCTATATATGTTTCCTGCAGCCGATTTTGATGATATACATAGTTATAAACAAATGAAGATCAAAAAACGGTAAATTTTCGCTTTTTTCGTTTATAACCAAAAAGTTAAGTATTTTAAACAAATTTGAGAGTGAGAAACTCATAAATCGTATAAAAAACTTCAATATGGCGTTCGCTGAATATGTCTATCCTTATTGGTTGCTTAGAAAATTGCAAAATAAATCATAAATTTTGAGTTTTTATAAATATTCATAACTTATGTAAAAAATAACTTAGAACGTTCTTATTACACGGAATGCTGAGACTTCTGGTGCTTAAACCGTACCCTAAATTTCAAAGCAATTGGTCAAATAGTTTAAAAGGTATTTAATTTGTTTATCCCAAATTAATTTTTTTTTCAACGCTATAAGTCAGAAAATGATGAAGTTACACTAAAACTTTGGATAGTTTATGAAAGAAGAAGATTTATACTATTAACTTAATTAAAAAAAAATACAAAAAATATTTCTAAATACTGCAAAATTATTACTGCAAAAACATGTGAATTAAAAAAAGGGGAGGCTAACTTCGTCCCTAATTGTCCTAGGACAATGGTTTTTCTTTCTAAAATTCAGTCTTTCCAAATATGAAAAAATAATTTTTTTGCGGGTAACGGTTAAAAAGTTATTCTAATTCTTTAAAAGTAAACAAAAATTCGACGTGTTTTTGCAAAATAATTTTACACTGTTTAAAATTACTTTTTGTCATTTTTTTTAATTAAGTCAATAGTATAAATGTTCTTCTTCCATAAACTGTCAGAAGTCTTACTGTAACCTCATAATTTGCTGACTTATAGTGTTGCAAAAAAAATTAATTTGGGATAAACAAATTAAATAACTTTTAAATTATTTGACCAATTGCTTTGAAATTTAAAATATAATTTAAGCACCAGAATTCTCAGCAATTCGTGTAATAAGAAGGTTCTAAGTTAATTTTTACATAAGGTATGAATATTTATAAAAACTCAAAATTTATGCTTCCGTAGTTCTCGGTATACAATAAAACTATTTATACCGGAGTAAGGTTAGAACGCCCTCTAACGGGGAATAAGTGAAATAAATGGCGACTCGATTCTAGTTTTCTGTTGACCTAGATATCAAAATATCAAAAGGCACCGCTGGGAAAATATTCCAAAAATGCGGTTCAGAGAAACTATATGAAACGAGTCTTTGTACTCTCATACAGAGTACTCTCGCCATTTATTTCACTTATTCCCCGTTAGAGGGCGTTCTAACCTTACTCCGGTATAAATAGTTTTATTGTATACCGAGAACTACGGAAGTTTTGATTTAAATTTGTCTTCTTGCATAGCCTCCTTGACAAAAGGTAGACCTAGAAATAGCGCTATCGGGGGATGGCAGGAGACAGATTTAAATCAAAACTAAACCGTCTATTTTTGTATTTTTACTAATGCCATACTCTGTATGAGAGTACAAAGACTCGTTTCATATAGTTTCTCTGAACCGCATTTTTGGAATATTTTCCCAGCGGTGCCTTTTGATATTTTGATATCTAGGTCAACAGAAAACTAGAATCGAGTCGCCATTTATTTCACTTATTCCCCGTTAGAGGGCGTTCTAACCTTACTCCGGTATAAATAGTTTTATTGTATACCGAGAACTACGGAAGTTTTGATTTAAATTTGTCTTCTTGCATAGCCTCCTTGACAAAAGGTAGACCTAGAAATAGCGCTATCGGGGGATGGCAGGAGACAGATTTAAATCAAAACTAAACCGTCTATTTTTGTATTTTTACTAATGCCATACTCTGTATGAGAGTACAAAGACTCGTTTCATATAGTTTCTCTGAACCGCATTTTTGGAATATTTTCCCAGCGGTGCCTTTTGATATTTTGATATCTAGGTCAACAGAAAACTAGAATCGAGTCGCCATTTATTTCACTTATTCCCCGTTAGAGGGCGTTCTAACCTTACTCCGGTATAAATAGTTTTATTGTATACCGAGAACTACGGAAGTTTTGATTTAAATTTGTCTTCTTGCATAGCCTCCTTGACAAAAGGTAGACCTAGAAATAGCGCTATCGGGGGATGGCAGGAGACAGATTTAAATCAAAACTAAACCGTCTATTTTTGTATTTTTACTAATGCCATACTCTGTATGAGAGTACAAAGACTCGTTTCATATAGTTTCTCTGAACCGCATTTTTGGAATATTTTCCCAGCGGTGCCTTTTGATATTTTGATATCTAGGTCAACAGAAAACTAGAATCGAGTCGCCATTTATTTCACTCTCTCAAAATTTATGATTTATTTTGCAATTTTCTAAGCAACCAGTAAGAATAGACATATTCAGCGAACGCCATATTGAAATTTTTTAGACGATTTTTGAGTTTCTTACTCTCAAATTTGTTTAAATTGCTTAACTTTTTGGTTATACACGAAAAAAGCGAAAATTTACCGTTTTTTGATCTTCATTTGTTCATAACTATGTATATCATCAAAATCGGCTGCAGGAAACATAAAGGTTATTAATATAGATGTCCATACTACTCAAAAAATTTGGTTTCGACCTGGAGGGGGATGTGTCACGAGAAAAATCGTATTTCTTGGGACTATTTATAATTTATAATTTTCAGAGTTAGTAATAGATTAGGGCCATTGATAATTAGTTAAATTAAATTAGAAAATTGTTAAAATAAAAATTATGTAAAATCAACTGCTGTAATCCCATCAGGAAACGACCTGGATTAGTCATAAGAGACCAGGTCATTTGTATTTACTATAAATAAATAAAAAAAAATATATACATCTTAAATGTACGAGTTCAACTCGTACATAAATGTGTGTGAAATACATTGTGTATTAGTGGGACAAAACTAAAGTCATATTTGGAAAACAGAAAAAGTGTAAATAGTGTAGTAGAATTTGCATAATATAAACTTGGACCACACTCTACGACTAAAGAAATAAATAAATTATAGCTTATAAATTACAATATAAAAAAATTTCTTACCCGGCTGTGAGGCTGTTAGGCCACATCTACTTTGGACCCTGCAAATAAAAAAACATATCATTTGTGTGAACAGTAAAATACATTGATGAGCGCGCTAATAACCGGCAAAATAACGCAAAAGATGGAAAACATTAAGTTGTGAGATAAAAATTAATGAAACTAGTAGACGTAGAAAATTTAGCGATAAAAACCTATAAACTTACATTCTCTTTATTGTTTCCCACCTTTAGACGTATCAGACGAGTATGTTAACTAAAACTGTCACTCTCACAGTGGCAGTTGCCAAACTCGTCCGATACGTTTAAAGGTGGGAAACAGTAAGTAGAATGTAAATAATGTATAGGTTTTTATCGCTAGTTCTCCTACCTCCACTAGTTTCATTTCTTTTTAACTCACAACTTAATGTGTTTTCTATCTTTTGCGTTATTCTGTCGGTTATTAGCGCGCTCATCACTGTATGGGTCAAACTGGTGATAGGTGTATGTTCTCAAAAAACTTATGTAAAATTATTTCTTTCTCTCTTTTAATTTATACCAATTCAGATTAGCTTATCATTTCACAGTTCTGTCAAAGAATATATACTCTCAGGTCTCTAAGGTCTATATTCTTTGGTTCTATAGTACATTATTTCACGGTTTTTGCTCCAAATTTTAAAGAACTGCTTGGATTGATATGAAATTTGGCATACATATAGGTAATATGTCAAAGAAGAAAAGTAATATTGTGCCGATTTGTGCTTTTGCATTGTGAGTTTCACTCCTTCTCGGGGGTGAAAAACTATACGTTCGAAATAAGTCCGGAGATCGATAAACTAACTAATTCTGAGCAACTTTTGTTCTATAGCATTTTTTCACTAAGTTAATACTTTTCGAGTTATTTGCGAGTAAATGTTCATTTTTCAACAAAAAAAAACACATTTAAAGGCGGTTTTTTGCATATAACTCAAAAAGTAAGTATTTTATCGAAAAACATTCTTAGCAAAAATATAGATTCTAAAAATTTTTTGAAAAAACGGTGTATTATGAACTCTCTAGAACCAGTAGAAGCAAAGTTGTATGCAGCTAATGAAAAATAGGTTCATATCCGTCAAATTTCAAAATGGAATATTGCAACGTGAAATATCCAAACAATGATGTACTTTTTGGAAAAAACTCATTACATCTTTGTTAACGTTAAAAGAAATATTTATTTTTGTTTTTTTTTTTAATTACTAGCATCAAGAGAAAGCAAGTTACGCTCAAAATAAAGTTAATCCCTTTTTTTTTGTCAAAAAAACTCTGGAAAATCACCCCCTAATTAGCATCTTAAATAAAATTAATCGTTACCACTTTCCAAGTTACGGTACTTATGTATTATTTATATGATCTGTAAGTTTTATTCGTTCAAAAGGCTCATTTTTTTAAAATTTGGTTTTAAATTATAATATTTTTAATTAAAAAAATGCTTTTTTTTTCAAAATAACTTAAAATGTGTTAGTGATAGCAAAAATAAAGAATAAACAAATGTAGGTATAGCTTTTCTGAATATTTTGGATTTTTTTTTGTTTTTCTGTAAGACAAATTTGGTTAAGATATGGCTGTTCAAAATTTGCATAGTACACACGTAATTATTGACTCGTTCAAGCCCTTTCAATTACAGCTCCTTCAAAAATAAGCACTTTGAACCGATGAAAAATATTACTTCAAAAATTATGAATTAAAATGATCTGATTTTGTAGTTATTTTGATATCAATATGATTTTATTGTATATTTACATGTTGTTTTTTGTTACAGTTTCCTACATTATTTCGGACGCGATATTCGGCCCACTATAATTGCGTAAAGGTAGGAGTATAACTGTGGTAGAGATATGAGAAATTTTTTAATTTAAGATTAAATACAAAATAGAGAAGTTATTATAAATTTAAAATTTTTAAGTTTAAATTTAAAGAATATAAAACACATAATAAATTTCTTATACTTAAAATAACTAAAGATGAAATATTGAAAGATTTATTAAAGTTAGGGACTCCACAGAGTAGAAGTGTGAGCTTAATTTTGATAACTGTGAGATATGAGAGTGGATCACTGACAGATTCTAAGTGGTCAATAAGCGTAACTAATCTGTGAGTCTTTCGAGACCGGGGTAAGTTGTTCAAGGCTGATCCGGGTGCTGCCAAAAAGTTGTCTAAAAGAGGGATTTTGATATGAAGAAAGAAGTGAGACAAAACAAGATCAACGAAGAGGAGCAAGATGGAATTGCTAAAGTGTAAGAAACTTACATTAACAGCAGCGCAAGTGCTGTAAATTGAAGAGGAATCATCAAAATCTCTTCTTTAGACTTCTTGATGGCCAACCAATAGGAACTGTTTGGTGATGGTATGAATATATGTCAGAATGAGTTGGTCGCCGCCGGGATCAGAAGATGTCCGGAGTGTTTATGGAACCGAGAACCGTAATCGATGCAGATATTAGATATTTACGTGTTTACAAGGTATGGCACATATTGTAGCAGAGTAGCAGATTTGGTTGATTGGTGCAGTGTTCGAGAAGAAGATCTACCAAATGTAAGTTTATAACGCATTTTTTTATTTGTTTTAGATTGATTGTTTATAAATTTGGCATTTTTCTATGTGATATCTTTTTATTCATGTTATTCATGTACATATTCACTACGTTACAAAAGCAAACTTCTTTAGTATTCTTCTTTATTTCTGTCTATTGTATCGAAAGCAGCCTAGTAATCAATGAATACTAAAGAGGCCAATACCTTGTTAGGTTAGTCATTAATCACTGTAACGAGAAATTCTCCACACTGTATTTATAGGCTATTGATTATATTCAAAATAAGATAGCTAAAAGGAACTACAACGTTAACGGAGATTTATTATTTTATATGGTCAATGGACATCTATATATGAAAAAACCGCGGAGTGCTACCATTTAAAGGGGTGCGTTTTTGAGAAATGGGTGAATTAGTCCCTGGGCACAGGTTACATTAGGGTGAGTTCTATGCACTTTTGGTAGAAACACGTCTACATAAAAATTGTTCCTGGTTAAATTTTCTATCTAAATATAACTTTTTAAAGTCAAAGATACTTTTTTTTACAAAAATATATTCAAAAGCAAAAGCACAAAGAAACCCAAAAGAAAGAAATTTTGTTTTTTGTCTCATAACTTTCGTCCACGAGGATATAGGTATAGACATTGCTTTACAAAAAAAAAACTTACATATTTTCTCTTTAAAATTGTGTTTGGTAGAGGTCATTAGGATTTACAATTTTCGAAATATGATTTTTCAAAGTTCGCCACTCACAGCAATTTTGGGCAATTTTCCTTGTTATTTCGCAAATATTGTTATGTAACTTTTTTCTACGTAACTTTAGGTATATGAAGTGGTAAATGTAATAGGAATAGAAATCAATTACCTTTAAAATGGTCTATTGTATAACGTTGTACGACTTTTTTTAAAGAGATTATGGTTTTTCAAGGTTTTATGCTTTTAACGATTTTTTTATAATATAATATAAAAATAAAATAAAATTATTATATAATATATTATATATTAAATACCTAAATTATTTTTTACATTTTTTACGATTATTTTTGAAATTTCTCATTATAACTTTTTTTTTGTATATGAATATACAACATACTATCTATATATTGCGCAACAAAGAGGGCTTACTTTCTGTTCTTTTAAATGGTGTATCATCTATATTTAAATACATAATGGAAACCGAGTGATTCTTTGATATTTTTTTACCTGTATTATTTAAAATTATTTCCTTTACACAAATTGCATAAACATTAGTCTTAAAAAACATCACTTTAGTTAAAATTATTTAAACGTTGACATTTAAAAAATTTTCAAAATCAAAGTCCATCTCTTCGTTAGCATTAGCTTCAATATCTTCCTCTGACACCTCACTTATCTTAGAGTTCCCACAATTAGTACCCATTGCAGAATATTGAACAACTAATTCCTATCTTCCTACAACCGCAGTTTTTTGCATATCCTTTGGTACATTTACATGCTATTTTTTCAAGCAAAGCTTGTGGTGCAGGAGCTTTGACAGTAAATATTGGAATTAATCCATATTTTGAAGTTTGCCCGGCCGAGTCAAGTGGATCCAAAGTATTACCTATAACAAATAAGATTCAATCATAACACACAATCACATAAAAAAGTTATAATGAGGAATTTAAAACATAATCCTAAAATCAAAAATCGTTGCAAGTACTTATTACAATTTGAAAAAGCATATGTTATTCAAAAATAATCATAAAATTTTTTATAATACACCATTTTAAAGTAAACAGAATAAGCTTTCTTTTTTATTATATAATATATACCATATAGAAAAAAAGTTATAATGGGAAATTTAAAAAAGTAATCGTAAAAAGTATAAAAACTCGTTAAAAGTATAAAGTCTTGAAAAAGATAACCTCTTTAAAAGAAGTCGTACAACATTATACAGTAGACCATTTTAAAGGTAATTGATTTCTATTCCTCTTACATGTACCATTGCATATACCTAAAGTTACGTAGAAAAAAGTTACAGAACAATATTTGCGAAATAACAAGGAAAATTGCCCAAAATTGCTGTGAGTGGCGAAATTTGAAAAATCATATTTCGAAAACTGTAAATCCTAATGACCTCTACCAAACATCGTTTTAAAGAGAAAATATGTAAGTTTTTTTTCTGTGAAGCAATGTCTATACCTATATCCTCGTGGACAAAAGTTATGGGACAAAAAACAAAATTTCTTTCTTTTGGGTTTCTTTGTGGTTTTTCTTTTGAATATATTTTTGTAAAAAAAAGTATCTTTGACTTTAAAAAGTTATATTTAGATGGTAAATTTAACCAGGAACAATATTTATGTAGACGTGTTTGTACCAAAAGTGCATAGAAATCACCCTAATGTAACCTGTGCCCAGGGACTAATTCACCCATTTCTCAAAAACGCACCCCTTTAAATGGTAGCACTCCGCGGTTTTTTCATATATAGAGATTCATTGACCATATGAAATAATAAAACCCCGTTAACGTTGTAGTTCCTTTCTATAGTACATAATCAATAGCCTATTAAAGCAATCTTTAGTTATTTTAAAAAAAGAAATATAAATTGTAGAAAGCTTCACGCAAAACAAAGTAGATACTTTTAATAGAGTTCATTAAAATTATCTCAATTTCCTGCTTATCTAAGCTTCCCGTCCATCATAACAGGAAAATAACTACTTTTTATAACAAAGCTTAAGTCCTAAAACATCCAATTGGATTAATTATCGACAACTTACATCCATTCACTAACTATCTAATAATAAAAATCATCAAAAACCCCCAAAAAACCCCTTAATAGTATAAGTAATAAGTATTAAAATTAGTTTAATATGTAACAAATTATTTTACAAATCAAATAAACTGTTTAAAGTATATTTTATTTCATTAGAATCATATAATAACGTCTCACGTACGTACAAAGTACACACACATTCTTTTTTTAACTTTCATCATTTATCCATAATTAAGTTCTATAAAAATAGCTTGGACCAATAAAAAACGAAATTGCAAAAAAATGTTTTACGTTGAGCTATAAAAGTTTTGATGGAACAAGAATTGTGGCAGCGACGATGGCAGTGGATTTATCTTCAACAATTTGACCTATTGTAAATCAATAGAAATGTTACGAGAAATTCGACACTATTCTGACACTATGTACCGGGTGTCCCAATAAGAATGGCTCTCGTCCATATCTCAGGAACCGTTTATAGTATGTACAACTTTGAGTAAAAAATATTTATAACAAAAGTTGCCTCGGGAAAAGCCTGGAAATAATTTTCATAATTGTAGGTTCACCGCTAGAGGGCGTAATTGAATATCAAAAATTAAAAAATCAAAACTCTACAAAATCTGCCTAATGAAAGGGCACTGGAAATCCGATCATCATATTCTTCATAAAATTCTGCGCATACTTGATTTCACAAGTTTAAGTCTACCTTTGCAAATAAGAGGTGGGGCTGAGTGGGAACCTTGTTATGAAAAAATGGCTGTGCAAACTTGGTCTTGTTGAAAACAGCTCTTTTTCGTCAATGTAAGAGTTATAATTTCGAAACAGCCTATTAAGTAATATGCCAGCTAAGAGGCGTTATTTAATTATTTTCAGAAATCTAGTTTTGTTGGAAAATATTAAATACAAGTATCCATTTTAATCCTGTATTACAAAATTAGATCAAATTTGCAACAAAATACCGAAAACCGCATGTCGATATCTTTTTTCTATCTCGAGATATCTTAACAAACGTGTACATTTTAAACATAACTGATACTGTCACCGGTAAACGAAGTTAAGGAAAGGTAGTGTGCTATGGAAAAAACAAAGAAACATTTTTTAGATGTCAACGTGTATTAATTAAAACAACAATAGGACAAACAACACTATAAAATATAACAAAGAAATAAAAACAACTACTTAGTGACCACTTAAATGTTCAAATTATGGCCCATAATTTTCGATGCAAGTATTTACTCTAAGAGTATATTGAACAGCAGTCTCAATTTCTGCTTTCGCAATGTTTTGCATGGAGTTTCCTACTCTCTGGATCATGTTTTCTCGAGTAGTGGGCCTAGCGACAAAAACAAGGTCTTTCATCCGCCCCCATGAATAAAAGTCTAAAACAGTTCAATCTGGTGATCTGGCTAGCCAAAAAATAGGCTTCCACTCCAAAATCTCTTACTACTCTGGAAAAATGCGAGGGACAACCATCGTGCTGAAACAACATGGACCTACCAACTGCTAGCGGTACATCTTCCAGAAGAAGAGGCAATTCATTCCTTAAAAAAATTAGATAGCGTTCACCAATAATCATTATCGAAAAGAAGGGGTCCAATTATCTGACTATCACCAGATTTAACTGTTTGGTGTGGTGAAGGTTTGGTATTTCACTTTTATTTAGGTATGAGGACGGATTAAAGACCTTGTTTTTGCAGCTAGGCTTACTCGAGAAAAAATGATCCAGAGAATACGAAACCCCATTCAAAGCATTTTGAGAGCAGAAATTAAGACTGCTGTTCAATCTACTATTGAAAGAGTAAATGCTTGAATCAAAAATGATGGGCAATAATTGGAACATTTAAGTCGTCACTAAGTAGTTGTTTTTATTTCTTTGTTATATTTTTTAGTGTTGTTTGTCTTATTGTTGTTTTAATTAATTATATACGTTGAGATCTGGAAAATGTTTCTTAGTTTTTTCCACAGCACACTACCTTTCCTTAACTTCGTTTATCGGTGACAGTAACGGTTAGGTTTAAAATTTACACGTTTCTTGGTATCTCGAGACAGAAAAAAGATATCGACATGCGGTTTTCGCTATTCTGTTGCTAATTTGATCTAATTTTGTAATACAGGATTAAAAGTGCATACTTGTATTTAATATTTTCCAAAGAAAACTAGATTTCTGAAAATAATTAAATAACGCCGCCTAGCTGGCATATTACTTAATAGGCTGTTTCGAAATTATAACTCTTACATTGACGAAAAAGAGCAGTTTTCAACAAGACGAAGTTTTCAAAATTCGATTTAGCAGAACCGGACTTACAGCCATTTTTTCATATCAAGGTTCCCACTCACCCCCACCTCTTATTTGCAAAGGTAGACTTAAACTTGTAAATCAAATATGCGCAGAATTTTATGAAGAATACGATTGTTAGATTTCCAGTGCCCTTTCATTCGGCAAATTTTGTAAAATTTTGATTTTTTTAATTTTTGATATTCAATTACGCCCTCTAGCGGTGAACCTACAATTATGAAAATAATTTCCAGGCTTTTCCCGAGGCAACTTTTGTTATAAATATTTTTCTCAAAGCTGTACTATAAACGGTTCCTGAGATATGGCCGAGAGCCATTCTTATTGGGACACCCAGTACATTTGAATCAAGCTGTATTTGTTATAGATTATAGATTATTGAAACCTTCCCGTAAAACAAAATAGTTTTAATACTGTTCATTAAAGCTAACACCATTTCCTGCTTATTTAAGCTTCTCGTCCATCATCCCAGCAAAACAAATACTTTTTATAACAAAGCTTAAGTTCTAAAAACATCCTGTACCTATCAATTTATCGATAACTTACCTTCATTCACTAACTATCTGATAATAAAAATCGCCAACAATAAAAAAGTTAAATAGCTCCTTAGCCGCGTCGGCAATTCTTAAGAGATCTTTATTTAAAAGAATCAAGAATCAAGAGCAGAAGAGCAAGTTAGTTACAGTCGAGCGACTTTCCAATATAAGGCTCATTAGAAGAGGATGTAAACTTCAAAACCAATATCCGCTGGAATATCTCGACGAATATTGCTCCAAATACAAATACACCTATTCCCTCCCGCGCCCTGGCCTTTTATGTCGTCACTTCGTCATTCATGAGACCTTGCAGATGTTGAAAAATGCTTTTGTAAAATCAAACGAGCGTATGAAACGTTAGCGCAAACATTAAGTGCTTGCTCGACAGAGCAAAAATCTTTATTGGGTAGTTAACCCACTCAAAAACAATGAAGGATGTAGTTTTAATAAAAATGCAAACGATAATCGAGAACTTACAAATTACATATTATACAGTGAGGACGTTTGAGTTGTAATAAATTCATTTTTTCGAAAATTTTTTGCTCAATTAGAAATCCAATGAAATCAATTAATTTGTGGTCATCTGATTGAATACAACCAATAAAACCAACATTATACTGAAAACACATCCCATGGGCTGTTTTCACTCAATCATGTAGCTATGGATACCTACATTTCGTTTCATTTCGATTTTGACATTTCAAATATTCAATATTTCAAAATGTCACGATTTGGTTGTAATACTGATGAGAATATTAATGAAATTATCGAATCAAATATACCAAAGAATACTGTTTACAGTAAAAAATTTTCTATCCGAATAACCCTCGAACATTGATAAATGCTCAAAAATTTTTTAACAACTTTCTCAAGCTTGTTGCTTACAGGCAACAGACCTCCGCCTACGGCGTCGGTCTGTTTCCAAGCAACAAGCTTTCGAAATCTGTTATAAAATTTTTTCGAACAATTATCAATGTCCTTGGGTTATTACTACTAAAAATTTACATTTTTTCTGTTTTCTGACAGCAGTAAAATGTATTTTGCTTGCATTAAATAAATTACATACATTCTTCTTTTTGTCTCAATTAATTTAGTTATGAAGCAAAAAATAAACTTTTAGGTGGTCAAAAAAATAGTTAAAGGCTCGAGCCAAGAAATCTAATTAGTAGAGATTGTTGTATAGATTGTATCGAACTACCTTCAACTAAATTTTTAGATAATTTGAGATTGTCAGGTAAAAGTACAGTTTACAAACTACAAAAAATGTTATTTTCAAAAAACTGGTTCTTTTTAAACAGCCGTTCGCTGTTATTATAATATACAGTATGTCCCTGTAAGTTATCCATATGGAAAACTTTTTTATTATTAATTTTACCGAAAAAGTTATTCTTCATAAAAAGCTCTGCATGGTCCAAAACCTAAGATTTAACCATCAAATATCAATTTTTTTGAATATTATACGAGGTATGTCAAAAAGTTTGAATTTCACTCAAAAGTAAAGTAGCTTTATTTTTCACAATATTGAAAATTGCTATTATGAAAAGTTGTTTGGAATTAAAAACTATATTCTAATATGCAATTACATCGTTCTTATTGAAAAAAAAAATTGAAAAATTGTGGATAACTAACATTATTTTCAGTTATTTCAATTCTGATAACTCTTTTATTATTAATTTTACGAAAAAAAGTGATTCTTAATAAAAAGTTTTGGATGGTCTAAAACCTAAAATACAACTATATTATATCAAATTTTATCAATTTTATACGAGGTATGTCAAAAAAGATAAATTTAGATCAAAAGTAAAGTACCTTTATAATTAAAAAAAAAATTCAATTAGAAGGATGTAATTGCATACTAGAATATAGTCTTTAATTCCAAACAACTTTTCATAATAGCAATTTTTAATATTGTGAAAAATAAAGCTACTTTACTCTTGAGTGAAATTAAAACGTTTTGACATGCCTCGTATAATATTTAAAAAAATTGATATTTGATGGTTAAATTTTAGGTTTTGGACCAAGCAGAGCTTTTTATGAAGAATAACTTTTTTTTCGTAAAATTAATAATAAAAAAGTTTTCCATATGGATACAACTTAAGCAAGAAACTATTTATGAACGCCCAGCACGGCACGGCACAGCACAGGCCGGCACGTCCAAAAACCCATTTGTAACGGCCGGCACGGCACCGGAAAAATGATCATATATTTTAAAAACTATCGAAAAATAAAAAATTTTTAAAGACATAAACTACACAATTTTAATGAATATGCATCATGTTAAAAAAACGAATTCCTGGTTAAAAGATAATGTACGTACCTGTCCATTGATCAAAATTTTCGGATATTTGTACCCACGCATTGTCCTTTTTCTTACTATCATGATAACTTGAGTCCGATGCATCATACAAAAATGGATATTCTCTGACACGCTCAATGAAAAGTTCTTCCATATTATTTTATTTCAAAAGAAACAACGCGCTTTCAATTAAAAAATCAACAATATATCTGCTTATTACCAACAATTATGACGCACTGACGCCGACTGGCCGTTCAGGCCGTTCGACTTCAACGGATTTTATTCTCCTCGGAGAATTTTGGCCGTTCCGTTTGCGTGCTGGCCTGTGCCGGGCCGAGCCGGCCGCTCATAATGGGTTACGTTGCATTTAAAACTATACAAATGAATTTGGACTGTCCTGTGCCGGGCCGGGCTGTGCCGTGCTGTGCCGTGCGGGCCGTTCATAATGGGTTTCTTGCTTTCAAAGGATTTTATTCTCCTCGGAGAATTTTGGCCGTTCCGTTTGCGTGCTGGCCTGTGCCGGGCTGTGCCGTGCTGTGCCGTGCCGGCCGTTCATAATGGGTTTCTTGCTTAACAGGCTATATTCGCTGATATGTATATTCGACAATCCTCGAATATACATATTTCAGGTGCAGGGTCACCTAGAGAAGGGGTTCTCAACCGGTGGAACGCGTACCACTGGTGGTACGCGGAAAGATTTCAGGTGGTACGCGTCACATGTGTGAAACAAGCGATTACGCTGGGCCTCTGTCTGCGAAAGTGCTAGTGCAGTTGTTGTGCTTTCATAATTATTAAGCTATGAAGAAGTTTTTGGTGAACCCTGGGAACCCTGGTGTTAAAAAACCTAAACCGTAGGCCAATTGGAAATACCACGAAAGTTACTTACAGTGTGGTTTTATAGTGAAGTCTGGCACAGAAAATAGTGATAATTCTATTCATCAATGTCTCGCTTGTTTCGAAACGTTTTCGAACCAAAACATGAAGCCTTCTATGCTGATACGTCATCAACACACAAAGCACTGTGATGTGGTTGGTAATCTGATCAAATTGTGATGTGGTTGGTAATCTGATCAAATTTTTTTAAAAGAGAATCTACTTTTTTAAGAAAGAAAATAAAGGCATGACTAGCTTTGTAAATATGATACTAACTTAAACTTACTAAACGCATCCTATCTTGCTAGATGTAGAATTACAAAGGATGGAAAGCCTCACACAGTAGGTGAGACACTTTTACTACCGGCCGTTGTGGAAATGGCCCAAACCGTGTTAGGAGAAATGGCAGCCAAAGAAATTTAAAAAATATCATGTTGTCAAACAACACAGTGAAAAGGCGAATTACTGATATGTCTTCCAATATTGAAGAACAACTTTGTGTAAAACTTCAAGAATGGCCATATTTTGCACTTTAAGTAGACGAAAGCACCGATATAACAAACATAGCACAGCTGCTCGTATTTGTACGATTTGATTTTTATGAAGACGTTATAAAATAGTTTTTGTTCTGCAAACTACTTGAATCAAACACTATAGAGGAATTCATAGGTCAGGTAAATTGACAGGGCTAGCAGCAAAAACAAAGAAAATTGCTCCTGAATGCCGAAGTACACATTGTAGGGGGGAGCTTTTCCATTACGTCCCCCCCCCCCGGTGTTTGGTGGTTTGGTGGTACGCCAAAATCTTCAAAATATTTCAGATCTTCAGGGCTTCAAGGTTGGGAACCCCTGACCTAGAGGGCTAAGAAATAGCTACAGGCTACTTTCTTAATGTACAATAATATACATAGGTACTAAATAAATCGCTGTAAAACAAAATTAAGAGACGTCTTATATTTCAGTTCGTTCAGAGAGCATATTCTTTTACGCATATAGACTCATAGACTCACTCGAGGTTTTATTTCTCCGGAAATAAAACTAATTGTTATACGTACCTACTAAAATTTGGTATCACAAAAAAAAATTGGTTGACAAATATCACAAAAAATTCGTAGAAATAACGTAAGTGTTTAATAATGTCAAGCCTTACAGCCACATTCATAGATAGTATCGACAAGAATTCACCAGCAGGCCCATCTCTGTGGGTAAGACGAGCAATCCCTTCATCTGCCCTTCAATGGATTTTGAGTCTCTGAGATCTTATCGGTGTCGAAGGAGTCGTGTAAATCTCCGAGAAGGTCGCAAGTTTACATCAATTTTCCGGCGGTTTGCACATTTAGACGCAACCAAGTGGAAGTTCCACTTTACCAGAAACGGACCAACAATGGGTTGGTAATGGTCGACGATTCACAAAGGCGGCTGTACAATCAACTTTTTGAAATATGTTTTGGATCATTTTCTAATAACAATTTTGAGAACCGTGTCTTTTCAAATTCATTGGCAAAAGGAGGAAAGACTATCATTTTTTGTTCTTTGTGCTTTTTCTTTAAAAAGGTATAAGATAATTACATTATTGTATTTTTAAACGCTTTTCTTTAATTCAGTAGGTTGCGTCAAATCTTTAGACGTTAATTTGACTGCCTTTTCTTCAATGGAAATGAATGAAATTTTGTAGACATATGGATTCGCGGGAACAATACACGAATAGTCGATCAATTTTTTTTTTATATTTATGAATTGTTTAAATAAAAAATAACTATTTTAATGGAAAATGCTTAAATTCTCTGGTTTTTTACAATGTAGAAACTTGAAACTTTTACAGATTGTAGCCAATTATGTGAACTATACATAATTTCACTTTTTACGTTAATTGTTTACGTTATGCTTAATAAATAAACAATAAAGTTTCAAATTTTTTGCCGATTCCGACTCTTTTCATGTTTGTATATCATATTATGTTTTATACATATGTATTTTAATAAACATGACAATATACATATTTTAATTTTTGAAAAGTGTAAGACTAAAAAGTAAAAAATAAAAAAATATGGAAAAAAAATTTTAGGAAACGCTTTTCTTTAGTTCCGAGTGACTAAAATTAAAAATATTAAAAATCAACTAAAAAGCAAAAAATAAAAAAAATTGAAAAAATCTAACAAATTCGTCAAAGAAAAGCGTGGGGCGAAAACCGTTTATTCGATGAAGACGCGCCACGTTTTTCTTTGACGAATGTGTTAGATTTTTTCAATTTTTTTTCTTTTTTGCTTTTTAGTTGATTTGTTGATATTTTTAATTTTAGTCACTCGGAACTGAAGAAAAGCGTTTCCTCAAATTTTTTTTCATATTTTTTTAAGTTTTAATTCTTTTCTGTTTAGATATTTATATTTCCTGTTTTTTTGAGCTTTTTATTTCACGATTCTGAATGTTTCACTTCTTCTATCGATTTTCATTTCATCGTACATCTGCTTTGCTGAATGGAGAATGGAGATCAAGCATCCTAACACGTCTCTTCAAAAAGGGAGAAAAATCGGACCCGGAGAATTACAGAGGAATTAATTTATTAAATACAATATTAAAATTAACAACCGAAGTGATAACAAACAAACTGAATAAAATTATAATGTTAGCTGAAGAACAACAAGGATTTAGGTCGGGAAGATCATGCACCGACGCTATATTCATATTGAGGCAGGTTTAAGAGAAGTCATTAGAATAGAGAGATATTGCAAATTAAACAAAGCCTACGTTGCGCTATTTACACCGCGCTATTTTGACAGAATTGACATTTCTCAGACGTTTCATAAATGCAGATATTGCTCAACATTTTGGTTGCGGTATTTTACGGCTCGATTAAGATTAGTTGTTTATTTAATTTGTACTCAAAATCCAGAATTTAGTTTAGATGGAAGAAAGGTTTGTATTTTCTTCCAAATATCGAGCAAGAGAAATAAATTATGCTTAAATGTTCTTACAAATAAAAGATTTTCCTGTTGCACTCTTCATGTTTTCCTGAACTAACGTCCAATTTTCTGGAGAAGTCAATGGATTTTGACATAAAACTTGTTTTAAGAAACACAAATCGTCATCAGACGTAAATCTAATTCGTTTGCTACTGTCTGAGGTACCCATTTTAGCAAATTATTACGAATACATTTGGTTTAAATGAAAGATAAACAACAAACATAACCTGAAAAGAAAATAGCGCAACGAATACCGCACAGCGTAACGACTCCCCTAATAACGGCAGGCCGTATTTCCAATAACGCAGCGTAAGCCAAATATCATCTGCGCATGCTCTACTGTCAAAATAACGCGTGCAGTAATACAGCAAGTGCAAAAAAGGATCTGCAATATCTCTCTATTACAACAAACCGGCATATTACCTACTCTGAGCTAATTAGCAAAATACAAGGAAAAGTTATTTACCATCAATTTTGTTGCTGGAATCTGGAATTGAAGCTTATGATTGTATATATTAATAATGTAGGTATGCAAAGTCCACAGATAGTGTGCTACTTTTTTTATAAACAAAATGGCGCCCGAAAATCGCGTTTTTTTCAATTTTTGCTCTATAACTCTAAAAATTTGAACTTTACACCAAAAACACTCAAATAAAAATTCACCGTGATTAAATTCTGCATAGACACGTGTTTTTCCTGATTTACTTCGACGAAAATTTTCCCCGCAAAATGCGGGTTTTTTCAACAAAATCTTTAAAGCTAAAAGATTCTTCAGCTAAAATTTTAGATAAGTAATTGTTTATCAATAATTAAATAACTTGGTAATATAAAAGCCCTTTTCGTATAGATTATAATTCCAGAAGCCGATGTAAATTGAATGAACAGTTTAGCAACAATTAAATTGTTAATCAAAATTTTACGGTCCCTATAATAACCACAATAATTATGATACATAATAATAACTATGATTTTTGTATAAAAAGACACTGTACCTATCTAATATACTTTACAGAATTGAAATTATACTATTTATGCGGCCTCGGGAATATTTTAAAATTATAAACAATTTTTTGGCTTATAAACAAATAGATCATCTCGGGAAATATTAAATTAAATTAAATCATGAAAACGGTATTGAAAAAAAGCGGCAGGACGCTTCTTTTAAACGAAAAAACGTTTAATTGTGATGAGTGGTTCCTGAGATACAACCGGTCAAAGTTGACCGGCATTTACGGCAAAGATATAAACAATAAGATCATAATTTTTGAACCATCACCTTTTTATTTTTTCCTCTTTTTCCACACCAATTTTCATATCTTTAAAATAGTGATACATATATTATTATAATAAAAACTATAGATATTCCGAGTGAAAATTACCAAAAATAGCAAAATTTCAATCAAAAATTAGGTTGAAGAAAATGTAATCTCAAAGTTCAAAATCGGTATACGTTAACAAAATGCATTTTCTCGTTTTCCCATGGAGCAATTGGCTTCATTCTCTTTTTGTTTCCAAGAAACTCGAGTAGAGCCATCTAACTGACGCATTATGAAATGTCAAAATTGCTTTTGTTTTGTTATAATAGATTAATTATTTATAAGAAAAGAAAACTACATATTTTTTCCAGTTGTAGACTTATTTTAGATTAACTTACGACAAGTGTACCTTTTAACGTTAAAAACACAAATATTCTCATTTGAAAGCTTTATAATTATGTAAACAATCTTTATTTATCCAAATTAAAAATTTTTGTTATAGTAAATAAATTAATATATTATAACAATACAAAAGCAACTTTGACATTTAATAATGCGTTAGTTAGATGGCTCTACTCGAGTTATTTGGGAACAAAAAAAGAATGAAGAAAATTGCTCCAAGGGAAGCCGAGAAAATGCATTTTTTAACGTATACCGATTTTGAATTTTGACATTACATTTTCTCCAACCTAATTTTTGATTGGAATTTTGCTATATTTGGCAATTTTCAATCGTAATATCGATAGTTTTTATTATAATAATATATGTTATGAGTATTTTAAAGATACGAAAACTGGTGTGGGGAAAGAGGACAAAAATAAAAAGATGATGGTTCAAAAATTACCATCCTATTGTTTATATCTTCACCGTACATGCCGGTCAACTTTGACCGGTTGTATCTCAGGAATCACTCATCGCAATTAAACGGTTTTTCTTTTAAAAGAAGTGTTCTGTCGCTTTTTTTCCAATACCATTTTCATTATTTAATTTAATTTAATATGTTTCGAGATATTCTATTTGTTTATAAGCCAAAAAATTGTTTATAATTTTAAAATATTCCCGAGGCCGCCTAAATAGTCCAATTTCAATTATGTAAAGTATATTAGACAGGTACAGTGTTTTTTTCTACAAAAATCATAGTTATTCTTATGTATCGTAATTATTGTGGTTATTATAGCGACCGTAAATTTTTAATTACCAATTCAATTGTTGCTAAACTGTTATGTAATTTCCATCAGCTTCTGGAATTATAATCTATGCGAAAGGAGCTTTTATATTACCAAGTTATTTAATTATTAATAAATAATTACTTATCTAAAATTTTAGTTGAAAATTAAAGATTTTGTTGGAAAAACCCGGATTTTCCGGAGACAATTTTCGTCGAAGTAAATCGGGAAAAACGCGTCTCTATGCAGAATTTAATTGCGGTAAATTTTTATTTGGCTGTTTTTGGTGTAAAGTTAAAATCTTTGGAGTTATAGAGCAAAAATTGAAAAAAACACGATTTTCGGGCGCCATTTTGTTTATAAAAAAAGTAGCACATTATCTGCGGACTTTGCATACCTATATTATTAATATATAGAATCATAAGACTGGATTCCAGCAATAAAATTGCTGGTAAATAACTTTTCCCAAAAATGGCCTATTCTCCGATAAATCTGCCCAGACTGTATTTCTGTTTCGTGGACGTGAAGTCATTTGACAGTGCTTAAATTAAAGTACCGGGTGTCCCAATAAGAATGGCTCTCGGCCATATCTCAGGAACGGTTTATAGTACAGCTTTGAGAAAAAAATATTTATAACAAAAGTTGCCTCGGGAAAAGCCTGGAAAATATTTTCATAATTGTAGGTTCACCGCTAGAGGGCGTAATTGAATATCAAAAATTAAAAAATCAAAATTTTACAAAATTTGCCTAATGAAAGGGAACTGGAAATCCGATCATCGTATTCTTCATAAAATTCTGCGCATATTTGATTTTACAAGTTTAAGTCTACCTTTGCAAATAAGAGGTGGGGTGAGTGGGAACCTTGTTATGAAAAAATGGCTGTAAGTCCGGTTCTGCTAAATCGAATTTTGCAAACTTGGTCTTGTTGAAAACAGCTCTTTTTCTTCAATGTAAGAGTTATAATTTCGAAACAGCCTATTAAGTAATATGATAGCTAGGAGGCAGTATTTAATTATTTCCAGAAATCTAGTTTTCTTTGGAAAATATTAAATACAAGTATGCATTTTTAATCCTGTATTACAAAATTAGATCAAATTATCAACAGAATAGCGAAAACCGCATGTCGATAGCTTTTTTCTATCCCTAGATATCTTAACAAAAGTGTAAATTTTAAACATAACTGTTACTGTCACCGGTAAACGAAGTTAAGGAAAGGTAGTGTGCTGTGGAAAAACAAAGAAACATTTTTTAGATGTCAACGTGTATTATATTTAAAACAATAGGACAAACAACACTATAAAATATAACAAAGAAATAAAAACAACTACTAAGTGACGACTTAAATGTTCAAATTATGGCCCATAATTTTCGATGCAAGTATTTACTGTTTAAGAGTATATTGAACAGCAGTCTCAATTTCTGCTCTCGCAATGCTTTGCATGGCGTTTCCTACTCTCTGGATCATGTTTTCTCGTGTAGTGGGCCTAGCGGCAAAAACAAGTTCTTTAATCCGCCCCCATAAATAAAAGTCTAAAACAGTTAAATCTAGTGATCTGGCTAGCCAAAAAATAGGCTTCCACGTCCTATCCACCTATCAGCAAATGACTCATCTAAAAATCTCTTACTACTCTGGAAAAATGCACGGGACAACCATCGTGCTAAAACAACATAGACCTACGAATTGCTAGCGGTACATCTTCTAGAAGAAGAGGCAATTCATTCCTTAAAAAAATAGATAGTGTTCAGCAATAATAGCATTCTCGAAAAGAAAGGGTCCAGTTATCTGACTATCACCAGATTTAACTGTTTGGTGTGGGGACGGTTTGATATTTCACTTTTATTTAGGTATGGGGACGGATTAAAGACCTTGCTTTTGCAGCTAGGCCTACCCAAGAAAAAATTATCCAGAGAATACGAAACCCCATTTAAAGCATTTCGAGAGCAGAAATTAAGACTGCTGTTCAATCTACTCTTGAAATAGTAAATGCTTGAATAAAAAATGATGGGCAATAATTTGAACATTTAAGTCGTCACTAAGTAGTTGTTTTTATTTCTTTGTTATATTTTATAGTGTTGTTTGTCTTAATTAATTATAATTTTATTGTTGTTTTAATTAATTATAATATACGTTGACATCTGGAAAATGTTTCTTTGTTTCTTCCACAGCGCACTACATTTCCGTTTACCGGTGACAGTAACGGTTACGTTTAAAATTTACACGTTTCCTTTAATATCTCGAGACAGAAAAAAGGTATCGACATGCGGTTTTCGCTATTCTGTTGCTAATTTGATCTAATTTTGTAATATAGGATTAAAAATGCATACTTGTATTTAATATTTTCCAAAGAAAACTAGATTTATGAAAATAATTAAATAACGCCTTTTAGCTGGCATATTACTTAATAGGTTGTTTCGAAATTATAACTCTTACATTGACGAACAAGAGCTGTTTTCAACAAGACCAAGTTTGCAAAATTCTATTTAGCAGAACTGGACTTACAGCCATTTTTTCATAACAAGGTTCCCACTCACCCCCACCTCTTATTTGCAAAGGTAGAGTTAAACTTGCGAAATCAAATATGCGCAGAATTTTATGAAGAATACGATGATCGGATTTCCAGTGCCCTTTCATTAGGCAAATTTTGTAAAATTTTGATTTTTTAATTTTCGATATTCAATTACGCCCTCTAGCGGTGAACCTATAATTATGAAAATAATTTCCAGGCTTTTCCTGAGGCAACTTTTGTTATAAATATTTTTTTCTCAAAGCTGTACTATAAACCGTTCCTGAGATATGGCCGAGAGCCATTCTTATTGGGACACCCGGTACATAATCCACTTATTATACACAACAGAGATACCTCTAAGAATAATCAAAA
The DNA here is from genome assembly GCF_917563875.1 of Diabrotica virgifera virgifera. Taxonomy (NCBI): domain Eukaryota; kingdom Metazoa; phylum Arthropoda; class Insecta; order Coleoptera; family Chrysomelidae; genus Diabrotica; species Diabrotica virgifera. The sequence continues at coordinate 2,661,584 of NC_065451.1, read as the reverse complement.
CGATCGAAAATATCTGCTAGAATAACACAATACAACTAAAAGTAGAAGACTAAAAGTAGAAAACTAACTGGCCCAATTGAAGAACAGAATGGGATAAGACAGGAGGATCCCCTGAGCCCTATATTACGAGTATTCAACCTTATCATGGTGGAAATATTAAAAAAGTAAGAACGAAAAGATGATTAGGGATGGACTCGAGACTCGAGCCCAGCCGGGCTTTTGAAAACTTTCAACTTCTTGAATAAAGATAAAGATGAAGGAAAAAAAGCTCATTTGCATATTATGTTGTTTTGTATTCCAAGTTTTTCGGGTTGGTCATATTGTCTTTGTACATTCCTCTACAAATATGAGAAAAGAAGGTACCTACCGATGTTTATAAACTTTCTAATTTGAACGCTTCGGCATGTTTTTACTTAAAAACTGCTCTCAAGCATTTCCAAATCGAGTATAACTATCATAGAGTATTATGAGAAAGGGGTGAATGAGTACCTACTAAGATATTAAAAGATCGCTTGTATGCCGTAAAACTTTACGACACTTTAAAAACCTTAAAGCTGTGGGTGCTTGTCCATGTGTTCGTTACACCAGCTAATAAAACCGCGCAAATGAGCACGTTAACGTACTACAAAACTCACCCCGCTGGAAGATTTTTGTTCATAAACTTCGAGTGAGGCACTTGTGCTTCGTAATAACATAAAAACGCAATTTTAACCTTCAAGGAGTGTTTTGGATATAATAAGAAGACACGGTTTAAAATATTTTAGTGCTTCTCTATTTTTTTGCTGTTTTTTTTTTGTTATTTCTTACTATTTATTTGGCTATGACAACCGAGAGGTACGAATTAATTAAATCAAAGAATGAAAAGTATAAAACACATAGGACACATCAAGTAAGAAAAGAAATGAGCATACATATCATTTGGAAAATTGGAGCGTGGAAGATAAAGAGCGTAAATGGTAAAGAAATATAACTACCAAAAATGAATAACCATTTTCAATTTCGTTGCAACACGAAACTGCAGCCGCATCACTATTTCAGTTCAGTCAAAGAGTGCACATCTGCATGGAACAGGCGCGAACCTATTAAGGAAGCAGAAAGAAGAAGAAGAGTTTGAGACAATAGAATTAAGTATACTAGCAATATCAGAGATCAAGAAAAAGGACAAGGAATAAAAATGGAATAGAATCAGAAGCAGTTGTAGGATGTATAATACATAAAAGACTGGAAAAGCAGATATACTTCTGGAAAAATTCGGAGATAAAATGGAAGAAGATAGCGAAAGTAACCAAAAGCTATTCTACAGAACCCTGTAGACGATAAGAACACAAAAAAGATGAAATATACAGCATTAAAGATAAAAATAGAGAATTAATAACAGAAACAAAAGAAATAGTAAAAAGTTTGTCACAACACTTTGAAGAACTATTAACGGATATGCACCAAGACGAAAGACGATATTAACAAAGAATAAAACAATATTTGGAAGACAAAACAGAAAACTCAATAAACGAGGAAGAACTAGGAGACGCAATAAAACTTTGACGTATGGGAAAGCTCCTGGAGTGGATAGAGTAACAAAAGGAACTATAAAAAACATGGAGAAAAATGGGGAACAAAATTACTCAATATAATGAATAAAATATGGTAAAATGAAGATATCCTGAAAGATTGGAAGCAGTGGCGGCCGGTCAGGGTCGGCAGTGCCGACCCACACATTTATATAGATAGATTTTTTTAATATTTGTATCTGTGAAGTAAAAAAAATCTGTCAGATAATACAGACTAAATTTTATTCATGGTTTTTAAAAGGATTTGATCAATCCGAGCGTTAAGTGATCCCTGCGCATAACAGACTTCTCAAAAAATGAATGATCCGAGCCATTCATCTAACTTTTCGGCTAGCCGTACCCAACGCATCCGCAGCTGATGATTTACACGTAAAACTCAACGAAATAACAAGTCGATGAGCAAGCGAAAATACATTCTCTCCGTAGGCAGGTACGGCATATTTAAATCTGCCGGTCGGTAGTGCATCGCCAGATCGCATCGGCAGAAATTGTCAAAAATAATCACGCCGTTTTACGTCGTTTAATTGATACTGTAATTTTTTTAAGTTGTCAGGAATTATCATGTAGTGGACATGATGGATCGAAGCATTTGTTAAAAATCAAAGTAATTATAGAGAAAATAATAAAATTGTTTTAGAAATATTTACTTTCTTATTCGAAGTGTATTCGTAATACAGAATGAACTAATACATATAATCAGATAGTTACATTTTGAACAACGTTATTGAATCTGAGATTTAGAAAACCATTTTCTTTTCGCTGGAAGTAGATGAAACTTCTGATTATCATGTCATTCACAATAATTATCAATTATTGTTGTTCGATACGCGTTACGTCGTTACGTGGTAATATTTATGAGAGGTTTTTAGGTTTTAGAAACGTGAGTAAAAGCAATAAGGCAGAATATATTTTTGATGCTTTAAAGAATTTTTAAAAATTTTTTGATATCAAAAATAAATTGGTAGGGCAAACTGGGGCAATCTTATGACGGCGTTGCTGTGATGTGTGGTGAATTGCATGGTCTCCAGGCAAAAGTTAAAACTACATATTGCATCACAAACTTTATTTACTCACTATTATGCGCATATAATGAATTTAGTTTTGCATGATACGTCTAAAAAATAAAGAATATCGTCTTTTCTTGCCAGTTTAGCTCACCTAAACGGATTACTGCTTTAGAACAAATTTGTTTCGAAAAAAAAGCGAACAGTTTGTCAGACGCGATGAAATTTTAAATCTCGGTTAGTTTTATCTAAGCAGATTATCTCTGGTAGTTTTAGTATCTGTAGCAGATTTTCGTGAACAGCTTTTGGAAGTTTTTGATTTTATTATTGATTTTTATTTTGATTTTGAAATTGGCGATACCTCGATCCGTGAAGCAATCGATTTGAGAACTTTCTTTTAAATTTAAATTCTTTTAAATATTTTTAAGACAGAGTTTGCCCAAGATATTCATTATTGTTCAAAATCAGTCAACTGATATTATTTATTCAGAAAATAGAATACGAAAGCTGGTGCAAAATTTTAGAGATTTTCGTAATGATAGTAGTTTCTAATATATACGCAATGACATTTTGGACTCGCTTGATATTTCCGAACCATTCCAAAAAAGACAACAACATGATACATATCTCGAAAAACGAATAGGTATATCTTGAAATTTTGGATACCTACTAATATATGTAAATAGATACTCGTTTTTCGAATTTTGAAGATTTGCAAATTTTTGACCTCTTTTCCAAAGAATTTCCAAGATATTTATTATAACAAGTTAGGTACTTAAAAATTATGCCGATCCAAATATTTTCAGACAGTGGGATAAGTTACAAAATATGTATGTATAATTCTATGTAGTAAGTACTGCAATTCATTATAACAAACTGTTCATCAATTATCTTATCACCACTACCACCAATTTCTGCCTCAAATAAACGGGATTTATCTTGTCTCAAAAGAATCAACACGTATGGTCGAGACACTATGAAACAAGAGAGAATGGCAAGTACATCAAATAAAAAAAACAAAAAATAACAAAATCTCCTATGATGATTTAAGCCTTTTAGTTTGATGGTATACCTATATGAGGAGACAAAAAACCTTGCCGACCCTGTCTCCAAGGCCACGAGCCGCCACTGATTGGAAGATGTCACTAATACTAGGTACCCACATTCCACATACAAAAAAGGAGATAAGAGAGAATGCAATAACTACCAAGGATTGACGTTTGCTATCTACAAATCTACATGTATGAATCTCTTAGAAAAGATAATAAATAAACGATTAAGAATAATAACAGACCACACATTAGACGAAGCCCAAAGTGGAACCATCAGTGGGAAGACCACGAAAACGATGGAACGGCAATTTACTGGGGGCACATTGAAAAACAGACATAGTTAGTTATGTCTACAAAAACAAATGAAGAAGAAAGAGCAAAATTATTAATGTATATGGAGTCTAACTTTAAACTGCAGACTATATTATTCATAAATAGGTATAAAACTAATTTCATTGTTGCAAAACATGAAGATAATGGGGGATATATTATGTCCCACACGTATTTCATACGAGTCATTTTCGGTAGGTATTCACATGCAGGAGAGACTTAGACAAGACAAACAACAAACTACATGCTGCATGAGAGAAGCCCATTTTTTTTAAATATGTTTATTTAGACGTTTCGTTCGATTTCCTCGATATTTCTTTCGGTTACATGAAAACAACTTTTAACTAATAGGGGAGTGCAATTAGAACGAAAACATGCATTGTTTCGGAAAAATTCAAACAAGCTTATATTTTTCTAAAACTTTTTTTGTTAGTTTATATACTTGTTAAAGTAAAAAGTTCTACTCGCAGATTTGGCCGCTAATTGTTTAAACAATAACAATTGTTTTGTAAAAATAATCTTAAAAATATCGTTAAATTCATCATTTTACTTTGATCAAATATGTTTCTATTTTGTTTTTGATTATACTGAATCCGAATATGGCATTGCAATTTGAAAATTCTTATACAGAAGCTCTTATACAGTGTGTCTGCGTAGCTAGGAACCACAGGGAAAACATTTTTATTATCAATCTTACGAAAAAAAGTTATTCTTAATAAAATGTTCTGGATAGTCAAAAATCTAAAACTCAACCATCAGATATTAAATTTTATCAATTTTATACGAGTTATGTCAAAAATATGAATTTCGAGTAAAGTACCTTTATATTCCAGAATATCAAAAAATGCTATTATGAAAAGTTGTTTGAAATTAGAAATTATGTCTAAATATACAATTACATCATTCTGATCAAAAAAATTTTTTCTCAATTTACGGATACTTATCATTTTATTTCAATTATGATAACTATTTTATTATCACTTTTACGAAAAAAAGTTATTCTTCATAAAATGCTCTCCCTGGTATAAAATCTAAGACACAATCATCAGATATCAAACTTTTTTAATTTTATACGAGGTATATAAAAAATATGAATTTTTCTTAAGAGTTAAGTGTCTTTATTATTCACAATATTTTAATTAGAAGGATGTAATTGAACACTAAAAAAAATTTTTTAATTCCAAACAACTTTTCTTAATAATACTTTTCGATATTGTGATATGTAAAGGTACTTTACTCTTGAGTGAAATTCATATTTTTTGACATACCTCGTATAACATTAATTAAATTTGATATTTGATGATTGCATCTTAGATTATATACGATGCAGAGTATTTTATAAAGAATAACTTTTTTTCGTAAAACTGATAATAAAAAAGTTATCAATAGGTTCCAAGTTACGCAGACATACTGTATAAGAGCTAAAAAAATTTTTTTTGCTGAACATTTATTATTGTTGAAGCTTATTATTAAATGTATTTGAGGTAAGTTTTACTAAAAAAAGTTTTGATCACTTTGTATAAACATATTTTTAGCTGTAATTTTCGGTTTTTGTATTACATTTTTGTTATCTTTCCTAATTTTCTTAAAAAGAAATAGTTTATTTCATTTCTAAAGTGAAATAATTTAGTGCATTTTAATGATTACATCCTAAGCTTTAAAAAAGCACTTATAAAACTGTAATAGATCTGTTCAAACTTGAGTAATCAATACCGTCTTAAAGTGGTGGTAATTCTATAAAACTACGAAGATTTCAAAAATTACATTTTTTGAGACGTCAAATCATTTGAATTAAATTTTTGGAATTTTTTTTGAATAAAACATCATTTAGTAAGATGCTTGAAAGGTAAGTTGTGCAAAATTGAGAGTTTTATAAGAAAAATTTTATTAGTTACACATTTTTAAATCATTTTTAAACAAAATTCATGTAAGGCTCACTTTCCGCCCACACCGTAGTTATGCCCATACATTTTATTTCTTTCTATTATAACTATAAGATAGCTTAATTATTTTTCGTTCATGTTCAATTTGTAAAATTTCATTTGGTCCATTAGTTAAAGAATTACATTAAAATAACTCAACCGTGCACTTCGCTGTACGTTAGTTTACAGTGCGCCTGTTTGTGAGAAGGGTGACTTTAGCGTTATATAAACAATTATAGAAGATACAGATTTAATTTTAGAAAATTCTTTTTATAAGGTTTTTTTTTGTAAAATTTTCTGAATTTTTCAATGGTGTCAGTTTTTTTCTAAAATTTATATTTTCGGAGTTATTTAAAAAAACATCTAATTTCGTAGTTCATTTGTTTAATAAAAAATGAAGCACCCACTTCTCGAGTAGAACTTTTTGATATGTTGTGTATGAAACATTTCTTAATGAAATTACAAAAAGTTCTATCTTGTTTGATTTTTTCCGAAATGAAAATCTATATGCACTCCCATATAAACAAAATTTATAATTTAATGTTTGGAAGTTTGGTTTAAGAGTTTGATATACGGGGACTATGAAGTACCTATAATTTGGAGTATGATAAGGAGTATGAATACTTGTGCATTGGAGGATAACAAAAAGACCTCATGTTAAAGACCTATATAACTACGTTAAAGCACTGCCATGACTACAAATATCTATATATTAATATTTCGCACGATGAAACATTACACAAAGCTATAAGAGAAAGATGTATGGCAGATAGAAAAGCCATCACAATTTTAAACAATATTTTATGGGACCAATCCCAAGTATCACTCTATACAGCTGCGAGGTACGGCCACTGAAAGAAAGAACATTGGCAACGCTGAGAGCAACGGAAATGGATTTTTGAAGAAGTGCAGCAAGAAATAATGGCAATCAAACGAACAGTCACAGATGACATCAACAACACAACTTATCTGGTTCGGACATATACAAAGAATGGATGAACAACTAATACCAAAAGAAATACTAAAATGACAACCAGAAGGAAAGAGAAAACGAGGTAGACCGAGAAAAAGTTGGAGCAAAGGAATAGACAAAGAGTTGAGATAAAGAATCACAGAAGATGACCTATGGAACAACCAACCGGACTAAGTGGCTATTGGAAATCGGAAAACAAAGGAGAATGTTATAAACTCACATGTAGTATTAAGTTGGATTTATTTAACAGATCTTCCAAAATTCTTACACAACTCACGAACTTATTTCTCCAAGAGAAAATGTCGAAACTTTAAAGAAATATTTTAAAGTATATGTTAACTTACATATTTAGAATATTTGTCCTGAATGGCATCTGTCATCAATCACTGTGTTTTCAACTGAACAACACGCCCCACTACTTATACATGTAGGTCAGAGTGTTAACCACGAACCTCTTTACCACTTTTTTTTTTCATCTTGCGTAGACAACACATGCACAACACAAGCAAAACCAATGCACCTCGCAAATTTCCAACTAATTGGTACTATCTCAAGTACTCTTAATATTTATTCGATTTACCACGCTTTTGGCCGTGTCTTTCCCGTATAAAAGACGAGCATGCACTGAATTACAACCCGCTATTTCGAAACGGCACAACTAAATCCAATATAATCATAATATAATGATAATGCTCTTTACTCAAATCCCTGGATTTAGTAGCTAACTAACTAATCGTCTTATGTGTGAATTTTGCCTCTTTTTCTAATCCGATTCCCCAGGATCAAAGTTGTGAGGCGGTTCAGTTCGGTCATAGTTATGTAGTTGTGTGTTTTGTTAGTTTGTTGGATATTTCATAGACGTGCCAATGTCGTACCGAAACTGTACAAATAAAGTTTTCAAACTGAGATTATGCAAATGTCAAATATTGGATCTTTGAATCAACGAATGAATAATGAGATTTTTTTCGTTTATTTATGACTACTATCGGGCCATAGTGGATCAATAAGCAATTTTAATCTATCCTAAATTACTATGATCAATATGATCATCATCTAGCCTTTTGAGTCCAAATTTCAACATATGCCTACCCTACTTTCTTCCACTTCTTTTGGTCCTGAGCTTCCTGCAGCCAATTTCCAGCGATCCTTTTGACGTCGTCTGTCCATCGTGTAGGTGGTTTACCTCTACTTCTTCTGTCTGCTCTTGGTCTCCACATAGTAATTTTTTGGGTATAATATAAATAGTGGTAGTATTTGTTTATAAAGTAAAAGCTTATAATAAATAATAAATGATGGTTTTGCTTGTTTTCGATTCAGAGGGTTGCACACCCGCTGGACAGGCTGTTTCTACCATTTCTCTTCAATTTGTTATGAGATGTCGCTGTATCGCGTCCTAATGGGGAATTTGAATTATCTTTCAGATTCCCTTTAAATTGATGGTCCAGCTATTTTTCGATTCAGAGGAGTGCACGCTAACGAACGCTGCTGAGGACGTCTGAAATGGTAGAAACAGCCTATCCAGCGGGTGTGTGCAACCCTCTGAATCGAAAACAAGCAAAACCATCATTTATTATTTTTATTTCCTTTACTCGGATTTGAGTACTGAAAGTTCCTCTTCTGTCCTTTTTTCCTAGACGAATGAAAGCGGAATGTGATGGTTTCCTATTCGTTTTCTATATTCGTCGTCTGCGGTCTTATTAATTGAAAAAGTCGCAGATTAAGGATGTACCAGAAAGAACTTTCAACACGAAAAGTCTCAGTTTTAAATTACTATTTACCATTTTAATTTTTTATTAAATTAGGAAATGGTTGAATGCTCGAATATATGAATTTTAAAAGTCAAAAGGCAGATATCGAGCACTGAATTTATTAAATCTTGCCCAAGTATACTTTCGCTATCTAGAGCATCCTCAGGGGCATTTCGTCAATAAAAGAAGGTATTCTCGAATGTCATTTAATTAAAATAAATAATTTGTTGGCAAACTTAAATTAACATCTAACTAAACACTGAACAAGGGACAAAACAGATAAATTAAAGTGCCAGTAGGTACTACATTTTGCAATATGGAGGCAGAATGAAGTATGAAGTAATGGAGTATTACTTTTCTTGACGGAAATGATCCAGTGATGGCTGACAGATGACAACTTGGTGAGAGAGTGACTGTGTAATATGTACAGTCACTACACATTGGGCTGCACATTCAAAAAAACTGTAAACGATCAAAGGCCTCAAGCAACACAAAACAGTATCAGTAGCAAACGGTGAAATGAGAGGTTATTAAAAAATTTTTTGTTAAATTATTTATTTGTATACAAATAAATAATTTAACAAAAAATTTTAACGGTGAAATGAGAAAACCTCTCATTTCACCGTTTGCTACTGATACTGTTTTGTCTTGCTTGAGGCCTTTGATCGTTTACAGTTTTTTTGAATGTGCAGCCCAATGTGTAGTGACTGTACATATCACACAGTCACAGTCTCACCAAGTTGTCATCTGTCAGCAATCACTGGATCATTTCCGTCAAGAAAAGTAATACTCCATTACTTCATACTTCATTCTGCCTCCATATTGCAAAATGTAGTACCTACTGGCACTTTAATTTATCTGTTTTGTCCCTTGTTCAGTGTTTAGTTAGATGTTAATTTAAGTTTGCCAACAAATTATTTATTTTAATTAAATGACATTCGAGGATACCTTCTTTTATTGACGAAGTAAGTCTAGAAACGTTTTTGTACTTTTTATCACATCACCTTCGATTTTTTGTCGAAGTGTCTAACTTTTTTCCTCTTCTACAATGGCGTTTTCTTTACTTATTTCAGATGCCCCTGAGGATGCTCTAGATAGCGAAAGTATACTTGGGCAAGATTTAATAAATTCAGTGTTCGATATCTGCCTTTTGACTTTTTTTTTAATTTTTATTAAATTGGTGGATTCTGCATCTGAGACTCTTCAATTTGTTAAAAGCTTATAGTCCAGGGCGCATATGTTTTGAGATTGACGTTGAGAGGTGACTCAAATTTTTTTGCAGAATTTGCTTGAAAATAACTCAAATAATAATATTTGAGTTATCCTCCCACTCAACATGGTCCAGAACATTGTTTAAAAAATCAAAATATCAAAATATGAAGGAAAAATTCGATTTTTTTATTGGTTTTTTGATTATAACTTTAAAACTATTCATTTCTGAGAAAAGTTGTACTGACATAAAAGTTGCATAATTAAATTTCCTACAATAGAAAATTGGTTAACAATTTAAAAAATAGTCACCCTTGTTGCAAAATAGCAATAATTGCGAAAAAAACCATACAAAAACAAGTATTCGCATTTTACGTTTTTCAACCATTTAAGCTACACTAACGACCTTCATATTTTACCCAGAAAAACTTTATGATATATTAAAACAACACTGTAAATTTCGTTAAGATAGGTTTAATAGATTTTGCAAAATAAATTTTGCAATCCAGCTTTCGCAAAAAAAAAATTCATTTTTTTTAAATGTTGCAGGACAAAAAATAAAGCAGATAGCCAGTTGATTTTTTTTTTGCTTATAGAAGTGTACTGTACCTTTCATTTGCAATTTGCAAAATTAAAATCGATTAATTACCACGGCGTCAGGAAATTTTTTAAATAAACATTAATTTTTGGTGTTACGCGCAGGGCAGCGATGTTCGATTCACCGATGTTGAATCGGTTGATTGATTTCCACAAAAATTTCTTCCAATCTTTATCTAATATATTATTTTTTTACTCTATATTTTGTTTTATTGTAATATTTTAATTCCACAAAAATCAAACTAATTTTATTATTGTTTGTGAAATATTGTTTAAACAATTGCATATGTTTAAAAATAATAAACTTTTATTCTCTAAGTTAAAATATATGAACAAACAAAGTTTTTGCTAAAACAAGTGTTATTTCAAAAGATAGAGTATGTGTTTTTATTTTGCAATAAACAAATTTATTATTTATATCGAAATGTAATAAAAATTAAAATGTATCAATCATTATCAAAGGTCATTGGAATGCCCAATCAGGGCAAACTATCCGCTGTCCTGCGCGTAGCACCAATAATTAATGTTTATTTAAAAAAATTCCTGACGCCGTGGTAGTTAATCGATTTTAATTTTGCAAATTTCAAATGAAAGTTACAGTACACTTCTATATGAAAAAAAAAAAATTCAACTTGCTATCTGCTTTATTTTCAGTCCTGTAACATTTTGAAAAAATGAATTTTTTTTACGAAAGCTGGATTGCAAAATTTATTTTGCAAAATCTATTAAACCGATCTTAATGAAATTTACAGTATTGTTTTACTGTATCATAAAATTTTTCTGGGTTAAATATGAATTTATTAGGTATAGCATAAATGGTTGAAAAACGTAAAATGCTAGTACTTGTCTTTGTATGGTTTTTTTCGCAATTATTGCTATTTTGCAACAAGGGTGACTATTTTTTAAACTTTTAACCAATTCTATGTTGTAGGAAATTTAATTGTGCAACTTTTATGTCTGTGCAATTTTTCTCGGAAATGAATACTTTTAAAGTTATAATCAAAAAAACGAAGAAAAAAATCGAATTTTTCCTTCATTTTTTGACATTTGAATTATTTAAACAATGTTCCGGACCTTTTTGAGAGGAAGGATAACTCAAATATTATTATTTGAATTATTTTCAAGCAATTTCTGCAAAATAATTTGAGTCACCTCTCAACGTCCAAATGTACTAATATTTTTACGGATGCTCCCTGGTCTATTGTATATAGGTAGAGAGGAGTTTTTTGTAAACATTCAATACATTTTTTTGTATCTTATACCAAAATTTTCCCTTTTTTCTTAAAGTGAACTTTCTAGCGTAGTTGTATAGGTATCTAACGTTATATCTATATATTGTTTATTTTAAATCATTTAAAGTCATCTAACACTAATATTAAAACACCACGAATCTATGACGTTTATTTATTTAACGGTACAAATCTATTAGACTCACTTCTAAAATTTAATTGCTCTTTTATAATATATTATTTTTCATTCTTCGAAATATTTCTAGAATGCAGTGGAAAGTCATGCAGTGGAAAGTCATGATGTAAAAATAGCTGTAAATCTCGATAAAATGCCGAAATTTTCGACTCAGGGCGAAGCAAGGGCTGGCGTAACATTGCCCCCTTCTTAGGAGATGGTTCCTCCTGGGAGTTATCGGGACTGCAACTGGAGACTGATATAGATAGGTAACTGGACCCTCTTTTACGAATTCAAGTTGTATAAAATAACAATGGTCGATTTTCGCTCTGCATTGGTCACCGTGAGGATTAGTACCTGGACTTCAGTGTTTATGAAAATTCCCTCCATCATATTTCGTATGCATCCTGCAATCCAATTGACAACATGATAGGGTTCTCGCTCTGCAGCACGCGCTCTCTCAGTTGAAATAATATTTCCCATACATCTTGATAGGTCTGTTGGTCATGAGCAGTATTTTTGTTATCAGATAGAGAAGGTAACGTTCCAAAGCTTTTCTAGGAGCTGGTAGTTTGGATTGAAGTTTTGCAACTCGACCAAACTTCCTTCGAAAGATGGACACCAATCCTTGTGCGTATTTAATACTGGCCATATCTAGGAGACATAATGCGCCATATGGAATTTGAGCAAAAAGGTGTGGAAGAATGGAAGAAGAAAAAATATTTGCTACGAAACATCAGAGATTGATCCCACACAACAGGACTTAATTCATCAAGCCCATAACAGAGAGAAATTTGCCATATTGATCGCCAACCTCAATAGAGAAGGCACTTAGGAGGAGGAGGTACCTAATGGTATGGGCCAGTGGGTAGGTAGTTACTTATTTGTGTAGGTACTATCATGGGTTATGGTGTACTATCATCGGTTTTCCTTTAGAATCTTGCTTATCCCGTAGACATCTTTAATCTTCTACATCTTTTACAATTCTAATTTTAGTGCACCTTTCTGGGTTAATCCGTTCTAGTTAATTCCGTTGATGTGGCAATCATAGTTGTTGTAATTAAAATAATAATTTTTTGCAATCATGCAATCATCTTTTATGGTAGTGTTTTTTTTTGTCTGCTATTAATTGTTCCAAATTTACTGAAAAGCTATAATAATATACTAAATAAAATATTTTTTTAATAATTTTCTAGATATATTATATCCTCGGTATTATTAAACAACTCTACTTATATCCCTATTACTTATGTTTAGATTGATGGATAGCTAAGGTTCTTACGATCAATTTCTATATTATATTCAACTGCACGTGTCACTTTTTTGTCTAATCCAACGCATAAATTATGCAAATCCGCTTAAATTTGCAAACACGCAACATAACACTTCTGGTGTCTAAATTTATTATAATGTTAGGTCATAACCATCAAATGCAATGTCAAACGTCAAGATTTGGCGGTATATGAAGTCGTAAGAGTGTGCTTTTTAAAATAAATTTAGTTACTCTTAGTATGATAAAATTGATCCAAATAATGGCATAACCCAGACATCCAAAGTGAAAGTTATCCTCCAACACCAAATTGTTCTATATGGTCCACATAATGTTCAGAAAAAAGTCACACCATTTTGAGCGTCGGGTTTGGGGAGGAGAGGGGGGAGAAATCGGTAAATTCGTAGTTTTTTAGGTTTTTCGTCAACATTTCTAAAACTATGCGGTTTAGCATGAATAACCTCCTATACAAAAATGTTCTACATTAAATTTGAAATAAAAAGGTCCTATACATAATCCTTCTAAAATGAACGGTTTCAAAGTTACCGAGGTAGTATAGTATAATTGGTCCAAAAAAGGCCTAACCCAGACATCCAAAGTAAAAGTTTTCCTCCAACGCCAAATTGTTCTATATGGTCCACATATTGTTAAGTAAAAAGTTATACCATTTTGAGCGTCCGGTTTGGGGGGGAGATGGGGGAGAAGTCGGTAAATTAGTAGTTGTTTTACGTTTTTCGTCATTATTTCTAAAATTATGCTTAAGCGTAAACAATGTTCTATACAAAAATGTTCTACATAAAATTTAAAACAAAAAAGGTTCTATACATACCTAATTGTTATAAAATCAACGGTTCCAGAGTTACGGAGGGTGAAAAGTGGAGGTTTTCGATACTTTTTATATTATTTGTGCAATTGATGATGATTTTGGTTGGTGAGGTTGATGTCTCTTCAAGGGCTTATCATCAACATACCATCGGCCACGGAAATAGCAAATTTTATTTACAAAAACCAATCCTGTTAAAGAAAATTTCTATAAATTGCCCAAAGAATATAAAAAGTATCGAAAACCTCCACTTTTCACCCTCCGTAACTCTGGAACCGTTGATTTTATAGCAATTATGTATAGGATCTTTTTTGTTTTAAATTCTATGTAGAACATTTTTGTATAGTACATTGTTTAGTAGCATTCATATATCAGATGCAGCATGATACTGGTTATAGACAGGGGTTAATATATAAACTGGCATGTATTATTTTCTGCAGAAAGATTAACCTCATTGATGACATGCTGACAAACAGAACCTTCCAGGTAATAATGGGAAAAAAGATGAACAGTCAGATAAAACTTGATCATGACCTTCCACAGCGTTCTGTTCTTGCACCTTTACTTTTCAGCCTCCATATTGCTAACATCCCTGGAACTTAATCTCGCAAAGTTTGGATATACTGACGACTGGCCCCTTGCAACAAGCCAACAAGCTTTAGAAACTACAGAAATCACTATCACGAATGACCTATCCCTCGTCAGCGAATACTTTAAGAAATGGAGAATACAACCAAGCACTACAAAAACTGAAGTATCAACTTTTCACCTAAACAATACACGAATAAAAAATTTTAATAACAAACTATTGAAACATAATAAATACACGAAATACCTTGGGGTTACTCTAGCTAGACTAGACAGAATGCTCATATTCAGAGAACATCTGATGAAAACAATAGTGAAACTAAAAACACATAACAATATAATACAGAAACTCTGCGGCAATACTTGATAACAGGCACAATTATGCCACCCCCACAATGTGGCTACCCATCCTTAGTAACCAACCTACGCCGCGAACATGTGTTGGTTAAAGAATACAACAAAATTAAAGATAGTCATCAACTTCTAGTCTACAACGACATTCCCGATATTCTTGGAAACCATTTCTGATCTAGGCTACCTTTCCTGAAATCCGTTCAAGCGCTACATCCTACATCACTCCAATTTTGACTCCAATGGAGAAAAGGAACGGGAAAGTATGACAGATACGCATTACTACAGCTTGTGTGCCAGTTTCTTATTGTCTTGTAGTTATCTTATACCTCATGTGTCTCGTCTGACAAGTACTTCAAGTAAGCGGTTTTCTTTTCTTTACATTTCTCCTTCACTTATGTACAAAACCATTGCTTGCCTTTATTTTATTTTATATTGTTTTGGCCAAGTTCCATGAACTACTAGTTCATGGAACTTCTTGGCCAAAACAATATAAGGGACTGTCCATTAATCACGTGAGGCTCGAAAGGGGGGGGGGTGGGGTCCATAAAAACTACCAGTATTTACACTAACAAAATATTACATCTACTTGGTGAACATGGTAGATTATGAATCACATACGCATGCTTCAACTTCATCTCTTTTATCGCCGACACCAATTATCATCCGATAAATCATAAAACTCATTTTATTCACTAGCGCATTCCGTTGCTTCGTCTATGAATCGAATTACGAACATTCTCGGAATTTGGAATATCCATCTAATCCTCAGAGATTTATGGGGATTTTCTATATTATTGTTTTCATGACCTCATGTATGTCGTTGATCCAATGTCTAGCGGCTTCTCGCTCCTGGTGTTACGTAATGAGAAATTTTTTCGTAGATTAGGCATATTTTGGTTAGTTTATTATGACACGGTTGTTGAAATTTCGTGGTTTGGAATGTAAGGTTGAAGGTTTAGATAGGTACTTATAAGAAAAGAAAAGATGCGTTTGGAGATGACAGAACTTCATCATCTCTTTATAAATCGAATTACTGTTTTACCACATACATATTACAAGAACATACTCTTCAATACATTTTAAACATAATGCACAAATTTTATAAAATAGACACTTAAATGCAACGAAGCTTAATATGTAGAAAGTCTTGAAAGGTCCACAATTTTCTGTTATTCATCCATGTGTTGCAAAATGAGACAGAATTAGTTCAGTGGAGAAAATGTCTCAATATTAACCAAACCACTAAAAAGAAGAATATGGAGTACTATGTAAAATTTAATTGGAAAGGTCTAAAAAAATTTAACAGAACATAAGCAAAAAGAAAATATAAGCTGTAAAAATTAAAAAAAAAATGATGACTATAATTATCCTACCAGCGAATGGGGGAAATCCAAATGTTCAGCATTAAAGACCTAATAACAAAAGGATCTTATACCAAATTAACAAAGGATCAAACGAAGCCTTTAGAAAACAGGATATATATGTGTACTTAATTGCTGGAAATGTGTACTTAAATCAACAAGGGATCTTTGCATAAAACATATATTCCTTTTTAATAGAATTTCAAACCTCGAAGAATAGCATCCCGCTCAGCTGAATATTAATGAATCCCTTAGTTCGATTGCAGAACTATACAGATTTTTATTTAAGTTTAAGAAATTATCTAATAAATTATAAAAAAAAATTATCTGATAATTTATTATTTGAAGACGCTTGTTGAAGAAAAAGACACGTCATTTTTATGGAGTACCGAAAGTTCATAAAGCAAATACATCACTTAGACCTATTTGTAGTAGGTATGTACCATGAATTCTACTTGTAGTGAATTATCAAAATTTTTATTCAATATTATACAATCATTTCTTCTTCTTCAGGTGCCATCTCCGCTACGGAGGTTGGCAATCATCATAGCTATTTTAATTTTTGAGGCAGTAGCTCTAAATAGTTGTTTTGAGCTGCATCCAAACCATTCTCGCAGGTCAACAATCATTTGCAAATATGTAATAGATACTGAGACATTTTTAAACCTTGCACATTTTTTTAGTAAATTATCGAATATTGTATAATAGAAAATTTAAATGCAAACAAACATCCTTTCAAAATTCTTCTAGTTTCTTCTTGATATGTACATACCAAACTTTGATAGAGATTAAGCCTGAAATGAAATATTTAGCAAGGAATGCTAGAGGGTTCAACACAAAATATTAATAAACACACGGTAGAAATTCAGATTTTGAATAAAACGAAAACATTATCACTTTTGCAAAAAAATCTATCTACTAAAAAAAAACAGAAACCAATACTTGATCTCTATCAAAGTTTGGTATCAAGAAGAAACATATGAATTTGGACAGAATGTTTGTTTGGAAGAAATGAAATTAATAACTTATTCAGGGATTGCAGAAACTCAAAAAAATATTGAAGCAAGAGCTGGGGAGAGTGTCCCAGTTGAAGTTGTTATTGAACTTCAATCGAAAATATTCCCAAAATTTTGACAGAAATTTGTAAAATATAAAATCTATTCTAAGATTTACAATAAGAATGAGTGTGTATGAAATAGCGATTGAATTGAAGTTACTTTGAGTGTATATTTGTAAAGTAGGTGTAAATATTGGATATAATTAAAGTCAAATCATTAATCAGTTCAATAATATATTAAAAAAGTGGGGGAAAGTGGTGGGATCAAACGCCCACATTTTTAAAAACATTTTTGGATTGCTTCTACTCCATTCATCACTGGAACCACTAGCACAGCTAATCAAGAACCCATGATATGTAGAAAGTGAAGACTCACCTTTGTTGTTACAAAAAAAAAGCAGTGGCAGAGAGCTCAGAAGAAAAGATATCGTTGGCACAATGAAAAGTCAATATATATCACCACTCCATCTATTTGTTCACTTAGTCAAACACAATGCCGTGCTAAGCTTCAGTACTTAGTGTAGATAAAACCCGAGTTTAAGCTCAAATCGGTTTACTAACTATATACAGGCTTTTAATATGAAAGCTGTATTAAATTCTTTCCAAATTATTATAGTTTATTCGTGATACTTATGTATCAAATTTTGATATAGATCAAGCACTGGAATAAAATATTTACCAAAATATTAACAAACATACGCTAGAAATTCAGTTTTTCAAAAGAAATGATTATCTCTTTTTCATAAAAATCTAAAAGAAAAACAGAAACAGTGATTGATCTCTATCAAAGTTTAGTACGTATCCAAATAATTTGAAAGAAGTTGGAAAAAATGTTTGTTTGGTAGAAATTAAATTAATAACTTATTCAAGCATTGCTCAAAAACCTAAAGATATTGAAGCAGGATCAGGGGAGCTTGTCCCAGTGGAAGTTTTTATTGAAATGCAAGCTTCAATCGAAAATATTCCCAAAATTTTGACAGAAATTTGTAAAATACAAAATCTATTATAAGATTTACAATATTATGAATGAATATGAAATAGCTATTGAATTGAAGTTACTTTGAGTCTATATTTGTCAAGTAGGTGTAAATATTGGAGATAATTAAAGTTAAATCATTAATCAGTTCAATAATCTATTAAAAAAGTGGGGGAAAGTGGTGGGATCGAACGCCCACGTCTTTAAAAACATTTTTGGATCGCTCCTACTCCATTCATCACTGGAACCACTAATACAGCTAATCAAAAACCCATGATATATAGAAAGTGAAGACTCACCTTTGTTGTTACAAAAAAAAGCAGTGGCAGAGAGCTCAGAAGAAAAGATATCGTTGGCACAATGAAAAGTCAATATATATCACCACTCCATCTATTTGTTCACTTAGTCAAACACAATGCCGTGCTAAGCTTCAGTACTTAGTGTAGATAAAACCCGAGTTTAAGCTCAAATCGGTTTACTAACTATATACACGCTCCTAATACGAAAGCTGTATTAAATAAGTAGAATTGATCCTCACTTTTCGTGGCTCGCAACATAAGCCACGCCCCGCCCCCCTGGCGGCGGGTATGTGTCGGGGAAGCTCGGCCTGTTGTGCCGCTGCCGCCGGTGGCGAGGTGCACCGATGCCGAGCGAGGCTGCCGCCTTTCGACGCTTCGCGGCGAGCGTCGGTCGGAGAAATGACGAGCGTCGGAAAGCGATATGACAAAACTTCACAGACCCTACTATTCAAACGTTTCTAGCAGTTAATATAGTTTTCCAAATATTGGTCATCCAATTGAAGACCTTAATGCCACATAATGATAAGCCACAAAATAAGAAAGCTTAAATGTTAAGGTTTAAAAAAATCCCAAAAATATTCATTCAACTTATAGATATAGAAAACCAAACCATATAGTCCTGTCGCCAGTGGGGGTACAACGGCCTCCTTAATTCAGATGGACTTAACCAAGTTTTTTTTATGTATTTTGACCCGTAGAACACGAATTTTTTGGGTAACATTCGATCCGGATGTCGATAAGATTGTTATAAACAAAGAACTTGAGGAATCACATACCAGCGATTTTTTGCAAAACAAAACATTTTTTGTATTTTTTGGGTCATTCTAAGCAAAAAATGTTTTTACAAATTTTTTCGTAGGATGCATAGTTTTCGACATAAACGCGGTTGAACTTTCAAAATATCAAAAAATTGCAATTTTTTAACCCGAATAACTTTTGATTGAAAAATAAAATAGCAATTCTGCTTACCGAATTTGACAGTTCAAGTCAAATTTTATCGGTTTTGATTACTTTAATTGCTAAAAATTAATTTTTTTATTATTAAATAAAGCTATAAACACATAGTGATTGAATGATGTTTTCAATGCATTTCTCATTTGAAATCGAACGAGTAGGCGCGCATACAGACAATTTCTACGTAGATTACGTACATTAAAACGCATGCATTGGGCACGGGAAACACTATGTGTTTATGTCTTTGTTTAACAAATAAAAACTTAATTTTTAGCGATGCAAATAATCAAAACCGATAGAATTTGACTTGAACTTTCAAATGCAGTAAGCAGAATTGCTATTTTATTTTTTAATCAAGAGTTATTCGGGTTCAAAAATTGCACTTTTTCGTTTTCTTGAAAGTTCAACCGCGTTTATCTCGAAAACTATGCATCCTACGAAAAAACTTGTAAGACCATTTTTTGCTGAGAATCACCCAAAAAATACAAAAAAACGTTTTGTGTTGCGAAAAATCGCTGTTATGTAATTCCTCAAGTTCTTTGTTTATAACAACCTTATCGACATCCGGATCAACTGCTACCCAAAAAATTCGTGTTCTACGGATCAAAATACATAAAAAAACTTGGGTAAGTCCATCTGAATTAAGGAGGCCTTTGTACCCCCCTGGCGACAGGACTAATAACTCTCGTTATTTGATTGGAGTAATCATTAAAATTAATAAGCATTTATTATTTTACCAAAAAAACACATATTTGTAAGAAAAATTTAAAGAAACATAATATTACATTAAAAAAGTGTTTTAATTAAGGAAATTTCATTTTTATTTTTATCTCAATAACAAAATGCCTTAAAAATCATATTTTTCTTCCAAAAACTTGAATATTTCCCAATTTAAAATTAAAGCCCATAGTTTGGTAAACACAGTATCATTCTGACTTGTGACAAGAAGGTGCGCTAGTTTCCGGTGAAAAACATTAAAAAAAGTATTAATTCTCAAAGCGACCATATAGCACCAGTATGTTTTAAAACGCTTCTTTCGGGAAAAAGTGTCGTAAATCAAATTTTTGGAGTAAAACTGTGTTATTTCGAATCAAAATGTTATTTATAGTTGTTATTTTCCTTTAACATACATACATAATACATACATATTTTGAATTGTTACAGTTTAGAACAGAATGTGCGACAGGATCTAATATTAAATAATCTTAAATGTTTCTATCATTTAATATCATTTCTCAAACGTTTGTTCATACAATTCATTGTTTTTCGACTATTTTAAAAGGTTAAATTAACAGCCTGTTTTGTTTTCTATTCGGTCCATTCGTTCATATAACAATTTGCTGACATAAAATCATTATGCAATTTACTTTTTTAGTTGGAACCAAACGACGATGTTATATTGAAATTAAGTTTATTTGAGGTTTCTATTTCCACTTCGGAAATCGTTATCAAAATACAAAACATTGATAGATTAAACAAATTTTGTTTTGGTTGCTCGGTAAAATTTTTAAATAAAAGCAGTTTAAATCAAAATGTCAAATAAACTTGCTTTCAAAGTAAAATTGCGGCTTATTCCCAATAAAAATAGTAGGTAAATTGTATTGAGATGCCACAAGAAAATGGCTTCAGAACAATATTAAAAAAATCCTTAATGGAGCCAAAATTACTTCATCTAAAGAAAATTATTTTTCGCAGGCCAAACATATATAAATATATTTCACTGAAAAGTTATTATCTTGTGCCTATTATAATCATCCCCAGGTCTTCTTTATTCTTCTTTTCCCACCCTTTCCTGATACGTACAAATCAGGAATTCTTCATTTTAGGTGATTAACATTTAGACGTTGAACATGTTTGAATCAGAATTGTACCAGATTTGTTATGTATCTATTGTGTCTTTTCAAAATTTATGTTAAAACCAATTTTCTTCTAACTTAGTAATCATAAGGTTTGTTCCAACATAACCAGAAACCGTCCATGTAACGATCACCGTCCTGCGCAGTACCACGGAATGTATTATTTCGTTCCCATGGAATAAAAAAATAAAAATAAAAATAAAAATAAAAACATTTATTGCCATTAATAATTACAGATTATAAACTTAAGATATTTTAGCCTTCTTTCTTCATGGATGTTCCGCGTAGCACCATCCCCTCTTGGCTGTCTCCTTGGTCGGTTCTTGGTCCTGGCTGTGGGTGGCGTCCTCGTCTTCTTCTGTAGGCACTTTTTTCCGGCTAAGTGCCTACTTCCCTGGTCCGGTTCTTATCTTAGTTGTTGATCGCCCAGTCGATCAGTCGGTGTTTTTCTCGAAACATCCTCTGGGCCTGGTTGTCTGCGAGGATGTTTCTGGTTTTCCTGAGTCTTCTGGTGGCTGTGTTGAAGAAGTGCCTGGTCCTGTTCACGGCGACTTCTCTAAGTGGGGTGTATTGCAGTCTGTCCTTGATTGTCTCGTTGCTGATCCGGTCCTGCCATGATGATCCCTCGATGAGTCTGTAGCATGATGTTTCGGTCCTTTCCAGTCTTCTCCAATTGGTTTCGGCCGTGGAACTCCAGATTGGTGCGGCATACAACATCACTGGTCGTACGTATGCCTGGTACAGTTGTATCTTCTTTTTCCTGGAAAGTGGAGATGTCCTGTAAATAAAAGGTTGTATCAGTCTTTTTACCTGAGCTGCCCTGGATTTAATTTGCTTTGTATGCGTATGAAATGTCAGCCCCTTATCCAGGTGGACGCCTAGGTATTTGATGGATGGGCTGGCCTGGATGATGTTGTCTCTCATTGTTAGTGGTGGAGCTGGCAGGTTGTTCTTCGTGAAGATGGTGTACTGCGTCTTTTCCCTGTTGATCCTTATTTTCCATTTGTCCGTGAATTGGTGGATCCTTTCTAGGTGGTCTTCTAATCTTTCGATTATCCTCCCCTCGTCCTTTCCTGATGTATAAATGGCTGTATCATCCGCATACAAAGCAGTATTAGTTCTGGCGTCCGTTGGCATATCTGAAACGAAAATATTATATAAAGCTGGGGATAAAATGCTGCCTTGTGGCATCCCCTCCTGGACTTCTTGCATCCTAGACATCTTTCTGTCGGCAGAGACCTGAAATGTTCTATTACTAAGGTAACTGTTACAAATATTAGTAATGTAATGAGGTAAACCAGCCCTGTTCATCTTGAAGATTAGTGCTTTTTTCCAGACTGTGTCGTAGGCTTTCTCGATGTCCAAGATGGCCATTGCTGTTTTGTTGTTCCTGTTGAACTGGATTTTGGCGTCGCTGACTACTCTGGCTAGTTGTAGTTCGCAGTTCCTTCCTTTTCGGAATCCAAATTGGTCGTCTTGGATAACTCTTCTTCTTTCTGCGTGTTTCATCAGTCGCTTGAAAATGATCTTCTCCAGTATTTTCCCCAATGGTTCCAGGAGGGATATTGGCCTGTAGTTTTCTGGTCTTCTTCCATCCTTCTTTGGCTTTAGGAGAGGTATCGTCTTGGCATGCTTCCAGTTGTTCGGGAAGTGGGCTTTTTGCAGACAGAACCGGAAGATGTAGAACAGTTGGACCATCATCTTCCTTGGTAGTTCCTTGAGGACTATGTTGTGAATTCCTTCTTGGCCTGGGGCTCTGGAACCTTTGAGCTTTTTAATGATTTTGATGACTTCCTGTGGGTGTAGTTGGTCTTCATCTTCAAGTTGGAACTCGTCTCTTGCTGTGATTCTCTCGTACTCTCTGTTGACTTGACGGATGGTCCTCGGGTCCGACATTTCCCTGTTCTGTCCATGGATGGCGGCTAGCCTTCTAGCTATGGCGTCTACCTTTCCTTGTGCTTCGAAGTGGATTCCCTCTTCGTCTATGATTTGTGGCATTCTCTGTTTTCCTCTCTTCTTGGATTTGATCATCTTCCATACGTTGCCGTGGTTTTCTTCTGCTTTTCGGATGAGGCTGTGCCACTTTGCTTCGTTGAGGGTGCTGAGTCGTAGTCTTATCTCCGTTGATAGTTCGTCAGCATATGTCTTGTATTCTTCCCTCCTGGTTCTTTGGTAGGTTCGTCTGGCTCTGTTTCTGTCTTTGATGATGTCCTGGACTTCAGCTGGTACGACTATCCCTTTGTGGTTGGTCCTTTCCTTTGGGATGTGGTCTTCCATGGCTTGTTTGATCCTTCTGGTGATGTCTTCTACCGTTCCTTCTATGTCTTCCGTGGTTTCGAAGTCTCTCTTCATCTGGAATTGGTTGAGTTGTTGTCTGTAGTTGGTCCAGTTTGCTTCTTTCCATTTCCATCTTTCTTCTGGTTCTACTGTTGGGAGGTCCACCGTTGTCGTCAGGGTTCCGGTGACTGGTTTGTGGTCCGAGCTGCACTCGTAGTGGGTCCTGGTGTCCTCTATAATGGCCTCCTTGGTGATGAAGAGGTCCAGGGTGTTGTCTCGTTGTCCTCTGATTGGATTTATTCTGGTTGGTTCATCTGGTGCGAAGATCATCCATTCTCTGTCTTCGCAATGTCTTAATAGTGCTTCTCCTTGGCGGTTGGATTCTGGGCATCCCCATGCTGTGTGGTGGCAGTTGAAGTCTCCGGCTAGCACTACACTCTCTGAGGTATTCATTAAAGCAACTAATTCTCCAAGATCTGGTAACTCAATCTGACGCTTCCTATAGCAAGAGAAAATATTAGTATCACCTATTCTAACACCAACATTTTCAAAATTGTGAGATACAACCTCTACCTGATACCATACCAGGCTATTTCTGATGTAAATAGCTACTCCTCTATCGGTGTGAGCATCCCTCTTTCCAAATCCCTCGTAGTTGGTAATCCTAGGGAGCTGAGTTGTCGTCATGTAGTTTGTTTCTGACAGGCAGATGACATCTGGTTGGAGTCGGATAACCACTTCCCTCAATTCGTTGATTCTTAGCTTCAGGGACGCTATGTTGAACTGCAGGATCTTCAACTTCTTATGGGGCATTGTAGAGAGCTTCGTATTTGGCGAAGATGGCTCCTCGCGTCCTTAGGTCCTTGTTGCATCTTAGCTCGTCCCTCATGGCGGTCAGCAGCTGGATCATCCTGTCGTAATCAACCATGTCGTTGATTTCAGCCCATAGGTCGTTGATTTGGTCCATCTTGGATGGTTGGCTTCCTGATGTCTTCGGTTGGTTCGTCCTCGGTGGGTTGAAGGGCATCCTGGTCTGCTGTGGTACACTCCTTGACGCCTGGGCATAGGACATCCCTCCTGCTGATGTTCTGTGGACTGAGGGGTGGACTGGTCTTGGGGCTTGTGGCACTGGAATGCTCCTTTGGTTCCTCTTTACCTGAGAATCAAGAAAGTCGATGTGCTTGGGGCACATCGAATAATTACTAGTGTGGTTACCTCCACAGTTGCAGCATACCACCGTATTGACCACGTTCTTGGGAAGTGGGCAATCCCTTGTAGCATGTCCTCTGGCGCACTTCATACATCTTGGTGCTCTGAAACAGTTCCTGGCGCTATGTCCGAAATTTTGGCAGTTGAAGCACTGCGTAGCTCTGGATGGTCTGCTGTAGGAGTCCCATCTGACTCTCACGTTCTGGACTCCTGTGATCCTTTTCACCTCTTTGATGTCCTGGTCCTTGGGCATCTGTAGTAGGTATGACACTCCTGTACCTCCTTTTTTGGGCTTCATGGCTGTGACCGTGGCTTCGATCCCTTCTGCTTTTAGTTCAGCCTCCATCTCTGCTGTATCCATGTTGGGGGCTGCTCTCATGACGATCTTCTTCTTGATTTCTTCTCTCCTGGCGAAGGTGTGGAATGGTTCCTGCTTCTGTTTGAGTCCTTCCTGGAGCTTTTTGAAGTCATCTAGGCTGTAGGTGTAGACCCTTGTCGTTTTTCCAGCAGGTGCAATCTGGAATTGCTTGTGCCCTAGAATAGTAGAAATATTTGATACAACATTCTTAAACTCGCCTATGTTACCTTCAAGGATTACGGGAGGAATCCTTTCTTTCTTCACCACTTTCGTGGTTGGGTCCTCGTTTCCGCTATTCCTTTGGTCTGGTTTGGCCAACCTCTCGAACCTGTTGCTTGTGGGCACCGTCGATGTTCCTGGTTGTTGTTCGTCGGGTTTCTGGGTCCTGACCTTCTTTACTGGTACCTCTATCATCGGTTCATTACTGGTAGTGTCCATTTCGTCCCTGTCTTCGCTGGTGTCCCTGGTTTTCCTTTCTATGCTCTGTGCCCTCATCTTGTATGTTTGCAAGGTAATTCTTTTCTTGTCCTGAGTTGGTTTGCTGGTCTTACTAAATGGCTTCTTTTTGTGGACCTTGTTTGTAACGAACTTCGTCAACTTCGTGATAATTTTTTCTTTCAAAATTGGATCTGAAACATTCCTTAATTTTGGTTTAGATAATGTAGTTTCTGCATTAGTCTTGAAAAAGACTAAAGAAGAAATATCTGAAACGGTTTTCACCGCTTCCACTGATTCTACACTCGTTTTTTCGTTTTCTGACAGTGCAACTATCCGTCCGCCAAAAGACTTAGGAAAATTCCACCGCAAAATTCAAAAGTATACACGTCAAACGTGGAGGTTGCCCACCAAATTCTCAGAGTATACTGTTCCCATGGAACCCATGGAACGTTAATTAAATAGTAACGTGATCGTTACATGACGGTTATTCGTTGTGTTGGAACCAGGGGCGGCCCGTCGGGGTAGGCAAGGTAGGCGCCGCCTACCCTCTTCAAATGTAGTACAATAATATACTACAAACCACGATGTTATATTGAAATTAAGTTTATTTGAGGTTTCTATTTCCACTTCGGAAATCGTTATCAAAATACAAAACATTGATAGATTAAATAAATTTTGTTTTGGTTGCTTGGTAAAATTTTTAAATAAAAGCAGTTTAAATCAAAATGTCAAATAAATTTCCTTTCAAAGTAAAATTGCGGCTTATTCCCAATAAAAATAGTAGGTAAATTGTATTAAGATGCCACAAGAAAATGGCTTAAGAACAATATTGAAAAAATCCTTAACCTTTAACTACACGCGCTGGCGTACTTTGTACGCCAGATATAAGAATTCTACTGGAAATATATTTAAAAATTTAATTTTTGACCTTGCTTATTTTTCTAACCTATCACTGGAATGTGCTTTACAATTTGGTTTTAGTTTCGTTATAATCGGCGTTCTGGAAAGATCGTAATTTACATTTTATTATTTGTTGTATTTGGTGGACAATATACCCCAGGATTATATTACTATAAGTCGTAATATAAGTACATATTTTAATTGTTTTTTAGTCATTATGGCAAAAAATATATTTTTCTTTGGAAACAATACTTTTTCTCCTGTAAAAAATCACATTTAAAAAAATTTTTTATTAGTAATTTTATTTATCATGGAATCCAGTTATTCCATGATTCCAGTTATAAATCCCAATTGACTTACTGAAAAGGAACTCCAAGTATTCACTGATGCCGAATAAGGCTTATAACAAACAACTAAGTGTATTTTTTCAAAAAAAATTAAACAAAATCCGCTGTTTTTAAGTGTATTTTCTTGTGGCGTACAAAGTACGCCACGCGTGTAGTTATGTTATAACGTGATGCGCGGGTAGTTAAAGGTTAATGGAGCCAAAATTACTTCATCTAAAGAAAATTATTTTTCGCAGGCCAAACATATATAAATATATTTCACTGAAAAGTTATTATCTTGTGCCTATTATAATCATCCCCAGGTCTTCTTTATTCTTCTTTTCCCACCCTTTCCTGATACGTACAAATCAGGAATTCTTCATTTTAGGTGATTAACATTTAGACGTTGAACATGTTTGAATCAGAATTGTACCAGATTTGTTATGTATCTATTGTGTCTGTTCAAAATTTATGTTAAAACCAATTTTCTTCTAACTTAGTAATCATAAGGTTTGTTCCAACATAACCAGAAACCGTCCATGTAACGATCACCGTCCTGCGCAGTACCACGGAATGTATTATTTCGTTCCCATGGAACCCATGGAACGTTAATTAAATAGTAACGTGATCGTTACATGACGGTTATTCGTTGTGTTGGAACCAGGGGCGGCCCGTCGGGGTAGGCAAGGTAGGCGCCGCCTACCCTCTTCAAATGTAGTACAATAATATAAATTATTAATATAAATTACTTATTTCAAAATTGTAATTTATAAATTTTGCAAAAGTTATCCAAATTATTTTTAAAAATATCCAAAAAATTTTCTCCGTAGTTATAATTATTGTATGCAGGCACTTGAAAACGTAGCCTGAAATAGAACGACGCGACGCCAACACCGAATTGACGTGCGATCTCTCTCTGTTTACGCGAGCAGGCCTGCTGCAGGTCTCGCGTATTCTACGATTTTGAAAGGGCGCATAGGCACAGAGTCTTATAGCCGGACCACAGTATATAGAGGTTACACAGTAAAACCACTCCTCTGTCGGCGCTTTGATCTCAAGAAGTAATACCGGCAGTACGCAATTGGTAATTCACCAGTGGTGGATGCGGGTTATCCCTGTTAAAACCCGTACGTTTCTATGCGACTAGCAATGCAAGAGTGGGGCAAAAGCGACTAAGAACATTGCGCGGTCGCCATGCGCGACTACAGATTTTACTTCCAATTTTTCGGAGAGTGGTTCTACTGTCCCTCTTTATACTGTGGCCGGACCTCCAAAATTTTAGCAGTTGCTTCTCTTGTGTCTTGTGAAACTGTTTTAAATAATTTTGTTTTTTGATTTTGGCTGTTATTAGTAGGTTAAGTATTGAATAAAACTAGGTAGGACAAATTAAATTTGTTTATGAAAACTGAATAATAAACAGGTAAAGAGATCGGTCTATTGAAGGGCATTTTAATTTTATATTAATTTAGTAATAATTCACTAACGACAAATAAATCTGTGAATAGTTATTTGTCAGTCGTCCATTATATTTTATAGATATAGATAGAAGTGTTATTAGAATTTATAGATAATTAAAAATTTATAGCGAGGTTAATTGTTAACTTATCAATTTATTCGAAGAGTAAATTATTATTTGATACAAAAATAAAATAAGTAATATTTGACGTTGTTTAAACGTGGGTGTGTTAATTTTATTGGTGGAAAAACTTTAGTCATCGAATATGAATATTTTAAACGATGTAATATGCAGTTTGATCGAGACGCCTTATTCAAGGCGCCAAAATCAAGAAAGGTCAGAAATTATTTCAATGGGCCGGCCTTTATCAAATTTAACAATTTTATCCACAGATAAGACAAAAGACAATCGACCATTTTCGAGATCGTTTAAAACAATATGGTATGAAAATCATAAATGGCTAAGCGGAAGTTATTTTAAAAATTCACTTTTCTGTTGGCCTTGTCTGTTGCTCTCAAATTTGAAGCAAAATGTTTGGGTGAGTCAGGGATATTCAGATTTGAAAAATTTATCAGCTAGTGTAAAAAAACATGAATCTTCGAAAAAACATGTAAACAATTGCTTAGGTTTAAAACGGTTAGAAAAAAATAAACAAACTATTGACAGTGCTTTAGCTGGACAAATTTCTCTATCTAATAAGATATATAATGAAGAAGTTGAAAAAGATTGAAGAAGTTGAAGAAATTGATGTTACAATTCTGTTAGTAAAACAAGAACCTGCATTTCGCGGTCGTGATGAGAGCCATAATTCTTCAAACATGGGTAATTTTAAAGAAATTTTTAATTTAGTAGTTAAACGCGATCAGGAAATCCAGGATCATGTTAAAAAATAGAAGGGGTGTTCACGGGTTTGTCAAAAACAATACAAAATGATTTAATAGATTGCCTTGCCGATTACGTAAAAAATGAAATTTCAACAGAAATTAATGAAAGTCAATTTTTTTCTATACTAGCGGACTATACTACTGATATAACCGAAAAATCACAGTGTACTTTAACAATCCGTTTTGTTAAAAAAGTTGGTCAGGTAACAGAAAGATTTTTAGGGTTTTTTGATGTTAGCGAGAATAGATCTGCAGACGCTCTATATAGTTTAATTTCAAACGTTCTTGAGCCATATGATTACAAAAATAAATAAATTGCTCAATTTTACGATGGTGCAAGTGTAATGGCTGGCTCTTTAAACGGATTACAATCAAAAATTAAAGTAGATGCTCCAAAAGAAATTTTTACACATTGTTGCGCTCATAGATTACATTTAGTATTGCAAGACGGCTCAAAATGTATTACAAATTGTAGGATATTTTTTGTCGCCTACCCGAAGTATATATGTAGCCTACCCGCATACTGAGGTCGCGAGCCGCCACTGGTTGGAACAAACCTATAATTCCCAGTTCCCATCTCTTAAATTATCTGTTATCAGAGCAATATTGTCCTTAAATCGTAGGTAATGGAGCATTTCGCCGTCGACCTGGATTCCTTTTGCGTTTTATTCCAATTGGTTGAAAGCATATTCCAAAACTCCCGTATTAAATAGTTTGGGAGATAACGTGTCTCATTGTGTTATTCCTCTTTTGATTTTTATACGTTTTTTATCTGTGTAATCTTATTTTCTTGATTGCATTATAATATAGGTATGTTCGCGATCAGTTTGGAGTACAGGTAATTATCTATACGACCTTCTTCCAACATTCATTCCGCCGTTTCCGCTAGTTTCTATCGTATCGAATGTTTTGCGAAAGTCAACTGATGCTAGGACCAATGGTTGGTTGTATTCGATGGATTTTTCTATAGTCCCTTTTATGCAGTGGAGGTGGTCGTTACTGCCAAAGATTTTCCTAAAACCTGCCTGTTCCCTAGGTTGGTAAACATCTAATTTTGTTTTCAGTCGATTTGATATTATTCTTGTGAATATCTTGAGATCTATTGGATTGCCCTTTTTGTATAATAAAATGTTACTTACATGCACTGTGCCATCTTGTAGGTGTTTCACTTTGGTTCAGACATAAGTTGAACAGTTCCTTTATTTATATTCTCTAAAAGTCTGTCTCCTTCAATCTTTGCGACTTCAATAACGATATTATCTTCTTTTTTTGGCTTTATCTCTTTTAAATTTTCTTCATTGCATTCCTATATTTATTCTGTTGATATGTCATCAATTTCGATCATTTGTCGACTAATCTTTCTCCTGAGTTTTCTAACTTTTCAGTTAGTTGTTCTTCTGTATAATTCTTCTACTACTCTTAGTAATTTATCTCTGTTGGTGATGATATTTCTATCTTAATCTTCTCCTTAGGATAAAAGATTTTCTCTTGAGGAGATCAAAAGATGTACCTATAAACATAATAAATGATGGATCAGAAGTACAAAAGGTACCCCCGTTAAGATAGGCAATAATTGCCCTCACTCCCAGAATTCAACTTTTTTTATTTTTACGTTTTATGTGATTAAAAAATAAGACTCAGAGCAATTTTAAGATTCTGAGAGGGTTTCTAAAAGAGAATCTGTGGTGAGCACTCAATAAGAAAATAAATGGCTCAAGTTAAAGTTAAACCCAAAGGATAGGTACAAAGCTATCACAGGAAAGGTTAATGTATGTTAGTTCCTTATAGCACAACAGATGAAGAAGAATCAACCTTAATGATTTACCTGTATTTTTCATTTTGTTTTGTTCGGAGTATTAATTTTTAGTTCATCTCTCGTCATTTAATGTACAAATCTTAAGAGGATGGGTACGTATTTTCGGCTGCAATGCTATTCAAATGGGGATTCATTTTTTTCGAATCCTGAGAAAACTAATAAGTATTTTTGAAAAATTTAAACGCAGAATGAAAGATTACGTTATTAGCGAGGGCCGACAGTCTCTGAGAACTTCTATAATGTTTATTTTAATAAGAGACAGGGGTGAAAAACTAAGAGAAAATTTAGTGTGATTTTTAATTTCAAATATCTGATTCAAAATAAACTTTTTATTTATTCTAAGCTAAGGGACTTTCGGCCCTCGGTAATAATTTAGTCTTTCATTCTGCGTTTAAATTTTTCAAAAATATTTATTGGTTTTTTCAGGATTCTAAAAAAATGAACACAATATCGTGGTAATATTTTCCAAATCTATCTTTGTCTTACAAAGCACTCAGCCGAATAGAATATTGTCAGCATATTGTCAGTCAGACACTTACAATCAGTGACAATTTTAAATATTTGACATGGCATCGGGAATATTTTGAGTTGTTGGTTAAATACTATTGATATATAGTGTATTTGATAAATAATTGATTTAAGACGTGAACTTAATAAAAAGTTATTTATTGTGTATTATTTGTGGAAGATCCAAGCGGAGAATACATCAGGATAATAAATATATTCTGTGATCCAAGTATTTTGTTGTTAAAGATGTTCAAAATTGTAAGCGTTCCATAGTAACAATATATTATTAGAAAAACACTTTTCCTCTTTTCTCTATTGAGTATTAGTTTTTGTTGTACAAATAAATTATTACAATCACTGAATACATAGATAGTGGAAAAATTATCACATTTATTGTGAATTAATAATTTGCAATTATACAAAAATAACAGTTATCCAAGAACATTCAAAAGCCATCTCTTTAAGTTAATCAAGACATTTTCAAGTAGAATGACATTCTAGTAATGTTTACATATCCATACCAGTGTGAATTTTACTACACGTAATTTGCCGTGTAAAGACAGAAAAAGTAGGATAGCCGTAAAGTATTTGCGAATTATGTACCGATGCCCTTAATAAATAACTAATTTCGCCACAATGAAGAAAATGGCGAATGCGACAATATATTTACAACTTGTTCGCCATAATTTTAAATATTGAAGTTTGAAAATTAAGCATTTCTATTATTTATAAATTAATCCTTCCACATTCCTATCATTTGTGTTTTTCTTGTACTTTTATTCTCATTTTATTTTGTGTTGGAATGCCCTTTCTTGTATAATCCCCTACTCTTCTTCTGCCTTCTGCTCATACAACATAATATCATAATAAGTATGGATCTACATATATATGGTTGTCGTAGTCTTTCCGTAAATTCTTCCGGTTTTCCAATTTTAAAGAGAATAAGTTTTTCTCCATTCACAATTTCTGTAACTTTCCAGTTACGGTTTTAAAAGACTGTGCACTTGGTATAGTCTTCTTTGGTTTCTTCCACTTTTCATCCAGGGTTTGGACATGTTTTATCGTGTATCTTCTACTTGATTTTTATTTTTCTATTTTTGGGTATTGCATTTATGTAATTGTTTTTATTGCCGTTTTTATCAATTAAATAATATTTCCCACTGTGGATATTGAAGGTTCCGTTTGAATTTTTCTTCAAATACTAATTCACAAATAGTCAATTGCACTTAATAGCTCTTGCAGTTGGACTAGTAGATGATATTCCTGGGGAAGTGTGGAAAGCACTTGGAGAGACTGAAACAAGTTGACTAACGGATTAAAAGAATTTCTGATCTGCAGGTTCCTGGAAGGAATTGGAGAAGGAGACCAAAGAAGACCTGGGTGAGACGCTTAGGTAGGACATGTCAGTAAAGGGGAATTATGGAGAAATGTAACTAGGGAAGCCGACCCCGGATAGGGATAAAGCCAAAGATAACAATTATGATGATAAGGATTTGAATTTGTTTTTCATTGATCATTTCTTTAATGTAAAAGTTAGGATTTTAGAATACGGGATACCTACTTTGTTATACTCTCTATTTTTCGTTTAAAAACAGTACGAGACATTTATCAAAAAGGAACTAAATAAAAACGGACCGTGCAAGTTCAGAAAAGCGACACCTATTTCTACGCCTGAACCTTTATTCGCACTTTTAATTATATTGGCCAATCATATGGTCCTGGTTACTGGAAAATTGTCAAGGCCATAGGCCAAAAAAAATATAAGAAGAAAAAGTAAGTAATATTAAGGTTATGTTATTAAAAGGTAAACAATTGTATGTAGCAAATAAAATTAATTATTAAAATGCACTAAGTACTACAAGCAAAATACAATTAATTAAATTTACTTTTATATAATAATTACATATCATATCAATATTGTGGAGCAATATATAATTTTTCTTCTTCATTGACAGTAGATATGAAATATACGTCAATTTGACAATTTCAATTGACAAATTATTTAAGAAAGTTGCAAGATTTCTCCGCTATTCGCGCACGATTGTTTCCCATATCTCCTCCAAGTACTTGCACACGGCGAATACTAGAATAAAAAAAGAATGTGTGTGTACTTTGTACGCACGTAAGAAGTTATACTTCTACTACATATTATGTGATTTTTAAGACAATACCAAAAATTTAAAAAAATAAAAGAATAAAACGCACACAAACACATTGAAAAATGCCACAAAGAAAAAATGATTTCTGAACGATAATAATTGTTGGCAAAAATTTTAAATACGCATTTTCTGAAAAAAAAAATTATATAACAAATATACTTACAATCATAAATGCATAAAAAAAATAAAAAAATAAAAACTTGCATCGGGAATCGAACCCGTGAATTTCGGGGTGCTTTGATTCGTAATCGAAGCCTAGACTCACTCGTCCAATTCCACATTATTTGTCATGTGGAAAAATACGGTAACTGAACGTTTTACTGTTTGACAGTTGTCTTGAATATAATTAAATTATGTAGTTTAAATTTTGTGGAAGAAAATATTAAAATATAACAAAACAGTAAGAAAACAATATATTAGATGAAGATTGGTAGAACTTTTGTTGGTAATCAAATTAAGTATGTAAATCAAAGCATTACATACCTACTAGATAAATAAATCTACGCCAAAAAATCATAATTTTAAAATAAAAATCGGACCTAATTTGGGATTTCTCTCTAAAATCCCCATTCTTGAGAAAATAAATGTACAGTAGAGCGTCGATTATACGAACGTCGATCAACCGAACGACCGCTTATTCGAACTATCGACTCCCGCGTCCCGCACTCGAATACCGAGCAAGCGTTAGTAATTGACGCTTAAAATATCTTCAATTTTCTTCAATATTGTATCCAAAAATAATTATGTTGTTGCAAAGACTGCACTTTTTTGTTTAGTTGCTAGTTGTCATTATCAAGATATAAATAAATATGTAGGTATATAAATATGGCTTTTATTCAATTGTGGATAAATATGTATGACTATAAATATGTATCAATATATTGTAGTTCGATTATCCGAACAAATCGGTTTTCCGAACACCTACGTCCCCCAATTAGTTCGGATAATCGACGCTGTACTGTATTTCAACCTAATCCAAATGTATAATTACAATATGATTATAATAAAAACTACTTACCAAATTAGAATGAGTTTTCCTTGTCCAAAATAGTTCAAAAGTCCAAAAATATAGGTATATGAAAACTATTTAAAAAGGCAGTATAACTATTAACTAACTTTTGTTTGTTGTTTCTTTTCACACAAATTTTAAAACGCAACAACCATAAATAATCTAACTACAGCTGTGCCACAGCCGCCATATTGAATAATTTTTGACATGTCATTTGAACATCCAATCAGAACAAAGTTATAATGCGCATGCGCCGGGATCATAGGTTTTAACATATAAAAATTCACCCTCATATCGCCGGTAAAGAAGTATAACTTCAAAAACGATCTAGAATATGATCTTTAAATTAAATGATAATCACCAGATTGGTGATTACCTGACGACCTGACCTACCAGATATAAGAGTCCAGGTTTCAGATTGATTATTTTCAGATTCAGAAATTGTAATGAGGGTTTTGTAGGTTAATATTGTAGAAATAGAGTTGTAGAATAATAAAGTATTCTGTAGGTATTTCTAAAATTTACAGATAGGTATATCTATGCTGGAAAAATTTAAAGAACTGCCAAAACAACGAACTAAAATAAAGGGAGACATTGTACCAAGCGAAATAATGTCAAAGGGCCGATAATATAAAAACGTCTAAAAGCTAATTTGCCCCAACTTTCCTCTAACTAAAACACATAGAAAGAAGCTTTCTGATCCCAAGTCTCGTTTCTGAATACTCCCAACGAGCCATCATAAAACAAGAATTCTTTTATGCTACTATTTACTAAGTTATAAGATATATAGGACTACGAAGCACTATTACATAATACTTAAATGGAATCCTCCAATTTTCAATAAACCTCCAGCAATGTTCGATCATAAAAAGTTGATCATCGTCTAATAGACTGTAAGGCGAATATATCGGGTGTGGGGCTTTTTCACCACCGGTTGTCTGTAGTTAAATGAATGTTTACTGATGAAGATGTAGATACCGACATAGAGCTTTAGATCAACAGTAACTTTGTATATGAGGATTTTGTCTACTAAAGTTGGTTTTCTTACAACAGATAATAATTTGTAGTACCCTTCTTAGGACTTAAAGTTCTTAGTTCTTACAAAAAGTTCTTAGACTCTTCAGCGATGTCTGATAGGTAGGTACCTACATAGTCATTTTATTTATCTTAAATTAATCCTTTTCAGTTTTTTACTTTATCGTACTACATACGCAGTATGAGTATAATAAAGTTATAGGATCGTGCAAAAAATTTTTTTTCAGATTTCACTTTTTTTCGACGTTTTGAGTCCCCCTGAGTCTAAAAAGCAAATAAAAAAACGCTGGACGGAAGGGCCGCCCGAGAACTTTATCGTACCGATCTATTATCGTTATCGTACTAGATACTGGCATTTTATAAAAATAACAAAGTTACTCGTTATTTTGATATTTTAAAAACACCTTGTATACTTGAAAATATTTTATGGTTCTACGCATCATTAATTCCCGCATTTGAGAAAATGTTCGGGGACACACTATAGATTATTGCATAAATCAATAGAATATTAGTCATATTTTCATTTCAAATTAGTCCATTTTTCTGAGAAATTAATAGTTTACAATATTTGCATTTTACTGCATGGATTGTAATGAAATTTTGGGAGTAGCCCAAAGTCCAATCTCCTAATTCAAAGTCTATTCTATATACTATGGCGCTTTTATCATGGGGGCGGTTCTCACCACTTCTCGGGGATAGAACATTTTTATTTTCGAATTGCATGGAGCAAAAGGAAGAATTTTAAGAAAATTTAAAAATGCGCTCTATAATTTGGTCTTATTTTTTTTCACCCGTCCAACTTTTTGAAAGTAGAAATAACACTATATTAAGAGGTATTGCAAAAGAAAAACAATGCATTTAAATTCTGGTGAATGAGGGGTAAAATGTATGTACTTCTCATTTTTCCTTAAAGTACATTAGTCATATATTTTTTTGCACCATATCTCGCTTAGTTTGAATGTAACCGACATTTAACGGTGCTCGCTTTAAAGGCCTTTTCAAACACTACAAAAGCATGAGCACTTTGAGCATGCACCAAAAAACAAACTCTTTTTACCTACCATATCTCTTTTTGTATTATAAATAGAAAATTTACGAAGGAACGAATCTTGTTATTTATAATTAAAAAAAATTTTATATAGTGTTTTTAGTTTGATGCATAGTTTTTAAGGTATTCACAAAAAACCGTCCGAAAACGTGTCATTTTTAAATGAAAATGGCCAATTTTCAACTACGCATAACTCAAAAAGTATTGAGTTCTCAAAAAAAGTATAGATCAGTTTTTGCTTAAAAATAGGTTCTCTAGCCACTTCCATGCTTATTTTGACCAATAAATTTTCCACCCCCTTGAAGGGGTGGGAATTGCCCCAAGATAAAAGCGCCATAGTATATAGGGTAGATTTTGTTTCTTGAGCTATTCCCTACTTACTGTGAAAATATCAAGTACATCGATGTAGTAGGATGGAATTCGGAGCCAAATACCCTCATTGACTGCCCTATAATAATGCTCTGCTATGATCGCGTCGGAGGGGACACACACAAGATTCTAGCAAAATTTCAATTTTCTGTAACTTTTCGAGTTTTTAAGTTACAGCAACGAGTTTTATGTCATTGGAAAAATAATTTTACATTCTTTCAAAATATGTAAAAATATACAGGGCGTATGTAAAAAATTAAGATTTTTTTTTCATTTCCGGTTAAACCGGAAGCCATATTGTGGGTAAAATTTATTGTGCTAATATATAACAAAGTACTATATATGTCTGCCAAATTTCAAATTTTAGTTTCTATTACAGAGGTAGGTACGGGCACTCGAATATTTTTTTATAAAAAATTCATAACTCCCCTCCTATGAGGAGTTAAGAAATTTGACCAATGTTATTCAATTTACCGATAGGATATCAAAAATATATTAAAAGATAACCAAATTCCTTGGAGTCATTTTTGAGAAAATTTAGTTCAAATTTATGTCAAATTTTGACCCTTAAATATAGGCAACCCATAACTTTTTCTGAAAAATATAATATTCTTCTTGTAGCCCCATCTTTAGGCTATATAAATGTTTTTTCAAATTAAATTTATCTTAAACAAGTTTTTAGATTGGTAGGGAAATGTATCGGGTGGGCGGTCGGCCATGCTGGCCGCCATTTTGGATTTGGAAATGTCAAATTCCGTATTTCTATTTACCTATCGATGAGCTAACTTTAAGTTAAATTTCATTCGTTTCGGTCAAAATTTGCAAAAATGGGCCCCAAATAACCCCCCTATTTCGGCCCCCCTTTGAGAGGTTTTTTCAAAAGCTTAGTTTCTTGACAAAATTCTCTTAAACTTACTCATACCGAATTTCATCGAAATCGGTCCAGTAGTTTTTGCTGGGCGGTGGCGACATACGTACGTACGTACATACGTACATACTTCCGACATGTTTTTTTATTTGCTTTTTAGACTCAGGGAGACTCAAAACGTCGAAAAAAAGTGAAATCTGAAAAAATTTTTTTTGCACGATCCTATAACTTTATCTATTACTAGCTGACCCGGCAGACTTCGTACTGCCTCAATAGATAAGAACAAACTTTTGTAAACAATAAACTTAAAATAAACAAAAGGAATTCGTAATTAATAAACAAAAAATGCTCGATGTAAATGAGTTTTTATTATTATTTTTAATGAATTACACATAATGTTTGAAGTAATAAAGTTTAGTTAGAAAAAGTTTGCAGTGCAACAGTTGCAATCTTAAATTTGTTTTTCTTGTAATGAATATAACAGCTTTATTTTATTTACATTCAAAAAAAACCTGTATTTGTAATTGGGTTCGTGGTTGTCCAACTATATAGGTGTTGAAAAATAAAATAAAATTAAAATTAAATATCATTAAATAAAATGAAACAAAATTTCATAAAATTGAATAAAAGTCAATAAAAATAAATAAAACTGAATAAACTTAAATAAAAATAATAAATAAATTTAAAAAAATAATAAAATTAAAAAAAAATAAATAGAATCTAATAAAAATAATTAAAATTTAATAAAATGAAACAAAATTAATTAAAATTAAATAAAATTTTATAATTTGCTGCTTGTTCTTTTCGTTTGCTCAGAACTTTTCTTCTGCTTGCCTTTCGTCAGAAAAGTTCGGTAGAGATATTTTTTGAAAGTCTTGCCCAAATTAAGTCCAAAAGTTAAACAGTTGCACTTTTTTTCGATGAAATTTGTTGCTCGTTCTTCTTCTGTCTTAATATTTCTAAGGCTTAAGATATTGTATTTTGGACACCGATTGACCTAGAAAAAAATTTAGTAAGTTTCTGTTCGGAGTTCA
Organism: Diabrotica virgifera virgifera; assembly: GCF_917563875.1. Lineage (NCBI taxonomy): Eukaryota > Metazoa > Arthropoda > Insecta > Coleoptera > Chrysomelidae > Diabrotica > Diabrotica virgifera. Next base: position 2,622,546 of record NC_065451.1, on the reverse strand, counting down.
GCAAGGAGTACATCGAATTAATTTCATATTTTTCACGTCACTATTGTGAGAGTTATGACGTCACACGCAACCCCCTTATGACGTAGAGGTATAAAATATCGACATAAACCTACTCCCAGTCCGGTCGAACATAGCTGCCAAATTTCATAAATATCGGTCAAGTCGTTTCGGAGGAGTATGGTAACAAACACTGTAAAATGAGCATTTTATACATATAGCTGTAAAGATTTTGGTGGCTACTAAAATGACAATATAAAACCGTATAAACCTTCCCTGAACTTCCACAAATAATTCAACATCAAAATTAGCCAAATCGGTCCACACATTCTCGAGTTTTAGCGAGACTAACGCACAGCAATAGATTTTTATATATAAGATGCAAAATTTTAGATGGCTATTAAAAAATAACGGTCGAAGATAGAAAAGTGAAAATTTAGGGTTGTATTTACCTTTGCCTTCCACATCACATAAAATTAAGAAAAAACAGTTTGACCAAAAAAATAAAAAAATATTTTAGGGGGGCAGCCCCCGTTACGACGTACGGATATGCAAAATACATAACAACCTATTCTCGGTCCGGTCAAATACACGTGGAAAATTTCATAAAAATCTATTCAGTCGTTCTCGAGTTATGTGTTGGTAACTGTCACGACTTTCTTTTGTTTATATAGATGTAAAATATTTAAATGGCCATTAAAAAATAACGGTTAGTGCTGGAAAAGTGAAAATTTAGGGTTGTATGTATCTTTACGTTCCACATCATATGAAATTAAAAAAAAAGAGTTTCTCTGAAAAAATAGAAATAAATATAAGGGTGGCAAGCCCCCTTAAGACGCACGGGTATGAAATATAGATAACAACCTACTACCGGTCCGGTCGAGTACACTTGCAAACTTTCATAAAAATCGGTCAAGTCGTTTCGGAGGAGTATGGCAACAAACACTGTAAAAAGAGCATTTTATACATATAGCTGTAAAAATTTTGGTGGCTACTAAAATGACAATATAAAACCGTATAAACCTTCCCTGAACTTCCACAAATAATTCAACATCAAAATTAGCCAAATCGGCCCACACATTCTCGAGTTTTAGCGAGACTAACGCACAGCAATAGATTTTTATATATAAGATACTCATACTGCGTATGTAGTACGATAAAGGAAAAACATGTCGGAAGTATGTACGTATGTACGTACGTATGTCGCCACCGCCCAGCAAAAACTACTACACCAATTTCGATGAAATTCGGTATGAGTAAGTTTAAGAGAATTTTGTCGAGAAACTAAGCTTTTGAAAAAATCCTCTCAAAGGGGGGCCGAAATAGGGGGGTTATTTGGGGCCCATTTTTGCAAATTTTGACCGAAACGAATGAAATTTAACTCAAAGTTAGCTCATCGATAGGTAAATAGAAATACGGAATTTGACATTTCCAAATCCAAAATGGCGGCCAGCATGGCCGACCGCCCACCCGATACATTTCCCTACCAATCTAAAAACTTGTTTAAGATAAATTTAATTTGAAAAAACATTTATATAGCCTAAAGATAGGGCTACAAGAAGAATATTATAGTTTTTCATAAAAAGTTATGGGTTGCCTATATTTAAGGGGTCAAAATTTGACATAAATTTGAACTAAATTTTCTCAAAAATGACTCCAAGGAATTTGGTTATTTTTTAATATATTTTTGATATCCTATCGGTAAATTGAATAACATTGGTCAGATTTCTTAACTCCTCATAGGAGGGGAGTTATGAATTTTTTATAAAAAAATATTCGAGTGCCCGTAACTACCTCTGTAATAGAAACTAAAATTTGAAATTTGGCAGACATATATAGTACTTTGTTATCTATTAGCACAATAAATTTTACCCACAATATGTCTTCTGGTTTAACCGGAAATGAAAAAAAATCTTAATTTTTTACATACGCCCTGTATATTTTTACATATTTTGAAAGAATGTAAAATTATCTTTCCAATGACATAAAACTAGTTGCTGTAACTCAAAAACTCGAAAAGTTACAGAAAATTGAAATTTTGCTAGAATCTTGTGTGTGTCCCCTCTCACGCGATCATAGCAGAGCATTATTATAGGGCAGTCAATGAGGGTATTTGGCTCTGAATTCCATCCTACTACATCGATGTACTTGAGATTTTCACAGTAAGTAGGGAATAGCTCACGAAACAAAATCTACCCTATATACTATGGCGCTTTTTATCTTGGGGCAATTCCCACCCCTTCAAGGGGGTGGAAAATTTATTGGTCAAAATAAGCATGGAAGTGGCTAGAGAACCTATTTTTAAGCAAAAACTGATCTATACTTTTTTTTGAGAACTCAATACTTTTTGAGTTATGCGTATTTGAAAATTGGCCATTTTCATTTAAAAATGACACGTTTTCGGACGGTTTTTTGTGAATACCTTAAAAAGTATGCATCAAACTAAAAACACTATATAAATTTTTTTTTAATTATAAATAACAAAGAGATTCGTTCCGACTAATGTACTTTAAGGAAAAATGAGAAGTACATACATTTAACCCCTCATTCACCAGAATTTAAATGCATTGTTTTTCTTTTGCAATACCTCTTAATATAGTGTTATTTCTACTTTCAAAAAGTTGGACGGGTGCAATTCGAAAATAAAATCCCCGAGAAGTGGTGAGAACCGCCCCCATGATAAAAGCGCCATAGTATATAGGATAGATTTTGAATTAGGAGATAGGGCTTTGGGCTACTCCCAAAATTTCATTACAATCCATGCAGTAAAATGCAAATATTGTAAACTATTAATTTCTCAGAAAAATGGACTAATTTGAAATGAAAGTATGTATGACTAATATTCTATTGATTTATGCAATAATAATCTATAGTGTGCCCCCGAACATTTTCTCAAATGCGGGAATTAATGATGCGTAGAACCATAAAATATTTTCAAGTATACAAGGTGTTTCTAAAATATCAAAATAACGAGTAACTTTGTTATTTTTATAGAATGCCAGTATCTAGTACGATAACGATAATAGATCGGTACGATAAAGTTCTCGGGCGGCCCTTCCGTCCAGCGTTTTATCTGTCGACTATTTTTTTATTTCGTAATATTTTTTCATTGTTAAACTACGGAGACCTGGACAAATAAGTGAGAAATCAAGTACAAAATGCAAATAGACTGGCAAGATGTCTTAATAACACTATATTTCGAAACCGACATATCACACTGAGATGAAGTCAAGGATTTATAAAGCCAGTGTACGTCCAATAATGACATACGCATCAGAAATAAGGTCCAATATAGCCACAAGACAAAGACTACTAGAAACGGGAGAGACGAGAGTACTGAAAAAAATTACACGAAATACATTGAGAGATCGAAAGAGGAGTTAAGACATTAGAAGAAAATCTAACGTACAATGTACAGGGTGTCCCGGAAAATAGTGCGTTTCTTCAAGGTATGGGCTAAGTGCACCATTTAGAGCAAAAAAGTCTGATAAATTTTTTTTAAAGTCAACCGTGTTAAAAAAAAATAATTTATTCATTTTAATGCATTTGATGTCCACAGAAAAGCAAATACAGCCGGCAACGCTGCGTTCCTTCTTCTGTGTTAAAATAATTTTACTGTAACTCAACTATCATGAATCATCGACCATAGGCATAATATGTATTGATAAAATACTGGTAACAGTGATAGAAAAACAGCATAATATTTGTGTATTAAATATCTAATAAATAAGGTTTGTATATCTAGTGTTTTAACTTACATGAAAAATGTATGATTATAAATAATCCCAGCCCACAAATTTGTATTATTATCAATCATGAAAGTTAAACACACCATTTATAAAATAAACTTTATCTGCACACAACACTTTACACAGAAATTCGGGTTCTCTGAAGATTTTGTTTTTCTTCGAGGTAAATAGCCCTGCTGTAAATCTTGCACTAAACGTAATTAACATAATATCATGATACTCGCGATCGAAATCATGACAATATCACAACAAGATGAAGTACCTATTACTGGGGTTACAGCTGATTATGATGACTCTGGATTTCTTACATATTTTTCTTACTTTCTTACTGTTCCTTTTTTCTGTGAAAATAATCGTCTCCTTCTCTTTCTAGTTTTATTATCTCATCAAATTTTATTCAAAATATCATATTACATATTACTGTTTTCAAATAATTGGTTTCATTTCTAATTCTGTACATCTCTTTTCCTTTTCATTCTTTCAAACTCAGTATTTTATTTAAGAGTGGTTTAATATTACTAAAAATATCAATCAATTATTCTCCAAATTAAAAAGAAAGAAGACAAAGCTCATGATAATTAGTAGTTAAGAAAAAGATAACAGAAGGTCAATCACAACTACCTCGGCACCTTATTAAATGAAGAATGGACCAACAACCATACAAGAGCACGATTGGGAAAACCAAATCCACCTTCAACCGGATGGGGACGTTCTTCAAAAAATGCCTCTTTCTGTTCTGTTTTCTTATTCTTCTTACAGTTCCATGACTGTTGTCGATCATTGGATATTCTATCATGTTGGCTATCAGATTCGCTGTCGTAACTTTTTTAACAATAGCCCTAAATAATGATGTAGTTGGTTTTCCGTCTTAGATTTTTCAGAAATGATGTTCTTCTTGTAGCAGGACCACGTTTATCTTGGATCTTCTCGTTAATGATCAAATGCGCAGAAGCGTTTCAAAACTTTGATGGGTGTATATAAAACACAATAAAAGACGGCAAATTAGAATATCTTGGCCATGTTATGAGAAATGAACAGAGATATGGCTTGTTGCAGCTCATTCGACAGGGCCAGATATTTGGAAACGAGGACCAGGTAGAAGAATAGCTTGGCTTCAAAACCTAAAACAGTGGTTCAATACATCTATAACCGGACTATTTTAAATAACTGCAGGCAAAGTTGGGTTAGCCATGCTGATAGGCAGAGCTAGAAAAAAAATTGTTACACCAAGTGAAACAGATTTCTTTTTACCATCGATGATACACTCCATTAATTATGATACCTATTTCGTAATTAATTGTCATTGGCAGATTATTTATTTCGTTGCATAAATTAATTGTATTATCTATTGTTATGATCTGCTTTCTATTACTTTTATTTTAATTAGTATTTATTTAATTAATTATTGAATTGACGCAAATCATACAAAAAAAAATTAAGAAAAAATCTCAAGGTGCCTTTTTGTCATACAAAAAAAAAATAACTAAATTATCTTAGGTTATACCTACTTATCCTTTCTCGTGGCTTCAGTATCTCTTAGTTGATCCTTATCGGGATAAAATAGAAAAAAGAAATAAATAGAAAAATCATAAATAAGCACATACAAATACCTTTATTATCAGAAGCAATGCTCTGAAAATCTATCAATTAAATCCTGTGGGCATAATTGTCCAAATGAAACTTTTACCATATTATACTACCGTATTATATTTACCATAATTATAATTAATCTAATTCAAACAAATATTTATCGCTTTGTTCCTGATACCATTAATAAAATAAGCTAAACAAACAAATTTAGGTATTTGCAAAACTACTTATACTTCCTATTAAATTATTGAAATGTTGGAATCTTAATTCATATGCTTTTACGCAAATATTTTAACTTCTGATTATAAAGAACATCTATCACATATATTATTGACTGACCTTTTTGATTCACACACAATGATGTCTCATCTTGACCCAAACAGCTCTTCCTTGTTGATTATGTTAGGCTACCAATCAAAGCCCTCTCCGTTCTCAGCATCAATCCAGCAGCATACCAGCAACTATTTCTCCAAAACACAAGCCAGGCCGCTTTTGACCAGTACTCGTTCAATAAACTCCAAAACACTCTCCTCTCTTTCTCTCAGTAATAATCTCCTGAGACCCAAGTATCTTTTTTACTTGATGTCACAAATAATTTTAATAACTATAGTTCTTGTAACTTACTCTCTTGGACTTTACAGAATCAAAGAGGTTTTTCTTCTCAGTTTGATTTGTCTCTCGTTCCACTTTTCAGCTACTCTCCACTATCAAACAACCACTAGTACTTGCTTCTGAACTATCCGCGAAAACTTTCGACTGCCCTTCTCGGATGCCGGCCACACAATAATCTTTTTTTTCCAAACTGTCTTAACATTCAAACTTCCCTTTCCCCATTCCAAATTGCCAAGCCAATCAGAAATATTTCTCTTTCCACATTCCTCTTTTTCATTCGAAAAACCCAGGCATTCTTTCAAACAATACTTCTACTCATCCCCATCCCAATCACTTTCCGGAAATTATACAAATATTCTTGTTCTTAAACAAACAGACTTAAAATTCCAAATCTCTCTACCTTTATTTTCCTAAAAACTAATAATTACAGCTACCTGTGGATCTTACCTTTCCCGTAACAAACAATCTTTTTAAATTATAATCCGAAATAACTTGTATTTTCACTTCACTTTATTTACAAATGTCTTTAAGTCTTCAGGGAAAAACTCACCCACTGCGTAAAAGTTACCTTCTACTAAATAGTTACAATTCAATATACAGGGTGTATCAAATTTATGTGCCCGCGTTATAATTAAAAAAATTAAAATTTTTACTCTATCTTTAATTGATAAAATGATACACAATACTATATATAGCAAACTCAAGAAAGATAGCCACTAGAGGATAACAAATCAATAAGATAAGTATGAAGCAAATTCATGGCGACTATATTTTACCCAATTGGCGATATAACCCAAGAAAAAACATTAAAAAACCTTTGAAAAACCTTGGACTAAAAAATAAACAAAGACTTGTACCTGTATTTGAACTCAGACTAAGACTAAGATTCGGATTGGAACTGAAAATCTGACAAACACTAAAAGTCAATAGTATTTTATTTGGAAATATGGCTCACTTCTACTTTAAAATACGTTAATTTTGACCTTTCGAGCCCCACTTAGGAAATCGTTATCGAAATACAACTAGCGTCATTCAAAATATTAAGAGATTGGAAATTCTATACGAAAAACTGGCACATTGTCAAAATTCGCTTAACCTAATACTTAGCAGTTCTAATATTAAGACTAGCACGAGCTAGTGCCTAGGTATAGCACTGATTACCTAAGTAGATACTGAATAAACTTTTTGTGAAAATTCTATAAACTCTTTACTCACAAACTTAACGCTTTTATATGGCACAGATTTTGTAACCGTTTAATATGCTCTACCATGAATCCATACCAAGGAAATTGTCGAAGTCAAGTTTATTCAAGGTTATTTAAAAATTACAATATAAATTGGAAACCTACCAACGGTGCAATAGTCCTCTACCCCGCTGTACCATTTTGGATGCTGAAACCGATCCGCTGCAACATCATCTTTAGGCCCCGCCCGCTTTTGTCTCAACCTCCCACAAGATCTGGCGCTTGCGTACCCACGTGACCCTCTGCAGACCAATACGAACGCAAGGCTGTAAATCAATTTGTGAAAAGACCAACTCTGGAAAGACGTTACATTAGATCCACCGAAATTGAGGCGAACGAGAAAAAATAAAACAATACCCCAGAGTTGATATGTCGGAATCTGCAAGTTTGGAAAAGTCTTTGCGTTTCGTTTTTTTGAAGAAATATGAGAAATATGCCCTCGACACCTAATGGTAGAAGACGAACGATTATATAAATATGTAGATATTATGAGCGTTATTTTAGTAACTGGATTTTTTGTTTTTGACTAACTTGACACGCTAAAATGCTACTGCAAACCCAAATTTGAACGCAGGCATTTGAGCAGTGTTTCCCAAACCTTTTTGCTTATTTGTACCTGCTTCTAAAATGGGGTCGGACAAATAATCCCCGGACAAAAAATCCCCACAAATTATACCTGGACAAAAAATTCCCGGACAAATAATTCCCGGACAAATAATCCCCGGACAAAAAATCCCCACAAAAAATCCCGGACAAATAATCGCCACAAATTTTTTTGGACAAAATATCCCCAAGAAATTTTTGCTGCCAAATAGTTCTCTAAAAGTTTTCCCGAAATTTTAACAAATTTTACAAGACAAAAGAGTGTGAGTTTTTTCAAAAATCGTGGAAGATATGGGGAACGAGCTAAGGCCCCGTTTTCATGACAGGCGCTTAACGCGCGTTTTGAGAACACGCGATTACATCTACATAGAGTTTACTGAAGACCGTTCACATGCTAACGCGCGTTTTAGGTCATTAAGACGCCCGTGGGCATGTGAACGGTCTCAAGTAAAATGTATGTAGTTGTAATCCCCAGCTCATTCCCCATATTTTCCACGATTTTTGAAAAAACTCACACTTCTTTGTCTGTGAGAAGGCAGCGAAAGTCATGCATTGCATTGCATTGCAAGCCTAGCACAAAGGGAGTATAGAATTCCGTTCCAGCATATGCGCGTATACCTGAGTACGATACTTGCCTCAATTGTAGGGTACGGTGCAAGTGTATGGGCACACAGACTAACAAATAATACAAATATTGAAAAACTGAATGAAGCACAAAGAGGTTTCCTTGTTAGAATGACAGGAGCCTTCAGTACTACAGCAACATCAGCTTTAACAGTATTGACTGGTGTAATGCCCATGCACTTGGAAACACAAAAACGTGCATGTAGATATTGGCAAAGGAAAGAAAATTATGAAAAAATAATACAATTAATGGGAATAGAAATCAGAACAAAAAGAGAATTAGAAGAAATATTAAATAGAAAATGGCAAAACGAATGGGATAATTCCCCTAAAGCAAGACGTCTCTATAATTTTATTCCAAATTTAAATAATATACCAAATTATTTTAACCCAAAAAAAGGATTAATCCATTTTCTTACAGGGCACGGTCCGTACCCGTACCCTACATACCTACATAGATTTAACTTAAAAGACAATCAATATTGTGAATGCGGAGAAATAGGCACACCAGAACACATAGTATTTATTTGTGAAAGACAAACAAATACACAATAACTACAAAGAATGAGAAGAGACCTTGTTGGCATAAATATAGAAAATATAATACAAAATGAAGAATTATTTAATACACAATAATTTAGCGGACATAATATCAAAGAAACAATTAGAATTATATAATATTAGACGAAGAAGAAATCAAGTAAATAATATCCAACCTCTATGAATTTGAATAAGAAATTATACAAAAAAAATTACAATTACATATAAAAATATAAAATAAAATATTGGAATAATTAAATAAATATTTATATAATAAATAATTAAAAATTAATATCAAATATAAAATAAAATAAAATAAATCAAAAATAAAAAAAAAAAATTAAACTAAAAACCTGAAATTTTAAAACTCAATGGTCTGAGACTCACCGAAATACCATTGAGAATATCATAAAGTCGATTAGACCTGCACTTAAAATTATTCGTGACTATTTTTAGATGAATAGTGCTGGCTGGCATTTCTCATCTGAGAATGTGAAATGGGAGCACCTTTATAAAAATTATATGTTAAAAAAAAAAGTAATAATTTATCTTTTGTTTATTAGTTTTTGTTTAGTTGTTGTTATTTGTTTATTAGAATTGTTTATTAGAATTGTTTACAATTTGTAGTTTTCATAATTAGTAGTAGATTAGGACTATTGTTAATTAGTCAAATAGAAAAAAATTCTTAAAATAATAATATTGTAATAAACTACTGTAATCCCATCAGGAAACGACCTGGGCCTGGATTCCGTGCACTGTAGATATCTACAGTCGCCTTCTATCGATGTCACGTGTCATGAAAATATTTGAATTTTTAGCTTTAATTGAATTATTTTCTAGTTTTGCTAGGTTATACTCTAATTGATGCTGAAGTGACACTTAGTAAAACAAGAAAATAATTGAATTAAAACTAAAAATTCAAATATTTTCATGAGGAGTTCGACACGAGTACCTGAGCGAGGAACATCGTTTTTGCTGTTCTCGTAAATTACCGTGTTTATAAATAGTTTGTAAACTTGTTTTATGTTTTTAAACTAGTTCCGAACAAAAACAAAGTGCAGTGTATACAAGTGTAGAGTGTATCTACGTGTACTTTCGCAACTTGCACCACTATGGTGCATAATAAGTTGAATAATAAGGTGCAACCTCCTGACTCGCAATAATTATGGCAAACCAAACTGCAGAAGCTGTCTTTGACTACGAGGACAGCTCAAAACCAACAATGTCAACAAACCAAACTGCAAACAACACCAACTCAACCACCAACAATAACTTATCGTACACTGCTGCATTAAAAGCCGTCCCGAGGCCATCGTTTCCGAGAAAAAATCAGGCAGTAGTTCTTCATGCCGAAAACAGTTTAAAACTTTATGACTACGTTCACGCAATTGGTAGTATCATTGGAGCCAAGAATATTTGCTTCGCATCTAGAATATCTAATAATAGGGTATATATTTACTTATCTAACTCCGAACTAGTTGAAAAATTGATAAATTCTCACCCATTAATTCAAATCAACACATTTTCTCTCAACATTCGAAGGCTTATATCTCCAACCAAAAGAATTTTAATTTCGAATATTCCACCTGTTATTCCTCATGAAATTGCTGAAAACGCTATAAAAAGCCTTGGTTTACACCTAGCATCCCCCATATCGTTTCTCAAAGCAGGTATCCCTGGAGATGAATACAGCCACGTATTAAGTTTCAGGCGCCAAGTTTATATAAATTCCCCTTCTGAAAACTACGAACTACAGACATCATTACTTATTCCATACGATGGCACCGAACATAGAATATTCCTTTCTACAGATATAATGCAATGTTTCCTCTGCAAGTTAACCGGACACATTGCAAATAATTGCAACAATCCCCCATCTTCCAGCATTCCTGCACAGTCAGAGACCCAAGCCCCAACTTCTAACATTGAACCTAGCACAAACATAAATGAAAGCGACCAGTCATCTCAAATTCAAGCAACAGTCCAAAAAAGACCTTCATCTTCCATCATTCCTACACAGACAGAGACCCAAGACCCACCCATTAACATTGAACCTAGCACGAGCATGAATAAAAGCGACCAGTCATCTCAAATTCCAGCAACAGGCCTAAAAAGACCTCCTTCGGACTCACTTAATGACGAATTAGTCTTCCTACATCTCCGTTAGCTGACACCTCCGAAATGCAACCTCCTGATATTCCCAATGAATTAAAAAGTAATAAGAAATCCAAGAAGAAGAGGCGAAAAACGGATGATACTATTATCACCGATATCACTAGACTGGACATAACTGAATACTACAACAAAAATCCACAAAATATCCTCTCTCTAAACGAACTTTTTGCATTTTTAGAAAATACTAAAGGTAGCAATGACCCCTACCATGAAGCCCTAGAGTTTACAAACGACATCAACACACTTCTTACCAATTTACATTCTATGTATAAACACCTTTCTTAAAGAACAATAAAAAATAGACTCACACGATTAATAAAAAAAATCAAACAACAATGCAATGATAAATCTGCAGAAAATAATGATACATCAACAATACCGTGTCTTTTACAAACAGATCATAGTGATGACGAGTCATTCTCCGATACTTCTCTTACCTCCCAGCAGTCACAAAAATAAATAATATCTTTCACTTTACTTTACCATTCACTCTAATCCAGTGGAACTGCGATGGATTTTATCCACGCTTAGAACACCTTCAACATCTCACCTCTGAATTCTTCCCAGAGTTTTTCTGTCTCCAAGAAACAAACTTTACCCATTCTCATACACCTTTTCTAAAAAACTACATCGGCTACCATTTTATCAGAACTTCGCACCTACGAGCAAGTGGCGGTACATCAATATTCGTTTCATCTGATGTTTACCATCAACAATTCCATCTAGACACCGATCTCGAAGCAACAGCAATAACCGCTTGGTGTCCACAAAAAATCGTAATATGCAACTTATACATCCCTCCAAATTACAAACTATCTCCAACTGAAATCACAAATTTAATTAATCAGCTTCCAACACCATTTATTCTAGTTGGTGACTTTAACTCCCATAGTCCTATGTGGGGGTCCAAATATACATCTGCGCGTGGCAAACTAATTGAAAAGGTGATAAATTATTTAAATATAAATGTTCTAAATACAGGTAGCAGCACATATTTTCATGTCCAATCTGGTAGCACATCATCTATTGATCTAAGTATTTGTGACCCTGGTTCTGCTCCTCTCCTCTCCTGGTACACATTGGACGACCTTTACAATAGTAACCACTACCCAATCATCATCTCTAATAATACTTCTCAACCCATTCAAACTAAGATTAAATGGAAAATTTCAAAAGCGAACTGGAATATTTTTAGCGAAACTGTTAGGGAAAAAACCGATCAGATCTTGTTTGAATATGATGTAAACAAAAACGTAGATGTATTTACTAATTGTTTACTCTCTTCAGCTGAACAATGCATTGGCACATACAATACAAATTTCACAAGAAAAAGAGCTGTTCCATGGTGGAATAATACATGCCAAACTGCTGTAAGAGAATGTAAAAAAGCTTTAAATAAATATCGACGAACACGCAATGAAACAGATCTTATACATTTCAAAAAAATGAGAGCCTTATCGAAACGTACCCTCAAGGAAAGCAAGAAGGATTCGTGGAAAAAATACGTTAGCTCTATTAACTCAAACCCCTCTCAAGTGTGGAATAAAATCAGACAAATGAAAGGACACAACACATCATATAAAATTCCTGCACTCATCCAAGAAAATAAAGTTATTACCGATGACCAGAAAATTTCAGAAATAATTGCTGAATATTTTAGCAACAAAACGAAAGGTAAAAATATATCCTTAGAACAACAAACATCCAAAAAAACTTACGCAACAAATTCCAGTCATATAGAGTGTATAAATCTTCCTTTTTCTTTGTCAGAACTCGAATTTGCCATTTCCACTTTAAAAAATTCGGCAGCAGGACCCGACATGATCCCCTCAATTTTCCTTAAAAATCTACATCCAAGTACACAATCGAAACTACTTGAGCTTTATAACATTATATGGACAAGCCAAGAATTTCCTTCTCTTTGGCAACAATCGCTTGTTATTCCAATCAAGAAATCTGACTCACTGTATAACACAGTAAACTCTTTCAGACCAATCTCTCTGACATGCACACTTTGCAAACTCTTAGAAAAGATGCTAAATTTTCGACTTATCTGGTATCTTGAAAAGCAATGTTTTTTTGACAAAGCCCAATCAGGTTTTAGGAAAAATCGTTGTACACTAGACAACCTAATTATCTTACAAAATGAAATTGCACATGCTTTCGCCAGCAACAGAGATTTAATTGCTGTATCTCTCGACATAGAGAGCGCATTTGATACAGTTCAGAAATCGGTAGTTCTAGAAACTCTTCAAAAAATGAAATTATATGGTAATGTATATAACTTTCTCGAGAACTTTTTGTCTAATAGAACCTTCAGAGTCTCTACCAACGGAAAATTCTCGGCAATACATCTTACTGAAAATGGTATACCACAAGGAACGGTTCTAAGTACTACTCTATTCTTGATGAGTATAAATAATATTGGTACACTGATTCGACCCCCAGTCAAATATACAATTTACGCAGATGATCTAGTAATTTTCTCTCAAGGCAAAACCACATCATCGACTTGCGCCTTAATTCAAACTGCTTTAAATGATATCCACAGTTGGTCAAAAGGAACAGGATTTAAATTCTCATCAAAAAAATCTAAAATAGTTCATTTTAGTAAAAAACATAATCCCAACTTAATTAATTTAACTTTAAATGGCACCCCACCACAAGTAGTTCATTAACAAAAATTTTTAGGTGTAATCTTTGATAAAAAGTTATCTTGGAGATATCATATCCAAGAATTAAAAGGTACCTGTCTTAAAAGAATAAACATCTTAAAATCACTAGCGCATCATCAGTGGGGAACAGATGAAGATATGTTGCTGAGAATTTACCGATCTTTAATTCGTTCAAAAATGGACTATGGAAGTACATTATACATGTCAGCTCCCAATTCACAACTAAATTGCCTCAATATCATCCAAAACACCGCTCTTCGAATATGTCTTGGTGCGTTTAGATCTAGTCCCATTGAAAGTATTCAAATCGAAGCTAACGAACCACCTACTCATATTCGCCGTCAGCGACTTCTTTTGTCATACTTTGTCAAAGCATCAGCTAATCCAAATAATCCAGTCAATGGATTAATCAACTCTACCAAACCAACGATAGTAAACAAACCCAGAACAGTAATACCAGCTTCTCAAATGCTTAAAAAACTAGTAGGTAATATAGACTTACGAATTACTACTCCAATCTCATATTCTAACATTCCACCATGGACAATAACATTGCCCACTATAAACACCAGTCTATCAACACATTATAACAAAAAAGAAACCCCTAGTTCCGCCCTAAAGTCATCCTTCCTTGAACTCATCCACACCAAACAGTATGACTCAATCATCTACACAGATGCTTCTAAACTCGAAGATCAAGTTGGTTCGTCTGTGACTACCACCAACGAAGTTATAGCTACCTACCGTCTTCCATATTACTGTAGCATATTCACAGCCGAACTATATGCTGTCATGAAAGCACTTAGTTGTCCAACCAACAAAAGCAAAAACCTCGCAATCTGCACTGATTCGCTATCTTCCATACTATCCATCAAGGACTTTTACTCCGAAAACCCACTAATTCAAAATATCCACAATGCATGCCACCTATTGTTAGATAAGAACGTATCGGTTAGCATTATTTGGACTCCATCGCACGTGGGTATTACAGGAAACGAAAACGCCGATCAAGCGGCCAAGGAGGCATCCCGTTCTGACATTCCAATGGAGAGTATACAACTTGGTGTAGATTTACAACATACAGTAAACCAAATGTGCTTGAGAGCCTGGCAAAACCTCTGGAATAGAACAAACTCAAAACTCCATAGCATTCAACCTAGAATACCTGCCTTAAAAATACCAGCACTTTGTAGAAAGGACAAAGTTGTCATGAGAAGACTAAGAATTGGACATTGCCGTCTTACACATGGTTACCTGATGAGCCAGGGAAATCCTCCTTTGTGTCATACCTGCAACACTCGTGTCACCGTCAAACACATACTAGTTGAGTGCCAGCTATACACGAACACCCGAAGACAACATAAACTGGATGAAGACCAAATCGCCATTCTTAGTGATAATAGTAATTTTAATAATGTGATAATGTTTCTCAAAGACTCTCGGTTATACTACGCCATATAAATGTTGTTTTTTATCATTTTGCTGATATTGTAATTTCTTAATTTAAATTCTTTGTTTTCTTAATTCTTGTAATTTAAACACACTGTAAACCTTACTTTTGTAACCGTGTCAATGGCCTGCGTTGCTGAGACACGTTAATTTAAATAAAAAAAAAAAAAAAAAAAAAAAAATATTTTCATGACAATTGCCATCGACAGAAAGCGACTGTAGATATCTACAGTGCACGGAATCTAGGCCCAGGATTAGTCACAAGAGGCCAGGTCAATTGTATAGTACTATAAATAAATAAAAAAAAAATAAAAATAAAAATAAAAAACTTCTTTGTCATGTAGGGGAACGAGGGGCTTGTTGTAACAGGGGTAAGTAGCAACACGGCTTTTTCATAGGTTATTTGACCCTTTTTAACTAATTTAGCTGACTCAATCTTATTCTCTTATCACCCTGCAAATGACACCGTCTAGCCAGTCATCCTCCGTTAATTGTAAACAGTTGTTTTGTGCACGTGCTTAATTTGGATAAGGCAATTAAAATTTGACACTCATAAAATTTTGGTTAGGGCTATTGTTTTAAACGGAAATGAAACCTTTCAATGTTCATTTCTTTTCTAAATTTAGTTCTACTTTGATGTTGCTTAACGATTTTACGATTAGAAAGATACTTTTACAGTTATTTTAATAAATATACAAAAGTGTGCTACGGGGTAAGTTGTAACAAAACGCTGGGGCGTGTTGTAACATGTCACACATTGCGCCGAATCTTACTAAATTTATGATCTTCTTCTTCTTTTGCCCTTTAATTCGTCCAATTCTGAACATACTCTTCCCCCAGTTTCCTCCATTCGCTTCTGTTTAGTGCTTTCTGTTTCCAGTGCGTTCCTCCTATCTTTTTAATGTCGTCTCCCCATCTCATCTGGGGTCGTCCTCTTGCTCTCTTTCCTGTCCATGGTCTCCATTGTTGTATCGTGCTATTCCACCTATTGTCCGTTTGTCTAGCGTTATGACCTGCGAGGCTCCATTTTAGCCTGGTTATATGTTGACCTACGTCTTTGACTTTTGTTCTATTTCTGACCCAGTTGTTTTGCTTTTTGTCTGTCAATTTTACTCCTAACATTGCTCTCTCCATGGCTCTTTGTGTCTTTATTATTTTATCCATGTTTGCCTTGGTCAAGGTCCATGTTTGGCATGCGTATGTGAGAATTGGGAGTATGCACTGGTCAAACACTCTTGTTTTTAAGTATTGTTGTATTTTTTTATTCTTTAGGACCCATTTTAATTTTCCAAATCCTGCCCAGGCTAATCTGACCCTTCTTTTTACCTCCGCTGTTTGGTTTTCCTTATTTATTTTTATAATCTGTCCCAAATATATATAATCATTAACCGCTTCTATTGTGGTGTCGTTTAGTATTACGTTTCTATTGTCTTGTGTGTTTGTCATTGTTTTTGTTTTGGCAAAATTCATTTTTAGACCTATTTGTTCGGATTCATTTGCTAGTTCGGTTAGCATGGTTTGTAGTTCTTCAAAACTTGATGCTATGACTACTACATCGTCTGCATATCTTAGGTGGTTTAGTTTCTTTCCATTTATGTTTATTCCCATGTTTGTCCATTCCATTGTTTTGAAAACATCTTCCAGTACTAATGTAAATAGTTTAGGAGAAATAACATCTCCCTGTCGCACTCCTCTGTTAATTGGTATGGGTTTTGTGGTTTCTTCCAATTGTACTGTCATTGTTGCTTTCTTATATATATATATATATATATATATATATATATATATATATATATATATATATATATATATATATATATATATATATATATATATATATATATATATATAACAAGGAGAGGTTTGGCTATACCATACTGATGACGACTAATAAGTCAGAAACACGTGTCTGTGGTTGCATTCCATCTTATGCATATTTTGTATATATATATTGTTAAGATATGTAAAATTTGAATTAATATGGTTTCGATCTTAATATTTTAGAAAAGTTAAAACATATAATAAAAATATACCAAAATTCATTTCGAAGAAATGAAAGACAATTATCTTTGGATGGCCGTAGGTAAACAAAATTTAAATAGGGATTAAGTATTTTCTTTGTACAGTTAGTATGATAAGAAAGTGGTTATGTGTTTGGACAATGAGACCGGGTTTCCCAAATGGACTTTTGCGGCGAGGGAATAATTGTATTTAGAAATTTAAATGAATGTAATCTTTGTTTAGATATTAAGAAAGGAAAAAAAAAACCGATTGGCATGTAATTAGTTTTAGGAAATTTCTAATGGTAGGGAAAATTGGTGTTTGTTATCTGAAAGGTAGATGGGGATAAAATTGAGGAACTCGGATTGGTGAAGAAGGAAAAAGGAGGGGCTAGGTATGAAGAATGGGAGTTTAGCGAAATGTTAGAGGGTGGAAGAAGAGTCAGTTGTTAAATGATCGTTAAGTCGACTAGTGGTGATCTCTAAGAGTCTCCTGAAGTAGTAAGGCAGATAAGTGAATAGTTGTGAGTTTGTTGAAATAAGTGTCCTGACGGAAGCTCATCACGTAAAGCATTGTAAGTTATATTGTTCTACTTATATTCCAAGAGTCACCGTTGCATGCCGGAACGAGAAATAGATTCAGTTTATCGAGAGGAGAAAAGGCTAGCATTGTTTTTTGAAAGATACGTGCATCTGTAGGGGGTCATTAATGACAATAGGCTTGCAATAATTTGTTGCGAGATTGCTGACTACATAGGGGGCTGCTAAGAGTAAATTGTAGGCGACCAGAGACAAGAATTTGGACAACTCATCATCCGAGAGACAGTTTTATTTTTTTTGTAGAATTATTCATAACGCAAATTTCAATAAGTACTTTAGATAGTGGTAGGGTTATTTCAATAATCAGAATAGGAGATATTATTTTTAGAGGATATTTTGAGGGTGAATTTATTTCAATAGATGCTTTTGTACCATATATGTGTTTTATTCCGTTAATCTTTGACCTTATTTATCATATGTAAAGCAAAGGAGATATTGAAGCACGAGAATATAAAACCCTGAGATTAGAGCATTAAATAGTGTGATTAAATCATAAGTGCATCATTAAAATTAAATTTAATTAATTAGTTAATTATCTAATCAATTGCTTTGAGCACACCGATCTTTGAATATTACATTAACTGGAGCCCAGAACGTGGTGGCTTAAAAATATCGCAGCTTTGCATTTGATGGTAGGGAAAGAGATAAGGAATAACTACAGGTGATCCAGAGATAATTTGACAATTTTTCCAGGTGTAAAAATAATTTTGATTTATGGATTGATCGTAGGTATTTGATATTTACTGCCATTGAATTATTTGATTTTTTTTTACCAATCGTACATTTGATATTTATTTTGAAATTTACTGATTGCATATTTGATATTTGTGGAGAAAATTTATTAAATTTGGGGAGAAATATTTGTCGTGTTCTGCAACTTATAGAGTGTTGTAAAATTTCACATTTGGCGGGGACAAAGAAAACAGTAACGAAAAGAAACAACATGTCGACCACAAGGAGGCAAAGCAAAATGCAAGAAAACAGAGAAGAGGAAAAAATTGTTGAAGAAGGATTGGATAATGAAGGAGATACAACGATTATGGAGAGAAAAGAACAGGAATTAACAGGAATAGAGAAACTATTGCAACTGATGCAACTCCAGTCACAACAAATGGATAGAAATCAACAGGAAACAAAAAGGACAATGCAAGAAAATCAACAGGAATCAAAACGAGCCATGGAAGAAACACAAAGAGAAATATCACAGAGAATAGAACAGAAATTGGAAGAGAATGATGGCAAATTGGAAAAGCGTTTGGAAAAATATGAAAATGAAATGAAAGCCTGTTTAGAAAAAGTTAGAGAAGAAACAGAAAGGAAACTGGAGATGCAACGAGAAGAAATAGAAACTAAAATGAAGGATATTAAGAATGTGCAGAAGATGGAATTAGAACAGTTAGAAAGCAAATTTGAAAATGCAATACAAGAAGACAGGCGAGAAATAGAAGAAAAATTTAAGCAAAACGAAAAACAAATTGCGGAACTCAAGAATCAACAGAATTGTGGAGAAAGAAGGGAAATGATTATCCATGGTACAAGCGACGCGAAAATACAATTTGGCGGGGATATTAGAAAAACACACCCAGTACCATTTGTTAAAAATTTGAGAACCAAATTGCAACATATTAGATATTTTGACGACTGCAAAGAAACAATTAGAAACCATCTGAAAGAAGGAGCAGCGTTATGGTATGAAAGTAAAGAAGATGAGTTTGAAAATTGGACAGATTTCGAAAATAAATTTCTCAACTATTTCTGGGGGAAAGTTAAACATAGGGGCATTCTTTTACTTCAAGAGTATGATTTTGAATTTAAATATATCAAAGGAACTGACAATATCTTGGCTGATGCGTTGACGAGAGATGAACAATTCCGCAAAGAGGACCACAAAACTCTCCACGTTGGCATGAATATAATGAGAGAAGAAGCAGGCTTATTTTCTTTGGCTCAGATCAGGGAAAATCAGGAACAACTGGATGAAAGAGAAAAGCAAAGGGCCGAACAAGAAGATAACTTATATTTTAAGAGGGTCGATGGTAAAGAACTATATGTAATCACGGAACAGATGGCAAAAGAAGTTTTAGCAAAATTACACTGTGACAACGGACACATTGGAAGCAGGAAGGTGTGGCTTATGTTCAGGGAGAACTACATTTGTCGACAGGACTATACAATAGCCAAAGAGATGACTCGAAATTGCGAGACATGCCAAAAGTGTAAAAGTAAGAATTTCAAAAACGAAAACATCACAAAAAACGTCATAGCTCGGAAGAAACTGGATATTGTCGCCATTGATATGTTGAGCGATTTAATAACAACAACACAGAGGAATAAACACATATTAGTTATGGTGGATGTTTTCTCAAAGTATTTAAAACTGTACCCATGTAGAACCACGAAAGGAGCTGAAATACTTCGGAAGATAGACGATTTTATCGAAACAGTGGGAAGACCAGACAATATTTTGTTGGACAATGCGACATACTTTAGGAATGACCGTTTTAAAGGGGAATTAAGAGAGAGAGGCATAAATACAAAATTTGTAAGCATCCGACATCCACAGAGCAACCCATCAGAGCGTTTTATACAAGAAGTCACAAAATTTCTAAGAATTGCTGCGGAAGAACATCATCGACATTGGGACAGAAAAGTGTTTGAAATAGAGACGTATTTGAACTGTGCACCAAATACGGTTACCAAGGAGACGCCTTTATATGTAATGAAAGGAACAATGCCTACGAGACCGTGGGAAGACACCGCCCCCAGACAATACGAAGAAGTGATCGAGGTGGTTCAACGAAGATTCAGACGAAGTGGAGAGAAATATCTCCAAAGGCAAGAGAGGACCCGAAGAAGAAGGCCGGTTACATTCCAGAAAGGGGATAAAGTTTTAGTGAGGGCACTGAGGGTGTCCAATTTACAAAATGGTATTTGTGCTAAATTGATGCCGGTATTTGAAGGTCCATATAGGGTCAATACGGAAAATGGGGTAAATAGTTATGAATTAGCGCATATAGAGACAGGCAAGATACGGGGTATTTTTAACATTCACGACATTTATAAGTATCATGAGTAGAGTTTGGTAACATAATGGAATAATTTGATCCTAAAAAAAAAACTTGTGTCATTTAAATAAATAACAGAATTTTTTCGGCAAATCAAATGGCGGGGAGTTGTTAAGATATGTAAAATTTGAATTAATATGGTTTCGATCTTAATATTTTAGAAAAGTTAAAACATATAATAAAAATATACCAAAATTCATTTCGAAGAAATGAAAGTCAATTATCTTTGGATGGCCGTAGGTAAACAAAATTTAAATAGGGATTAAGTATTTTCTTTGTACAGTTAGTATGATAAGAAAGTGGTTATGTGTTTGGACAATGAGACCGGGTTTCCCAAATGGACTTTTGCGGCGAGGGAATAATTGTATTTAGAAATTTAAATGAATGTAATCTTTGTTTAGATATTAAGAAAGGAAAAAAAAACCGATTGGCATGTAATTAGTTTTAGGAAATTTCTAATGTTAGGGAAAATTGGTGTTTGTTATCTGAAAGGTAGATGGGGATAAAATTGAGGAACTCGGATTGGTGAAGAAGGAAAAAGGAGGGGCTAGGTATGAAGAATGGGAGTTTAGCGAAATGTTAGAGGGTGGAAGAAGAGTCAGTTGTTAAATGATCGTTAAGTCGACTAGTGGTGATCTCTAAGAGTCTCCTGAAGTAGTAAGGCAGATAAGTGAATAGTTGTGAGTTTGTTGAAATAAGTGTCCTGACGGAAGCTCATCACGTAAAGCATTGTAAGTTATATTGTTCTACTTATATTCCAAGAGTCACCGTTGCATGCCGGAACGAGAAATAGATTCAGTTTATCGAGAGGAGAAAAGGCTAGCATTGTTTTTTGAAAGATACGTGCATCTGTAGGGGGTCATTAATGACAATAGGCTTGCAATAATTTGTTGCGAGATTGCTGACTACATAGGGGGCTGCGAAGAGTAAATTGTAGGCGACCAGAGACAAGAATTTGGACAACTCATCATCCGAGAGACAGTTTTATTTTTTTTGTAGAATTATTCATAACGCAAATTTCAATAAGTACTTTAGATAGTGGTAGGGTTATTTCAATAATCAGAATAGGAGATATTATTTTTAGAGGATATTTTGAGGGTGAATTTATTTCAATAGATGCTTTTGTACCATATATGTGTTTTATTCCGTTAATCTTTGACCTTATTTATCATATGTAAAGCAAAGGAGATATTGAAGCACGAGAATATAAAACCCTGAGATTAGAGCATTAAATAGTGTGATTAAATCATAAGTGCATCATTAAAATTAAATTTAATTAATTAGTTAATTATCTAATCAATTGCTTTGAGCACACCGATCTTTGAATATCACATTAATATATATATATATATATATATATATATATATATATATATATATATATATATATATATATATATATTAATGTGATATTCAAAGATCGGTGTGCTCAAAGCACTTGATTAGATAATTAACTAATTAATTAAATTTAATTTTAATGATGCACTTATGATTTAATCACACTATTTAATGCTCTAATCTCAGGGTTTTATATTCTCGTGCTTCAATATCTCCTTTGCTTTACATATGATAAATAAGGTCAAAGATTAACGGAATAAAACACATATATGGTACAAAAGCATCTATTGAAATAAATTCACCCTCAAAATATCCTCTAAAAATAATATTTCCTATTCTGATTATTGAAATAACCCTACCACTATCTAAAGTACTTATTGAAATTTGCGTTATGAATAATTCTACAAAAAAAATAAAACTGTCTCTCGGATGATGAGTTGTCCAAATTCTTGTCTCTGGTCGCCTACAATTTACTCTTAGCAGCCCCCTATGTAGTCAGCAATCTCGCAACAAATTATTGCAAGCCTATTGTCATTAATGACCCCCTACAGATGCACGTATCTTTCAAAAAACAATGCTAGCCTTTTCTCCTCTCGATAAACTGAATCTATTTCTCGTTCCGGCATGCAACGGTGACTCTTGGAATATAAGTAGAACAATATAACTTACAATGCTTTACGTGATGAGCTTCCGTCAGGACACTTATTTCAACAAACTCACAACTATTCACTTATCTGCCTTACTACTTCAGGAGACTCTTAGAGATCACCACTAGTCGACTTAACGATCATTTAACAACTGACTCTTCTTCCACCCTCTAACATTTCGCTAAACTCCCATTCTTCATACCTAGCCCCTCCTTTTTCCTTCTTCACCAATCCGAGTTCCTCAATTTTATCCCCATCTACCTTTCAGATAACAAACACCAATTTTCCCTACCATTAGAAATTTCCTAAAACTAATTACATGCCAATCGGTTTTTTTTCCTTTCTTAATATCTAAACAAAGATTACATTCATTTAAATTTCTAAATACAATTGTTCCCTCGCCGCAAAAGTCCATTTGGGAAACCCGGTCTCATTGTCCAAACACATAACCACTTTCTTATCATACTAACTGTACAAAGAAAATACTTAATCCCTATTTAAATTTTGTTTACCTACGGCCATCCAAAGATAATTGACTTTCATTTCTTCGAAATGAATTTTGGTATATTTTTATTATATGTTTTAACTTTTCTAAAATATTAAGATCGAAACCATATTAATTCAAATTTTACATATCTTAACAACTCCCCGCCATTTGATTTGCCGAAAAAATTCTGTTATTTATTTAAATGACACAAGTTTTTTTTAGGATCAAATTATTCCATTATGTTACCAAACTCTACTCATGATACTTATAAATGTCGTGAATGTTAAAAATACCCCGTATCTTGCCTGTCTCTATATGCGCTAATTCATAACTATTTACCCCATTTTCCGTATTGACCCTATATGGACCTTCAAATACCGGCATCAATTTAGCACAAATACCATTTTGTAAATTGGACACCCTCAGTGCCCTCACTAAAACTTTATCCCCTTTCTGGAATGTAACCGGCCTTCTTCTTCGGGTCCTCTCTTGCCTTTGGAGATATTTCTCTCCACTTCGTCTCAATCTTCGTTGAACCACCTCGATCACTTCTTCGTATTGTCTGGGGGCGGTGTCTTCCCACGGTCTCGTAGGCATTGTTCCTTTCATTACATATAAAGGCGTCTCCTTGGTAACCGTATTTGGTGCACAGTTCAAATACGTCTCTATTTCAAACACTTTTCTGTCCCAATGTCGATGATGTTCTTCCGCAGCAATTCTTAGAAATTTTGTGACTTCTTGTATAAAACGCTCTGATGGGTTGCTCTGTGGATGTCGGATGCTTACAAATTTTGTATTTATGCCTCTCTCTCTTAATTCCCCTTTAAAACGGTCATTCCTAAAGTATGTC
This sequence comes from Diabrotica virgifera virgifera, assembly GCF_917563875.1. Lineage (NCBI taxonomy): Eukaryota > Metazoa > Arthropoda > Insecta > Coleoptera > Chrysomelidae > Diabrotica > Diabrotica virgifera. The sequence goes on along the minus strand of NC_065451.1, from coordinate 2,598,301 downwards.
GCATTGTCCAACAAAATATTGTCTGGTCTTCCCACTGTTTCGATAAAATCGTCTATCTTCCGAAGTATTTCAGCTCCTTTCGTGGTTCTACATGGGTACAGTTTTAAATACTTTGAGAAAACATCCACCATAACTAATATGTGTTTATTCCTCTGTGTTGTCGTTATTAAATCGCTCAACATATCAATGGCGACAATATCCAGTTTCTTCCGAGCTATGACGTTTTTTGTGATGTTTTCGTTTTTGAAATTCTTACTTTTACACTTTTGGCATGTCTCGCAATTTCGAGTCATCTCTTTGGCTATTGTATAGTCCTTTTTGTTTCCTGTTGATTTCTATCCATTTGTTGTGATTGGAGTTGCATCAGTTGCAATAGTTTCTCTATTCCTGTTAATTCCTGTTCTTTTCTCTCCATAATCGTTGTATCTCCTTCATTATCCAATCCTTCTTCAACAATTTTTTCCTCTTCTCTGTTTTCTTGCATTTTGCTTTGCCTCCTTGTGGTCGACATGTTGTTTCTTTTCGTTACTGTTTTCTTTGTCCCCGCCAAATGTGAAATTTTACAACACTCTATAAGTTGCAGAACACGACAAATATTTCTCCCCAAATTTAATAAATTTTCTCCACAAATATCAAATATGCAATCAGTAAATTTCAAAATAAATATCAAATGTACGATTGGTAAAAAAAAATCAAATAATTCAATGGCAGTAAATATCAAATACCTACGATCAATCCATAAATCAAAATTATTTTTACACCTGGAAAAATTGTCAAATTATCTCTGGATCACCTGTAGTTATTCCTTATCTCTTTCCCTACCATCAAATGCAAAGCTGCGATATTTTTAAGCCACCACGTTCTGGGCTCCAGTTAATGTGATATTCAAAGATCGGTGTGCTCAAAGCACTTGATTAGATAATTAACTAATTAATTAAATTTAATTTTAATGATGCACTTATGATTTAATCACACTATTTAATGCTCTAATCTCAGGGTTTTATATTCTCGTGCTTCAATATCTCTTTTGCTTTACATATGATAAATAAGGTCAAAGATTAACGGAATAAAACACATATATGGTACAAAAGCATCTATTGAAATAAATTCACCCTCAAAATATCCTCTAAAAATAATATTTCCTATTCTGATTATTGAAATAACCCTACCACTATCTAAAGTACTTATTGAAATTTGCGTTATGAATAATTCTACAAAAAAAATAAAACTGTCTCTCGGATGATGAGTTGTCCAAATTCTTGTCTCTGGTCGCCTACAATTTACTCTTAGCAGCCCCCTATGTAGTCAGCAATCTCGCAACAAATTATTGCAAGCCTATTGTCATTAATGACCCCCTACAGATGCACGTATCTTTCAAAAAACAATGCTAGCCTTTTCTCCTCTCGATAAACTGAATCTATTTCTCGTTCCGGCATGCAACGGTGACTCTTGGAATATAAGTAGAACAATATAACTTACAATGCTTTACGTGATGAGCTTCCGTCAGGACACTTATTTCAACAAACTCACAACTATTCACTTATCTGCCTTACTACTTCAGGAGACTCTTAGAGATCACCACTAGTCGACTTAACGATCATTTAACAACTGACTCTTCTTCCACCCTCTAACATTTCGCTAAACTCCCATTCTTCATACCTAGCCCCTCCTTTTTCCTTCTTCACCAATCCGAGTTCCTCAATTTTATCCCCATCTACCTTTCAGATAACAAACACCAATTTTCCCTACCATTAGAAATTTCCTAAAACTAATTACATGCCAATCGGTTTTTTTTTCGTTTCTTAATATCTAAACAAAGATTACATTCATTTAAATTTCTAAATACAATTGTTCCCTCGCCGCAAAAGTCCATTTGGGAAACCCGGTCTCATTGTCCAAACACATAACCACTTTCTTATCATACTAACTGTACAAAGAAAATACTTAATCCCTATTTAAATTTTGTTTACCTACGGCCATCCAAAAATAATTGACTTTCATTTCTTCGAAATGAATTTTGGTATATTTTTATTATATGTTTTAACTTTTCTAAAATATTAAGATCGAAACCATATTAATTCAAATTTTACATATCTTAACAATATATATTATATATATATATATATATATATATATATATATATATATATATATATATATATATATTATGTATTAGCATTCTGTATCTGGAATCTATTCGACAGTTGTTTATAGCTTTTTCTATTGCCCACATTTCCACGCTGTCAAATGCTTTTTCGTAGTCAACGAACGCTAAGTGCAGATCTATATGGTATTCGTTAGCTTTTTCTATTAGTGTCCTAATTGTTAGAAGATGGTCAGTGGTGCTATATCCCTTTCGGAATCCTGCCTGCTCTACGGGTTGATACGAGTCCAGTTTGTGTGTTAGTCTGTTGTTGATAATCCTCATGAATAGTTTATACGTTTGCGACAGCAGTGAGATGGGTCTGTAATTTTTTATGTCCTTTCTGTCGCCTTTCTTAAATAGCAGGATTGTAAGACTTTCGTTCCATTCGTCGGGTATTTCTCCTTTATGTAGACACTGATTAAACAGATTTCTTAATGTTTGTAAGATTTCTTCTTTCCCTTCTTTCAACATTTCAGCAAGGATTCCATCTGGTCCTGGTGCTTTGTTGTTCTTTAATTGTGATAGTGCTGCTCTATTTCATAATTTTCTATTTTTGGTAGTGTTTCTGAGTTTACATTCGTGATTGTTTTCTTGATATATTCCTGAGTGTTGAAGTTTGCGTCTTTCTTTGAGGTGTATAGTTCTTTATAAAACCTTTCTACTTCTTCTGATATCTTATCTTTTCTCCTCTCTTCCCGTCCTGTTTCATCCTTTATTGAAATGAGTAGCGGTTTCCCTAAATTTGGTCGTAAGCATTTTAGGCCCTTATTTCTCTCAATTATTTTCTCGATTTCATTTTCAGTGTGTTTTCTTAGATCCTCTCTGGTTTTTCTTCTAATAAGTTTGTTTAGTTCTACGTATTCTACTGTGTTTCTTTTGTTTTCGCTTATTAGTTTTCGTCTACAAATTTATGATACAGTATAATATATTACAATATGATATACATGATTACAATATGATATATTACAATATAAAAACGTATTATTTAGTTTTTTTCTTCCAGAATTAGACAATATAAAAGAAAATCAGAAAGGCAACTCAAAGCCAGGAAGTGAAGTCTACGAGTTAGCTTCAGCGGAAATTTTAGATAATCAATGTAGCATAAGGCAAGCAAGTAAAACAGCACGGACTGTGTCATGTATCTTTATAACGATATAGAAAAAAAAAGAAAAAGATTAAGAGTCTACAAGTGGGCTGTACTAAACCAGGGATATGTTTTACAGCCGAAGAAGAAAGTAAAATTGCTTCGTATATTCTGAAGTGCGCCGAAATATATTTTGGATTAATTCCCATGAAGATGCAAAAACTGCCTTACTAATGTGCCGTGAAACTCAGTGCTAAGAAACTTCCTTCTTCTTGGCATCAAAATTATACAGTTGGTCCAGATTGGGTCCAAAATTTTATGCGTAGAAATCTACATTTCAGGGGCGGCCCGTCGGGATAGGCAAGGTAGGCGCCGCCTACCCTCTTCAAATGTAGTACAATAATATAAATTATTGATATAAATTACTTATTTCAAAATTGTAATTTATAAATTTTGACACAATATCTACAATAAAATAGCAAAAATTATCCAAATTATTTTTAAAAATATCCAAAAAATTTTCTCCGTAGTTATAATTATTGTACGCTCATTGTAGTATCAGTAGTACTGTATAGATTCTATATTCTCCTTGGTCAGGCACTCGGGAACGTAGCCTGAAATAGATCGACGCCAACACCGAATTGACGTGCGATCTCTCTCTGTTTACGCGAGCAGACCTGCTGCAGGTCTGCTCGTAGCGACCCTATTCTACGATTTTGAACGGGCGGATAGGCACAGAGTCTTATAGCCGGACCTACAAAATTTTATCAGTTGCTTCTCTTGTGTCTTGTGAAACTGTTTTAAAATAATTTTTTTTGATTTTGGCTGTTATTAGTAGGTTAAGTATTCAATAAAACTAGGTAGGACAATTTAAATTTGTTTATGAAAACTGAATAATGTGTTATTAGATTATATAGATAATTAAAAATTTAAAGCGAGGTTAATTGTTAACTTATCAATTTATTCGAATAGTAAATTATTATTTGATACATAAATAAAATAAGTAATATTTGACGTTGTTGAAACGTAGGTGTCTTAGTTTTATTGGAGGAAAAACTTTAGTCATCGAATATGAATATTTTAAACGATGTAATATGCAGTTTGATCGAGACACCTTTTTCAAGGCGCCAAAATCAAGAAAGATTAGTAATTATTTCAATGGGCCGGCCTTTACAAAATTTAACAATTTTATCCACAGATAAGACAAAAGACAATCAACCATTCTCGAGATCGTTTAAAACAATATGGTATGAAAATCATAAATGGCTAAGCGGAAGTTATTTTAAAAATTCACTTTTCTGTTGGCCTTGTCTGTTGCTCTCAAATTTGAAGCAAAATGTTTGGGTGAGTCAGGGATATTCAGATTTGAAAAATTTATCAGCTAGTGTAAAAAAACATGAATCTTCGAAAGAACATTTAAACATTTGCTTAGGTTTAAAACGGTTAGAAAAAAATAAACAAACTATTGACAGTGCTTTAGCTGGACAAATTCTCTATCTAATAAGATATATAATGAAGAAGTTGAAAAAGATTGAAGAAGTTGAAGAAATTGATGTTACAATTCTGTTAGTAAAACAAGAACTTGCATTTCGCGGTCGTGATGAGAGCAATAATTCTTCAAACATGGGTAATTTTAAAGAAATTTTTAATTTAGTAGTTAAACGCGATCAGGAAATCCAGGATCATGTTAAAAAATAGAAGGGGTGTTCACGGGTTTGTCAAAAACAATACAAAATGATTTAATAGATTGTCTTGCCGATTACGTAAAAAATGAAATTTCAACAGAAATTAATGAAAGTCAATTTTTTTCTATACTAGCTGACGATACTACTGATATAACCGAAAAATCACAGTGTACTTTAACAATCCGTTTTGTTAACAAAGTTGGTCAGGTAACAGAAAGATTTTTAGGGTTTTTTGATGTTAGCGATAATAGATCTGCAGACGCTCTATATAGTTTAATTTCAAACGTGCTTGGGCCACATGATTACAAAAATAAATTAATTGCTCAATTTTACGATGGTGCAAGTGTAATGGCTGGCTCTTTAAACGGATTACAATCAAAAATTAAAGTAGATGCTCCAAAAGCAATTTTTACACATTGTTGCGCTCATAGATTACATTTAGTATTGCAAGACGGCTCAAAATGTATTACAAACTGTAGGATATTTTTTGTAGCCTACCCGAAGTATATGTGTAGTGTAGCCTACCCGCATACTGAGGTCACGAGCCGCCACTGCTACATTTATATTTAAGAACACCGAAAGCCACGTTATAAGTCGAGCAACATCTTTCATGAGGACCAGCGTTGGTATTTTCTTCGAAATATTCCAAAAAATTCGAATTTTCGTACGGTTACAACCTGCCCCAATAGATGTTACAACTAGCCCCAAGCGCGGGGTAAGTTGTAACAATGCACTTTTTTTGGTAAAATGCTAGTTGATTAAAAAATACCAGTCTTTTTAATTTTTCTTCAGTTCAACTTTTAGGCTATTGATTATGTATAAGGGAAAATGAAAATGTAGTATGTCAAAGTGTGTAAATAATTTATTTCCTTAGCTGAGCGCTTTCGACATAAACGTCATCATCGGAGCTAATGGTCAAATACTAAAAAAGTACCGCTACATAGAGGTGTAAACAAGTGCATCTTAGGAATGTAAATTTGATTTTTAAATTGTGAATGCTAACTTAGTCCTCCGTACAACAGCAAACAGCAAAAAAACAGAAAGAAACGGCCACATACACGTTGCACAAAATCATATAAACTTTTTTCATGGTACGGGTGTCGATATCACCCGTCCATCCTTGGCCTAGTAACAACAGCTGACTGACTATGTTGTTATGACTATGACTGTTGTTACTAGGCCAAGGATGGACGGGTGATATCGACACCCGTACGATGAAAAAAGTTTATATGTTTTTGTGCAACGTGTATGTGGCCGTTTCTTTCTGTTTTTTTGCTGTTTGCTGTTGTACGGAGGACTAAGTTAGCATTCACAATTTAAAAATCAAATTTACATTCCTAAGATGCACTTGTTTACACCTCTATGTAGCGGTACTTTTTTAGTATTTGACCATTAGCTCCGATGATGACGTTTATGTCGAAAGCGCTCAGCTAAGGAAATAAATTATTTACACACTTTGACTTGACATACTACATTTTCATTTTCCCTTATTCATTCAAGTGTGTACAAACTTATCAGTCTTTCAACTATTTTTATTGATTATGTACTATAGAAAGGAACTACAACGTTAACGGGGTTTTATTATTTCATATGGTCAATGAATCTCTATATATGAAAAAACCGCGGAGTGCTACCATTTAAAGGGGTACGTTTTTGAGAAATGGGTGAATTAGTCCCTGGGCACAGGTTACATTAGGGTGAGTTCTATGCACGTTTGATACACACACGTCTACATAAAAATTGTTCCTGGTTAAATTCCCTACCTAAATATAACTTATTAAAGTCAAAGATACTTTTTTTTACAAAAATATATTCAAAAGAAAAAGCACAAAGAAACCCAAAAGAAAGAAATTTTGTTTTTTGTCCCATAACTTTTGTCCACGGGGATATAGGTATAGACATTGCTTCACAGAAAAAAAACTTACCTATTTTCTCTTTAAAATGATGTTCAGTAGAGGTCACTAGAATTTACAGTTTTCGCAATATGATTTTTCAAAGTTCGCCACTCACAGCAATTTTGGGCAATTTTCCTTGTTATTTCGCAAATATTTTTCTGTAACTTTTTTCTACGCAACTTTAGGCATATGCAATGGTACATTTAAGAGGAATAGAAATCAATTACCTTTAAAATTTTCTACTGTATAATGTTGTACGACTTCTTTTAAAGAGGTTATCTTTTTCAAGATTTTATAGTTTTAACGAGATTTTATATTTTTTACGATTATTTTTTAAATTTCCCATTATAACTTTTTTTCTTCTACATTTAGGTATATATTATATAATAAAAAAGAAAGCTTATTCTGTTTACTTTAAAATAGTGTATTATAAAAAATTCTAGGAATATTTTTGAATAAGATATGATTTTTCAAAATGTAATAAGTAGAGGAAAGGCTGTAAATATGGGCTGGTCTTGTAATATGGGCTAGGTGGGTTTCACAGCTATTCGTTGCAGATCTCTAGATTTTGACTATTTCAAATGGTATTTGACGAAGTTAAACTATCACCGTAGCGATGGCACCACTGTGGTAGATATTTCCCAGTTTATAATAATTGTTTGTCGGTTGGTGCGAGTGTCAAAACTTTTTCGGGTAAGTTGATAAATTCCAGTATTTAAAAATAAACACGAATTTCAAAAAAAAAGTCTGTGTCACGTTGAAGCTCTATTATTAGTCTTTGATATATGCTATTGAGTTTTCTTCAAATTGTCTGCTTTTAGACATAACTTCTTTTGTTGTGCAAAGCAAGCGTGTTTACAATATGGGCTATGCCTCTGTTTTCATTATGGGCTAGTGGCCCATATTTAGAACAATGTAGCAATGTAGGCAAAACGAAGTAGGAAAAGGCAAAGAAAAAAGAAAAGGAAAAGAAATAAACAAAGGAAAACGTAAGCAGCTTACCAAAGTCACAAAGAACCAAAAAAAGAAATCGGTTTCTAGTAGCGAGGATGAGGAGGAATATGTGCCTGCAGATGATGAAAGCGATTACAATGAGTTTCCTTCCACACAGCCTTCACAAGACGCAGCTGACGTAACGTGTATGTTTTGCGAAGTACTTTTTTCAGAGGATAATCTTGGTGAAATATGGGTCAAGTGCTTCTGTTCCATTTGTGGGCACATAACGAGTGCGCTGGGGCCGAAAAAGAAGAATATGTGTGTGACTTTTGCAAATAGTTTTAGCCTATGAGTTATTGAATGTATTTTTGTATTTTAGATATTAAAATATATTTGTCACGCATTTATCTCATTTCACACAAATTTAAGACACATTTTTCGGGGTAGCCCATATTTAGGATCATTATTCAAACGGCGCAAAAGTACAATTTTTCATTATTTATACATTTAAAACAGTTGTATATTTTTTAATCAATTTGCACTTTGGGTAGGTTATAAGTAACTAAATGTAGGTATTCTTGCATACCTTTGGAAATAAAATAGAATTTTTATTCTTTTTTTACAAAGAAAAATAAAATGGGTAGCCCATATTTGCATCCTTTCCTCTACTTGCAACGATTTTTGATTTTAGGATTATTTTTTAAATTTCTCATTATAACTTTTTTATGTGATTGTGTGTTATGATTGAATCTTATTTTTTATAGGAAATACTTTGTGTCCACTTGACTCGGCCGGGCAAACTTCAAAATATGGATTAATTCCAATATTTACTGTCAAAGCTCCTGCACCACAAGCTTTGCTTGAAAAAATTGCACGTAAATATACGAAAGGCTGTACAAAAAACTGCAGCTGTAGGAAGATAGGAATTAGTTTTTCAATATTCTGCAAAGAGTGGATGTGCATGGGTACTAATTGTAGGACTCTAAGATAACTGAGGTGTCAGAGGAAGATATTGAAGCTAATGCTAACGAAGAGATGGACTTTGATTTTGAAATTTTTTAAATGTCAACGTTTAAATAATTTTAACTAAAGTAATGTTTTCTAAGACTAATGTTTATGTAATTTTTGTAAAAGAAATAATTTTAAATAATACAGGTAAAAAAATATCAAAAGAATCACTCGGTTTCCATTATTTAAATATAGATGATACACCATTTTAAAGAACAGAAAGTAAGCCCTCTTTATTGAGCAATATATAGTATATTCATGTATAAGAAAAAAAAAGTTATAATGAGAAATTTTAAAAATAATCCTAAAATCAAAAATCGTTAAAATTACTTATTACATTTTGAAAAATAATATCCTATTCAAAAATAATCCTAGAATTTTTTGTGATACACCATTTTAAAGAAAACAAAATAAGCTTTTTTTATTATATAATATAATATATACCTAAATGTAGAAGAAAAAAAGTTATAATGAGAAATTTCAAAAATAATCGTAAAAAATAATATTTTTTTTATATTAGGTAATATATAATATATAATATAATATTACAGTATATATACTATATATAATATAATATTATATAATATATAATATATCATATAATAATGTAATTTTATTTTTATATTATATTATAAAAAATCGTTAAAAGTATAAAATTTTCAACAACCATAATCTCTTAAAAAAAAGTCGTACAACGTTATACAGTAGACCATTTTAAAGCTAATTGATTTCTATTTCTATTACGTGTACCATTGCATATACCTAAAGTTACGTAGAAAAAAGTTACAGAACAATATTTGCGAAATAACAAGGAAAATTGCCCAAAATTGCTGTGAGTGGCGAACATTGAAAAATCATATCTCGAAAACTATAAATCCTAATTACCTCTACTAAACAACATTTTAAAGAAGAAATATGTAGAGTTTTTTTTTTGTAAAGCAATATCTATACCTATATCCTCGTGGACAAAAGTTATGGGACAAAAAACAAAATTTCTTTCTTTTGTGTTTCTTTGTGCTTTTTCTTTTGAATATATTTTTGTAAAAAAAAGTATCATTGACTTTAAAAGGTGATATTTAGATAGGAAATTTAACCAGGAACAATTTTTATGTAGACGTGTTTGTACCAAAAGTGCATAGAACTCACCCTAATGGAACCTGTGCCCAGGGACTAATTCACCCATTTCTCAAAAACGCACCCCTTTAAATGGTAGCACTCCGCGGTTTTTTCATATATAGATATCCATTGACCATATGAAATAATAAAACCCCGTTAACCTTGTAGTTCCTTTTAGCTATCTTATTTTGAATATAATCAATAGCCTATTTATTCAGAAAGAGTTAAACTAGCATTTAGTGTTTAATTAGTTATAATTGGGATAATCGTTGTCAAGATATATTTGATTTTATGAAAATTGTTACAACTAGCCCCCTCCTCCCCTACCTATAATTTAAAGTTTTCCGCATGGAATTGGAATTCGAAATTTGTTAAAATTTTAGGAAAAGTTTTAGAGAACTATTCGGCAGCAAATATTTCTTGGGGATTTTTTGTGGGGATATTTTGTCCAAAAAAATTTGTGGGGATTATTTGTCCGGGATTTTTTGTGGGGATTTCTGTCCGGGGATTTTTTGTCCGGGATTATTTTTGTCCTAGCTTTATTAAGAAACTAGTTGCGGTAATGCAAATGTATGTAAATAACGCCTCAAAAGGTGTAATAAGTACTAAATTAAAACAAACTGAGTAATTCGAGAAGTATATTAAACAAATCTAAAATACAATAAATGTAGTGTTACATTCACTATTTCGCTAAAGATCGTGGAGAAAAATAATTTTATCCCTACAAAAGATATTTAAGACAAAATTATACTATAGGTGTAATTATATTATATCAATCCGTTTTCCACTTCTAAACATTGGTAATAAAAATCGACAATGATTCAAATAGATACGTCAATTGTCTAAAAGTGCTATAACTCTATGATGTAACATGTATTTGCTATGTAGATTACGGCCCATTCTCATAATATAACGCAAAACACTAATCCTCTAAATGTATTCATTTAGTTTGTTCTATTTAGTCTGTTACTACAAATGTAGTGAACAGTGGCGTGCCCAAAAGTGACTTTATGGCATCAGAAACTTGTAATTGAGTAAAATATCTGTATTTTTGCATTATAAGAAAATTTTCAAATAAAAAATACACCGTTGGTCTCGAAGCTGAATAACACCGGTAAATGAAAGCATCAAGCAAGACGTCGAGTTAAGTCCAAATATAAGTCATTCCTCTCGTATTGATACTTAGTTACAGTGAATACCCCAGGCTGTGGGTAAAAAATAGGTCGATTTCGGGATATAATTCAGGAATTTTTGAAACCTATCAGGTGTTGTAAAGGACGATGCCAGGAATAACTTCTACTAAAATGTAACCAAAAATATTATGCGCTTTTTTTTTTATTGCGATTTTCATTTGTTAAATTTGCAATTTTTAGTGATTTTTAATTTTGCAGCTTAGGATATTGTATTTAGAGAAAAACTTTTTAATAAAAAGTTGTAGTAAATTAAAAAACCTACAATTTGAGGTAAGGTAAGTTTAATTTGGTTAATTGGTTATTGCAAAACAGCCTGCGAAAAGTCCAAAATGGCCGGTTTTTACAATTGCATTATTTATTGTACAAATAATTTTTTTTTATTTTTTAAAGCTTTAAAATGATCTTTCAATTTCAAACATAAAAAAATTGTAAAGCCAGATTAACGAATTTGTTGCTTAGATATTATAAATTGTTTATCCCAAGAGGTCAAATGTCGAAGGCTATAACTTTTTGATTAATTATTTATATGGGAAATAAGCCACAATTAAAATGAAAAAAATAATTTTATTAACGTTTCGACGCCCAAATCGGGTGCCGTTGTCAAAATACAAAATATTACTAAAATAAACTAAAGTGTTGTTGCTAAGCAAAAAAATTCTTCTAATAATTTATTTAATCTCACTCATTTATATTGGCAATTCAGACATATATTATACATTTTAAAGTAGAAGACTTTAAAATGATATTGCCAATATTTATGAGTTGCGTTCCTGGGACGACTTACTGAAAGATAGTTCATTCGATTACATGAAATTAACCCCAACTCAAGAATATCCGTCATAAAAAATTATAGCATGTGATATGTCTTTAAAAAGACAACCAAATGCAACGACAGTAAAATTCTCGCGTTAGAGACTTCATAGTAAATCACAAGGGAAAACCAGGAAAAAAACCCTGTGATACTATCCCAACATCGTAAGTATTTGGTCTTACATTAATTTACTCTCAAAAAATAATACCAAATTTTTTTCCTGGTTTTCCCTTGTGATTTACTATGAAGTCTCTAACGCGAGAATTTTACTGTCGTTGCATTTGGTTGTCTTTTTAAAGACATATCACATGCTATAATTTTTTATGACGGATATTCTTGAGTTGGGGTTAATTTCATGTAATCGAATGAACTATCTTTCAGTAAGTCGTCCCAGGAACGCAACTCATAAATATTGGCAATATCATTTTAAAGTCTTCTACTTTAAAATGTATAATATATGTCTGAATTGCCAATATAAATGAGTGAGATTAAATAAATTATTAGAAGAATTTTTTTGCTTAGCAACAACACTTTAGTTTATTTTAGTAATATTTTGTATTTTGACAACGGCACCCGATTTGGGCGTCGAAACGTTAATAAAATTATTTTTTTCATTTTAATTGTGGCTTATTTCCCATATAAATAATTAATCATAAAAATGCCACAAGGAAATAGCTTCAGAACAACACTATAACTTTTTGAAAAAAAAAATCGTCGAGAGTTGGTGAAACATCTAATCTCCTTCTAAAGAGTTGTGTTTTCATATTCTGATGTAAGTAAAGGCGAAAAACATTTTTAAACCTCTAATTTTTGGGTTTGAAAATAAGGGGGCAAATTTTGTAATAAACATTTAGAGCTGAAGCGGCCCTGTACATCCTATGAGTTTTTAACTTACAGATTATTGTTGCTAAAGATGAAACAAAGATTTATAAAAAAATAAAAAATTTCTACGACCAACTGAAGCCGAGATAATGTTTAGGTTTGAAAATAAGGGGGCAAATTTCGTTATAAACATTTAGAGCTGAAGCGGCCCTGTACATCCTATGAGTTTCTAACTTACAGATTATTGTTGCTGAAGACAAAACGAAGATTTATAAAAAAATAAAAAAATTTTACAACCAACTGAAGCCGAGATAATTGTTTTTTTTCCTGAGGTATATACGTTGACCGAAAGCGTTATTATTATTTTATTATTATAATACCCGTGATGCCTTCAACGTCTAATGTCCGACTAAATTATTCTTTATATGCAAAAATTTTTAATAAATTTTGAATTAATTAGTTTTCGAATAAGTACATTTACCAGAAATAGTCGTAACGTAATTGTGGTAACCATAGTTTTACTTAGAGTTTTATTTGTCAACTTGACAGTATTAAACTGGTTATTTAAATTTAATAGGCGCTAGGGCGTTATTTTTCTATAACACCCCCTTGTGCGTTATATCGTACTTAATTGAGTTCGAAATAATGTCATTATTTGTCAAATAATAGACCAGTCGTACGTAAATTTTCTACATTTTTCTCAGCTTACTTGCAGACTGCAGTAATAAAAAAAATTCATTTTATAGTTTGCATGACATTAAATCAAACACAACACAATCTGATAGGTCTTCCGGTTTTATATAATGTAAGGCCAAAAGTATGTTTGAGCCTACTTCAGAATAATTTGTATATTCTGATGTTAAATCAAGAGACTGAATTTTCTATACCAAGTTTGGTGTACTTAGGTGAAATCTTCAATCATGTATTTCAGTGTTTGGACACATTTGAATGATTGCATTATGTATAAATATAGCCTTTTCAAAATCTACAAAAACTTTACTAGGATTAAACTCAATTTAGAGAGCTTTAAAAATTTCTGATTTTAACAAATAGAAAAGATTGTTTTTAGTTTCTGTTTTTTTTTTGTTTGACAGTAAACAGTATAATAAAGAAATATAATGCCCATTAATTGGCCCATGAATAGTGAATAATTGCAAATAATATGTGGTACGGTAATTGTGCGATACATATGATATACGAGAGGCAGTGGCGGCTCGTGGTAATTTAAGGAGGGTGTTCAATTAAAGAATGTAATTATACGAACGGTGAATACGCGCCGCAGGCGAAAAATTTTTGGGGCCTCGCCAAAATATGTTCTGTAAAATGAAACCTATCTTTGACCCGATTAGTCAGGATGTCACACACTTTTTTTGTTTTGTGCAGAATATGATACCTACTGAATGATGGCACTTCTTCGGTGGTGAAGGTGGAGGCAGAAGTTACGAATAATGAATGAAATGGCTTTGTCAAAACTGTTTAAAAACCCGTTTATTTTAACGCCATCCAAAGACCGAGATTGAAATTATAGTTTTATTCTTTGAAAATACTAAACATGGAAAACAAAATAAAGAATGTAGTTTATCACACCCACATAATCACTAGTTTTTCTATATTGTTCAACTTTAAAACAATGTTTAAACTTTTTGTTTCTTATTGCACATTCTTGTACCAAGTTTATCTCCGGCCAAGTTAGTCCATTCTTTTTATAAGAAGTCGATTTTCAAAACTATTTGCATTTTCTTTTATAAACTTCACTGAATAAGGCTCCACCATCCTAAAAAAACTACCTACCAATATTGTATTTAATAAAATCCCACAACAGAAAATGCCAAACTGTGAATCGAAACGCTTCGTCCCGGTCTCTGTGTGCAGTGCACAAATGGTCAATGTTTTAAGATAGGAGAATCCCTGGTTCACGGATTTAAGAGCTCTCGTTCTTCTATAGGGTTACTGTATAGCGGCTTGGTTCAATTTGAATTCTGCACTTACCACGTGCATCTAGCGTAGCGGTGTTGTGCAAACAAATTATGTGATTAATAAATACAGTTATATTTTAATGATACTATGATATTTATGAGATTTAAGAAAAAATATTTTATTGATATTTATGAGATTTTTAAAAATATGTATTTTAATGAAATTTGATTGGGTGTTCACTGCACAAGTGAACCAATCGAGAAACCGCCCCTGACGAGAGGGGCAAAATTATGGAATAAATTAATTTTCTCTAAAACGGACGATTTTGGAGAAAAACCCCGAAACAGGTCGATTTTTATTTTTAAATTACAATTTTTTGGCCTATATTTTCATAGTAGTAACGTCATCTAACTGTGCGTGATCACGTAATAAATGATTTTTTAAATGGGAATAGGGGTCGTGTGGTAGCTTATTTGAAAGGGTGTTATATTCCCTATTTAGTAATATAAACATTAATGTAATTATTGATTGATTGATTTATTGATGACGTCACTAATATGAAATATAGATATGCCAAAAAATTGTGATTTAAAAATAAAAATCGACGTGGTTCGGGGTTTTTTGTCCAAAATCGTCCATTTTAGAGAAAATGAATATATTCCATAATTTTGCCCCTCTCTGTATAAAATTCAATGTTGCTAAAAATCTTATATTATTTGTTTCACATTCACAACTAAATACAGTTATCTTACTTTTGACACAGTTTATAAAGAGAAAATTTTCCTCGTTGGTTGTTCTTTGAGCACAGCTCTTCACAAATTCTTGAACCTCATAAATATTGGAAGAAACTCGACCAGGCATCATTTTCGTCGATAATTATATATATTTTTTCTTATGTAACAGACATCAATCGTAGTAATTGTTTCAGGCAAATTAGCTGCAAGCTCTTGGCGAATGATTTTTGGCGGTTTTTCAGTATATTCTCTTCGGCTTTACATTTACAAGAGTTAGAAACAATTTTTCGATCTATCTTCTGCAGATCTGGTTCATGATTATGTTGTAGGCTACTTCTAGTCATTGTAAAATTTGCCCCACTAGTATTCAATTCCGCACTAAAAGTTATTTTATTGCCTCCAGAACACTTCTTCACTTTCTAAAACTTTCACCTTATAAAAAATAAAATTTTCAAATACCGTGATTACTTTCTATTAAACATGCCATTTTTGTCAAAATTCCAATTATGACTAAAAATAAAATACTATAAAATTAATTAATTAATTATTATAGGTAGGTACTACCTACTGTAATTTTATAGTAGATAAATAATTTAATAGTAAAATCTACCTGAAACAACCATTTCAGTTTTGGTGAGGAAAATACCTGTCGGATTATGACATACCCTTCCAAACTCAGGTATAAGATTATTTTGGTGAGGAAATTACACCCGTCGAAATTCTCAACTTGTTCTAATTCTAGGGTGTCGTTTTCTGTATTTTCGTTGATCTTGAAGCTTAACTGTTTTCTTAATCTTGTTTGGGGTACCTACCTACTGTAATTGTCATGTACATATTATGATTATTATGATTTCTTTTCATTAATGACTGGGCTAAGTTTTTTCTGGTGAGGTTTATAATAAACTCCATATGACTCTTAGTCATCTGCAGAACTACTTAGAATCGAAATATCATCCGCATAAGCCAATATATGATAGCACCTTGTTCTTAAAGTCCCTGTTCTGTTTAAATTGCTATCCCTTAGCACCAGGCGCGGATACAGGGGGAGTCAACGGGTCCATGGACCCTCCTATTGTATTGGACACCCACCCATGACCCCACGGATTATTTCCGTGTTTCATCCGTAACACGGAGTCCCACCAGAGCTCGATCCTTTTGATACCATAGGTGTCTGGGATGAGTGAACTTTATCCTTAGAGTAAGTGTGAGTCGTATGGTCGTATGTATAACTAAAACTGGATAATATAATATTAGCGGTAAGTCTGCTCCCCCCCCCTATTATAAATTTCTAGATCTGCGCCTGCTTAGCACCCATTTTAGACACAGATTAAACAGAGTTGTAGACAGAAGGTCTCCTTGCATTAAACATTGTAAGGTTTCGAAACTTTCTGACAGTTTTCCGTTGTATTTGGATCTTCATGTTTACATTGCTAATTATGATTTTAACTGGGTTAATTAATTTTCTCGTTATTTTCAAATCTCTTAATAATTTTAGTAATTTTTGTTGGCGATCTACTGAATCATATGCTTGTATGAATTCAATAAAAGATATTATATATAAATTCGGGTTCAAAACGTCCTCCGATGTTGTCCGATGCCTTGTTGCCAATATCTTCATCATTGCAGTTTTCATCTTCTAATCCTCGTACACTCATTGATCGTCTTACTCCTTGTATCCATGTCATTCTTGGCCATCCTCTTTTCCTGTTTTCTGTAGGTATTCATTTCATAATTTTCTTTGCCTGTCTTTTCTCCCCCATTCTCTGAACATGTCCGTACCACGTTAATTGTTTCTTCTTAATGCATTCTACAACCGTTTCCTGTAAATTCATTCTTCGCTTTACTTCCTCATTTCTAACCCGGTCCAATCTCGATGTTCTACTTGCTCTTCTTAGGGCGTCCATCTCAGTAGCTTCTATTTTTCGTTTTTGGTGTTCCTTTATTCTCCATGTTTCGGATCCGTATACCAATGTGTTCTTAATCATGGTGTTGTATATTCTCATTTTTCTTTGTTTCCCTATCTCGGTACTCCACAAAACTTCGTTCAATGATTTAATTATCGTTCTTGCTTTATTTATTCTGCTCTTAATTTCTGCATCGTCAGTACCTTCCTTGTTGAAATTAATTCCCAAATACTTATATTTATCACAGCTAGTTATTTTCTGATTATTGTCGAATATCATATCAGTTGAATCCTCATCTAGGTGTAAATATTGTGTTTTTCTACATTCATCTGCAGTCCCCATTTTTCGTATTCTTCCTTCAATTTGCGAGTCATATATTCCAAATCTTCTTTATCGTTTGCACATATTATCTGATCGTCTGCAAACTGAAGGGTGTACAGGCAGGTGTTGTCGTCGATTTGGATGCCCATTCCACTGCATTTTCTTTTCCATATTGTAAGGGCTTTGGCGACATAAATCTTAAACAGACTCGGTGATATGCAACATCCTTGTCGTAGACCTTTGTTGACTGTAAACAAATCTGATATTTTGTTTCCTAATTTTACTGCATATTTCATGTCACTGTATAAATTTTGGACAGCTTTTATGAGAGTAAAGTTAATGTTGGAGTTTTGCAGTACTTCCCATAGTTTCGGTATCGGTATATTGTCATATATTGAGACATGGACGTTAAAAACCACAATGCTAAACAAAATAGAAGCATTCGAATTGTGGTGCTATCGACGAATCCTAAAGATATCGTGGGTTTCGCACACTTCCAATGAAGATGTTCTTCAAATGATGAATTCGGAACGTCTGCTCATAAGCATCATAAAGAGGAGAAAAACAGAATACCTCGGCCATATAATTAGAGGACCTAAATACCATCTGCTTCGCCTTATAATACAAGGAAAATTGGAGGGAAAGAGATGGATTGGTCGAAAGAAACTTTCATGGCTGCGTAATATTAGACAATGGTGTGACTGCACAGTAGAAGAATTATTTCGCGCAGCAGCCGATAGAGAGAGATTTCAGGAAATTGTAAACATGATGACGGCCAACGTCTGAATACAGACACGGCACCTAAAGAAGAAGAAGATATTGTCATATGCTTTTTGCAAATCTATAAAAACTAGGTGTATTGGCCTATTCCGTTCTAATTTTTTTTCGATGATTTGTTTTAACGAAAATACATTATCCGTACAGGACCTTCCAGCTCTAAACCCGCATTGTTCTTATTCTTCGTATCCTGTATAAAAGATATTGTAGGTAAGTACTGCAAAAATACTACCAGCTCCCAAAAGCATTAGAAACTTTTGCAATGCACGTCAATGCCTTCGAACCATTATTTCATTGTTTACGAGTAGAATCCTCCACCGAGATGAAGTCAGTGTATATGAATGTGTTCAAAGACCATTATGTAAAAACGAGCTCATATTTTTCGTCGGACGCGCTAACACATTTTTCCTTTCTTTGTAAATTTGTCAGAGCAGAATTTTGGCGTGACAAAGGAATCGTACGTGACGGAATCAATGACAGTGTGTTCTACGCTACGATCAAAAATTCTTTACAAGTATTTCCGTCATTTATCTGTAGCTGTAGGAGATGAAGTGTGTGTGTGTCTCGAATTTTACTAGTTTTTGTCGCAGTATGCTGCATGCGGTTCTTTTGAATGTGTTTGAATGAATGTACTTTCCAAACCACATAGCGTAAAGTCAGAGAAAAGAAAAATACGAATTCAATCGTACGTTTGAGAACACTTGGTTATGTTATTTCTACTTTTCACTATAAAATAATATATTGTTATGATCTACTTTTTATTACTTTTATATCAATTAGGGCCAGTTGTTCGAACGCTAATCAAGAATGATCATTATCAAATAATTAATTACTGTCAATGTCAATTTTGTTTGGGTTGTTAAAAAGTCTGTGGAGTCTATAATCAATTAATATATCAATCATTATTAACATAATTAATAATAAATCTCATAATTGTAATTAATTATGTTTTCAGCAACCCAAACAAAGTTGACATTGACAGTTTTGGTGACAGTAATTAAATATTTGATAATGATCATTGTTGATTAGCGTTCGAACAACCGGCCCTTGTCTTTTTGATTTGATTACTCCAATTAATTATTTAATCAATTATCCAATTGTCACAAATCATACAAAAAAATTAAGAAAAAATCTCAGGGTGCCTTTTTATATTACAAAAAAAATATCTAAATTATCTTATGTTATACTTATCTTCTCTCGTGGTTTCAGTATCTCTTAGTTGGTTCTAATCGGGAAAAAATATTAGGAAAAGGAATTAAATAGAAATATAAAATAAGCATACAGAATTGTCTTTTATTATCAAAATCAATACTCTAAAAATTGATCAAATTAAAACCTGTGGACACAGCTGTCCGAATGAAATTTTTACCACTTAAATTTATTCTAGTTCAAATAACAATTTATCGGTTTGTTCCCGATGACTTTGATAAAACAATCTAAACAAACAAATTTATTTATTCGCAAAATTACTTATACTTCCTATTTAAGTTTTGAAATATTGGAATCTTAATTCATATGCTTTTACTCAAAATTTTAGTTTCCGAACATAAAAATATCTTTCACATAAATTGACTGACCTTTTGGTTCACTCACTCTGACGTCTTCTCTTGACCCAAAACAGCTCTCCCTTGTTGACTATGTTAGGCTACCCATCAAAGCCCTCTCCGTTCTCAAGCTTCAAATCTATCAGCATACCAGCACCAATTCTCCAACGAGCCAGGTCTTTTTTTAACCAGTACTCGATTCAAACAGACTCCAAAAATTCTCTCCTCTCCTTCTCACAATAATACAGAATCAAAGAGGTATTTCGTCTCAATTTGATCTGTCTCTCGTTCCACTTTTCAGCTCTATTCTCCACTATCAAACAACCACTGGTACTGGTACTTGCTATCTAATTATCCACGAAAACGTTGACTGCTCTTCAGCGATGCCAATAACATAATAATATTTTCTTTCTCAAACTCTCAACTTTCAAGCTTCTCTTTCCCCATTCCAAATTTTCTAGCCAATCAGAAACATCTATCTCTCCACCTTCCTCACTTTTCATTCGAAAACAAACAGTTCTTTTTTAAAATTATTCCTACCATCATATTAATTACTTTCGGAAATTCTACAACATTTACTCGGGGTTAAACAAAAAGAGATTAAAATTCCAAACTTTCTTTTAAACTATTTTTCTAGAAACTAATAATTACCGCTACCTGTAGATTCTACCTTTCCCGTAATAAACAATCTTTTTACATTATAATCCTAAATAAATCTTCCTTTCACTTTAATTATTCACAAAAGTCTTTTAATCTTCATCGAAAAACTCATTAAAAGAGAAACCCACTTACATGCTCGCTAACTTCTAATAAATATTTACAAATCAATATACAGGGTGGATCAAATTTATGTGCCCGTGTTATATAAAAAATAAATTTTTTTATTCTATCTTTGATTGATAAATTGATCCACAATAATATATTACATATTAGAACTTAATTATTCCAAAACTTCACATTAATGCTGACCAGAGAATGCAGCATGCATCGAATACCTCGGTGCCTCGGTCACATCACGAGGAACAGTGAAAGATATGGACTGCTGCAACTGGTCTTACAGGGAAAAGTAGAGGGAACGCGAGGACCAAGAAGGCGAAGGATTTCCTGACTGAAAAATCTACGTACGTGGTTCAACACAACCACTACAAATCTTTTCAGAGCAGCAGTGTGCAAAGTACAGATTGCCATGATGGTCGCCAACGTCCGAAAGGGATACGCACTACAAGCAAAAGAAGAGAATGCAGGGAACTAAAGGGAGACTTTAGGATAGATGGTTGATGGCATTAAACGAATAAATCGTTACAAATTAATCAAAAAATGACCCATAGGAACAAATAACAAAGAAAAATAAAAATTATATTTAAAATAAGAATTTGGAATCACAAAATACAAAACCCAATAAGAATGAAAAGGGGAAGACAACAGGCAGGATAGAGAACGGGGAGAAAGTAGAAATTAAATTGAGAACATGCAACGTGGGAAGTAATAGGGACTAGTAGAACTAGTTGAGAAAATGAAAAGCGAAGAAATATAAATACTGAAAATAATCGAAACAAAAATAAAAAGGAAGATGCTTAAATAAAATATACCTACAAATGATACTGGCTATTTTGGTCAGAGGTTGTGGTCAGAAGTAGACACAAAGGAGAGAGCAAAAGAAGGAACGGAAATATTAATAGCACCCAGTAGGTTAAAAGATATTAGCCGTGTTCGCGCTGCATGCCCCGAGTATGCCCAGAGGGAGAACGCCTGCGCATTACAAAATTGGACGTTCAATAAAGTCGAATATTGCCCTCCGAAAACGTAATGCGCAGGCGTTCTCCCTCTGGGCATACTCGGGGCATGCAGCACGAACACGGCTATTGTAGAAAAAAAGTAAGTCAATTAGGGAATACTAATAGTGAAAATAAAATTAACGAAAGACGAAACATGGTCAGTAATAATAGTTTATGGTGTAAACACGGACGGAAGAAAAGAAGAGAAAGTCACATTTTTTAAAGAGCTATAATTAGAGATTGATAATGCGGGGGAAAATAGAATTAGGTATAATGGTGGATAACTTGAAGGAGCGAGCTGGAAATAACAAAAGAGGACTAGATAAAGACGGAATAGATAGTAAGTAAGAACGAGGAAATAATAAAAGAAATATGTAGAGAAAACAGACTGGTCATAACAAACACAAACAGGGCCGCCGCTACCATGTGTGCAAAGTGTGCATCGCACACGGGCGGCCGATTATAGGGGCGGCCAAAAGCAGGCCACTGATGATAATACTTTTTTTTTTAACGAAAATAAATTCAAAAAATTAAATAGTAATGATTCAGATATTTCTATAAACTCTAATATTCCAAACAATCTAAGCAAAAATGCCAGAAAATGTTATTTATTATATGGACTGCCCTTTTGCAGCTGTAGTCATAAAGTAGTTCCGGGAATGCTTTTTAATTCAAAGTGGCTGGCGGCTTTCGGACTTTAAGATATTTTTATCTGCGTGGTCCATATGCGATTTTTTTAAATTCTGAACATTTATGATTTGTTAAGAGAGTACGATAGGACAATAGGATACTTTCCGAGAATTTAGATAAGTGCTTGTTAAGTTGCTCTCATTGAGTAATAAAAAAGTCGATATTATTACTCGATGGTTTAAAAAATCTTTTTTAATCCCCGATGGTTGCTCTGTTATAATATTGTTCCTTTATGATTATGTATGGTTATAGATGGATTATAGTTCAGTCTAAGTTGAGAATTTGATGATTTTAGACACGCGTTTGATAAACTATTTTGTTTGTAATGTATAGTAGTGTGCCCGTTTCTTTTGCACAGTACTGTATTTCAAATAGGCCTGGATCCCGCGTACAAAAATAGTTAATTAATAGCAAGCTGAAAATTTGTTAAAAGATTAACGGTGTCTAGTCGGGCAAACTTTGATGTACAGGAACACTGGAACAGGGGAAGTTTTAATTGTGGAACAGTTTAAAAATTTGGAGCGTCATATTACGAAAACGTCCAGAACATCCAATTGATTTGTTACCCTTTCATTAAACTCTTATGCAAAAATTACTAACCAACATGATTCCTGTTATTTGAGATGTTCTTCGTGTTCCACTTATTAAAATGCCCAGTTGATTTTTGCATGAGAGTTTAATGAAATGGTATCAATTGGAGGTTATGTCCGACAAAATACATGGAACGAGTCTGATTTTTGCATGAGAGTTTAATGAAATGGTATCAATTGGAGGTTATGTCCGACAAAATACATGGAACGTTTTAGTAGTCTGACGTTCCAATTATTTAAACTGTTCCACAATTAAAACTTCTCCTGTTTCAGTGTTCCCATATATCAAAGTTTGTCCGACTAGACACCGTTAAGCTATTAACAAATTTTCAGCTTGCTATTAATCAACTTTTTTGGTACGCGGGATCCAGGCCTATATATTTAAATATATTAGTAAACAATTAAGCATGTCGAATGTTGTAAGTAGTCTTAAAAGATTGCATTTCCGTATATTAATATTGACATAATAATAGTAACTTTTTTTGATACGCGGGATCCAGGTCTAAAAGTAACGTCGAGATTAGAGCAAGTATTATTCATATACGCGTTACGGTCTCCTGCACATTTCTTTAAATACTAGTACCTACGACCTATGTTGAGACGACTAAAGTGTTGGAAGGGGGGCGGCAAATATTAAGTTGCACACGGGCGGCCAACACTTTAGCGGCGGCCCTGAACACAAAGAGGACAAGACACGACTTATGAGATTGAAAACTGAAAACAATAGAAGAAGAGGAATGAAAGAGAATAAGAAGGTAAATTAAAGAAGAAAAAGCTATAAACTAAAAGAAGAAACATGCAGAAAAATATACAAGGAAAATTAGATAACATGTTAAAAGATAGATAAAGGAACACAAATCTAGAGAAAAAATTAATGAATACAAATCTATACATAAATAGTAGCAGCAGAAGAAACATGCAGAAGACAAAAATACCAAATATAAACATGAAAAGAACCTAATGATGGACAGAGGAGATAGGTACAAGCAAAAATAAAGAGGAAAAAATTAAAAGATATAATACAAAAAGACCCAAAAATTAGGAAACTTGCAAAAAACTCGAAAAGAAAGTCAAAATAGCATTCGAAGAAGCCAAAGAGGGCTCATAATGTGAGGAATTTTGGCAGAAACTGACAAGAAACTACGAGGAAAATCAATAACTCTTCTATGGTACATGGTACACAGTACCTGGTACTGTAAAACAACTAAAACAAAGGAATGTACACAGAACGAGGAATATAAAAGATAAAGTCCAAAATGTAATACAGAAGATGAAAAATAATGGTAAAATAACGAGAACATTTTAAAGAGCTAATATACAAGAATAAACAAAACTTAGATGAAGAAAGAGGCGTAAACGAAAAGTAAGATATAGAATCCATAAAAAGAGAAGAAAGAGAAGGCAATAGAGTTAGTTAAACTAGGTAAAGCAGCGGACAATGATAACATCACCCCAGAAATGATAAGATACATAGGAAGAGCAGGAACAGATTGTCTACAGTCTACAGTCTACAGCAATCAATGAATGTACTTAATAATGAACAAAGCGAAAACAGAACTGGAAAACAGACATTATACTACCAATACATAAAGGCTGTATGACACTATACATTTTCTTGTATCATTTCTAATATCGTTTCTGATATGTCAAAAAAATGCATAGTGTCATACACAGATACAAGAAACGATATCAGAAACGATACAAGAATTTGAGTCAGACACAGATTCTTGTACAAGAACTGCGCCAATTTCTGCGCAAAGAGCAAAAACGTAAAACCTGCTGGTAAAACATCTAAAATGTCATAATTACTTACTCATAATGGCGGCTGAAATGAAAATGGGATCATGAATTTATTTGTGTTTTTGTAGGTATTATTTATAAATCTTATAATGATACTTAATATACCGTTTGGTATAGACTATTGTTCTACTAATAACCATATATTTAGCTCCTAGTAAAGTTCAAACTATAAATTTAGGTTTCATGGTGCATAATTTTTTACAAAATACAATAGCAATTTGGATCAAACTGAAGATAATTCTAATGCAAATATTTTAGCACAAATATCAAAACAAAATAAAAACACAAATAATCAACCTCAAACAGTCAACGTAAAATTCTAACATTAAAATGTTAATTAAAAGTTTATAAATTTTATAAAATCCTTAAAATCTGATGTAGATGTAGATGCAGTACTACCATAACATGACACGGGGTGACAAACAAAATATCGACCAATCACGTGCCGAATTTCATACAATTTTCGATACAAGAACTTGCATAGTGCCATACAGGGCACAAATGTACGTACAAGAAATGATACAAGAAACGATATCAGAAACGATATTAGAAATGATACAAGAAAATGCATAGTGTCATACAGCCTTAAGAGAAACTGTACCTTACCAACATACATTTACATCTACAGTAGAATTTAGAAATATTAAATGAAGAGTTCTCAAGGATTTTTTTTTGGCGCAGGCATTTGCCATTCAGCCAGCCACAACTTAAGTTCTTCCTAAAGCAAAGAAAAGAAAGTAATTATCACAATACCTATTTGATTATCAGTAAGGAATAACATGGTTACTCGCTTCTCGTCTAGGGACCCATCAAGACATTAAATTAATACACAAACTAGACTGGGTCACGGAAAGAAGGTTTTAAACAAATGGGGTAAAACAAAGATTACTAGTTTAACTGTGCTCACAAGTTAAGGTTACTTTTTGCAATAAATTCTGTTAAATAGTCATATACGGTTGTATTATTTAATGACAAAAGGTAGCAAATGTTATAGGGAGGAAGGATTTTATGTTTGATTAAATTTTTTATTAAGTCATCAGTTTGTTGTATATATTTTGTACATTCAAAGAAAATATGGTTTAAATCTGCTTCTTTTTGACAATCTTCACATAAATTGGAACTTAAAATTCAAGTTTTGCCAGATGGGCTGGATAACACGCGTGTCCAGATCTCATTCTGATAGTAGATGTAATGTATCTACGTGGGACAGAGTAATTTTTAAACCAAAATTCACTTGGATTGTGGGTTGTATCGCATATTGTGGATGGGAGTGTTGACTATATTCATAATATTCTTGTTTTCACTGATTGTTTACATCATTCTTGATTTTTATAAATACATCTGGAATGCAGAGTTTATAGGTAATCTGTTTTCACACCAGAATCAATGGCTTTCTTAGCTAATATATCTACATGCTCATTATACTCGAGCCGTATGTGAGCTTTAATCCACAAAAATCTAACTGTTCTTTGCTCATGGTGTAATTCAAAAATAATTTTTTTGATTAGAAGAATGTAAATATTTGTGTTTTTACTGGGTAAAAACATAGTCTCAATGGCTAAAAGAACCGACAAAGAATCAGACGCAATTGTTGCGGAGCTGTCATTGGAACTCTTAAAATACTTTAATGCTTCATAAATTCAATAAATTGCTATGGCTTCAGCCGTAAAAATTGAAAAATTATGATGCAGTGTAAACATGTTTTCTATACTTTTTGAGGGGATATAAAAAGTGCATCCAGTGCCAAAAAGAAGACTTTGATGCATCTGTGTAAATAACTGTTGATTCTGGCCAGTTTTCTAATAAATTTCTTAAAATATTGAAGCTGATTGCAGTATTTACATGGTATCTTGGTTTAATTACCGTAATAGTTTGCAAAAAAGCATAAAAATCTTTAAAGTTTGAGCTATTATATGTATGTGAGTTGGTGTAATCGCAATATGAGAGATTTCTAAAAGCCTCACAAAGTGGAGGAGAGTTCTTGTGGATCCAATATTTATTTATTAAATCTGCATTATTAAGTTTGCTAATATTGGAGTAGAGAGAGGGGTTTCTATGACAAATATTAATCAGAAATTTTTGACTAAGATATTCTCTTCTATATCTCAATGGAACTTCAAGAGCTTCAACATATAACGAATTGGTTGGAGTTGATTTCATAGTACCCAGAAAAATACGTAATATTGTATTTTGAAACACGTCTATTTTTCCCAAGATATACTTAGCTGCTGAACCATACAAAACACATCCATATAATCGATGATTGATCTTATGTACGATGCATAAAAAAGCGTTTCTACATCGGCTCCCCACCAAGTTTTAGAAATTGCGTTAAGAAAATTGAATCCCTTGTTGCATATGTTTAACATGAATTCTATGTCTGGCTTCCAAGTTAATTTACGGTCAAGAATCATCCCTAATAGGTCTGGATCCCGCGTATGAAAAAAAATTGATTAATAGCAAACTGAAAATTTGTTAATAGCTTAAGTGTGTCTATTCGGACAAACTTTGATATATGGGAACACTTGAACAGGGGCAGTTTTAATTGTGGAACAGGTTAAAAATTTGGAACGGTCAGGCCACGAAAACGGCACATTTATTTTGTCCGACAGAACAGACTTAAACTCTCCGAACAGAGATTAAACTCTCATGCAAAAATCAGACTGCTATTTATCACCAAATGGGCGTTTTAATGAGTGGAACATGTAGAATGTGTCAAATGACAGGAATTATGACAGGTGATAAATAGCAGTCTGATTTTTGCATGAGAGTTTAATCTCTGTTCGGAGAGTTTAAGTTTGTTCTGTCGGACAAAATAAATGTGCCGTTTTCGTGGTCTGACCGTTCCAAATTTTTAACCTGTTCCACAATTAAAACTGCCCCTGTTCCAGTGTTCCCATATATCAAAGCTTGTCCGAATAGACACACTTAAGCAATTAACAAATTTTCAGTTTGCTATTAATCAACTTTTTTTTCATACGCGGGATCCAGACCTATAAATATTTAATTGAAGCACAGAAATTATACTCACGACTGCTTACTGTTATCTTTCCTATTTTTTGGAGATTATATCTCGTGAAAATACATATACTGGATTTGCTTGGTGCTATTTCAAATCCATTTTCTTTGAACCAGCTATTAGAGAAGTCGTCCATTTTTCCTAAAATTTGTATGCACTCTTCGTATGATTTGGACGATGAGTATATGAGAAAATCATCAGCATATTGTATTATATTAAAGCTGTTATTTACTATTGAAATATTGTGCAAGTTCTCAAAGATAAAGATGAAAATAAACGCAGATAAAACGAAAACAATCATAGTAGTAGAAGATAACGGAATTACCAGGAAATAAACAAAAAATTGGAAAGAATCGGAAAAATATTTAATACAATGAAAACAATATTTGGTGGGAAAAGGGAGACACCGAACGAGATAAAAACGGTATTCGTTAAAACAGTAGAAAGGCATACAATTATTAACAATGGCGCGACCTGAACACTAACACAGAGACCAATATCAAGAATCAATGCCATGGAAATAAGGTTTCTGAGAGGAAAAGAATAGGCAGATACTAAAACTAGAAATAATAAAATCGCAGAAATACTTACAAAAGAAGTGTTCGAAACGCGAGTGCAAAGAAAAAACAGAAGAGGAAGACAAAGAGCTAGATGGATATAAGGTGACAGGATGGAAGTTGTGAAGGACGGTTTAGTATGGAAAGAAGTATGAAGAAGAAGTATATGACAGGAAAACGTGGAGACAAATATGTAGAGCTCAACCTAAACCGCTTTGCACCTAAAGGTAGGAAGGCTTAGGACTAGGTAAATTAAACTAAAGTATATTCAAAAAAAGTGGCGGGATTATAACAATTGAGAAGCTTAACAATTGAGAGGGATTATAACAATTGAGAAGCTTAAGAATTATGTAAGCACTTATGATACGGATGCAGATCAAAAACCAAACCAAACCAAATTAAACCGAAAAAGAACGAAATAACATGAAAGACGTTTTATATGACAAAAGTAACTTTTGATTCGTCTATTACCCTGACATAATAATATTTGACAACAAAACTGAAGAACATGAAAATCTTCTTCGTGGATTAACGTCTATGGGTCTCTAGTTCTATGTAAATTGGGTATTAATAAAAATTTTCGAATATATTAGCCACATTTGACTACCGGTCGGCCACAGAATGTCTCACTGCATTCATATCATGAGAATTCAATCTATCAAACATTTTTCAGGCGAGGCGTGTCTAATTCGATGCCAAATATTCATTCGAAAATCTCTACGGGATGATGTAGCAGTAAAGTCTACTAGAATAGAGCTGGAATAGATAGGTAGTTTTACTGATTTGCTGGAATCAGGAATTGGATCCGTGAGATTAGGACTTGAAATACTAATTGTTATATCTGTATCGAAAAATTGATAGAATATTTTAATTAGATTAAATTGACAACTAAGGTCATTGGAATGATACAGTTGATTTTGCAATCAGAATATAATGAAATGTGTAGTGTGTATGAGTAAATGTCTTGTTACTTAGTTAAGTCGACTTCATTGTCTTTACAAACAGAATCTAGTTGTACCCGAACGTCTGGGATCCCTCCGGTGAGTACCGATACCATAAAAATAGAAATTATTTTAATTTATTAATTATTAATAAAACAAATTTCGTACTAAGCTGTGATTCGAACTCATAACCTTTGAATCCAAAGGTTGGCTTCTATTACCACGAAGCCATAGACGGGTGTAATGGAAATTTAATAGAGGTAATTTGAAATAAATACAGTACTTAACTGGGGTTGCGTTACAAAAGTTATCGCCTAGGTTAAATAAAAACATTTTAAGAGCCGTATAATAGTTATTTATGAAACAGTTCTGAAGTATGCTTTTTGCGAATGCACGCGATGTTTAGAGCACGAGCGATAGCGGCGCGAGTGATGCACAGAGATAGAACAAAGAACAGCACATAGGAATAACGAGAAATTCAGAGTCATGGCGTATTTAAAGTCACTCCAAAGAAATAAGACAGAGAAAATCAAGATCGGTCAAATCAAAGAAAACGAATGGCAAGAATACTATAAAAAATTGCTAACTCAAAACCGCCCCCAATTTAAGGGGGGGGGGGTATGGTTTGAAATCAACATATCAAGCACATTTTTGTGAATTTTTTTCAAAGCTATAGTGGAATTATTTTATTTTTAAATTAAATAAACATATTAAGTACAATTCAAAGAATATTTGAGAAAAAACTCAATGCAAAATATTCAAAAATAAGCCATTGGTGACAAATTTTGACAGGCAGCTCAAAAAAAAATGGATTTTGCGGTGGACATCAGAACTCATCACTGGATCATACGAAACAAAAAATTCAAAAAGATTTAATTAGCTTATGAGTTTCACGAGGTAACAACGACGAGTTTTTATATTTTCAATGATTTTTGAATTTTTGGTATCACTTAGAAGTCAAAAATACGAAATTTTTGATAAAAATTTTGTGAAAATCAACAGATTTAATATTGTTGAACAAAAAATAAGCACAAAACGAAAAATATCTCGACGTTGTTACCTCACGAAATGTCTAAAGAAAATCTATGCAAAATTTCGGGTAGATCGGTCAAGTAGTTTTTCAGTTACAATGTCCACCACATTTGAAAAAGCAGTTTTGAGAAAAATGCGTTTAAAGTTTTGACAACTGCATCTTCATCTTCTTATTTGTCTGCCAAATCGTAAAGTGATGAACATTGGAATATGTTTTTTAAATTGCGGAGTAATCTACAAAAGAGAAGGCGAACAGTTGTTTAACGTTTCTCACTACGCTCAAGCGTGCTGGCGCGAAGCCGCGGCAAAGCGGGTCGAAGGTAGGGATATTCAACACTCTGTATCTCGGGTAATTTTACTCCGATCAACCTGAAATTTTCAGAGATTATTCTTGAAAGTATGCACTTTTATTTGAAATAATAAAAAAATTTAAATATTTCAAACCATACCCCCTCCTTAAAGAAACAGAAATAGACTGAATAGAAATCTAAATACATAATGAAATCGAATTAAGCCTAAATAAGGTAAAAATAACCCCCCCGGCAGAATACCAAATGAATTGATAAAGAACGGATCTGAAAATCTATTCCGCATGACATCAATATATAAGAAAGGAAATAGAAAAAACTGCGAAAACTATCGAATAATCAGCATAATATCATCTATAGGCAGACTGTATTGGTAGGAGAGCAAAGTATGCTATATTTGCAGTCACTCAAGCGCTATGGGGACATATTGGGTTATGATTATTAGGTCCTAAAACCAAAACAAGTTAAGTAAAATTTTCCATTTTAGTGGGGACTTTCCATTTTTAATTTAATTTTCCATTTCCAACAATCATTTTTTTAGATTATAGCGCGATCTATCCATAATTCGAAAAAATATCTTGAATAAAAGTTGCTTATTTTTACGTAAAGAATAAAATTTTACAATCTGCAATAAAAATTTGGGGGTCCCATGTAGAATTTTAAAGTAATCCCCCACTCCTCTCCGTGGGGTGTTTAGTACAATTCGATAGATTTTTGAAAAATATTGAAGACGTATTTTTTTAGTTTTTCGATCTGATGTTCATTTCGCGAAATATTAGCTTTTTTTGTGAAACTTTTTGACTCACCCATTTCCTTACGCCCCGCTCAAATCGTCAGATTTTTGAAATAGACACTCTCTTGCATGTATTTAACTTACCTTATCTTAATCTGACAATTTCGAGTATTTTTAAGAATAGATTTTTTTTCGGGCCCCCTTTAACGAGCCTCCCTGTGCTAAAAGTCAATATACGGTAGAAGTACATCTGCAGGGTACCAGGTTTCTCCCCATATGATAATCTGACGCGCTCGAGTAACTGCAAAAATCCCCGCTTGTGGTCCCCTGCCATATGGATAGAGTTTCACGATATTCTATAAAAATATCGATATTGTATTGATATCGTATCGAAAACCAATACGATATCGATACAATACATACGAGTACCTTAGCAATATTAATGTCGATACAATACTCATTATCTGATATCAATACAATAATCTTGTATTGTCGATACGCTTGCCTCGATATTATTGAAAATATCGATATCGAAAAAAAAAATAAAACGCCACAGTTGTTTGACTTATATTTTGGGGAATATTTAGAACATAAGTAATTATTTATGTATATAAAACTGTAAATGACTGTGTGATTAGACTGTTTATATCATGTGGCATTTGTGGCAATATTGTGGAAGTTAGTGATGATGACGCAAAAATATTTTTCAACAAAAATATTGAATTGTGATTTATTCCGAATCTCCGGATCTTTTCAAAAGCAGTTTTTAAACAATACAGCCATATCGAATTTTTATAAAAATTTTTATAAAAAATAAAAAATATTTGTAATATTTTTAGAATAATGTCCATTTGCTAAGCATGCAAAAGTGGGCACAAAGAGCCTACACAGCTCAGATGTATAATTCTTTTTATGTCGATATTTTATGGAGTATTGTATCGATATCGTATCGAAATCAATATCAATACGATATTTTTATAAGAAAGTATTGCCGATATCGATACTCGATACGATATTTCATTGGCATAACCAATACAATACTCAATACTTAAAAAGTATCGATATAGTATCGTATCGTGAAGCTCTAGATATGGAAAGACATAAAGGAAAAATTAGAAATATATATATACAGGATAATATCGAAGAAGACCAGGCAGGATTCACAGCGGGGAAAGCATGCTTGGATCAAATTTACACGGTCGAACAACTAATAGAAAAAAGAATGGCCAAAAATAGATCCGTCCATCTGGCTTTTGTAGATCTTAAGAAGGCGTATGACTCGATACCTAGAACCAAGCTATGAAAAGCAATGGAAGACATCGAAGTCTCACGAAGATTAATAACAGCAGTAAATGCACTCTACAAGAATAACACAGTGGCTATCAAAATGAGCAATTGAATATGCAGTCCATTTAAAGCGACAAAGGGACTACTACAGGGCTGCTCCACATCCCCTACCCTATTCAAAATATTCCTGGAAAAGACCCTGAAACCATGGAAAAGAAAGTGCGAAGGAATGGGTATACCAGTAAGGAACAAATATCTATATACCCTAAGTTTTGCTGACGACCAAATAGTGATCGCACAAGACGAAGATGACCTCAGTTTTATGGTGAGAAAATTGGAACAGGAATATACGAATAATGGGATGCAAATAAACCTAAAGAAAACTGAATACCTAACAACGGAGAATACAGAAATAAAACAACTGGAAATTGACGAAGGTAAACAAATCAGAGGAATAGATAAATACAAGTATTTAGGTTTTATAATATCTATCAAACAAAGGAACAACTGAGGAAGATATAAAAAATAGACTAGGACAAACAAGAAACTGTATACGAAAATTGAACCCGATACTGTGGAATAAGAACATCAGCTTAAAAACAAAAAGAAGAATATATAATACCATGAAAACAAGTATCCTCACTTATGGTTGTGAAAATTGGACAATAAATAAGAAAACCAAAAACAAAATAAGAGCAACAGAGATGGAATTCCTAACGAGAAGCTGCAGAGTAACAAGGAGAGATAGAATAAACAACATAGAGATTAAGA
Source organism: Diabrotica virgifera virgifera (assembly GCF_917563875.1). Taxonomy (NCBI): domain Eukaryota; kingdom Metazoa; phylum Arthropoda; class Insecta; order Coleoptera; family Chrysomelidae; genus Diabrotica; species Diabrotica virgifera. Next base: position 2,564,905 of record NC_065451.1, on the reverse strand, counting down.
GAAGAATGGGAGTGAACTCAGACATAATAGACTACATCTAACAGAAGAGATTAAAATGGTACGGACATGTCAGAAGAGCAGACCAAAATCGTTGGATAAACCTAATAACAGAGTGGAGCCCGATAGGAAAAAGGAAGACGGACAGACCCCGAAGATCCTTCAGACATGAAGTGGACGAAGCAATGGAGAGAAGAAATCTACAGGAAGGGGACTGGCAAGACAGAAAGAGCTGGAGAGAACGGTTGAGTGAAGGAATATAGTGAAAACTGTGGAAATCCTTAGTAGGTATATATATACAGGGTGTCCAGAAACTCTACCGACAAACGAAGACAGGAGATTCCTCAGATAAATTTAAGACATTTTAACCCAATTCTTCTAGTCCGAAAATGCTTCCTAAGGGAGCTAGAGCTCTTGAAGATGGCGTCTTGTAATTAGTTTTTCTTAAATAACTCCAGAACGCGTTCATTTAGAAAAATGAAAATTGGTACGCGTATTTAGCTTCTAAAGATAAATCGATTACATTTATTGTGAATTTCTAGTACCGATCATAGGCGTCCGTTTTGGGTAGGGCAACGGTTATTTTATCGCATAACTTTTATGTCTTTAACTTTTAAGCAGTTTTGACACTGGATTATTAAATTATGATGTATGCTAGTACTAAAAGGTACTCTTGCTTTAAGTCGGTAGAACACACCGTTTTCTAGAAAATTCGATTTGAAAATTTTTCGTATATTAAATTTCCAAAAAAAATATTTAGAAAAACGAAAACTGGTACGTTTATTTATATTCCAGAGACGAATCGATTTTATTAATTGCGAATTTCTAGTGCCGGTCATATGCGTCCGTTTTGGGTAGGTGAAGGGTTATTTTATCGCATAACTTTTTTGTCTTTAATCTTTAAGAATTTTTAACTTTAGATTATCAAATTGTGAGGTATTTTAGTACTAAAAGTCACTCTTGTCATAAGTTGGTAAAATACACCGCTTTTTTTGAATTTTTTTTTCAAATTCAAAAAACGAAAAGTCTTCAAATCGATTTTTCTAGAAAACCTACCGACTTAAATCAAGAATACCTTTAGTACGAGAGTATCTTACAATATAATAATCCAGTATCAGAAACGCCTAAAAGTTAAAGACAAAAAAGTTACGCGATAAAATAGTCGTTGCCCTACCCAAAACGGACGCCTATGACCGGTACTAGAAATTCACAATGAATGAAATTCATTTATCTCTGGAAGATAAATATGTGTACCAATTTTTGTTTTTCTACATAGAAGTGTTCTGTAGGTATTTAAGAAGAACTAATTACAAGACGCCATCTTCAAAGAGCTCTAGCTCCCTTAGGAAGATTTTCGGACTAGATGAATTGGGTTAAAATGTCTTAAAATTATATGAGGAACTTCCTGTCTTCGTTTGTCGGTAGAGTTTCTGGACACCCTGTATAGATATTGCCAATAGTTTTTGAATATTTGTTAATTTGCTTCGTTAATTGATATCTATAACGAAACGTGGCTGTCTGATGTACATCTACGTCTATGAAATCCACTTTTGAAACTAAATATAACGTTGAAAATAATTATTCGGATTCGAATCTCTGCGGAATCGTTCCTTCTGGACGATTCGCTCTAACCTCTCCCCTCTCTACCCTAGACCGTCGGACATCGCAGAGAAACGCTCCGTTTATATGGGCATGGTTACAAAAGATAAGTTCCCGAGCCCGATCCCGAGCTAGAATTACAATTAGCAGGCCAGTAGCGTGCTGTGCAGGATTAACGCGGAAAGCCGATGATCAGCGTGTTCGAGCTGGTCCTCTGAGATTTCACCACGACATGCTAGCATGACTGGCACTATAAGAGAATGTTTGGTGGTTGTGGAGCGATAGAACACATGTTTGGTTAGTTAGGGAGTTCGTTTAATAACCACCAAATTACTTTTTACTACTCGGACTAATTGTTTATGGAGAAACAGGCGATACTGATGATGAGGGATTACATCTACAACGATTGTATTAGTATTCAACTGAAAAAACAGCAAAATAATTAATTTTTTTGTATGTAAACAAAATTATGCCGAAAAATAGTACTTTCTAATGTTAAAAATACCTGTGTACTGAGAAAGTTATTCTAATAAGTATCAATCTAATTTTTTGGCTTTAATTTCAAAAACCTTCATGAGGTATTTCAAGTTTAGTTAGGTGCAAATCGTATGATGCACGCTATGATAAAGGGAGCATATCTAAGACATGATTCTATCAATGAATAGTATATGTTACACTTTTTTGTAATCACTTTTATTCAAACTTCTTTTTCTTCGTCAACCATTTTCCATCCACTCTTGAATGTAGGTCTCTCTTAATTGCTTCTATCTTTCTCTATCTTGCGGATATCTAATCTACCGTTTGTCATAGCTCTTACGTCATGTACCCATCTCTTTTGAGTTCTTCCCATGCTTTTTGTTGTTCTCTTTGGTCCCGTTAGTCTCTAATGCAATTTTAAGGGTTTTCCGATATTTTGCTCCACTGATTAGATTTACTAATGTCTGGAGACTTTGTAAATTTTCTGCAAGAACAGCTGTATCGTCAGCGTATTGTTGATTACTTCTCCGACTAGTCTTACTCTCTTGTCTGCCATCCAAAGCCTCTCTAAAGATTTCTTTAGAATAGGTATAGATTAAAAAGGCAAACAGGCTGACAAAGCACAACCCTGTCGTTCTCCTGTTTGATGGGTAGTTTTTCAGTACGAGTATCTCCAATTTGGATAGAGGCTACTTCATCGTAACATATTAATTATTTTAGTAGTAAAATAATGAATGGGTTGCATGTGTGTAGTAATACACAGTTTGCTTTCCTCATCAAAAAATTCCCAAACTCCTGTTGTGTCCACGTCCTTTGTGTGCGTTCGAGAATCTGTTATGTGTTATTTTTTATCGACTTTAAAACAAAAAATATTTCAAAAACTTTTTTAACTTTTCAAAGAAACCATATAATTCAGCTCAACCAGGTAACTTTTTCAAAGATTTTTTGAGATTAACTTTTCAATCTACTCAACTATTTATTACATTCAACAGATATTAACATAAATGAATCATTTTTTCATCTATTTTTTCATATTTGCCTTTTTCTAACTTTTTAGTAATATCTCGTAAAATCTCATTCATTGCTGCACAAATCATCATAACTTTATATTACTATAAATTTAATTTCATGTACAGTTAGTTACCTTCACATTTGAATTTAATTCTGAATTATTTATTAAGGTGATACAGTAGCGATCAACAGGTAGCCAAAACGCGTTCCAAGATTGCAGCTGTAATTTTGAATATTTTTTCGAGATATTTGGCACACGTATTCGTAATATAATAAAGAATGGCGGTACAGAGCATAATTTGAAAAATATATTAATATGTGGAAATTACTCTGTAATTAAATACGATATTAAAAAAACGAGCCTGTACCGCCATTAAGAAGAACAAAAAAATACACTTTCTTCAAATAAACTTTTTTATCCGATGCCTAGATTTTGTGTCATTTTGGAACTACTAATGAAATAAAAAATTTTAGTAGTTCCAAAATGACACAAAATCTAGGCATCGGATAAAAAAGTTTATTTGAAGAAAGTGTATTTATTTGTTCTTCTTAATGGCGGTACAGGCTCGTTTTTTAATATTGTATTTAATTACAGAGTAATTTCCACATATTAATATATTTTTCAAATTGGGCTCTGTACCGCCATTCTTTATTATATTACGAATACGTGTGCCAAATATCTCGAAAAAATATTCAAAATTACAGCCGCAATCTTGGAACGCGTTTTCGCTACCTGTTGATCGCTACTGTTTCCTCTTAATGATTTTATTGTTTGACACTTTTAAATTTTAGCAAATTTTACCTATTTACTATTGTTCAGTTTAATTTCAATGTCTCCAACAAATCAAAATTAAAACATTTTCACAATCACACCACAAATAATACACAACTGACCAATTCTGGTTTTAAGAAAATTGCACAACCAATCTTACATCCATCAGTTCTTGAACATCCAGAACAACATCTAATAATCCCAATTAAATTAAAAATATACACTTTAAAAAATTTAAAAATAACATCACTTTATATATAACCAACAATTTTTGGTTTCACGGTTTAATGTCGTGTTCCCTTACTAATCCCCTCAAGATCCTGCCAATTATTTTGTTTTGTTTGTACATTACAATCAAATCTGTCCCTCTACCATCTCTCCCTTTAGCATAATTTGGAGAAAAAGTATGATATTGAATACTACTATATTCTTCCCTTATACCGGACAGTAAGTGTACATTTTATACTTATACTTGACATACTTTAGTTGCCACTACATTTGAATGCTTGCATGTATGTGAGTGTGAGGGTTGTTAAACCATATTTACGTACATTTTAGTATTTATATGTATGTATAAATATATATACTTTAATATTGGCTTGATCTTTACCCTTTGATTTCAACCAGACCACTTAACTAACTCTGGTTTTTTTGTTATTTGTAGCATTTAATTTTACTTTTACCGTGACCTGAAGATGCTGTGAATATTGTAGACAGCGAAACCGGTCGTCAGTTGTAAAATAAATTGTTTGTGAGAACGTCTCTTTTTTTTTTCTTTTTTCTTTACTTCAATATTTTAGTAGTCTTATATCGTAGAAGTCCTGCTGCCCGCATGCAATCTAAAAGTTTATAACAAGTATAGGGATCCATATTAATACTATAATTAAAAAATTTGATAGTGAAACAGTTAAAAATATTTGTCATAACAGTATCCCAGGACAATGTTTTGCTGAAAAGTGGTAATGCTTTTTCTTATACTTACCTGAAGTAGAGTTATGTCTTAATTTTGGCTTCTCTTCTTCTCTCTATCATTATTTTTCTATATTCTTCATTCCTGTTCGTACTTCATTATTTTCCATTAAATTTTTTTATGCAAAATACTCTTTTCTAATTTAGTACTTTTGGCAGTACATATCTGCATTCTTCATAAGTTTTTCAGTTATTGTAGTAGTTATCAGGAAAAGCTTCTGTTAAGCAATCTCTGCTTTCTGTTATGACGAATGCTTGAACGTAACTAATATATCTATATGTAGGGTTTGCGTAATGAGATTCCTCATAAGAAGAAATGCGTTACAAAACTAGATAGACGGAGTATTGAAAATGTAAGAGAAGAACTAGATATCTACTAATCAACGAGGAAATAGAAGAATACAGAACAAAATTGAAACTATATACAAACAAGCAGACTAGATGAAAATCGACTAAATTAATTACAAACCAAAAAGAAGAAGACGTGAAAGAGGCTCGTTGTAAGACAAACATAGCTGAATTTGATTTTATAGTCGCTAGAATAAAGAAAAAGAAGCAAAATCACAAGTAATATTCTTCTTCTCCTTCTTTTTGTGTAGGCATGACTGTGCCTGTTTTTTCAATGTACCTCCAGTAAGTTGACGTTTCACCTTTTTTGTGGTCTTTCCAGTGATCTTCTTCCTATTGGGGACCCGTCTATCGCCGTTTTGTCATTCGGCTCAGGCGCGGACAAGGGCGGATCCAGGGAGGGGGCCATGGCCCCCTCCGAGAATTTAAAAAGATATAACTTTAAATACTTGCAGTTCAAACACATGTATATGTACAAAACAGTGGTTAAGTACATATATTATGTCTTCTGGACTAGAATTGAACAAAAGCAGTAACGGAAACCTCAAGAAAGACATATTTATTATGTTTTGTAAATCAACGTGTTAGAACGACCTTGAATAGCCAACAAAATCGTATCGATTTCCATATATTTTGTACACACACAGAATAAAAAAGAAATGTAGCGTTACTTGGGTCGCGAGCACTTGGAAAAACAAAGGAGTTGGTTGGTCATTTCGCACATTCAAAAGGGATTGTCCTGCAAGTGCTGCGTTTTATTTTTCTAATGAAAAATATGGTCACGATAAAGGGATGATCGCCCAAAGCCTTGTCACGAAACCTTTAACATCTTTCGTCATGAAAACGAAACGTAACTCATGAAAAAACATCATAATATCACAAGAAGTAGCATTCTACGTTCAGGTTGGGCTGGATTTTCTACAAAGTTGTCGCAACCCGCAAAAGTCATTCATTGACCAGGTAGACCCTCGGTGGTCTAAACAGATACAATAAAATAAAGAAACACTAAGACCAATAGTCGAGTCTATAAGGTAGTGTTCTTTAGGTCGACAAATCATTCCTCTAAGAGGCCATAGTGATGATGGCCTTCTGCTTCTGGACGAAGATGCTGGACCTAGTAATGAGGGGAATTGTTAAGGTTTAGAGTAGCATCAGAAGATAAGACTCTTAAGCAACATCTATCCACAGCATCTTCCCGAGCTACATAAATTAGTAGCACCAGTCAAAATCAATTGATAACATGTTGTGGTGAAGAAATAATTAAACAAATAATGAATCAGGTTCAAAGTGCAAATGATTACTGTGTCATATTTAAAAAAAACGACCGACGTATTCCATGTGGAACAGTTTTCTTTAAATTTGAGATACATACACAATAACATTCGTGAAGACTTTGTCAAGTTGACTGACGCTTATTAGAACATAAAAATAATTAGTGAAACTCAATAAAGAGGGAAAGAACAAGGCCTGACAGGAGAAGCACTGGGAAAAATAAGTATATAACTTGTTAAAAGAACTGAACTTGGATCCGAAGAGATGTGTAGGAATTTTGAATGTCTTTATGGAACTCAAAAGTTTGTGAAAAGTGCCTTAAAACTCACCTTTGTATCCATAATTTTTAAAAATTACTCCCAGATCCCCCGGTACCCCTCCCCAAAAAAGTTCATGGCCCCTCCCGAAAATCTGTCCTGGATCCGCTCTTGGGCGCGGATACAGGGGGGGGGGTCAACGGGTCGATGGACCCCCTATTGTATTTAGTCTATAGGTATTTTTTATTATTTATTATTTTTTCTATTAACTCTTAACTTTAAGCAATCAGTACAACACTAAATTACACGACAACCGCTTCCAAAGAATTGAAAGAAGCCATAAAATCTAATAAAACACCCTTCTCTGAAAAATAATCTGCAGGCGCATTTGTTTGGGCACCGGTGGAACCATAAACAACGGAAATATTTTTCTCAATTCAAAGAATAACAAAAATGATATTTTAAAATGCAAATACATTACACTGGGTAGGTATAAACCTTATCTCACGAAAAGTCACGTTTCAAATTTTGCGATACAATTAAGATATAAAAATTTGTATTTTACTAGATAATCCATGCGTACCTACCCATTGATGGTAGAAAGGTTAATATTTATGGTAAAGAACGACCAGCGAGATTAATAGTCGTGAATTGTCTATCAATCTTTTTGATACCGTAGGTATTTGGGATTATATAGTGTATTTTATCCTTAGAGTAAGTGTGAGTCGTATGGCTAAATCTGGAAAATATAATATTTGAGCAGTGTTGCCACAGGTCTTGAACAAAATTTCGGGAGATTGCTCCTCTTTTTCGGTAGAAATCGTCAAATTTCGGTAGATTTCATTTTTTGCTTCTTTTGCTATCACATTGCAAAAAAATGATACTTTAGGTACGAGTATTCAAAAATAAACTACATTCATCATCATATTATAATGATCAATAATCACCATTCATCATAAAAATCATCAAGTTCAAAATCGGTATACCTTAAAAAATGTATTTTCTCGGCTTTCGAGGTATTATAGAGCAATTTTCTTCATTTTTTTTAATCCAAAGTAACTCGAATAGAGCCGTCTAACTAACGCAATACTAAATATCAAGGATGCTTTAGTTTTGTTATAAGGAATTAATTTATTTATAATAAAATAAAACTGAATATTTTTTCCTGTTGTAGACTTTTTTAAAAAACTTACCACACGTGTACCTATTAACTTTCAAAATACAAATATTCTTATTTGAAAGCTGTATAATTGTTTAAACAAGTTAAAAATTTTTGTTATAATAAATAATAGTTATAAGTTATTACCATTTATAAATTACTGCAAAAATAAGGGTTTTTTGCAATTATCTCCAATTGTTTATGTATTTCAAATTAGAAACTATTAAGATCTAGAATATTTATTTGAAATATTTTTCTCTAAAATCTACAAGGAATGTTTTATAGGCAAAAACATGATTTTTACACGTTATAATCGTTTAAAAACAAAACAATGTCGGATATTGAAGCAATTGAGTACGAGAAAAATTTTTAATGTTCTTTAGTTATGTCGAAATGCTGTAAGTTAAAAAGGTGCAAAATAAATTTCTCCTGTTTTAAGATTTTAATATAAATACTATTTTTAGTTTGGAATTATCTACTATATTAAAATAAGCCACAATCCTTCAGTATTCACTATTCAGATTCAGGTAGATACATTTTAATCCCAAAATCATAATATAAAAGGACAAAGGACTGGTCATAAAATTGATATCGGTAAATCCGTATCTGCTAGTCCGCACATTGTGTCGGTAGCTGTGGCATCACTGTATTTGAGGTAAGTCTGGCCCCCCTATTATGAATTTCTAGATCCGCGCCTGATTCGGCTTATGTGGTCGTTCCATTCCACTCTTCTGTTTTCTTACCCAATGTTTAGTAGGTATTCTCCACATTGCATGTCTGTACTTTTAGCTCTGCACCACAGTATCTTAGCAGTATCTTACAGTGAGTGCCACAGTATCTTACAGTGAGATAGTGTGATGGCTAGATATATAAACTCCATCACTTGTTCTATAATCTGACCCTCCAGCTCTAATTTACATCTAAGTAGATCTGCTGTTATAACCATGCATGCTGTCTTTTTTGGGGACGTGTTAAATTTTCTGGCGGATATTTTAAATTGGTGCAGCATACGTTGTAAATCATCTTCACTTTGAGAGATTAGTATTGCATCGTTTGCATAGCAGAATATTTTAAGTTGTTTTTCTCCCATTTGGAATTCTTTTTTATTTATTACTTTTTTATTATAATATCATCATCCATGATCAGGTTGAACAATAGAGGACTCGGGGAATCCTTATCCTTATCTTATCCTATTGCCAGCTTCAATTGAGTCAGTTAGTTCTTCTTCTGCTTTTACGTTTATTGTGTCGTTCTGGTAGATATTTTCGATCGTTTTAATTATTCTTAGACGTATCTCTCTTGCGTACAAAAAATTGATAATGTCCTTTAATTTGACCCTGTTAAACGCCTTCTTAAGGTCCACGAAACATAAATAAGCTATTTTGTTATATACTAAATTAAAAGTAATATTAAAAGTAAATAATTACACTTTTATAAAAAAGAACTTTTTTTATAATACTTAAAACCTTTTTATTATTTATAGGCAAGAATATAAAATAATTTAACGATAAACGATTTAACGATAACATGCTTAAAATTCCAGAAATTACTATCTAATTAAAAAGTACTTTTTATAATATCACGGTTTTGTTATTGTACATATAGGACACAACATGTTTGGAAAGAATAATTAACTTATAAAATATGATTTTTTAGTAAGTGTATTAACTGTTATTTATAATTATGATTCCAAAAATTACACTAGTATAAAATAGTATTTTTTATAATACCACGGTTGTTTAAAATGGTATATATAATTTTAAGTATATAAACTTTTAATTATTTATTAAAAAAATTAAAAAAAGATACGCAACAGCCGGGTTCCAACTGGGGACCTCTCGATGTGCAGTCTAAAGCCACTGAGGCACCATCAATTTGTAGATATCGATTTATTGACGTACTTTAAAATATCATTGCATTAGTCACATTTTTAAAATAGTTTGAAATTAAAAAAAATCGATTTATCCATACAGTGTGATTGGTCAGTGGGGTAAAGCTTTGTACATCCGTTATAAGTAATAGATAGTAATAAAAGTTAATAACAAAAATTGTAGCCAACTTTGATTACAGATTGATAATCAGTAATCGTAAATTGTAAGTTTTAGACAATTATTCAGTCATGGCTTACTTAAAATTTGGAAAGATTTAGACCCCTAATTATTAATAATTTTGCTCTGAAAAATGATATTATCTCGAAAACTAATAAATTTACACATAGGGAATGTTATACAAAAATTATAGTATGGTAATGGTACTTTTCGATAATGATATAAAATACAGGGTGTTCTATTTAAAATTACTGAGAAAATAATGTACTTGCGATTTGACTCACCCTGTATTCAATATAAAGAAAATTAGCAAAACAACCATTTTCGAAAATTTTGACAATAAATAAAAAATATGACGTCAATAAACCATTGACTTTGTGCTTGCTTTTAGTTATACAGGTAGTTAAACTTGTTACGATTTTCATATAAAATTGGTTATAACTTTGTAAATACCCCGTATAACATACCAAACCTTTATATTTTTGTAATCGGAAAGTTACAAAGATTTCGAATATAAAATAAAATACAGGGTGTTCTATTTAAAAAAAAACATAAGTTAGGTCTGCCACTATGTTATCGAACACCCTGTAACATTCTAACTAATTTTGTAATGTGAAGCTCAAAGTTGGCTACAATTTTTGTTATTAACTTTTATCGCTATACATTACTATAACGGAGCTTCACCCCACTAATTATTAATCACCTTGTATAATAGCAGTAAACTATTGCATTGTTAGCTAGTTCTAAGCTATCCTGAAAATTTCAGGCGTCTAGGTAGCCTAGAACTATTTTTAAAATGGATTACAAAATTTGCGGAGTCCGTGACACCAACCAAGCCAAGTATATAACAAGGTTTTAAAATAATACAGAATTCCGTAAGTTATTTATTGAACATTTATTTTGTGTCTTATAAACAACGGCAAATATTTCTATCGACCTGTTTGATATGAAAAGAAGCGAGATAAAATCAAGAAAATAAGTTGCGTCATTAATGCATTGTATATAGTTATTCGACTCCATTCATCCCTCAGTCCATTTGACACCTTATTTCCAAAAGAAATACTTTCGAGTCATCCTCGTTCGCATTTTTCATAAGTTGTGTCATAACAAATTTCGAGCTCATTCATCGAGAGAACATCGATTGGAGATAGATAAAGAGGAGATTGGTATTTCGGTTCCATTCGAGATGTTGACGATGACTTGATTTTTAAAGGCACAATATGTCGATATTGTATGATTAAGTAGAATCACAAAAAGTGGTGTTTAAATTTCAAATTTTTTTCAACTAATTTTTTATGTCTTGATTATATCAGTATATGGATCATAATACTTTTAAGGCCATCGGTACATAATTCGCAAATATTTTACGAGTATCCCTACTTTTTCTGTCTTTACACGGCAAATTACGTGTAGTAAAATTCACATTGGTATGGATATGTAAACATTACTAGAATGTCATTCTACTTGAAAATGTCATCATTAATTTAAAGAGATGGCTTTTGAATGTTCTTGGATAACTGTTATTTTTATAATTGCAAATTATTAATTCAGTTAATAAATGTGATAATTTTTTGACTAACTATGTATTCAGTGATTGTAATAATTTATATGTACCTACAACAAAAACTAATACTCAATCGAGAAAAGAGGAAAAGTGTTGAAAGTGATTTTTTAATAATATATTGTAACTATTGAACGCTTACAATTTTTAACATCTTTAACAACAAAATACTTGGATCACAGAATATATTATCCTGATGTATTCTCTGCTTGGAATTTCCACAAATAATACACAATAAATAACTTTTTATTAAGTTCACGTCTTAAATCAATTATTTATCAAAATATCAATATATCAATATCATTTAATCAACAACTCAAAATATTCCCGATGCCATGTCAAATATTTAAAATTGTCACTGATTGTCACTGTCTGACTGACAGTATGCTGACAATATTCTATTCGACTGAGTGCGTTGTATGACAAAGATGTTGGAGAAATAAATTCCCAACATTAATATTTAGTAAAACTATATTTTGTTTCAATATTTTATTTAGTGGTTTGCGCCTTGTGTACACTTCACAAAGATGTTTCTATGTTTTTATGTTCTATAATTCAAAGTGTACACAAAGGCGCAATATTCAAAAAAAAAGTTCGTTGCCAAGGTGTTGTTATATAGAATAATAAGATAATAAAAAACGGGAAAGTAGGGCGTGTGTCCGATCCCACACAAAAATTACTTTAATACCAAAAGTTTGTGTTATTGTAATAAAATATTAGTTGTGAAAAGTGTCTTTAGTTATTCCTAGCTTCAGAAGTGTAAAACCAGTGTAAAATTATTTCCTTGGTGTTGCAAAAATCCAACATCAAGTTTTGATCCAGTCGAGCCGGAAATAAAAAGAAGCTAGGAATTACTCAATTTCCAGAAGGTAAGAAACACACCTAATAAAAAAAAAAGAAGAAATTATTGAACAAAAAAGAAATTATTAGAAAAGAAATTACAAAAAAGAAAAATCATTAAAAAATTAATTTTGTAAAACGTCAAGCTCATACAATAGCGCCATCTATGTAAAAGAGGGCGAACGACCGACGTCGAATGGTTATCAAGCGATCGAGAGAAATAATCGATGTTTTATGAAATCGATCATATATGAAGTGACAGAAAACTGACATTGACAGTGAATACAAAATTAAATAAATTGACTGTTTGTGTTTTGGTTTGTAAATAATCGTCAACATTTTTGTTATTTTGATATTTAAAATAGTTTTTTTTACCTTTTAAGTTTTAGGTAGATTCATATAAAAAAAAAAAAAAATGCCCGCTAAAAAGGATATTGAAATGCTAAAAACTAAAAAATCTCAAGAAATTCAGTCTATTAAAACTATTACAAGGTTTGTTGAAAAACATTTGGACAAAGAAATTTCTGAATTAATAATTAATCAATTACAAACTAGGAAAGACTTACTAATAGAAAATTTTAATAAACTTCAAGATCTTCATTGTGAAATTTTATGTTGTGAACAGGGGTATGCAGATTCCATTGATAATATTAGAGAGGAATACTTTGACACATTAGCTAAAATTAATAGTCAACTCTCAAAAACAGTAATACAGAGCGTAAGTACTAATCCACAAGATGTAAATAATTCTTTTTATTCTTCAAATATTCCACGAATAGAAATTCCTTGTTATGACGGCAAAGATTTAACAAGTTATAGACCTTTTATAGATTTATTTCTAGCTGTTTTTGATAGAAATAAGTCACTGCAAAATGTTGAAAAACTTTTTCATTTAAAGAATCATTTGGAAGGAGAGGCAAGAAGCCTAATAAATGATCTACCTCTAACAAATGACTCTTATAATGATGCATTGAGAATGTTAGATAACCGTTATAACAATGAAACAATATTAATAAATTCTCACATTTATTCACTACTTGACATTCCCTCCATTCAAAAAGGAACTTCCACCGCCTTACGTGAGTTCATTAGTAAAGTGAGACAGCAGTTAGGTGCACTAAAAAACTTAAATCAACCCGTAGAAAGTTGGGATATGATCCTTATTTGCATTTTAACTAAAAAACTAGATCACTATACTAATAGATCATTTCAAATTGATAGGGACAACTCAAAATTGCCAAACTTAAAAGATTTCTTATCTTATATTGAAAATAGGGCTACAGATTTATAAACTGTAACCACTCCAGATAAAAAATGTAGCACTAACAAAGAAAGGTATCAAAAAACTCACTTGGCTACAAGTAAAGTCAAATTAGAAACCAGGTGTAGCTTTTGTTCATCCTCAGGCCATAAAATTTATAATTGTTCCAGTTTCAAATCTGTTTCAGTAAATGATAGAGTGTCTTTTATAGACAGTCATAAGGCTTGTAGAATTTGTTTGAATAATCATCCTGGTAGGTGTAAAATGAGTTTCAGGTGTTCAGTTTGTCGAAAAGAACATAATTCTCTTCTGCATGTGGACAGACAAACTCCATTAGACAGCACTGGACAGGGTAACAGTGGTAATGCAGACGATAGGGTGACTACATTTGGTTCAATAAATGAAAACATTAATAATGTTCTGTTACCAACAGTGAAGGTAAAAATTAGAACAAAAAGGGGTGATTATATCACTGCCAGAGGTCTCCTGGATACAGGATCTCAAATATCATTAGTAACAAGTAGATTGGTAAGTAAATTAAACTTAAAAACATTTAATAATAATGTCAATATCTTAGGTATTTCTGAGAATATTACCAATGTGCAAAAGGCTGTAAATTTAAAAATTGAGTCATGTGTGTTTGATTATAGCACAAATATAAAATGTTCTGTGGTTGATAACATTACTAGTGATATACCACAAACAAATTTCAATGTTTCAAATTTAAATATTCCTAAAAATATTAAATTGTCTGATGATGACTTCAATAAATCTGGCACAATTGATATATTGTTTGGGGCAAATATTTCATTTCATATTTTGCTCTCCGATAAAATACAAGTAGACCAGATTATATTACAAAATACTCTATTTGGGTTCATAGTTAGTGGTTCTGCTCCATCACTACAAATTTGTAATTTTTCTGCTTTTCATTTAAGCATGAAAAATAATTTAGAAAATATTGTTTCTCAATTTTGGGAAACCGAGAAGGTTCCAGAAATTTTTCCGGAATATTCAACAGAGCAGGAAGCTTGTGAGATTAATTTTGAAAATTCTTTGCAAGTAATAAATAATAAATACCAAGTTAAATTACCATTAAAACAAATTCTACCTGATTTGGATTTAGGAGATTCATTTTCTGTAGCATTAAAACGCTTTGAAAATCTAGAAAAAAGATTTAAAGTCAATCCTGAGCTGTACTCTCAATACAAAAGTTTTATTGATGAATATTTAGCTCTAAAGCATGCAAAAATAGTAAGTCTTAGTACATATGACTTAAATAGTGGTTCTTTATACTTCATGGCTCACCATCCAGTGATACGTGAAGACAAAAAAACAACAAAATTAAGAGTAGTCTTTGATGGCAGCATGAAATCAAAAAAGAAAAAATGCATCAATGATTATCTCTATAATGGTGCTGTAGTTCAAAATGAGCTCTTCGATATTCTTGTTCTTTTTAGAAAATATAATTACGTCCTTTTGACAGATATTAAACAAATGTATAGAATGGTTTTGGTACATCCAGACCATTGCCAGTTACAAAATATTTTGTGGCGAGAGAAAAATGGCAGTTTACAATGTATTCAACTTCAAACTGTAACATATGGTTTAAGAAGTTCTTCCTTTTTAGCTACCAGATGTTTGGTAGAATTAGCCCGAACTGAAGGTAAACGCTATCCTTTGGCTTCTAAAGCTCTTCTTAATAACACCTACGTTGATGATATTTTGTGTGGGTGTGACACAATCGAAGAAACGATAAAACTAAAAAATGAACTTATCTCGCTGCTCAAATTAAGGTCCTTCGAGTTGCACAAATGGTGCTCAAATAATTTACAAATTTTAAATGATATTCCTAAAAATAAACAAAATTTTGATGAAATTAACATCAGCAAAAACGATTTAACGGTAAAGACTCTGGGATTGACTTATGATACAAAAACAGATAATTTTAAATTTAGTTGTCCAAAAGTTGATATAAATGAATGTGTAACTAAAAGACAGATTCTCAGTTTTGTTTCCAAATTTTATGATCCTTTGGGATTAGTGGGCCCAGTTTTAGTAGCTGCTAAGGTAATTATGCAAAAACTTTGGTTAAGTAAGGTCAAATGGGATGCTATAATTTCCAGTGAGTTACTTGACACTTGGAAAAATTTTGTTGAAAGCTTAATGAGCATGCCCACAGTGACTGTCCAAAGAAATTTAAACTTTACTGGTGCTCTTCATATTGAAATAGTTGGCTTTTGTGACTCCTCCTTGATTGCATATGGAGCTGTTATTTATGCGAGGACTATTTTTGAAAATAAAGTACATGTAAATTTGATTTGTTCCAAATCTAGGATTGTTCCTATAAACAAAAAACTAACTATGCCAAGACTTGAACTGAACAGTGCTTTGTTGCTTTCAAAACTATCTCACAAGGTTTTTGAACTGTTAAAAGATAAAGTCAGTAAGGTATTTTTATATTCAGATTCGTGCGTAACCTGTTTTAAATGTAAGGCCAAGTGCAGTGAACAGTTAATGGGATCTCTTCCTGAACAAAGGGTACGTTCATCGAGGGTCTTTCAGAATGTTGGTATAGACTTCTGTGGTCCCTTCCAAATTAAACAGTCACGGATTAGAAAGTCTATAACGACAAAGGCATATATAGCATTGTTTGTTTGCTTTTCTGTGAAGGCAATTCATATGGAGTTACTCTCTGATCTAACAACAGATACTTTTTTAGCTTCATTAAAAAGATTCATTTCTAGAAGGGGTAAACCATCCAAGATCTTTTGTGACAATGGTGCCACATTCAAGGGAGCAAATAATCAACTTCAAAAACTTCTAAACGACAACATTAAGTTAAACAACTTTTGCCTTGATGATAAAATTGAATTTTGCTTCATCCCAAGTTATTCTCCAGTATTTGGGGGTCTATGGGAGGCCGGGGTGAAGAGTGCTAAATATCATATAAAAAGGGTGATGGGAAATAATATTTTAACATATGAGGAGTTTAATACTTTGATTACTCAAGTTGAAGGAATATTAAATTCAAGGCCTCTTATGGCAATTAATAATGATTCCTCTGACTTAGAATATTTGACCCCAGGTCATTTTCTAATAGGTGCTCCTTTGACAACTTTCCCTGAAACTAATTTAACTGAGATTCCTGAAAATAGATTAAAATTTTGGAGGTTGTGTGTTCAAATGCAGCAGCATTTTTGGCAAAGGTGGTACCAAGATTATCTAACACAACTTCAAAACAGACCTAAATGGAGAAAATCGTTGCCAAATTTACAAGAAGGCATGCTTGTGCTTGTAAAGGAGGACAATGTTTCTTCTTTTGGGTGGCCTATAGCAAGGATTAATAAAGTTATTCCTGGTAAAGACGGAAAGGTAAGAGTGGTGGAAGTAAAAACTAAAAAGGGAACATACTTACGTTCTGTCACAAAAATTGCTGTTCTTCCAATTAACGATGAACAAATTTAAATTATTTTTTTTTTTTCAATTTATAATAATAAAAAAATTTAACTTTATAACTATTTCTATTTAAATTTAAAACTTTGTAAAAGTTTTATACTTATATAAGCAATAAATTCTTTAAAAAATGTGTAAAAAAAAGGGGTGGAATATATTGTTTTGGTATCAAAACCAAGGCCCCCCAGCATGTTGGAGAAATAAATTCCCAACATTAATATTTAGTAAAACTATATTTTGTTTCAATATTTTATTTAGTGGTTTGCGCCTTGTGTACACTTCACAAAGATGTTTCTATGTTTTTATGTTCTATAATTCAAAGTGTACACAAAGGCGCAATATTCAAAAAAAAAGTTCGTTGCCAAGGTGTTGTTATATAGAATAATAAGATAATAAAAAACGGGAAAGTAGGGCGTGTGTCCGATCCCACACAAAAATTACTTTAATACCAAAAGTTTGTGTTATTGTAATAAAATATTAGTTGTGAAAAGTGTCTTTAGTTATTCCTAGCTTCAGAAGTGTAAAACCAGTGTAAAATTATTTCCTTGGTGTTGCAAAAATCCAACAAAAGATAGATTTGAAAATATTACCACGGACATTGTGTTCATTTTTTTCGAATCCTGAAAAAACCAATAAATATTTTTGAAAAATTTAAACGCAGAATGAAAGACTATATTATTACCGAGGGCCGAAAGTCCCTTAGAATAAATAAAAAGTTTATTTTGAATGAGATATTTTAAATTAAATATCACACTAAATTTTCTCTTAGTTTTTCACCCCTGTAACTTATTAAAATAAACATTATAGAAGTTCTCAGGGACTTTCGGCCCTCGCCAATAACGTAATCTTTCATTCTGCGTTTAAATTTTTCAAAAATACTTATTAGTTTTCTCAGGATTCGAAAAAAATGAATCCCCATTTGAATAGCATTGCAGCCGAAAATACGTACCCATCCTCTTAATATAATAATAAATATACCTAATACAAAATATACAGTATGATTTAATCCTATGGAATGTACTCTAAAGTATATGGATCATAATACTTTTAATATAATAATAAATATAATACAAAATATACAGTATGATGCAATCCTATGGAATGTACTCACTATTTCAGAAACAGACTACTGTTGTATAAAACTGTTGTGCAAAAATCGTATAAAACTAAAAATCTTGTTTTTAAATACAAACCGAGGTCAACGAGATAATTCATTTGACAAGTCTCTTAATGTCCTTACATCGCTATGTATCATCCGAATATTTATTTCTAAAGGGTTAACCAAAATTATGTACTTAGTGAAGTAAAATGGAATTATAATCAATACTCATGCACTGAAGTAAATTCAGTTTCGGTTAAAGTTGTGTTTTTTGCGTTTTCCTAAAAACGAAATACATTGATTGATGACAATCCAGAGAATCCGCGTCCAGAAATCGGCCAAGAAGGTGTTAGCATCAGTTTTTTGGAATGCTAGAGGAATTTTGTTTGTGGATTACTTGCAAACTGGTAAAACAATAAATTCTGAATATGATCGTAACCTTTTAGACCAGATGAAGAAGAAAAATTGTGAAAATAGACCCGGTTTGTAGAAGAAAAAAATTATTTTTCATCAGGACAACGCACCGTGTCATGAGCATTTTAACAATGGCTAAAATCCATGAATTAAAGATCGAATTGTTGGGGCATCCACCTTACTCATCACACTTGGCCCCTAGTGACCTCCATCTGTTTCAGTACTGAAAAAATTCATGCGTGGAAAGCATTTTTCATCAAATGTTAGGGATGGAATTTATAAATTGAAATCTCGTTGGAACAAATGCATTGATGTTCAGGTTTACTATACTGAATAGTAAAGTGTATGTCAAACAATAAAATTGTGTTTTTTATATTGAACCTCAAAACATACTGAACAGTCTAATATATGAAAAGAAAGTCTTTTATCTGTTAAAATCTGTTATAGCTATCAGCTATGTCATAAACCATCAAACAGCTCCCATATTTTAATGACTAATTATATATCCAAACTTGAAAGAGCAGAGCAAAATATTTTTTTAAATAATAAGCGAGTTCATTTACAAAACGCTATTCGAAATAACTATACCGCAAGTGATTATCTAGCATCATCAACATGGTATATAAACGACATACTTGATTATAATACGTATGAATATATGAATACCAATTTACAGTTAATTCAATTGTGTTATAAAATCAAAAATCAATTTGAGGGATTAATCACAGCAATAGGGACACAACTGATTGAAATATGTTATGTTATATATTGATTTAAATTGAAAATTTGTAACTTTGTATATTCATAAATTCCTTCATTATTATTACTATAATAAAAATGTCTGTTTTTTTTGTTCTTCATAGTCTTATGTCGATATTCAATTTAATAATGCTATTGTTCTATTTAGGCACGTATTCACTATGTGGAGCAGTTGCAGGAGCGCGCAGCATTAAGATAGTGTATACGTGCCTTTATATACCTACTCTCAATACTTCTTTTTCTTATCATATCCTTTTGAGCTATTAGGTGTCAGACTGAGATTTCGGTTCTTCCTTTACCCATTTTCCATGCATTTCCACTTTAGCCATCTCCTTTAACTCTTCAACAGCTTTCCCTTTATTGCCATTTGTTCGATCTGATCTATCCATTTCCTTCGGTGTCTTCCACTTCTCATTTTCCTTCTCCTTCTCAATTTTAATATTAGCTTTTGTAATTATTTCTGGTTTCATTTATCTGAGCCAGAACATTCGCTTCTGTTTAATGTAGGTACTTAATAATTGGTTTCTCCTTGGTCATTTTTCTGATATCTTCATTTCTTATCCTGCCCCATTTTGTTTTTACGCAGATTCTTCTCACATGTTTCATTTCGATTGCGTTAACTTTTTCTTAGTCTTCTATCGTCCATTCTTGGACATATGCCTCCCCCAAACTCCTTATACAGTTGAGTCCGCGAGTCTTTACCCGTGCGTCATCACTTAAAGCATACGAAATAAGTCGGAAATCTATTTCACGCAACAACAACTGACAGAAAGTGGCTACTGTTCCGATTACGGGTTTTATTATAAAATTTAACGATATCAAATATATAGAATGTCAAATGTAAGTTTTGCTTCAAAATTTTTGCGCAGAATTACAGCTACATTTGAAGTAGCTTAATAAATTCTTTTATTATTATTGATTAATAAATAAATAAACAATTTATAAAAAAATCCAATAACATATTTTATTTTTGTTATTTTATTCACTTTGACGGAAATCTAAACACAGTCATTTCTTTACTGTGTGAATGACGTTAGCTTTGTATGTTTTAAATATTAATTGCCTAAATATAATTATTTACCTTAAAATTTCAAAGCCCAATATAAAATTAGTTGTGGAAACAACTGTTTGTGTAATATAAAGAAACTTCAAAACGCAAAAATTCGACAAAAACCGCAAAAAGTTCAACTGACTGACAGCCACAAAATTAAACAAATCAGAAACGTCAAACAAATTGTGCTTAAAATATGAAAACATACCGAATCGTCTTTTTTGTACCTATCTCTTTTCAATGCACTGAGTCTAGATGGTTCATAAAAATAACATGTGTTGTTACTTAATAACAAACGGCAGCTGGTTTGTCATGAGTTTCATGCATGGAAGAGAATGATGCTAGATAAAAAGTATGTGTTTTATCTCGCCAGGTATTAATGACGCACGGGTAAAGACTCGCGGACTCAACTGTATCTATATTTGTTCTGAGCAACATACTTCAAATTTTTCGGCTATTTTTTTTATATGATCTACCCATCTCATCTGTGGTTTTCCTCTTGGTCGTTTACCTTTGTAAGGTCACCAATGTTGTATTGTGGCGTCCCAACGTTGATCTTTTGTCTGGCAGTGTGGCCTGCGAAGTTCCATTTGAGTTAGACTATGCCCTATGATGTCAGCCTATTCAATAGGACGTTCGATAGGGTTTTATACACCGATTAAGTAGGGATATGCCTCTATAATTAGAGCACTTGGTTTTGTCTCTCTTTTTACGGGTAGGGATTATTACATTTTCGTGCCATTTTCTTGATATTTTTTTTCTTTCCTTATTGGCTTTGGATTACTTGATCCATTCAGCCACGATAGATAATAAATTACTGTTCGCTACAATATTCCAAATATAATAACATTACGTACATGTGCGCACATATAATACCTACTTATGCACGCACATACATACATAGGTAGATACTGAAATAAATAAATAGCAAAAAAATACAAAAAAGGAGGTGGAAACATTAAATTGACCAGCAGGTATACTCTTCATTCATGGCCCTAACCAACTTAAATTAATTTACAAATAATGAAATTGACAAAAAAACTAAATGCTAATACTAAATACTAATAAATTTATAAGTTTTTTTTACACAGGGCTAAGGCTTCAACCCGGTTCGAAACCTCGGAGGTTTAGAACTTTTGTGTTTTTAATTTTTGATATTTTCTTTTCGTTCCATAAAGGTCTTATTAGTCTGTGTAGTTGTCAATGTAAAGTTTCTCCTCAGTACTTACGAAATTCGACCGGTATATTGTCAGAGCCTGAAGCTTCGGCGTTCTTCAATGTGTCAATTGCTTGCAATGTGTCGTCTATTTTTGACTCATATGCCATTAGGTTCTTCCTCTTGATGTATGTTCAGTAAATTTTTGAATTATTCTTGCCAAATTTGGAGCAGCTCCACTTCATTGATTATATTTCTTCTTCTTCTCGTTCCTATCCGTTTCGTAGGTTGGAAATCGTATTGGCAATCATAACCTTGCTAGCTGCGGCTCGAAACAGTTCCGTTGAAGATATTGTGGTTTTGTTGTTTTTTTCTTTTTCATAGGTAGGTACTCATAACTGTCCCCCCGGAGATCCAACTGGGGAACTTACTCCGGATTCGTATTTAGTTGTGAACATTGCCATATATGATTTTATACTAGGACTATTCATTGGAATCTTTAATGTAGTGGTTGCCCTCGGTCTTCTACATCCTTATGCCGTTGTGCCGTTTTCTGTGGTTCCTTCGCCTTTAGGGCCAGTTTCCCAACCCTCGGGCAAAAGAGTGCCCTGCCACTTACCAGCTCATCCGACGAAACCGTTGGCCAGTAAGTGGGGGATTGCTTATACCGGCAATCATTCGGTGAAGACTATGTAGTAAAAAGAAATACTCGTAAACCTAACAGCCATTCGGGGTCTGAAGAAACAAGAGTTAGCCAAGAGAGGCTGATAAGAAAGACTAAAGACATTTCCCTCGAGACTCTAGTTGAAAAAGAGTAAAATGTGAAGACCCTTACGATCGACCAGGTGCGTTTCATAAGCGTATGACTATTGCCATGTATTGCTACACTTTGTATTCCCGCTCATACTTTGGGGTGTTGACTACAGGTTCTATGGCTCGTCCAGCCTGCCATAGCACGGATGATAGGATGTACGCCATTTTACAATGTAGACATCCCACCTCCATAGCCTGACCATATGATTATATTTACCAGATAAATCTGGTAAATAAAAACTACAACCGAGCAAATGCTAAAAGCCACAGAATTGTTCTTTGGAAAATCCAAGAAAGAACGAATAACAAATGACCGTATTAGAGAAATAATGAAAGTAGATCACACAATTATTGTAGACGATATTAGGACAAAACAACTTGTATGGTACGGTCATATACATAGGATGAAAGAAGATAGACTACCGAAACAACTGTTAAATTGGGTACCGCTGCGCGCTGGGACCTAGAAAACATGGAAAACCAAGAAGAACCTGAAGAAAAGGTATAGATAGGGAAATTAGAGCCATAAACTTAGATGAAGACGCATAGAGAGATAGAGATGATGGTGACTGGCTATCGAAAAAAGTCAGTCAAAGTTTCAAGAAGTCAGGCAGAAATTTAACCGAGGGTCAACCTTGTTAAGGGTTAGAGGCAGAGGCGGTTTCTCCATTGGTTCACTTGTGCTTTAAACACCCAATAAAATTTCATTAAAATAAAGTTTTTTTAAATCTTATTAATACTATAGTATCATTAAAATATATTTTTGAGATCTCATAGAATCATTAAAATATAACTTTATTTATGAATCATATTTATTTGCTCTACGCCGCTGGGTGCACGTGGGAAGTGCAGATACTTATGCTCTGGTGCAGAATTCAAATTGAACCAGCCGGTGCTAACCTACGCCTGTAGTTAGAAAGAGAAATCTTAAAATCGGTGAAAAAGCATTTCGCCTATCTAAAACAGTGAGGATTTGTGCAGTGCACCCAGAGACCAGTGGAGCGTTTCGGTTCACAGTTTGGTACAATATTTTCTGTTGGTGTTATCTTCATAATTTAATGCTCGTATTATCGATGTTTTTGCAAAACACAAAAATCGAAGAATGGATTTTTTGTATAAATAAAATGAATAAATTCAATAAATTGAATACAAAAATTTTAGACATTTTTATATTATTTTTAAAAGTTTCAATTTTGTTTCTAATTCGCTTTGATTTATTAATGTACCTATTGCATACGATAATAAAACGTATGTCATATTTCTTTTATTTTTTATTTATATAGGACCAACAGTAATAAATAATATCAAATTTAGACAAAAACGGGCGAGGCCCTCAAAAATTTTTTGCCTTTGCCAGAATTGCCCGCGGCTCTTATCCACCATTTCTATAATTACATTCCTTAATTTAACACCCTTTTTAAATCACCACAAGCCGCCACTAGTTAGAGGGTATCTTCTTCGGATTAGATAGAATCATCATCAGTTATAGAAACTGTTCTACTGATAATTTTCAAAAAAAGTATAATCTTAATGATCCCTTATATTATGAGTTATCATAACAAGATTTTAACTAATGTTAATTGTGTTTATATTAAAATTTAACATATTAACATTTCTATATAAACAGTTAAGCGCTGATCTATTACCGTTCAGCTCGAACTACTCGAACATCCCTTTTAACTTGATGTATGCTAAAAATCGAAAATCAAATAAACCCCCTAATCGGATTTAAAACTACTGATTGGAACGTTTCTCTTTGTCGGTGGCTGCCAAATTGCCAAAGACCAGAAGTTGAAAAAGAATCCAGAATCGATCACATGCTTTGTTTAAAATCTTTTGATCCCTCTTTAAATGTGACTGAACAATTTCGCGGCTACGGCCACTTCATAAGTTCAATTTATAGTGATTGGACAAAGGCATGTCGAATAATGAGTTAATTGTCTGATAATTGGTTAGGAACTCAATCGTATTTCAGCAAAACGAATTTTTGTCTGTCTTGCTAATAACTATCGAAGAAAAAATAATCCGTTCAATAAGTTTTGCGGTTCGATAAGAAAAACAGATTATGGTTTGAACTACACTTTATTATTTATAGACTAGGAGCCGCTATAGGTGAAATTTCTTAATCATTTTAGGCACGACGGGACCCTATAACTTAAATAGTAGAACCTAAAAGAAAACGTTTGAGCACTGTGCCGTCACTTTTCAGTGGCACATGCGTCGACAGTGGCGCATCAAACTTTCCACTTATGGACGGGATACATAAATTAAAAAATACCCTCCCTTATTACCAGAATTTAATTTTTTTCATTTTTTTAAGTTCTATGTGATTAAGACATAAGATTCATCGTAATTTTAACCCACCACCCCCTTCTCATTGCCCCCACCGTCAAAAACTTTATTTTTCGATTTTATTTTTTTTGTGGGATGCAATCAATTTTAAAATTTCAAAAAATTCACAAGCATAGTTAAGGCTTTTATAAAACACGTCTATTTTTTATAGACCTGTAGGTTGAGTGTACATAACCTCAAAAAAATTTTAAATTTTTTTTTTTTGGAAAAAAGTATATAACTTTTTTTTGGGGATAGCTGCAGATCTAATTTTTTCTTAGTCTTGTGTATTTTATCAAACACTATATTTCTAATTTTTTTCAGATTTTTCTGTAACGCTGGTCACCTAAAAATCCAAAAAACTGTTTTTTAAAGGGGTTTTGGGGGGTTTGAACGTGTTTTTCTGATTTTTAAATATTCTAAAGGACTCACTTACTTCAAGTTACATATAACCTATAAAAACAAAATTGATTTAATATATTATGAAGTCTATAAAATAGGGAAAATCCCCCAAAACCCCCCAAAAAACAGTTTTTCGGATTTTTGAAGGTGGGGAGCCTTACATAAAAATCTGAAAAAAATTAAAAATATAGTGTTTGATAAAGCACACAAAATTAAGAAAAAATTAGACCTGTAGCTATTCCTCAAAAAAAGTTATACGCTTTTTTGAAAAAAATTTTTTTTTTTAATTTTTTGAGGTTATGTACACTCTGCCTATGGGTCTCTAAAAAATAGGCATGTTTTATAAAATCCTCAGCTATGCTTGTGAATTTTTTGAAATTTTAAAATTGATTGCATCCCACCAAAAAAAAATAAAAACGGAAAATGAAGTTTTTGATGGTGGGGGTAGGGGGAAGGGTGTGGTGGGTTAAAATTACGCTGAATTTTATGTGTTAATCACATAGAACTTAAAAAAATAAAAAAAATAATTCTGTTAGTAAGGGAGGGTAACTTTTAATTTATTTATCCCGTCCAGAAGTAGAAAGTTTGATGCGCCACTGTCGACGCATGTGCCACTGAAAAGTGACGGCACAGTGTTCAAACGTTTTCTTTTAGGTTCTACTATTTAAGTTATAGGGTCTCATCGTGCCTAAAATGATTAAGAAATTTCACCTATAGCGGCTCTTAGTCTATTAGTATATAGTATAACCTCCCTGAACATTAATACACTTATTGCAATGAGCTGTTTTATTTGACGAAAAACGCTTTCATGCATGAACTTTTTAGGTATTGAAACAGATGAAAGTCGCTAGGGGTCAGATCTGGTGAATGCGGTGGATGATTCAACAATTCTAACCCTAACATGGATTTTAGCCATTATCAAAATGCTCATATGACACGGTGCATTATCCTGATGATAAAGAATTTTTTCTTCTGCAAACGGGTCTTTTTAACGATTTTTTCTTTCACCTGGTCTAAAAGATTACAATAATATTTAGAATTTATTGTTTTACCAGTTTGCAAGTAACCCACAAACAGAATTTTTTTCGAATCCCAAAAAACTGATGCTAACACCTTCTTGGCCGATTTTTTGACACGAAATCATTTCGGAACTGAAAAACGAGGACACCATTATTTAACCTCTTGTTTTCATCTAGTTTCACCATAACGATGAATAGATACCCAAAATTCACTTTATCCTTTCGAAAATGCTCTAAATATCGTCTTCTTTTAGTATTAGCTATCAGAGCCTACTACATTTTGCTGATGGAGTTGCTACACATTTTTATTCATTAAGCAGGATGAGAGCTACTTCGTTGATTTTTCTCTTTTTTATGTGTGTTTCTTTCACGATTACTATTGCATCTTTCCATTGTACTCTGGTACTCTGTGCTCATTATTACAGACATTTTTGCATATTTGTGATTTGTCGAAGTCTCCGTTTTTAATCTGTTTTATGCTCGATATAGTGGTTTCTTCCACACAAAAATTGTTATATTCACAGAGTATTTTATAGGTGCAGTTTTTCCATCTTCCTTGTGTGTTAGATTTGGTTTTGGACAGGGACAGGATTGATCTTAGTGTGTTGGTCGTTTTTAATATTGTAGTGATGTTGTACTTACAAACTTCTTTAAGTGTTTCTGGATTGCTTGTAGTGGTTTTGTATATTGGTGATGTAGTGTTGTTAGTAGGAAATACTAAAAGAGACAAGTAATTGGACTTCGTAAGTCCTAGGTTTTCACCCAAAGTAATCGAAAGCAGAACTGGAAGTCGATATTTGAACTCTTCGTGTAACTTTGCGTCGATTGATACACGATTTTACTAATTTTGAGTAATTTTTATTTACATTCATATCATATTTTGAGTGATTTTAAAACAGTACCTACTTACGGTTGCAACTCTAAAACCGAAGTCCAATGTCAAATTTTTCATCTTTAATATCATCCTTGGGTTATAAGCTTTCATTCGATACCTGATTTGTCATTCTATCCGTATTATTAACGGGACAGACGGACAGACAATCATGAAACTGGAAATATATATTTGTTCTCGTCTTGCGAAGGCAGGTCGAATATTTTATCACTTGTACTATTCCGGTGACTTTAAAACAGTACTTCCGGTCGCATTTCTAAAACCGGATGTCCTAGGTCAAGTTTCTCACCTTTAGTACCATCCTCGAATTATAAGCTTTCATTTGACACCTCATTTGTCATTCTGCCTGGTGTAGTGACGGAGGCGGAGTAGTTACATTCGCGGTAGGACGGACAGACGGCAGACAGCCTAGGTCAAATTTCTCACCTTTAGTACCATCCTTGGATTATAAGCTTTCATTTGATACCTCATTTGTCATTCTACCTGCTCTAGTGACGGAGGAGATATATTTGGGGTCGGACGGACAGATGGACAGACAGTCTAGGTCAAATGTTTCACCTTTAGTACCATCCTTAGATTATAAGCGTTCATTTGACACCTCATTTGTCATTCTATCTGGTATAATGACGGAGGAGTTGTGTTCATAGACAGACGGACAGACGGAAGTGGATAATTCAAAGTTTTCACATTTTTTCAATATTGGGTGAAAACAATTGAGTGAAAAGTAAAGATAGTGTTAGTTTTTTGTTAGTGTGCGTTTTCCTCATTTTCACTGTTGTTTCCTCTGCTATAATGACTAAATGCAAATTTGCATGTTCCTTATTTGTTCGAAGTCATGATAGATGTTTACTTAATCTTTTTATATACAGATCCCCTATGGTTCACTCTACAAACTTTTTGGAGTTTAATTTCTTTTATTTAGCTATTCATGTTATTATCTCTATAGATCCTCATATTTTGGTATATTGTTTTCCCTATTGTCTTAGCTTGTAATCTATGAGGAATTCTTGACCCTTTTAAAAGATTTTTGGGACACGTTTCGGACCTTGTGTTAAATATTTTATTCAATTCTTATTTCTTCAGCAAATTGTGGTTGTAAATTTATCTCATTTTATTTCTTAAACGTTAATCCAAAATAATTTCTTTATTTCATTCTTGGAATATCATTTATGCTATGTTTGCTCAATATTAACAGTAATTTTGCTAGCATTCAATATATTATGACGTATTTAGATTATTAAAAAAAATCATAGATAATAGAATAGAAGCAACAGTAGACCTATTGTATTTGTAACCTACAGTAAAAGATTTATTTCTTTTCTCGTATAATTACCACATCGATGATAAATGCTAACAATTATACAGATTATTTAAACATTCATCAATGTCGTTAGTTGAAAAGCGGACCTGAAGAAACGATGTCTTTTGTGTAAGATATGTAACAGGTGCCCCTGCGTGGGAACGGACCTGGGGGTGTAGATACCCACAAATTTATGACTTGTTCCGATTTTTGTGTAATAGTCGGACAATGCTGTAGATGACAACAAGCTTGTCGATGAAATTTATGAATGTAGGTTAACGCATAATATTTTGGCATATCGTAGTGATTTTTTTAAGATAGGAGTATTATTTAGTAGTTGGAATTTTCAGGCCTACTTATACATAGTTCAACATGAGCAATTACTTCAAATATGAATTTATTTCTAATTGCTATTTCCGATCTTACTTAGCTTTCTTTTTCTTTTTCTACCTGTTCTTATTTTCTCACTATCATTATCATTAAATACTAGTGATTTTACCCGTCGCCGTGGTCTACAATCAATCCACCCAATTTTTCTGATTTCCTCCCATCCAATTTTTGTATTTCCATCCAATTTTTTTGACTTCCTGTGTATCCCTCTAATTTTTCATGACTCTCCCTAATTTTTTCCGACTTTCTTTAATTTTTCTGGACTCCCTGTATTTTTTCCTGACACGTCTATTTTATGGTCTCTCTCTCTAATTTTTCCTTGTCCCCTTAATTTTTCCCGACTCTTAATTTTTCCTTGCACCCTCTAATTTTTTCTTGGTCAACTCCAGTTTTTTTTTTGACCTCAGAAATTTTTCTGACTTACCTACTCCTATTTTATCGTGTATCCCTCTCATTTTTTCTAGTCCATCTAATTTGTTCTGGCTCTCTTTATTTTCCTTGACTCCCTGTAATTTTTCCTGACCTCCAATTTTATATCGTCTACGTATAATTTTTCCTTACACCCTCCTATTTTTATTGCGCCTCCCTCTAAGTTTTTCTTACTCCCCCTAATTCTTCCTGATTCTATTTAATTTTTTCTTACATCCTCTAATTTATCATAACTCTCTAATATTTCCTGATTCCTTGAAATTTTTTCTGACTTTCTTTTATTTTTCATGACTCCCTGTAATTTTTCCTGACTCTCCCCTATTTTATTTCGTCTCCCTATAGTTTTTCCTGAGGCCATCCTGTTAACCCTCCTCTACCTTACCTCCTCACCCTATAATTTTTCTTGACACCCTCCAATTTTATCGTGTCTTCCTCTAATTTTTCCTGATTCTTTCTATTTTATCGTATCACGGGAGCAAAGCCAGTCACACACGTTCATGTGAGTAAATCCATTCACGGAAGTAAATTCATTCGCACAACACACATTCACGAGAGTAAACACATTCTCACACATTCACAGGAGTAAACCCGTTCACAAACATTGACGGGAGCAAATCCATTCGCACACATTCACGGCAGTGAACCCATCCATACGCATTCAGGGGAGTAAACCCAACACGAGGGTAAACCCACTCCCAGAAGCAAGTTCGTGTACTTTGGAAGTAGCATCTAGAATGATTTTTGGGAGTAGGAATGGCTAACTTTTTTGCATATTTTTGGGGTCCAAAATTAACACTCAGCAAAATGCAACTCGTTGACGACTGGACTAATCTTGTAAGTATTTCTTAATTCAAAAAATGCATCAAACATTTTTTAATAGGTACAAAACAATTCTTTTTGGATACGATTTTTAAAAAATGATTTATTCGATACATATATCATAAAATACTGTGTCTAAATGACAGGAAATATATTTTTATATTAAAATTGGAAGCCATAAATTACTACATTCTCACCCTAACTGGTGATACAAGCACAAAAGAGCTACTGAATGTGATTTGGAGATGATTGTGAATGACCGGAAGCTGATATTTCTATATCAAAGGAGATACAGAGACGACACAGCAACTACCTGTGTTCGTAGTTTCACTTTATAGTGTGTTTGTGTGTTATTTATATGTGTGAGAGCGAAATTTGAGACTGAGGGTGATATATTAAAGATGACTTCCTTTTATAAAATATTGTGATTTAAAAATCATAGTTATCAAAGCAGAAAAGAAGAAATTAAAAGAAGAATATTTGCAAAAACGTGGAACGAAAACGGTAAAAGTTGATGTGTGTACTGACACATGCGTTATCTGCAAAGATCTGCTATATTTCTTCTTCTTCATGTACAAGATCCTTTCATAACGTTGGTTACCATCATAGCTATATCAATTTTATTCACTGCCACTCTGAAAAGCATGCTTGTATCAACCCCATACCAATCTTACAAGTTCTTCAAATCTTCAACTCAACCATGTAGTCCTTCTTCGTCCTAGACCGCGTTGGCCTGCTATTTTCCCTTGCATAATAATTTATAGCAACCTATATTTGGCACCTCTCATTACATGTCTTCTCGTCCTTTCTCTCTTGATGCTATTTATAGTCGCAGTAGTCTTGCTGAGACGTTCTAGTATTGTGGAGTTTCAAATCTTTTCCACCCAAGGAAAGTGTTAAATTCTTCCATAGCGCACATTTTGAAAGCCTCAAGGCCATTCAGATCACTTTTATTCACAGTCCAAGACTCGACACCATAAAGTAAGACCGAGAACACGTTTTTTTTCCTGGAAGCCGTTTGTTGTGAACCGGTTGTACTGCAGCCACTTGGCTTATTGTACATCTTCCATTCGTTTATGAAACCCATTCCAGAATTCTGGAACCGTGTACCAGCTTGTACAGGTCTAGTGGGTGGATGCCATATATATTTGGAGTCACTTCGATGTCTCCGAAATGTGTTTCTCGCCTCCGATCCAATGCCTCACAGTCATGCAAAATATGGTTGACTATTTCAGGTTCTCTGTTACAGAGTCTGCAGCTCAAGTCTCCATGAAACAGCCCCATTGTATGCAGGTGACCCTTAACTGGCGCATGTCCAATGAGGAAACCTGTTATGACTCTGAGCTGAATGCTGCTTGTTTTTAGCAGTAATTCAGTCTTACTAGCACATGTCCGTCCGATATACATCTTGCCATGTGTTTGACCGGGTACACTCTCCCAGTGTGAGTTGTGTTGGTTTCGGATCCAGGCTTTTTTTCGTTCGCGGACGGTGCTTTTTGGCACTCCCACGGCCGGCTTTGGACCCAGGTATTTTGTAGCTGATGCTCTCTTGGCAAGTGCATCAGTTCTTTCATTGCCGTATATGTCCCGATGACCTGGAACCCAAAACAGTATAACACTGTTATGTTGTGCCAGTCTGTCAAGTTCTTGTCGACATTCCCACACCAGTCTAGAATTCACCTTAGGGTTTATAAAAGCCCAATGGCTGCTTGGCTATCTGTGCATATGTTAACCCGCTGCAGTTCGAATGTCCTCAGGTTGTTTTCTCTTGCACATTGCAAGATTGCAAAAATCTCTGCCTGAAATACGGAGGTATATTCTCCCAGTGGAATAGAAGTGTTGAAATTTCCACCACTACAGAATATTCCTGCGCCCGAACCGTCTGCAGTTTTAGACCCGTCCGTATACCAGGTGTAACCCTGCAGTCTGGGTTGAGAGTTTCCTCTGTCCCATTCGTCTCGTGGGCAAATGTCCACTTAAAAAGGTACTTCAGGCTTGTATCTTGATGTCATATGGCCAGAAATCATCAACCATTCGGCATCATTAGTTTCATTCGTTATTCTACTATGTCCTGATTTAACTGGTACGTTGCTCAGGTTTTCTCGCAGTCTATTATATGCAGACTATGCAGTCTCTTCTCACATAGTAGTGAAGTAGGCAGATCCGCCATGCCAATTTTAGGTCTCTTTTACATAACACCTAGGACATCCTTCTAAAAGAGGCTCTGGTCTACTCAATTCTGAATCTAATTCTGTGAGAGTCAGATTTGACATTGTTTTAACACTAAATTCGTCTGGAACACAAAAAGCCTAGTAGATGTCTTAAGTTGGCACTATCACCATCTGACTAATCTATCATTTTCACGTTGTGGTGATTTAAATATCTGTTGGTGTGAATTGGTTTTCTGTGAACTTTGGTTTCATATCAATTTCATTAAACGCTCATGCAAAAATCAGGCTGCTATTTATCACCAACATAATTCCTGTCATTTGACATGTTCCACGTGTCAGACATATTAAATGCCAGTATTGTTGATAAATACCAGTTTGATATTTGCATGAGAGTTTAATGAAAGGGTAACAAATCAATTGAAAGTTCTGTCCGACAAAATACATGGAACGTTTTCGTAGTATGACGTACCAAATTTTTAACCTGTTTCACAATTACAAATTCTGTTCCAGTGTTCCCATACATCAAAGTGTGTCCGAATAGACACCGTTAAGCTACAAGTATAAACAAACTTTCAGCTTGCTATTAATCAACTTTTTTTGGTACGCGGGATCCAGGCCTATGACTATTATTGTAACCTTGCTGAAGTAAAAAATGCGTGAAATAAACCTGGTTTGCAGAAGAAAAAATTCTTTATCAGGATAAAAATACCCAAAAATACTCAACTGACACGCACCGTGTCAGATGAGTATTTTGAGAATGGGGAATGGCTAAAATCTATTAATTAAAGTTCGAATCGTTGGATTATCCATCTTATTTACCAGATTTGGTGACTTTCATCTGTTTCAATACCTAAAAAAATTCATGCGTGGAAAGCGTTTTTCATCAAATTATGAGGTTATAACAGCTTTGCAGTCATGCCAGATTGATGGAAGTAAATTTTAATCTAGTTGGAACAAGTGTATTGGTGTTTTCTTATCAAACCGCAAAACTTATTGAACAGCCATTGAATGGTTTTCGAAAGATAATAACAATCGACAGAAAAGTCAATTCTTTGGATTTGATCATTATTAATATCATTGTTGTAGACAAACGACTGCTCAGTAAACGGGTTACTATTTACTGTGCTGTGTCTGTATATGTAATTATTAGACCCATTTTTATTAAGAATAAGGAACAACATTCAGTCACTTTAAACCAAAAGCATCATCCATAGATTTGAAATTGTTCACAATAATTGACTGTTATTCACTTCAAAACTTAAAAAACACACTCTCCTCGTATTCCTAATAAAGTTTCGTATATGTATATCATGTCTATCACCAGCAAACCACGATTTTTTCTCTCCCTTCGACCTGTCCATAGTAGTCATGAGGTATCATTAGTTTACTAACGATGTTGTCATGACTTGCACTCCAAAAGCAGCAGGTGAGTCACGACTCACCCGAGGAACACCCATAGGTTCACCTATGACCCATCCAACACCTCTTGGTGTCTCAATTTAAAAACCTGACAGCCGCCAACTAGGCGATAATTGATATATCTGCAATGATTGGTAAAAGTTGTTTTAGACTATTTGACAATTCAGAGAAAGACCTGATCAAAGAATTCTTATAATATAATGTAAAGACGTATATACAGGTCAAGAAGACGCAAATGAATTGTATAAATAAATATTTGAGTTTTTTACAAATTAGTATCAGTTCAATTTTCAATTACTAAATAGTATTAATGTAAAGTTATGACATAATGAATTTTACAAGTCGATGTTCCAAGATTTTCTTAAGAAAAAACAAGATGGGGCACCTGTGGCCTGTGAGTGACCGAGGAGGGGGACATATCTTTGTAATGCAAATATAAATATCATTCTTCTTCTTGACTACACTTAGGTTAGTTTTTGCCGAATTCACTGTAGCCTTCCATCTTCTACGATCTTGCGCTTCCATTTCCCATTATTGAATTCCATTCCTATATAAATCGGCTTCAACATCATCCATCCATCTTTTTCTGGAACGGCCTACTAATCTCTACCGTCTGCTCTCTCAAAAAACACTGTCTTTAACACTCGTGTCTTCCTCTGATCTTACCACATGACCTGCCCATCTTATCCGGTTAGCATTTATACGTCTGTCGATGTTTTCAGTACCATATTAGAGTCACCAATTCAGCATTGTTGCGCTTTCTCCACTCTTCTATCAGTTCATCTCTTTAGGGGAAAATATCATTCTGAGAACTTTCCTAATTTTTTACCGCTGATGTAAAGTTTATGATTCACTTCCACATCTAACACTGGCGAATAATTGACATGTACAGTATTAATTTAAATCGTCTTTTTAGCAGTTTAGATCCTAATAATGATTATAGGGTGTATGATGCGCCATTCCCCGCAGCTATTTCTTACCGCCCTCAGATATTTAAACTCTTTTACTACTTCTAAGTTATGGTCATTAATAGTTATGTTCTGCCTAACTCTTGGTCCTTGATTTTTGGTTACTAGCATGTATTTCGTCTTCTTTTTATTTATTCGAAGACCCAGACTACCTGTTTCCCCTCGAGTTGTGAAAACACCTCTCTCACATCTCTTGTAGAATGATCAACTGCATCTAATCATCACCAAAGGCCAACAGTAACTTTGATCCACGATTAGTAAATCCCCCTGTCAGCTCAAGTGTGATTTTATTTATTACATATTCTTAAATAGCAACAATATAAGTTTCATTACAATCAATTATGAATTAATAATATTTAATATGATAATGTTACCATTTAGTTTCTCTATTATCTGATCTAACAGTAATGAGAATAACTTTACATAAAATTTATCCTCTCCAGATATGGCATATTTCCTAACACTTCTTGTTATACCAGGGGCGTCATTTGATAGGATCAGGGGGGCATTTGCCCCCCCCCCCACCAGACCCTGAAAATGACTGCAATTTACAAAAATAGATCAATTTTGTATTAAGTTTGCATATATAATGTATTGTATATATAATGCTTGCCCCCCTATCAAAATTTCAAATGACGCTCCTGTGTTATACCTACTATCCATACTCTTCTTAGGTATAAGAATAAATTAGATAGGCTTGTGAATAAAATATTATCAATAATAATTTAAAAATAGTTCTTAATAAGGAATAATTTATTTTTAGGATTTGGGAAATTTGGGAAATTGGGGAAAGTTTAGGTTGCTTCAGATCGGTGAGTACCTTTATAGCAATAGTTTGAATATTATTTATATGCATGCTGTTTTATATAAAATATGTTATTAAAATTGTTTAAGAGTTGACGTCATAGCTCCATTAACTTAATTGTTTAAAAACACGTGATAACTCCATTAACAGTTAAATTACAATACAATATCAGTTAGGTTTCAAAGCATAAATTACCTATAGTATAGAATCAATAACAAAAAGTTACATTTAAAAAGTTCACTAGTACACAGTACTCCAACAAGGATCTAACAATTGAGCAATAAACCAATCTCGTTGCTACCACAGAAAAACACTTACAATTTCTCATAACAAAACCTAGAAGCTTAGATGCCTTCACAGAAATAGTATTAATGTGTTCTACGAAAGAAAGTTTTTCATCCATAATGACACCTAAGTCTTTAATGGAAGAAACGCGATTGAGTGGTTGGTTACATATAGAATAACTCATTTCAACCCTCCCAACCTTATGAGTAAAACTTATGAAAGAGTACTTATTGGTATTTAAATTAAGTCTATTTTGAACACACGAGGCATGTAGACAGTCTAAATCCTCCTGTAGCAAATCTTGGTCTCTAATCGTTTCTATAACTCTCCAGAATTTTAAATCATCAGCAAACATTAAACACTTACTACATATTATGAAAGCAGTCAATTATATCATTAACAAAGATGTTAAAAAGGAGAGGTGAAGTATGACCACCCTGAGGAACTCCAGAGCTTACTTTTATTTCATCGGAGAGATGACTACCAATCTTCACCCTTTGACTGCGACCCGTTAAGTAATTTTTTATCCACTTCACAAATTCAGCATGAAAACCAAACAAGACTAACTTACACAAAAGAACCTGATGATCCACATGATCAAAGGCCTTAGAGAAATCTGTGTATATTGCATCGATTTGCTTACGATCCTCCATCTGAGTAAGAAGGTCAAACTGATAGCATACCAAATTTGTCGCAGTGGACTTATTTTTGCAAAAACCATGTTGTGACTCAGATAGTAAATATCGACAAGACCAAGAAAGCTGCTTAGCTACAAGGCAGTCAAACAGCTTAGGAATAGCAGATTGGATGCAGATACCACGGTAATTTTCAACATTATCCTTCAGACCACTCTTAAATACAGGTACAATATAACTTTCCTTTCAGACCATCGGAAACGTCGAAGTTTCCAAGGATTTATTAAATAATAAAAATAATGGCACAACAATCGTACAAACACACTGTTTCAGCAGTAAATTTGGAACGCCATCTGGACCAGGAGTGAGCTTATTGGGAATCGAGCTAATACAATTAAAAATATCAGAAACAAAAATATGATGTGTATGAATGCTTACATTTAATTTTTTAATTTAAGAAATTTTAGGCAACTGAGAGTTACTGTTGTTAGGTATGTACACTGTCTGAAAGAAGTTCATAAACAACTTGGCTATATCTAGACCATTACAAGCTGTATGTTCCTGGTAAAATAGGAAGTTAGGTAAATGATGACCTGACCTTTTGTCATTAACATACTTTCAAACGGATTTAGGATTATTAATTAGGTCTGACTCAATCCCTCTAATATAGTTGTTAAAACATATTTCAGATACACGTTTACAATCAGATCTAATACGTGAAAAGTTGATATACTCACTCAGTATTACTCAGTGTCAGAATGTTTTTTAAGATAAAGAAGGTGTGCATACCTTTTTTCCCTTGTTAATGTTGTTAGGTCTGAGGAGAACCATTTAGGAAAGGTAGATGTTCTATATTTTTTCAGAGGAATAAAGAGAGAAATCCCTGTTAAAAGGATATCATAGAAGAGACTTGTTGCATCATCAATGTTATTATCTAAACACCTATCCCAATTAATGAACGAAAGAAAGTTATTCAGTTCAAAATAATTACCGTTCCTAAAATCATAAAAGAAATCTTCATAGATCAATTTTGTAGTTTTAGTGTCATTTCTATTCAGAGCTATGACACATTCATATCCTACATGATGTAAATTTGGATCAACAAGTGGATCTCCGCTTTGATGACATTCAGTTCCCTAACGTTAGAAAAAACTGAATCTAAAAATACATTACCATTGTTAGGGACATTGTTATTTTAGAAGAATTTCAAATAACCAAATACTTGTGCTACATCCAACGCAGGATCTCCACCAGGACAATGCACCAAGTTATTAAAAACTATTTATAATGAATATTTTAAATTAACAGTTTTTATTGTTTCTTTGGATGTAAATGTATTAATTATCTGTAAGGGTTTACATCTGTCAAATTTACATCTTTTGATGGTTTTTGCTCCTTTTTTTCTCCATCGCGCTGGGTTGTGGAATCTCGTGAGCTTGCTTCTTATACTTGGGTGGCGGATTATTTTAAAAACTGAAGTGTTGCTTTTGCGGGGGTATACGAATACGGTTTTTATAACATAGTCAATATTTTTTTTATGCAGACTTAAAGATTCTACAGTGGGACCTATTTTCACATTCATAACTTACCGGCGATGACTTTTATAACATTTTTGAACTATTTTCTGTAGACCTGTTCAAGCTCTTTATCAAATGTTTCCTTTTCATGTTTTGTTTTCTCTTTAGGTCCTACGATTCGGTTTTTTTAGTCACGTATTATGTAAAAATTCAGTCATATTTATTTTCTGAATGATATTTATTTAAATTTAATTTTGTGAGCGTATCATAATATATTGTAACATCCTGTATAGTATAATACTTAAAATAAGGACGCACATAAGAGAAAAATATGGCCATCGTAGTAATAAGCCCCGGGAACAAATCCCTATTCCCCAGCCGTAGCCGTACTCCAGGGCCATCAACATCCTGCGTTTGCCTGTCAAACATCAAGAGCAGGCGAAAAGGACGACTATGAATGCACCAGGATACGAAATCGATACGGATTACGTACATTAAATAGGAATGAGGATCCGATCCAAGTGATCTTGACTCGAAATTCTTTGAAAAATTTTCAATGACCCGACTTACGAGTATTCTGAAGGTTGTTATGTCATTTTTTATGCATCGTGAATTGGTCTCGGTGCTTTCTGCTGTTGTGTTTACTTTTTGCTGTCATTTGCAAACGAAACGAATCTCGAGTGTGTAAAAAATACTCTTTTTGTCATGTAAAAGACATATCGAACAGTGTTTTTAAAAGTTTTCATACAAAATATACATTTAATCGCCAATAATCGTTCACTTGAGAAAAGTACTGGGATGCAGAAACAATTATCATACGTTTCATGATATATCTTATAAAATTGGCGCAGTCAGTAGGATTTTACAATATATTATAGAGTGTTAAAATTATCAATTGGGTTGTTTCATTGTCATCAACCTTGTTGAGGTGATACAGTAGCGATCAACAGGTAGCCAAAACGCGTTCCAAGATTGCGGCTGTAATTTTGAATATTTTTTCGAGATATTTGGCACACGTATTCGTAATATAATAAAGAATGGCGGTACAGAGCCCAATTTGAAAAATATGTTAATATGTGGAAATTACTCTGTAATTAAATACAATATTAAAAAAACGAGCCTGTACCGCCATTAAGAAGAACAAAAAAATATACTTTCTTTAAATAAACTTTTTTATCCAATGCCTAGATTTTGTGTCATTTTGATACTACTAATGAAATAAAAAATTTTAGTAGTTCCAAAATGACACAAAATCTAGGCATCGGATAAAAAAGTTTATTTGAAGAAAGTGTATTTTTTTGTTCTTCTTAATGGCGGTACAGGCTCGTTTTTTTAATATTGTATTTAATTACAGAGTAATTTCCACATATTACTATATTTTTTAAATTGGGCTCTGTACCGCCATTCTTTATTATATTACTATATTACGAATACGTGTGAGAAATATCTCGAAAAAATATTCAAAATTACAGCCGCAATCTTGGAACGCGTTTTCGCTACCTGTTGGTCGCTACTGTTTCCTCTTAATATAGATCATACTTAGAAATGGCTGTAAAAAAAGGGAAACAGTATTTCAGATAGGAAAATTAATAGACCCAGCAAATTGAGCTATGGAATAACTTGACATTGATATAATGAAGAGAGATTCTTCTGTTGTGTTTACTTTTTGCTGCTAGGCTTTAATATTACCATTAATTTGCAAACGAAACAGATCTCGAGTGTATAAAAAATATATTTAAAAGACATATCGAACAACGTTTTTCAATGTTGTCATACGAAATATACATCGACTATCATCTTAAAAAAAAATAATATTCCAGATTTGTTTTCCAAAAAATAATCTTTCACTTGGAAGAAACAGAAACAAGCATTATACTTTTTGTGCTGTTTTATAGAGCTTATTACAATTAAAGAAAATTTTTAAAAATTGTATCAATGAAAAACGCAAA
This sequence comes from Diabrotica virgifera virgifera, assembly GCF_917563875.1. Lineage (NCBI taxonomy): Eukaryota > Metazoa > Arthropoda > Insecta > Coleoptera > Chrysomelidae > Diabrotica > Diabrotica virgifera. The sequence continues at coordinate 2,525,255 of NC_065451.1, read as the reverse complement.
AAAGTTATAAAAAAGTTCTTAAACGTTTATTTGCGGAACAAACTGAAACCTACAATCCCGCCACAATATAAGGCAGCAGACATGGAGAATCATATACAAAACCAACTAAGAGAGGTTAAGCAAATCAAGTCAAAACAAGTAGTGGAGAATGACCGAATAAAATATCAATCATTGACTAATACTAATAGAACGCATTCAATAAGCAATAAGAATTCAATAAAAAGTCCTAGGAAGACTAGATAGAAATTATAGAAAGCAAGATAGAAAGGATAGAAACTAATAGAAGGTAAAATCGCGGAAGAGTTACGAATATTGCATTGGAACGCAAATGACTTCTTGCAACATCAGCATGAGATGCTGTTTACCTTAAAGAACCAGAAATAATCAATGATTAAATCAAATCAAGCTCTTTGCCCCAGAAGTACAGCTAGAGCTAGTGGAGGAGAAGGATATAATTACCGGATTTTTGACACGCTGCAAGAGGCAAAACAAACTAAAGCTAATCATGCTTGTTAATAAATAATCGAGTGAGCGGTTTTACAGCCACTGAGAATTATTCAGTTCTCTCCTGATATAAGATGTTAATATACGCTGAAAGAAGTTGCTAATCTGCTGCGTTTTGACCAGATTGTTCAACAATCAGTTCAAAGTTAGTTCAAAAACACGATGAAACTTTGGAAGATCTGTTAACACAGATCTCATCGAACTTCAGAACATGTTCAGAAGAAAACAAGAGTTGTTCAGAATGCGGAAGTGGTAACTTCACAAGGAGTGAAGTTCATATTATTAGCTGTGGAAAAAATTGTAACTCCATCAGAGATAATACTTTTATTCATGAAAAATCCCTCGTAATTTTTCACTCTCGAACACTTTCATTGTTAGTCGATCTGACCGGCGCGGCGGCCACAGCAGAGACCGCTATAAAAAATGCAACCAATAAATTGTTGATAAGAGAACAGCACTCTCCTACACCCTAATCCCAAAAGTGTTATATTTACGACCTTTAGCTTCCACCGTTCAACAAAAGCTAAATATCATCCGGAAGCCATAATTCAGGTGGCCGTAAAATATGTGGACGATATTTACTTAAAATTCAACGAGCCGACCTCTGGATCGCCATCGTACACGATGCGGAGTTTTTATATCATAGGCGTAGGGATGAAGGACACAACAAGGTTCAAGGACTCCCCGAAGGGTGGAATATAGATGAAGAATTGTCAATGAAACGTCAATTGACGTCAATCTACGAACGAAACTATTAGTCCTGTCGCCAGGGGGGGTACAACGGCCTCCTTTATTCAGATGGACTTACCCAAGTTTTTTTCATGTATTTTGACCCGTAGAATACGAATTTTTTGGGTAACAGTTGATCCGGATGTCGATAAGATTGTTATTGACCAAGAACTTGAGGAATTACATAACCGCGATCTCTCGCAAAACAAAACATTTTTTGGTATTTTTTGGATCATTCTAAGCAAAACATGTTTCTACAATTTTTTTCGTAGGATGGCTAGTTTTCGAGATAACAGCGGTTGAACTTTAAAAAAATCGAAAAATTGCAATTTTTGAACCCGAATAACTTTTGATTAAAAAATAAAATAGCCAGTCTGCTTACCGCATTTGAAAGTTTAAGTCAAATTATATCGGTTTTAATTATTTGCATTGCTAAAAATTTATTTTTTTATTGTTTAACAAAGCTATAAACACATAGTGTTTCCCGTGCCTTTACATGCATTTTAACGCATGCTACGTAGAAATAGCCTCGATTGCACCAGTACCTATTCTACCTACTCGTTAGATTTTAAATGAGAAATCATAGAAAACATCACTCACGCACTAGGTGTCTGTAGCTTTGTTTAACAATAACACAATAAATTTTTAGCAATGCAAATAATCAAAACCGATATAATTTGACTTGAACTTTCAAAGCCGCTAAGCAGATTGCTCTTTTATTTTTTAATCAAAAGTTATTCGGGTTTAAAAATTGCAGTTTTTCGATTTTTTGAAAGTTCAACCGCGTTTATCTCGAAAACTGAGCATCCTACGGGAAAACTTGTTAGAACATTTTTTACTTAGAATGACCCAAAAAATACAAAAAAATGTTTTGTTTTGTGAGAAACCTCTGTTATGTAATTCCTCAAGTTCTTGGTCAATAACAATCTTATCGACATCCGGATCAACTGTTACCCAAAAAATTCGTATTCTACGGGTCAAAATACATGAAAAAAACTTGGGTAAGTCCATCTGAATAAAGGAGGCCGTTGTACCCCCCCTGGCGACAGGACTATATGAAATCAGACATTTTTTTGACATCCATTTTATTGCAATCTATTTTATACAAAATAATAAACAATACATATGAGTGTTAAAAAGTGACACAGTCAGTATTCACCCAGTGGTGAATACCTAAAAGAGTACAATAATAATTGAATTAATTTGAATAGTACAATAGTAATAAGTTGGAATGATTAGTTAGTGTTGAGGTCAAGAGTGTCTGTTCTTTTTAGTCTTCTATTCTGTAGGGGTGTCAGGAGATTCGGAACCAATATGTTTGGGTGAACCTGTAGTCTATTATGGTACTTGGAGCACAGAGAAATAACTTCTTTGACGGTTTGGACTTGGAGATCCCTATGTATATTATCGTTGGAAATGTACCAAGGAGCTTGGCACAGTTGCCTTAAAACTTTTGATTGAAAGCGCTGTATCTTGAGTAAATTTGTTTCACTGGCAGTTTCCCAGATTTGGATGCCATACGTCCAGATGGGTTTCAGTACACATTTGTAGATCAGCAGTTTATTGTCTAGACTTAGGCGTGATTTCTAATTCATGAACCAGTACATCTTTCTATATACGAGTCCCAGTTGCAGTCGTTTGTTCCAAATATGCTTTTGCCATGTTAGGCGGCTGTCTAGGTAAATCCCCAAGTATTTGACGTCACTTCTTATTGGCAGTGGTGTGTTGTTAAAGGTTACAGCTGGATTGATCCCCTTCGTTAGTGTAAACGTAATGTGTGTTGACTTGGAGCTATTAACTTTGACTCTCCACAGTTTAAACCATATTTAAAGTCTATTTAAGTGACTTTGTAGTATCTGAGAAGCTAGGATTGGATTTTCGTGGCAGGCCATTAGGACAGTGTCATCAGCATATATTGCAATTGTTGTACGATCTGAAGTTGGTATATCTGCTGTGAACAAGAGGTACAGTGTGGGTCCAAGGACACTTCCTTGGGGTACGCCAGAGTGGATGGGATGTAGAGTAGTGACGGCCTCTCCTAGTTTTATCGGATACAATCTGCTGGTGAGGTATGATTGTAGGAGTATGCAGATTGGATGAGGTAGTTGTCTTTTAAGTTTTGATATTAGACCTTTATGCCATACCTTGTCCAAAGCTTGGGAGACATCCAGGAAGGCTGCTGTACAATATTTCTTGTTCTCGAGTGCATCTCTTGCGGTTCTGACTACCCTATGGACCTGTTCGATTGTGCCATGTTGTTGTCGAAATCCGAATTGGTAATGAGGTATTAGGTTTTTTTCTGTAATGACAGTGTCTATTCTTTTCAGGAGAAGCCTGTCAAACACTTTGAAGGGTAAAGGCAAAAGGCTAATAGGATGATAGGATGAAGGTTGGGTTGTGTCTTCGTTGGGTTTATGAATTAGAATGATTTGTGCTACCCTCCATTGGGAAAGGAAGTAGTACATTCTTAGGACAGCATTGTATATGTACATTAGTAGCTTTATTGCTTCTTCAGGTAGTTCTTTGAGTATTAGTCCTGTTATCAGGTCGTATCCAGGTGCTTTTTTTTGTATTCAGGTTTTTTATTACTTTTTCAATTTCGGTAATTTTAACTTTCCTGGTTGGAAGACACATCTGGTAGGGTTCATCTGCTATATCTGCAATACATTTCTCTTCGTTTTCTGGAACCTCTCTCTTGTGCGATTGGAAAACTGACTGAAGATGTTCACCAAAGGTGTTAGCCCTCTCTTCGTCACTTCGAGACCAGGTGCCATCATTTTTTCTTATCAATGCTTTAGTTTGTGATTGTGTTTTGAGTTTTTTTCTCAAAAATCAGACATTATTGAAAATATTTATTCCTCTGCAGTGCGTTCTTATAGTAAAACAGAGTCAAAATAGTTTTTGCATGAGTAAAATAGAGTAAAGAGTATTGTTTTTATGCTAAATGCCTTTCTTAGATTTTGATCGGATCATCATCAGACCACATGATGCCAGGAAAAAGGAGACATTTTACATTGAACATTCCAGGCCGAAGAAAAAGGAAGCAAGGGAACAACAGTCAAACTTTCCGGAAACTTTACGCGAATCAGCCAACGAGGAAGAAGAAACATACTCTTCCTTAAAAGGACAGCAACCACGAAAACGAAAGGAGAAGCAACTGAAAACCTCTTTAATGGTCAAGCTACATCCTGAAGACAAAGGTAAAAGAGTTTGCAACCTATTACGTCCCAGATATGTTCAATTGGAGAGAGATCATATGATCGTGATAGCCAAAATAAATGGTTGGTGTGACATTGATCCATGGAGGATAACAATTCCTACTTGGAGTATGTAATGGCCATGTAATGCGCAATGAACAACGATATGACCTACTTCGGACCATACTTCAAGGTAAAGTGCATGGGAAAAGAGGTCCAGGACGAAGAAGAATATCCTGGCTGCATAACCTGCGAAAATGGTTTAACTTAACCACTACCGGACTTTTCAGGGCAGCAGTCAACAAAGTCAGAATAGCCATGTTAGTGTCCAACATCCGTAACGGATAGGCACCATAAGAAGAAGACTTGGAGTAAGATGAGGCTTTGATGAAATTTAGTGGTTATATGCTACCATAGGTATATATATTGCCTATATATGCTATATAGGCAATAGCACCCAAACACCAGAACTTCTATGGTTTGGTGAACGGATGCTGTCTGTCAAATTGTGAATCATGTCTTTCACCATATCGATGCTGATTCCATTCCTAGTCCCATAGAGAATTCTTTAGAGTAGAACAAACGGTTACGTCGATGTTCAGCTGTGAGAGGTAGCACACAATGTGGATGATTAGCAAAAAGGCCGTACTATCCTATTCGGCGATATACCTTACGCATACCGAACATCCTTCCATGCTCTTCAAATCAGTGATTTGCGATGATTTGAGTACCTACTACTGAATCTTTCTCTTAGAGCCAGAAGTCTTAATCGACGATCTTGTCGCTCTGTGGCCCCTCTGTGACATCCAGAACAAGGCTTTTGTTACAAACAATATGTAGTCGGTGGGAATATCTGCACCGGGGAAGGTTTTTGTATTTATGATCCAATTTCGGTATCTTTGAAATAATACTTATATATATGATCGGTTTAGAACGTCTTGCGGCGTTGTCCGACTCCCAAATTCCATTCCTTCCTATTTTGCTACAGGTGGCTCATCGTTTTCCAGATGCCGGTGGTCCAATTAACTTTCGGTCTCGCTTCCGATGTTGAGGAGGTTGCCATTCCAGACACTGTTTTGGGAGTTTCTCGTCATTCATTTTATTCACGTGTCCATACCAAATCAGTTCTCTTCTCTCTATATCTTTCATTATTGTCCCTATTATTCCCATTCGATTTTTAATGTCTTCATATTTGTTTTAACTACTTCAATTTTGTTTTTGTTTTTTTTTCTCGAAGCCTTCAAGTGTAAATCATTTATTATACTTCTCTTGATCATAGTCTCATGTAGATTAAATTTTCTCTTTTTCGATATTTGAATGCCTACTCCAAAGAATATTGTTGAGACATCTGATTGCTCTTTTTGCTTGTATAATTCTGGAAGTCATTTCGTTGTTATCAGTTATAGTTTTATCAGATGTTACTCCTAAATATTTATAATCTTGGCTGGCGTTTATTTTTTGATTATTTTCCATGGTAAGATGAATATCGTTCTCTTCTGAACTAACACATAAAGACTGTACTTTGTTTTATCCATAGTGACGTCCAATGCCCATCTTGAATATTCCTCGACCAACTTACGCATCATATGTTCTATGTCTTCCCTGAAATAATAATTATTGTAGCGTGATTAGTGTAATTACTTCTAATTACAATAAAACTAGCGGTTCGTAATTTATATACGACTTTATTTTTTATTTATACAAGTTTACTTTACAAACTTTAGCTTAAGACTAAACTCTAATAACAGCGCGCTCCGCTTAAATAGCCAATAGGTCCTGTTCTCGAAATGTCTACATATCCCTCGGCCTAATGAATATTCTGGAGATCTTCACTCACAGCGCCGTCGCTTCTGTGACGTCACGGCTACTGTTATTCCGACGGTTGGAATTCTCCCAAGCCGGGGACTGTTTATTGCGCCGATTCGAAACTCTTTCGTTACACTGCTCCCCTCTTAAGATCTGAGCGTCCCGATCAGCAACTCTAGATGAAGGCTCAGGATGGCGGAATCTACACGACTCTCCAGCTTTGCATACACCCTTCAAGAAGAAATAACAGTCTACTGTCTTTGAAGGATCCGACATCTTCGGGTTCATGCAACACACAGTAATTCGTACGCCAGTTTCTCTGAAGACCACCTCAAGCATGCTTCTCACAATCTTCCAATCCAGATTTTCTACTGCATGGCCTATTTTTGGTAAAGCCAAATCTTTGATGTCATAATTACACACGATTTTCTTCAAATTAGTTAGAGCACGCCATATGCTCTCGTAGCTTGGCGTGTCCGTATAAGACTTCCTGGTCACCATATACAGCAAAGATCGAGGACCATCTTCCAATCGCAGTACTCTTCCAATTTTAGGTTGTTGATTTCTTAACTCGTCCAGGCGGCCGAACTTTCTATTGAATACGGACGAGATTCCTTTGGTCATCTCGAGGTCTTGGGCAACACAGTGGGCTAGAGAGACGTTTTCTGGAACACCAAACAGATCTTGCTGAACTTCTGTGGTCACGCCGAATCTAGCACTCTTTCTCGCTGCGTAATTTGACATAAATTGATTAAAACTTGGCTGTGCGGCGTCTTTCATCTCCTGTTGGAGGACTCGGGCTTCTTCTGTTTCATTTGAGCCAGCATATGGTGCAAGACGATTTATGTGAATAACTTTTGGTTTACCGTTTGGCAACTTCTTAATTCTGTATATTACGTCATTTATTTTCTTCTTAACTTCATACGGACCTTCCCATTGTCTTTGCAGTTTAGGACACAGGCCTCGACGACGTTGTGGATTATAAAGCCAGACAAGATCACCTACTTCGAAGCTTTCATTCTTGCAGCGAGAATCATATTGATCTTTCATTCTGTCACTGGCTATCTGGATGTGTTGTCGGGCAAGTTCATGAATGTTGTTCATTCGTAACTTCAGGCGGTCTACGTATTCTTCGCCTGCAACATATTCCTCGGAAGGTCTGCAGCCAAACTCTAGGTCGCAGGGCAAACGAACTTCACGACCCAACATCAGGCAGGTTGGTGTTTGACCTGTAGTTTCATTCACGGCCGAGCGGTAGGCCATCAGGAATAAATGAATGTGTTGGTCCCAATCTCGCTGATGTTCAGATACAACTTTGGACAAGTGTTTACCCATCGTTCGGTTCATCCTCTCGACCATTCCATCTGATTGAGGATGCAGGGGTGTTGTTCTGGTCTTATTGGCACCAATCAATTTACAAACGTTTTGGAAAAGAGCTGACTCAAAGTTTCGCCCTTGGTCGGAGTGGATCTCCAAGGGAACACCAAATCGGCTGAAGAATTCTTTAACAAGTACCTCTGCAACGGTAGCAGCTTCTTGATTCGGTAATGCATAGGCCTCGGTCCATTTCGTAAAATAGTCCATGGCTACCAGAATGTATTTATTTCCAGCATCGGTTTCTGGAAATGGACCTGCAATGTCGATTGCTACTCTTTCCATAGGACTTCCAACATTGTACTGTCTCATGGGTGCTCTCTTTTTACCAACTGGACCATTACCGGATGCACACAGTTCACATTTCCGGCACCATCTTCTTACATCATCTTTACAGTTCACCCAATAGAACCGTTCTCGAACCTTTTGCAGAGTCTTCGTAATACCAAAGTGTCCACCTGATGTACCGTCATGCAACTGACGCAATACTTCTGACACTTTACTTTTAGGTACAATCAACTGAAGCTTAGATTCTGTACCATCATCGTTCTCAAAGGTTCTGTACAGAAGATCATCTTTTAGTATCAGGCAATTCCATTGGCTCCAGTAGGCCTTGACTTCCGGACTACATGCACCAATGTTTTGCCAACTAGGTCTCTCACCTCGACGCATCCAATCCAATACTCTTTTTATACATGGATCGTCTTCTTGGGCTTCTTGTAACTGTTGTGGCTGCCATTGCTCATTAACGACGGTGGTTCGTCTCACGGGGCAAAATCGTTCCTCTAATTTGGCACAGTGATTACAATTTGCACTGCATGGTCGTCTCGAAAGGGCATCAGCATTTGAATGAACTCTTCCGGCCCTGTGTTCTATCTCATAATCATATTCTTGAAGTCGTTCTAACCATCTTGCCATCTGGCCCTCTGGATTACGGAATTGTATGAGCCATTTTAGAGCAGCGTGATCTGTTCGAAGAAGGAACTTTCTGCCGTACAAGTATTTATGGAAATGTTCGCAAGCCTTCACTACACCCAGCAGTTCTCTTCTGGTAACGCAATAGTTTCTTTCTGGTTTCGACAGGACTTTGCTGAAATAAGCGATGACTTTTTCCTGTCCATCCTGGATTTGTGAGAGAACAGCTCCTATGGCACTGTTGCTAGCATCGGTATCCAAAACAAATTTTCCTGCCTGTCCCGGGTAGCTTAATATCGGTGCACTGATCAGAGCCCTTTGTAGTTGTTCGAAAGCTTTTTGACACTCCTCACTCCATGTATATTCTTTGCCCTCCTCCGTCAACTTTGTTAGGGGCTTGGAGATATTGCCAAATCCTTTGACAAATCGTCGGTAATATGTACATAGGCCAAGGAAACTTCTAATTTCATGTTTATCTTTTGGTACTGGCCAATCTTTAATTGCTTCAATCTTTTCAGGATCAGCTGTTACACCATTACTCGATACAATATGTCCCAAATACTTAACTTCTCGTCGAAACATGTGACATTTCTTCGGACTTAACTTCAAGTTCGCTGCCCTCAATCGTTGAAAGACTTCTATTAAATTCTTGGCGTGTTCATCAAATGACCTTCCAACCACAATTACATCATCCAAGTAAACCAGGCATGTTTTCCATGTTAGACCTCTTAAAACTGCCTCCATTAATCTTTCAAATGTGGCAGGGGCATTACATAAACCAAACGGCATAGCCGTAAACTGCCAAAGCCCTGATCCTATCGAAAATGCGGTTTTCTCCCGATCGACTGGCTCCATGTCTACTTGCCAATATCCACTTTTTAAATCGAGTGTGGAAAACCATCGAGAACCGGAGAGAGTATCCAATGTATCGTCTATTAGGGGCAAAGGATAACTATCTTTTTTTGTTACCGCATTGAGCTGGCGGTAGTCGATACAAAAACGCGTCGAACCATCTTTCTTCTTTACCAGAACTACTGGTGATGTCCATGGACTGTTCGATGGTTCAATTACCCCTTGTTTGTCCATATCCTTGATAATCTCTTCGGCTTCATCTCTTTTCGCAAATGGAAGTCGTCTAGGCCGTTGTCTGATTGGCTGAGCGTCTCCGGTATTTATTTTATGCGTTACTATGCTTGTTTTGCCCTTATCCTTCTTATCAATAGCAAAAACATCTTGATACTCTATCAGCATAGACCTCACTTTTTTCGTTCGTTCATGATCAAGATCTTGGCATCTTTCAATGATCATCTCGACAAGGTCTTTTGGATACTTTGACTTCGATGATTTCTCATTGGTATTCATAGAGCAAATTGAAGCCACGGGAACACACTGTCCGATCAAAGCTCCTCTACTCAACTTGATAGCAGTTTCTCTTAAGTTCATAACTCTTACAGGGATGACATCTCGAACTCTTATCAAAGTTTTCGCCGTTAGGAACTCGACATTTTCCACATCTTCGACCATCCTTAAACTTCCCTCTCGGCAGTGTCCATCAAGCATGGTCATCAGAATTTTCTCACTATTACCGGGTATGGTTACGTCGCATCTAGTTAGTAAGCGGATGGCATCTTCTTTGTCGTCGTGAAAGGGCAACTCTTCACCATTGATCCTGAGAACTCCATTTTGAACATCCAATATTGCCCCCACTTTCCTTAGTACGTCCATCCCCAATATGAATTCGTCGGAGATCTCGGCAATTAATACTTGATGTTCAACTGTGGTCTGGCCAATGGATACTGACATATTAGCCTCGCCATATGTATTAATTAGCTCACCAGTCGCTGTTCTAAGCTTTACTGTTGCAGGTGATAATTTATTATGGTCTCGTACTACATCTGGACGTGCGATAGTTCTCATTGCACCTGTATCCACCAAAAATGATCTACATCTATTACGGATACGACCTTCGATGTATAAGTTGTGGATTCCACCGGAGGACGTAAGGTTGACAGTTACTATGGGGGCTCTAGTTCTCGAGGTCGGCAGTTGCCCCTTGGTGTCGACCCGCTCTAGTTTTCCGACGGCTGTACGATCTTCTTACAATTACGACGAATGTGGCCTACGTCTCCACAATTCCAACATCTAGGCTCGCGTCTCTTTGGCATCTGATTACTTAATACTCTCCGTATCATTTCCTCCAGACGTTCATCGTTGTGTTCGTCACTTTCTTCAATGGTTCTTACTCTATGGCCTCGTGAAGTTTGACTAGCCGTTTCGTGTTCCAATGCAATAGCAAGTGCTTCATCTAAAACTTTCGGTCTTGCTAGTCGTAAAGCTTTCTGTAGTTCATTATCTTTCAGCCCATTGACGAAGGTATCTACTGCAATTTCTTCTAAAACGCTGTCTGGCACCTCTGGATAAGCCAACCGCACCACACGAGCCACATCTGCTTCAAATTCTTGCAGATTCTCACTTGCTCGTTGACTTCTACTTCGCAGTTGTGCTTTGTATACTTGTTGTAGATGGGCATCTCCATAGCGTTTTTCTAGACGAGTGAACAAGGTCTGGTAACAATTTTCTTGACCCTTGGGAATTGACCTTAATATATCTGCAGCATCACCTCGTAAAGCAGCAGTCAAGGAAACAGCCTTTTCTTGTTCGGTCCAATGATTGGCGGTCGCAATAGCTTCAAACTGTCTAAGATATATGGACCAAGAGGACTTTCCATCAAATGGTGGTAATTTGAATCTCATATTATGCGACGTTTCGTCTCTCGGTAGTTCATCTTTCACTAAAGGATCTAACGTTGCTGCATTAACTGATGGTTGTACTTTTGTATCGGTTATCCTGCTCTCTAGTTGTTTGATCTTCTCTTCTAACATTTCTTTACTGTCGTCTACGCTTTTCTGTATCTTATCGAATGTTCTAGAAACCTCTTCAAATTTCTCGTCGTTCTGTCTACAAACGTCTTTAATTACTTGAGAAACACTTTCAAATTTCTCGTTGCTCTGTCTACAAACTTCTTTAATTACTTGAGAAGTCTCGTCGATCTTTTGAGAAATGGTTTCGAATTTCTCATTATTTATCTTAGAAGTATCATCGATCGTTTCAGAAACAGTTTTTAATTTCGATAAGATTGCTTGTTCTGCTGACTGGAAGTGGAACGTCTTTGGGTCTTCTCCGTTCTTCGTGAGGACATCCTCGAGTCGTGCTTGTAGGACTATCTTGAGCCCACTGCTGTCCAGATCCCGTTCCTCGAGCTGTTCACGGAGCTGTTTTACTGTAAGTTCTTGTAGCAACATCTTTGGTCGGCACACACGTACTTTCCAAAATGTCTTTTAACAGTCTTTCCGAATACCGAACAATCAACGCACTTTAACTATTCCCGACGAATAAAGTTCAAAAGTCTTTTAAAGTCTCTCTGTAATTCACTTATTTATATCGCACTAAGTTAACCGAACACCGACACCAACTGTAGCGTGATTAGTGTAATTACTTCTAATTACAATAAAACTAGCGGTTCGTAATTTATATACGACTTTATTTTTTATTTATACAAGTTTACTTTACAAACTTTAGCTTAAGACTAAACTCTAATAACAGCGCGCTCCGCTTAAATAGCCAATAGGTCCTGTTCTCGAAATGTCTACATATCCCTCGGCCTAATGAATATTCTGGAGATCTTCACTCACAGCGCCGTCGCTTCTGTGACGTCACGGCTACTGTTATTCCGACGGTTGGAATTCTCCCAAGCCGGGGACTGTTTATTGCGCCGATTCGAAACTCTTTCGTTACATTATTATACTGAGAAATAATAATTTGTCAAACTCTTTCCTACGTTTGACAAACTGTCCATCTCATAGTGAAAAGAATGATCGAGGGAAAGAGCGAACTGGGAGGAAAATACTATTGTAGTTACAAAACATCCGACAATGCACAAAGAAGATAAAGGCATAGAGCGCTTCACGCTGGCCTAGTTTTTTGCATTCGATTAGGGTACCACATGGAATCTTATTACCCAGGATTCCATTGTGAAGAGCATTTGGCTACGATAGTTGTGCCCCCATCGCGCATCAGCGTGCTATGGGGGGGGGGGAAGGGATGGCCTGGGGCATTGGAGCGAGGTGGGGTGATCCCTGTTTTTACTCTGGTCAAAACACCTCGCCCCAATGAATGTACAACCGAATGTACTTTTTCGATAGGGTGGACATCTTCCACAGGTCGGGTTGAATCAAATTGCTTGCTTGCCCGACAATGCACAGTGCTAAATTTTGAACAGCTAATAAGAACAGTTAAAAACAGAGAGGAGTTTGCATTGGTACTAGTGTTGCCCCAATGCAAGACCAAGACAAGACTTAGACAGTCTTGGTCTTGCGCCAGTATACCTGGTCTTGGTCTTGGTCTTGGTATTGCGCTCCCGGTCTTGGTCTTGGTCTTGGTCTTGCAGCAAGAGTCTTGCAAGTCTCGCAGTTGCCCATTAGCCTATTGCATATCTTATAACAACGTAACAAAGAGGTACATTTTAAGCTTGAATATCATAGCCATAGTAAAGACTAGCTAAATTAATATATATCGAAACAACTGACACCGGGTGGGGTTTGAACCCACGATCTAAGTTATCCCTGCCTATATTCTAACTAAAGTTAAAACTACCTCTTAAAACCCGCAAAATTTCATTTGATATCTCAACCGTTTTTAGAGCAATAAATAAATCGTCAGTTTGTAAGAAAAATTTCAACCCCCCCCCCCCCCTATTTGGTAAATAAAGCATTTATAAAGTAAACATTTATGAAGCAAACTGTCATTACTTTTTCGTGCAGAATTACCCGTTAAACTTTGCCATACTTATTTAAAAACATTCTGTATTGATGAAAAACATGGCTAGTTAAAAAAGTACCTAACTTTTGTATTATCCAATATAAGTGAATGAATAAAAAACATAATGTTAAGAAAATATGAGGCTATAGTTGGGCTTTAATTTCAGTATGCTATTGCATGCTAGAATAATAAGTTAGCATAATGCTACAATATTCCACAGAGTGAGAAAAAACACAGTTTGATTGGTACATTCGGTATACCTACACTGACAATAATTGACCTGTCTAGCAACAATATGTATTATATATTACTGCGATATTTATAAAGAATAAGACAAAATATTAAAAAAAATCACTTAAATTGGACAACAGGTTTAGAAAATTTGAGACATTAAAAATGACCCGTTTTTTAAGGTGGTGCGTTAATTTCTTGGAGAAGTGTACAAGTGGAGAAGTGTACATGTACTTCTTGGAGAAGTTTATCGTTAAAATAATATTTCGGTATTATGTTACACGATATCCGGCATTATCTGTATACTTTTGTCTGGTTATGATACTTATCAATAATAGCCGCGCTGTTTCGGCAAATTTTGTTTAGCCGAGTGACCTCATAACACAGGACACATCAGTGTACATTATTATATTAAGACTATTATGTATTGTTTTTGCTGACTGTGCAGCAGAAACAATACATAATAGTCTTACTATAATAAAGTATACTGATAAGATTTCTGATTAGATTCCTAGAAAACTAATAATGAAAAAAATTATTAATGTAAATTTATATAAGTGCTAAGGTGACATATTTTTAAAAAGTTTGGATGCGATATTCAATATAACTGTATAGGTCTGGATCCCGCGTATGAAAAAAAGTTGAATAATAGCAAGCTGAAAATTTGTTAATAGCTTAAGGGTGTCTAGTCGGACAAACTTTGATATATGGGAACACTGGAATAGGGGAAGTTTTAATTGTGGAACAGGTTAAAAATTTGGAACGGTCAGACCACGAAAACGTCACATGTATTTTGTATTTTGTCCGACAGAACTTCCAATTGATTTGTTACCCTTTCATTAAACTCTCATGCAAAAATGAGACTGCTATTTATCACCTGTCATAATTCCTGTCATTTGACACATTCTACGTGTTCCACTCATTATAATTCCCATTTGATGATAAATAGCAGCCTGATTTTTGCATGAGAGTTTAATGAAAGGGTAACAAATCAATTGGAAGTTCTGTCGGACAAAATGTCGGAAGTTATGTCATGCAAAAATGAGACTGCTATTTATTACCTGTCATAATTCCTGTCATTTCTTGGAGAAGTGTACAAGTGGAGAAGTGTACATGTACTTCTTGGAGAAGTTTATCGTTAAAATAATATTTCGGTATTATGTTACACGATATCCGGCATTATCTGTATACTTTTGTCTGGTTATGATACTTATCAATAATAGCCGCGCTGTTTCGGCAAATTTTGTTTAGCCGAGTGACCTCATAACACAGGACACATCAGTATACATTATTATATTAAGACTATTATGTATTGTTTTTGAAATTTTCGTATATAGAAAAATAAGATAAAAATAATTATCCACTTTTAAAAAAAATATCGGTCTGCCCATGTACCTACCCGATGTACGAAATAATATATCCGCAACATCCCTTTAGGTCCCTTCTAGATATCTAATCTGCTGAATGGGATTTCACACAGACTTAGAAAAAATTGATTCTTTTTACAATTCTTTTTAGCGATAAAAACGTGGGGTTCCGCAAAATTTCTAGTTTTTGCCTTTTGGTCTTTGTGTTTTTTTCATACGAGGAACTCCCACATATTTTATTGGGCTAGAAACATGTCAGATGATTTCACGGATATTTATGCCGCGCTTAAACCCATCCGGAGGATGCTGGGTGATATAAATAGGAGGCTATTAGTATTTTTCTTTCAGGGTTAATGATATATTTTGGATGGCCATTGTTGCTACGTTATTAATGTGGATGCACAGTGTGTTGGTTCTTTAGGTGATGAGAATCGCTGAAAAATATAAAACAGGGAACTTCCTATATCAGAATTTTCTTCTTACCGTGTTACAAAAAAGATTAAGACATAATATACCGGAAAATTATAATTTACATAAAGGAAATAAATAAAAAACTTATTCAGAATCAATTTATTCCACCTAGGAAGAGGAACCAGAGAATCTAAGAAAGGAAGAATTAGAAAAAGCTATAAAGAATATTAAAACTGGAGATGCTGCAGGCTGCAGGAGAGGACCAAATAGATCCAGAAATGCTAATGCTTCAAATCGTTGATTTGAAGGCGTCATTTGATTTGATAAACAAAGAAATAGTGTGGAAAACAATGGAAAGTTATAATATACTAAAAAAGATATTAAAAGTCATAAAATCTATATTATAGTGACAGCCAAAATTATGGAATAACTTCATTTTCTCTAGAATGGACTATTTTGGATGGACGATTTTGGATATAAATGCCGAAACAGGTCGATTTTTATTTTTAAATTATATTTTTTTTGCATATTTATAATTAGGGACGTCATTCATCTGGGCGTGATGACGTTTTCGATCATTTTTTAAATGGCAATAGGATTCGTGTGGTAGCTCATTTGAAATTTTTGAATTAAATTAATTTACGCAAAAATAATAATGTATGTACTTTATTTAACTCAAAATTCATTTTACTGTTGTTAGAAAAGAGAAAAAAATGTTTATTTCACAATTATATTTAGATTTTCGCTTAAATAAAATGTCGATCAGCCTTCCAACTACCTCTTGGCAGTTTGAACATATAATTTATGCGAAAAGCAATGTTTATATGCCAAAGAAACATTTTTGTCTATTTTCTGACAGCAGTGAAATGTATAATGATATTGATAGTATTAATGAATAGATAATTGAATAACCTTCCAAATGAGCTAGCATACGACCCCTATTCTCATTTTAAAAAATCATCGACTACGTTATCACGCCCAGATGGTTGACGTCACTAGTATGATATATGTACCAAAAAATTTAAAAATAAAAATCGACCTGTTTCGGGATTTATGAATATATTCCATAATTCCATAATATTTCGGAAAATGAATATATTCCATAATTTTGCTCCTCTCATATATGGAAGTAGAAGGCCAATTACAAATAAATGGGGAAAGATCTGGCACATTTAAGTGGGATAAGTGGATTAAGGAGATGGTTGTCCCCTCTTAAATCATGAATACCTTAATAAAAAATACAAAAGATCAAACAAGAAACCTGTAATATATAGTAGGAACAAAATCACTGAAACGTTACCACTTCCATTTTAAGCAGAGACTGACATGACAGAACGGAAGTCAAGAGTTGCCAACTGTCAAATATATTTTGTCGCTTGGAGTGTGCATAGAACCATAGAAAATTAATATATGACTGTGATTAGTTAGTTGTTGCCTTTGAATGCGGGGTAAAGATATGGACATAAGATTCAGCTGATAAGTGAAACATCAAGCAGGATATTTAGTTGATAAAAAAACTGGGCGCCAACTATCTGTAGAAGAAAAATAGTACAATAAAACACAGGGCCCCCGTAAGTGTAACTGGCGCCTGTGTGCAATAAAGGATTTTGGCGCCCCTTAAGGCATTTTGGATCATGTTTTTCTATTTATTTTTTGAAGGTAGGTAGGTAGGTGCTTGAAATAATGCAAAAAACTGATCCCTAGATGTCATATTTATAGTCCAGTCACTCACGGTAAAATATTGCAAAACCTCCGAATTTTAAAGAATTGCTTGCATTGACATCGTATTTGGCATACACATTACACATACCTAACATGTCAAATAAAAAAAGTGATATTGTAGAGATGTGTGCTTTTGTCCTGTATGTGAGTTTTACCCCTTCTCGGGAGTAAAAAACATAGAAATGTTCAAAAAAGGAATTGGATAAAATTACTAATTTTAAGCAGCTTTTGTTCTATAGAGTTTTTTCAGTAAGTTCAGTAAGTATTTTATCGAACAACATGTTCTTACCAAAAATAAAGCTGATAAAAAAGTGAAAGTGAAACATTATTTTTTTTTTGTTTTTTAAGTTTATAACTTCAAAAGTAAGTAAGTTACGCTAAAAATAATGATGGTCCCTTTTTTGATAAAAAAATCGTCAAACCACCCCCTAATTAGCGTCCCAAATGAAATTAATCGTTACCGCTTCAGTACAAGTTACTTATGTATTGTTTATATGATCTGAAGTTTCATCGGTTCAAAGTACTTTTTTTTTTTGAAAAGGCTGTTTTAGTTAAAAGGGCTTGAACGAGTCGTTAATCGCGCGTGTATGCAAATTTTGAACAGCCATATCTTAACAAATTTTTGTTTTACACTAAAACAAAAAATCCAAAATATTCAGAATAGAAAAACCTACATTTTTTACTGCTTGAGATTTTTGGTATCACCGATAATTTTTAAGCTATTTTAAAAAAGCAATTTTTTTCAAGATAAAAAAATTTGGTCCAAAAGATTTATTTTACCAAAAAAGGGACCAACTTTATTTTGAGCATAACTTACTTACTTTTGATGCTAGAAACTTTTTTAAAGAAGAAATATAAAGCTTGTTTTAAACACTTTAAAGAAGTTTAAATAAGTTTTCCCCGAAAAGTGCTTCATTTTTTGGTTGTTTCACGTTGAAATATTCGATTTGGAATTTGAAGAATAAGAACCTACTTTTCATTAGCTACAACTGTGCTTCTACTGAGTTTACAGACTTCATATGCCAGTTATTTTTTAAACTTTTTGTAAGCTATTTTTTTGATAAGAGCATTTTTTTCGATAAAGTACTTACTTTTTGAGTTATTTTGGAAAAACCGTCTAACAGGGTTTTTGTTAAAAAATGAACATATTCATTCGCAAACAACTCATTATTAGTAAAGTATTAACTTAGTGAAAAAATTCTATAGAAACAAAGTTCCTTAGAATTACTCAGTTTATCCAATTCCAGGATTATTTTGAACGTATGTTTTTCACCCCCCGAGAAGGGGTGGAACCCACCCCCAGTGCACAAGTACACATCGGCACAATATCACTTTTTTTTCTTTGACTTGTTAGCTATGTGTATTATGTGTCTGCCAATGTGTATTTCATGTCAATGCAAGCGGTTCTTTAAAATTCACAGCAAAAACGTGAGTAAATGGACTATTATTTGTAGACTAGAATATCATAATGAAACAAACATAATAAAATCATAACAAAATAAATTAAAATGCCTGACTTCCGACATGGTCTTACATATAGGAATCGGCAGTAACTGGATGATATCCCTACTAATAAAATTTTGTGTGTATTTATTATACCTTCGTCTTCTTTATCTAATATTTCACAACCATGAAAGTTAATTTCGACCAATCCATCTCTTTCCCTCCACTTGTTCTTGTATTATAAGGCGAAGTAGATGGAATTTAGGTCCTCTAATTATTATATGGCCGAAGTATTCTGTTTTTCTCATGTTTTTCTTCTATTTATACGTAATCCTATTTAATTTCTCAACTATTATTTTAAAATTAATTTTTGTTTTTTTTGTTTGTTTTTTTTTTCAAATTTCTTGTAATTTTTTACCCTGGGTTTTGGCGCCCCTAAAGGAAGGCGCCCGTGTGCATTGCACACTTTGCACATATGGTAGCGGGGGCCCTGATAAAACAGAAAGTTAACAAATGAATATTATCAATAGAATACAATAAAATAATTATATAAATTAATAAAGATGTGACGTTTATAACGTTAAAAAATAAAAAAGGAGTCAATTGTCGATTTTTAGAAAACTGTGTCTAGCTAGAGACTAATATACAGGGTGTCCAGAAACTCTACCGACAAACGAAGACAGGAGATTCTTCAGATAATTTTAAGATAATTTAACCCAATTCACTTAGTCCGAAAATGCTTCCTAGGGAGCTAGAGATCTTTGAAGATGGCGTTTTGTAATTAAGTAGTTTTTCTTAAATACCTCCAGAACGCTTCTATTTAGAAAAACAAAAATTGGTACGCGTATTTATCTTCAAGATATAAATCTAATCCATCCATTGCAAATTTCTAGTACCGATCATGGGAGTCCGTTTTGGGTAGGGCAACGGTTACTTTATCGCATAACTCTTTTATCTTTAATTTTTATGCATTTCTGATACTAGATTATTAAATTGGGAAGTATTTTAGTACTAAAAAGTACTCTTGTCTTAAATCGGTAGGATACACCGTTTTCTAGAAAAATCGATTTGAAAACTTTTCGCTTTTTGAATTAAAAAAAAATTTCAAAAAAAACTGTTTAGAAAGACGAAAACTGGTACATTTATTTATATTGCAGAGATAAATCGATTTCATTAATTGCGAATTTCTAGTACTGGTCATAGGCGTCCGTTTTGGGTAGGTCAACAGTTATTTTTTAGCATAACTTTTTTTGTCTTGAATTTTTGAGCATTTTTGACACTAGATTATTAAATTATGATGTATTCGAGTACTAAAAGTTACTCTTATTTTATGTTGGTAAAATACTTCGTTTTTTGTTGAAAAGTTCTTTAAATTTTTTTCAAATTCCAAAAACGAAAAACTTTCAAATCGATTTTTCTAGAAAACGGTGTGTCCTACCGACTTAAATCAAGAGTACCTTTTAGTACTAGAATATCTCACAATTTAATAATCCGGTGTCAAAAATGCATAAAAGTTAAGGACAAAAAAGTTATGCGATAAAATACCCGTTGCTCTACCCAAAACACACGCCTATGACCGGTACTAGAAATTTGTAATGGATGGAATCGATTTATCTCTGAAAAGTAAATGTGCATACCAATTTTCGTTTTTCTAAATAGAAGCGTTCTGGAGGTATTTAAGAAAAACTAATTTCATGACGCCATCTTCAAAGAGCTCTAGCTCCCTTAAGAAGCATTTTCGGACTAGGTGAATTGGGATAAATTGTCTTAAAATTATCTGAGGAATCTCCTGTCTTCGTTTGTCGGTAGAGTTTCTGGACACCCTGTATTGATGCGAAATAAATGTATCAATATAAAAATAAATAGTCCGTTCTTTAACGGTACAATATTGCAAAACCTCTAAATTTTAAAGAACCGCTTAGATTGACATGAAATTTGGCATACACATAGCTAACAAGTCAAAGAAAAAAAGTCATATTGTGCCGATATGTGCTTTTGCCCTGGGGGTTGTTTTCACCCCCTATTGGGGGTGAAAAAATATTCGTCCAAAGAAAGTCAGGAAATGGATAAACTGGCTAATTTTAAGTAACTTTTGTTCTATAGAGTTTTTTCACTAAGTCAATATTTTTCGAGTTATTTTGCAGTGAATATGTTCATTTTTTCAACAAAATAAACACGCTTTTAGACGGTTTTTCGCAAATAACTCAAATAGTAAGTATTTAGTCGAAAAAACATTCTTAGCAAAAATATAGCCTGTAAAAAATTTAAAGAAATGGTGTATATATGACGTCTCTACACCTAGTAGAAGCAGAGTTATAGCTAATGAAAAATCGGTTCATATTCGTTAAATTCCAAATGGAATACTTTAACGTGAAATTAACCAAAAATGAAGCACATTTCGGGGAAAGCTCATTACAACTTATTTAAAGTTTTTAAAAAAAGCTTCATTTTTGTTTTATAAAAAAAATTCTAACATCAAAGATAAACAAGTTACGCTCAAAATAAAGTTAGTCCCTTTTGGTTTTGGTAAAAAAATCGAGAAAATCACCCCCTAATTAATATCTTAAATGAACTTAATCGTTACCACTTCACAAGTTTCTTGACTCGTGTATATATTGTTTATATGATCTGTAAGTTTCATCGGTTCAAAGTCCTTATTGTTGAAAAGGCTGTAGTTAAAAGGGATTGAACGAGTCACTGATCACGAATGTATGCAAATTTAGAAACACCAAATCTCAATTAATTTTTGTCTAACGGAAAAACAAAAAAATACATGATATTCAGAAAAGCAAATCTGACTTTTTTTGGTTTTCGAGATTTTTGGTATCTCTCAAAATTTTTAAGTTATTTTGAAAAAAAGCATATTTTTCAAAATTTAAATTTTTCAAAATTTTATTACTAAATTTTTTCAAAAATAAGCACTTTAAATCGATGAAACTTACAGATCATATAAACACAACATAAGTAAAATAATTTGTGGAGCGGTAACGATTAATTTCATTTAAGTTGATAATTAGGGGGTGGTCTTCCCGATTTTTTCTTTGCAAAAACAAAAGGGACCAACTTTATTTTGAGCGTAACTTGCTTAAATTTAATGCTAGAAACTTTTTGTAAAAACAGAAATAAAGCTTTTTTTTAAACATTTAAAAAAGTTAAAATGGGGTTTTCCCAAAAAGTGCTTAATTTTTTGGATATTTCACGTCGAAATATTCTATTTGAAACTTGGTGAATATGAATCTGTTTTTCATTGGCTATAACTCTGGTTCTACGAGATCCAGAGACCTAACGCGTACACCATTTTTTTACTTTTTTATAGGCTATATTTTTTCTAAGAACTTTTTTTCCACAAAATACTTACTTTTTGAGTTATTTGCGAAAAACCGTCTAAAAATGTGGTTAATTTGTTGAAAAATGTACATATTCACTCGCAAATAACTCGAAAAGTGTTAACTTGGCGAAAAAGCTTTATAGAACAAAAGTTACTTAAAATTAGTCAGTTTACCCATTTCTGGACTTATTTTGGACATATATTTTTTTACCCACAAGAGGGGGTGAAAGTCACCCCCAGGGCAAAAGCACACATCGGCACAATATCACTTTTTTTCTTTGACTTGTTAGCTATGTGTATGCCAAATTTCATGTCAATCCAAGCGGTTCTTTAAAATTTAGAGCAAAAACCGTGAAAGAATGGACTGAAAGTAACATCACATACAAAATATCGGTGAGCATGAAACAAAATATCTCGGCATATTCATGAACGGATCACACAGCATCCAGACAAGATCTCAATCCCATAATCGAAAAACGCATTTCCCTGTAATAGTAATTCATTTCTGTTGGATACATATTATAGCTCGCAGGATAATCTGGTAACTTCGGAATAGATATTTAATCACGTTGTAATATGCCGTAAAGAGGGTAAATACCCTCTAAGAGAGGGTAAATACTCCGCAGGACCTCTTGGGACCACTGGTGTATAGAATTACTTTCACCGCACAGAATGCCACGGTGCTTTTATTGAATAGAAGTTGCTTTTGCTTATCTATTAACTCGCCAGATAAACAAAAACGGACAAATTACGTACCACATGTCGATGGATCTTCCTATGGTTAGGGATTTATTTTCTATAGACAGCGGAAATTTGATATTTAAATATTCTTGGCCTTGGGGGATTAAATTGTCTCGGAACCTTAAACTGTTTTTGTGCAATTTTAATTAAGAAAATGTTCTTCTTGTGGTTGATAATAAAAGTTAAATTCACTAATATGTCTGTCTAAGTATCTGAAACACAATATATATAGAAAATACAGCTGCAACTTGGGCAGACAAAATTCCGGAGATGTGCAGTTTTCCTTTTGCAAAAATACTGGAATATTGATTGACTCTCCAGTCAACCCAAAACTTCTAGTACTAGACTATTTTATAGAGCCGTGTGAAGTTGACACCTCTAAATACGATTTTAAAAAAAGAAAAATTTTTTTTAATTGTCCATCAGATGTCCACTCTTGTCCAGCAAAAAATTTTTTTTGTCCACCTTTTGTTTACGAGATACTAAAAAAACGTGAAATAAGGCCCAACACCCCGAAGTCAAAAAAACGTCGTAAAAACTGATACGTTTGATTGTCCAACTGTTGTCCACACTTGTCCAGGCATTTTTTTAATTGTCCACCTTTTATTTATTTAAATTAGCAATAATTATCGTTTGCTAGTAAAAATGCCAAAAAAATGAGAATTTTTGGAATTTTTTTTTCACGTTTGATTGTCCGTCAAATGTCCACCCTTGTCCATCAAAAAAATTTTTTTGTCCACCTTTTGTTTACGAGATATTAAAAAAACGTGAAATAAGGCCCAACACCCCGAAGTCAAAAAAACGTCGTAAAAACTGATACGTTTGATTGTCCAACTGTTGTCCACACTTGTCCAGGCATTTTTTTAATTGTCCACCTTTTATTTATTTAAATTAGCAATAATTATCGTTTGCTAGTAAAAATGCCAAAAAAATGAGAATTTTTGGAATTTTTGGAATTTTTTTTTCACGTTTGATTGTCCGTCTAATGTCCACCCTTGTCCAGCAAAAAATTTTTTTTGTCCACCTTTTGTTTACGAGATACTAAAAAAACGTGAAATAAGGCCCAACACACCGAAGTCACAAAAACGTCGTAAAAACTGATACGTTTGATTGTCCAACTGTTGTCCACACTTGTTCAGGCATTTTTTTTAATTGTCCACCTTTTATTTATTTAAATTAGCAATAATTACCGTTTGCTAGTGAAAATGCCAAAAAAATGATAATTTTTGGAATTTTTGGATTTTTTTTTACGTTTGATTGTCCGTCGAATGTCCACCCTTGTCCAACAAAAAATTTTTTTTGTCCACCTTTTGTTTACGAGATACTAAAAAAACGTGAAATAAGGCCCAACACACCGAAGTAATAAAACGTCGTAAAAACTGATACGTTTGATTGTCCAACTGTTGTCCACAGTTGTCCAGGCATTTTTTTAATTGTCCACCTTTTATTTATTTAAATTAGCAATAATTATCGTTTACCAGTAAAAATGCCAAAAAAATGAGAACTTTTGGAATTTTTTTTTCACGTTTGATTGTCCGTCGAATGTCCACCCTTGTCCAGCAAAAAATTTTTTTGTCCACCTTTTGTTTACGAGGTACTAAAAAAACGTGAAATAAGGCCCAACACCCCGAAGTCAAAAAAATGTCGTAAATACTGATACGTTTGATTGTCCAACTGTTGTCCACACTTGTCCAGGAATTTTTTTAATTGTCCACCTTTTGTTTATTTAAATTAGCAATAATTATTGTTTGTTAGTAAAAAGGCCAAAAAAATGAGAATTTTTGGAAATTTTTTTTCACGTTTGATTGTCCGTCGAATGTCCACCCTTGTCCAACAAAAAGTTTTTTGTCCACCTTTTTTGAAAAAAATAGTTGAAAAACATTTTTTGGACAGGGAAGAAGTACAAGTTTCCGATCGAGAAAAAGTTGTCAGGACTAACAGCTTTGTATTGTCCAATAGTTGTCCATTCGTGTTCAGATCATTTCATTACTTGTGAAACATTGGTTTTTTCTCAGCAATATTTTTTAGTTTGGTAGCAACAATGGATCATGAATGCGAATTTCAAAAAATGATATTTTTACTCAACGCCGTGTAGGAAAGGTTAATTTGCAAATTAATTAATTTGCATGTATGCAAACTTTCAACAGCCATATCTTAACCAGTTTTTGTCTTTTGTCCAGAAAAACAAAATGAATCTATCATATTTGTAAAATCAAAATCTACATTTTTTACTCTTTGATATTTTTCGTATCACTAATACTTTTGAAAATATTTTGAAAAATATTTTTTTCTATAAAATCTCATTTATTCAAAAATAAGCACTACGAATCGGTCAAACTTACAGATCGTATAAACAATACACATACATATTATTATTTATACCTAAAGTTAATGGTAAATTATAAAGTAACGATTAATTTTATTTAGGTTGCTAAATAGAGGGAGATTTTCACGGTTTTTTTAACAAAAAAAAAGGCCAAATTTATTTTGAGCGTAACTCGTTTAGTTTTGGTGCTAGAAACTATTATAAAAAACAAAGATAAAGCTATTTTTAAATAGGTACCTAATTTAAAAAAATTTAATAAGTTTTTCCCGAAATTTGCTTAATTTTTTGAATTTTTTTCGTTTTTTTATAAGCTACATTTTTGCTAGCAAACGATAATTATGGCTAATTTAAATAAATAAAAGGTGGACAATTAAAAAAATGCCTGGACAAGTGTGGACAACAGTTGGACAATCAAACGTATCAGTTTTTACGACGTTTTTTTTGACTTCGGTGTGTTGAGCCTTATTTCACGTTTTTTTAGTATCTCGTAAACAAAAGGTGGACAAAAAAAATTTTTGCTGGACAAGGGTGGACATTTGATGGACAATCAAACGTGAAAAAAAATTTCCAAAAATTCTTATTTTTTTGGCATTTTTACTAGCAAACGATAATTATTGCTAATTTAAATAAATAAAAGGTGGACAATTAAAAAAAATGCCTGGACAAGTGTGGACAACAGTTGGACAATCAAACGTATCAGTTTTTACGACGTTTTTTTGACTTCGGGGTGTTGGGCCTTATTTCACGTTTTTTTATTATCTCGTAAACAAAAGGTGGACAAAAAAAATTTTTTGCTGGACAAGAGTGGACATCTAATGGACAATTAAAAAAAAATTTTTTTGAAAAAATCGTATTTAGAGGTGCCAACTTCACAGAGCTATTTTATAGACTATTTAAGATAGAGACTATTTAATGATAAGATAAAGAAATCGCGTGGAGGTAACCAGTTACCTCCAAAGTGGAGCCAAAGAGGAAACTCCAAAGTGGTTACCAAATTTTTACCTGTATCCAACTGACAATAATAATGTCGATTAATCGTAATAATAATGTCGATATAAAATTTTAATAAAATCTTAAAATACACTCACCGGCAAAATTAACTTTAAAAATGGGTCACTTTTGATCTCTCGAATTTGCTAAAAACCTGTTGTCCGATGTAAGTGATTTTATTAATACATTATCGCCTTATTCTTTGACAATTCTTTGGCAATATTGCTGTAATCATATTGTTGCTGGACAGGTAAATTGTCATTGTATACCGGCTGTACCAACCAAACTGTGTTTTTTCTCAAAGTTGGCATCACCCTGTAGAATATTCTAGCATTTATAAAATACTGAAATTAAAACCCAACTATACCCTCAGGTTTTCTTAACATTCTGTTTTTTTATTCATTCGCTTATGTTAGATAATAAAAAAGTTAGGTACTTTAACAACTACCCATGTTCTTCATCAATACAGGGTGTTTTTAAATAAGTGTTTGTTTGCAAGTAAGTTTGTTTTGTAAACATAGTATGTCCGCAAATGTTTCGTTTTCGAGATACGGGATGTTGCTTTAAAACCGGTTGAGATTATGCAAATGAAATTTGGTGGTTTTAGACGTAGTTATTGCGCATTTTTTGACATACAATTAAGAATTTCTTATTCAGCATTGGCGCGCATACGGGTCATATTACCCACTCAGAGTGGTTTATTTGCTCATCTAACTAGCTTTTTAGAGCAGCAGTGAGCAACGTTCAAGTAGTGATGATGATCGCCAACCTTCGAAAGAAGACTGCACCTTATCTAAAAGGAGTAGAATTGACAAGAAATGTATATTTCCATTTCCCTTCTAATATATCTTCGTTCCTCACCCTATCTAGTCTAGTGAGCCCGCAACATCGTGTCCAATTGTTCATTTCCTAACAGCGATTTTTCGCAAAACAAAACATTTTTTGGGTGATTCTCAGCAAAAAACGGTCTTACAAGTTTTTTCGTAGGATGCATAGTTTTCGAGATAAACGCGGTTGAACTTTAAAAAAATCGAAAAAGTGCAATTTTAGAACCCGAATAACTTTTGATTAAAAAATAAAATAGCAATTCTGCTTACTATATTTGAAAGTTCAAGTCAAATTCTATCGGTTTTGATTATTTGCATTGCTAAAAATTAAGTTTTTATTTGTTAAACAAAGCCATAAACACATAGTGTTTCCCGAGCCCAATGCATGCGTTTTAATGTACGTAATCTAGGTAGAAATTGTCTGTATGCGCGCCCACTTGTTCGATTTCAAATGAGAAATGCATTGAAAACATCATTCAATCACTATGTATTTATAGCTGTGTTTAACAATAAAAAAATTAATATTTAGCAATGAAAGTAATCAAAACCGATAGAATTTGACTTGAACTTTCAAATGCGGTAAGCAGAATAGGGAACTTGCATAAAATTTTAAATTCGAAAAAAATGTTATAAATCACAACAGAACATAATTTAAAACATGTATCAAATATTAAAAAGTTTTGTTTTGCTTTCGTTTGGCCCCTAAAGATGATTAAAAATTCAAATTAAAACAGGTGGCCCAAAACGCGTCGTGACGTCATTCGTTTAAATTATGTTTACATTCTTCCAAAAAAGTAAACAGAATTTAAAATTAGACATTATAAACGTCAGTAGAAAATACAGTTATGTAACCTCACAAGTGTTTTTGATCGTTTGAACTATTTTAAATGTCATTTAATAGTGTCAGTGTCAAAACGAATGCCAAACCTAATAGGGAACTTGCACATTTTTTTATTGCATAATAATATTCAGTTTCCTTTAAAAATAAGATTTCCAAAATTTCACGCCCTAAAACCTCATAATAACAAGTACAAATTTAAAATCCTATATTTTTTTGTTTTCTGGCCTTGGTTTAGAGAACCTTTAGTCAATTTAAAATAGTTCAAACGATCAAAAACACTTGTGAGGTTACATAACTGTATTTTCTACTGACGTTTATAATGTCTAATTTTAAATTCTGTTTACTTTTTTGGAAGAATGTAAATATAATTTAAACGAATGACGTCACGACGCGTTTTGGGCCACCTGTTTTAATTTGAATTTTTAATCATCTTTAGGGGCCAAACGAAAGCCAAACAAATCTTTTTAATCTTTGATACATGTTTTAAATTATGTTCTGTTGTGATTTATAACATTTTTTTCGAATTTAAAATTTTATGCAATTTCCCTATTGTTATTTTATTTTTCAATCAAAAGTTAATCGGGTTCAAAAATTGCAATTTTTCGATTTTTTGAAAGTTCAACCGCGTTTATGTCGAAAACTATGCATCCTACGAAAAAACTTGTAAAAACATTTTTTGCTTAAAATAACCCAAAAAATACAAAAAAATGTTTTGTTTTATTGACCCATTGAAAATGTTGATATATTAATTGAGATACCCATATTGCAGCATTTTCTTCTCCACACTGAGAGCGCCACATTCAGAAATATTTTGAACAATATCTTACTAATAGGAATTTCTCTAGTTAAAAATTTGTTTCCAGTTTTACTGTTTACCATCATCATTAAAAGTGGCACACTATCGGATGCCTTTGTCCGATCTATAAAGACTATAAGGAATTGAAAGGTTATGGGCTACTCTTTTCTCAATAACCTTCTTTAGCGACAATGCTATCCATACAGGATCTGCCTGCTCGGAAGACATTTTTTTCTTCTACATATGTCATCTCTTTTTTAATTTTATTTTTTAATTTTATTTTTTATTATTATAGAGTCTTGAAAGTGAATGTATGACAGCCTCCCGTAGTTTGAACAATTCTTTATATCTCGTTTTTTGTAAATGTTAATATGTGCTTTTGTCCACCGTACATTTTATGTTGTATACAAAAATACAAACATAATACAACATAAAATGTAAATGACCTGTGTCATAAAAACTGTGCTATAGTCGGTTCGCTAAACTCAGACACAACTGGCCAGTGATTTTAGTAAGCAATTTTGCCAATTTGGTAAAATTGGCAAAAAAAAAATAAGTACTAAGTAGTTAATAATTACTAAATAATTAATAATTTTAACAGTTTTGGCAAAATTGGCCAAAAATAAAAAAATTACCTACTAAAATCACCAGCCAGTTGTGTCTGAGTTTAGCGAACCGACTATATCAATAATTTTCAAACGGAGTATAGTAGGGAAGAGTTGGACAAAACCGGGTACCACTCCAAAAACCGTCTGTATCTTTTGCTATATGAGAGTAGCAAATGCTTGGAAATATTCTCAAATGACTTAAGTTTGATATGCCAATGTCAATTTTTAAAAATATCCTTAGAGTTTTAATTTTTTTTATTTTTATGAAAATATTGCAAAATACTCGGTTTTGTCCAACCGGTATGATAAAACCGGGTAGTAACTTAATTACCATGTAAAAAGACTAATGGGAAGAAAATAAAATATTTATTAAAAGTATGCAAACAAAAATCGAAAATCTATGAACAGAAGTCATAAATAAAAACTTCATCTACATCATCATAGGCACTACAGACGTCATAAGCCTATTTGGTGCAAGACACACATTTTATCCAGCGTTCCTTCGCATTATAATTTGAATATAGTTAATTGTAATATAGACACGCATCGTCATTATTATCTTCTTCCTCCAAACTCTCCAAAATTTTGTTTTTGGTGCAGCCCTTTTTACCACGTTTTTTCTTTTTTTTTTTGTCCATTTCATTTAGTTTTATTTTTTTTTTACGACGGAGATTTTTTAAATTTTTTCTACCAGCTTCTTCAAGGGAAGAAGCCGCATGTTGTAGTTAACTAAAAGCAAAAAAATCACTGCCGAAACTGGAAGTAACAACAGGTCTGATACAATCGGGTACCCGGTTTTGTTGATTTTCGGACTACCCGGTTTTATCAAACTCGTAAGCAAGACATTAAATGCTATTTAAATTTTTAAGTTATGAAATAATATTCAAAATTTTTGGCCAAATTAAAGGTAATATACTAGGTTACATGTATTAAATTTTGAAATGGCCATTAGTTATTCATTAGAGGAGAAAACAGCTATAAACTTACCTTAAAAATCGAGTTTCCTGCATCAAAAAACAGGTGAGGTCTTACTGCTCCGGCACAGATTACTCAAATGAGGTAGAAATGAATACACACGACTGTTGGTGGTAAATGGACACTAATTTTAACATTGTCTAATAGTTAGCAGCAGACAGTTAGAAGAATTGAGGGGTACCCGGTTTTATCAGCCTACCCGGTTTTGTCCAACTCTCCCCTAATTCCCGTAATACTTATGGGCTGTGTTTTAAATATCAAACTGATTCCATTATATTTATCATCATATTATATTTCATTAAAATATATAAATTGTAAATAAAAAAATCTTTTGCAAATTATTAAATCTTGGTAAAACGTAAATTGCACATTTTGTAAAATTCACTTATGAAGCAATTATGCAAAAGAAGCATAGGTGCTCTTTGGTGTCTTTTAAATTAGTATTTTGTATAGCACCGACAGAAAAAAGGTCATTTTTGCGCCCCCCAAAAAGGGGCGCCCGTCTGCAGTGCATCCCTTGCAGGCCCGTTATCGCCGGCCCTGTTCATAATTGCTTGATTTTACCAATAAAAATAATCATAAGCTCCTCTAATAGGTAAAAAATACCAACTTTTTTAACATTACAAAGAGAGGAAACAAATAACTCTTGCATTCCACTCCAAGTAAGTCAAAACTAGAGCCCTATTAGCTCCCCCACACACTTATCTGTCTATTATTGTCAGGCTTGTATCGATCTTAAAAACGTATTAAGTTTCAATCGATAGTCGTCGGTCTTGGTCTCGGAAGCCCTAATAAACTGTCAAGTAACGTTGAAAACATCACCAAGGACGAGATTTGGTAAAACAATTTCACGGTGAGCCTCCCGCAGTGAGTCCCCGGGGAATATTCGCTATATAGATATTAAATTAGATGACAGATGGTAGAAATAGTAGCACAAGAGCCTGGGCGGTATATTGGTGACGTCGGCGTCGGTGGATTTCGTTTTTTGCTAATATGTAATGATTAAGTTCTTTCATATCGGTAAATTTGTTTTTCTACAACCACTATTCAAAGTGCACTTTTCTGCACGGTTTTATGTTAGCAAACTTGATATTTTCTCACAGTATAAGATATTTGACATTAGTGTGCAGAAAAGTGACGTTTCTGTGCCGCAAAGTTCTTTTGTGCACAGTTGACTACCTCATTCTGAGTAACGTTATATTCTATTTACATCCGTGGACTACCGCATTCTGAGTAACGTTTTATTCTGTTTACATCCGTGGTTAAACTTTAGACAAATATATAACCTATAAGACAATTATTATATTTAACTATAGCATAGAAACTAAATTATGGATGTTACAACTGTTTTATTTTACAATTTTATTCTTATTAAACATTTTATAATTATCAAATGACCAATAAGGATTTAGCAACCTGTGCAAGAGACGTCGAATGAAGTAGGTTTTGTGTAAATCCGTGACTGCATAAATATAATGTCAATAATGTGTAATAATTGTTTAAATTTAAACAAATTAAGGCAGTGCATTAATTTTTTAACTGATTTCTGTGCAATTTATTTAGGTATAAGGAATTTAAATTGATTAGTAGGTATTAATTAAATACAGTTTAAAATTTATCACATAGGTACCTATTATAATTAATCGTCGTTTGGAAATTGTGATTTTTATTTTTAGGAAAAACTGTGCTTGTAGAAAAAGTATAGTATGAAACACGTGCAGAAAGGTAATTTCTCACTCGTTTGAATTGCGGCACTCGCTTGCGCTCGTACCGCAACTTTTCAAACTCGTGAGAAATTAGTACCTTTCTGCACTTGTTGCACAATATACTATTTTATGTTACGATTTTGTACTTTATTAATACTAAATAGTTATTTTCCTAACAAGTGCAGAAAGTCATTATTTTCCGCACGCGACTGCAGTTTGCTGAACGACGCGAAGCGGGAGTTCGGCCAGCAGTTGAGTGCGGAAAAGAGACTTTCTGCAAGAGTTAGGAACAATATTTTTTCTAAGAGTCTTTAAAAAATTACCAAATCTTAATCAATTAATTTAATTAATATGAAAATACATACACAAATTAATTCTTTGACAAGGTTGTCAAAACCAAACTTTCAATAAGTATAATTAGTTAGCATGACGACGATCTTGGTTTCCATGACAATGATTCAATTGATTCAATGATTATTGTCTACCGATTTGACTTTCGAATATTATGTCAAAATAATTTTATTTCATCGAATTGTCGCGTTAATTTCATTAAAACAGGAACACAATAAGATATATTTGAAATAAATTAGTAAATAATATCTAAATATTAGTTTATTGCATGTATTATAATTACTTTAAGGTCATATTAATATATCTAAATTAACACGCGTGCGGAAAAGTAAAAACCGCGTGCGGAAAAGTAACACGCATGCGGAAAAGTAACACGCGTGCGGAAAAGTGAAACTTTCTAAACTAAAATGCGTGCGCGAAAGTAGACATTTTTACACGCTCGTAGAAAAAACATTTTTCACATTTCGTTTTTTTTTTAATTTATATATGAAAGGGTTTAACCGTAATAATTGTTGCATTAGAACTAATTGCTTACAGTGATAATGCTATATTTTTTGTATGTGAACATACATCACACAAATACAGAGATGTCAGGAAAACAATCATCTTAAAGTATGCTCTCTCATTTTGGCTCCAATTGGTACCACCCTTTGGCTCCAAAAATGGACGATGAAAAGTTAAGGAGAAGAGAACAATTCCACAAGGTAGTGTGTTGGGTCCTAATACCTACCATATACGTGTAATATACCTGTGATAAGAGAGCTAACCAAGCAGTGGGGAAAAATAGTTAAGAAGCGAGCAAACCTCTTTCGATCTCTCAGCGTATTTCCTGTAATTTGTTTCAGTACTCTCATCTCTGTTGTTTCCAGCAGTCTTTGTGTTGTTGATGTGTCGGGTCTTGTTTCTGATGCATATGTCATCAAATTCTTGATTTAATCTCAGTGTTAATATGTCGGCTTCGCCATATAGTGTTATTACGGCATCCTATCAGTCTTTTGCTTTTTGTACTTGATCTCTTACTTCTCTTTCCAGGTCTCTAAAATTTCCATTTTACATCTGATTGGTCTTTTGCCGAATACTATTGTTTTAGTTTTCTGAGCTGAGATTATCATATTAAATTCTTTTGCTTTTATGTTAAATCTGTGGACTAGTATTTGCAGACTATCTACGTCTTCGCTTGTCAGTATTGCGTCGTCTTCATAACAGACTATCATAGTATTTTTACCTCTGTGTTTCCCATTATTTAACCCCTTCTTTTGTTAACACTTTTGATGATATCATCCATTGAGAGGCTCAATGAGACTCGACTCTGAGCCCTTCTATCTTATTCCGCTGCCTATATCTATAGGTTCTGTAAGTTGTCCATCTATTCTGACTTCCATTTTGTTGTTTTGGTAGATGTTCTCCATTGATTTTATTATATTTAGGGAAACTTCGGGAAGCGGGCAGTTTGGAAGCCTTCGACTTATGGGCCTACAGAAAGATATTAAGAATAAGTTGGATGGATAGAGTCACGAATGTCAAGGTGTTGAGAAGAATGGGGAAGAAAGGGAGGTTTCAAATACAATTAAAGTTAGAAAACTGCAATATCTGGAACATGTCAAGAGGGGCGAGCGTTATAACTTGTTGCAGTTAATAATAGAGAGATATTGCACATTTAACACAGCCTACGTTGCGCTATTTACACCGCGCTATTTTGACAGAATTGACATTTCTCAGACGTTTCATAAATGCAGATATTGCTCAACATTTTGGTTGCGGTATTTTACGACTCGATTAAGATTAGTTGTTTGTCTAATTTAGTAATTTGTATGCAATTTAAAATGGATCAAGACTTAAAAGCTCTCATTTTGGCCAATACTAATGATGAAGACATCGGGTTTATCATCTTGCATAACATTCTGGGAGATGAACATAATATTACATGCTCAAAATCCAGAATTTAATTTAGACGGAAGGAAGGTTTGTTGATTTTCTTCCAAATATCGAGCAAGAGAAACAAATGATCCTCGAATGTTCTTATAAATAAAATAATTTATGGATTCGACCGTTACTTGATGGAAGTTCATTTTATATAACAATAAAACTCTGAAAACGTTAGTTTTCTATACTTCCACAAATTTTATTACAACTAAGTGACTACAGCTGTTTCGGCAGAGTGCCTTTCTCAAGTGATTTAGTTTACAATGGTTTGCCTATTTAAATTCTTTAACTGAAGAGGTTGAGGAGTGGGGAGCTGTTTGTCTCGAGTTGGTCATTCAGAATTATATCTGTATTTTTCAATTTATTAATTTCCATAGATTCTAATAAAGATAGTTTAAGGCCTTTATTTTGAATATGCAGAATTTGAGACTGTTCATTAAAAGAATGATTATGATCTAGAAGGTGAAGTGCGTATGTAGAAGTGTCTGTTTTTCTATTGTTGAAAACCCTATTGTGTTCTGCTATCTGTTTGTCAAAGGTTCTGCCAGTTTGACTGACGTAAGTTTTCGGACAGTCACCACAAATTAGTTTGTACACACCACTCTGTAGTTGCTTTCTCTTTCGGCTTTTATTGTTCTTAATATATTTACTTAAGTTTTTGTTAGTTCTGAAAGCTGGTGTTATTCCTTTCTTTTTTATGTATCTGGCTATTTTTGTTGTTATCTTGCCAGTATATGTTAGAGAGCAGAAGGTACTGGGTTCTTTCTGTGGTGGTGGATACACTAATTTCAGGGCTTTCTTATGGAGTTTTTGGTTTAAAATTTTGTTAACTGTTTGTTCGTTATAGCCATTGTTTACTGCTATTTGTTTAATGATGTTTAGTTCTATCTCGAAGTTATTTTTTGTCATGGGAATTTCTGTCAGTCTATGTATCATGCTATGGTAGGCTGCTAATTTGTGTTGTGTAGGGTGGGATGATGAATTGTGTATGGTTGTGTCAGTATGGGTAGGTTTATGATATACGAAGAATTCATGTTTGTTGTATAGTCTGGTAATCGTTACATCTAGAAAGTTTATGGAATTACATATTCTGTTCTGTTTCTATTGTAAACTCAATATTACTATGAAGTGAATTAATGTATGATAGAAATTGGTCAAGTTGTCTGTTAGTTCCTGTAAAGCATACTAGTATATCATCTACGTATCTCCACCAAGAACTGTTTAAATACGGGATGTTTAGAAATTGTTGTTTCAAGTTGGTTCATAAATATATCTGATAGCAATGGGCTAATTTTAAACCAAAAACTCCATAAGAAAGCCCTGAAATTAGTGTATCCACCACCACAGAAAGAACCCAGTACCTTCTGCTCTCTAACATATACTGGCAAGATAACAACAAAAATAGCCAGATACATAAAAAAGAAAGGAATAACACCAGCTTTCAGAACTAACAACAACTTAAGTAAATATATTAAGAACAATAAAAGCCGAAAAAGAAAGCAACTACAGAGTGGTGTGTACAAACTAACTTGTGGTGACTGTCCGAAAACTTACATCGGTCAAACTGGCAGAACCTTTGACAAACGGATAGCAGAACACAAAAGGGCTTTCAACAATAGAAAAACAGACACTTCTACATACGCACTTCACCTTCTATAGATCATAATAATTCTTTTAATGAACAGTTTCAAATTCTGCATATTCAAAATAAAGGCCTTAAACTATCTTTATTAGAATCTATGGAAATTAATAAATTGAAAAATACAGATATAATTCTGAATGACCAACTCGAGACAAACAGTTCCACTCCTCAACCTCTTCAGTTAAAGACTTTAAATAGGCAAACCATTGTAAATTAAATCACTTGAGAAAGGCACTCTGCCGAAACAGCTGTAGTCGCTTAGTTGTAATAAAATTTGTGGAAGTATAGAAAACAAACGTTTTCAGTGTTTTATAAATAAAAGATTTTCCTGTTGCACTTTTCATGTTTTCCTGAACTAACGTCCAATTTTCTGGAGAGGTCAATGGATTTTGATATAAAACTTGTTTTAATAAGCACAAATCGTCATCAGACGTAAGTCTAATTCGTTTGCTACTTCTGAGGTACTCATTTTAGCAAATTATTACGAATAAATTTTGTTTAAATGAAAGACAAACAACAAACATAACCTTAAAAGAAAATAGCACAACGAATACCGCACAGCGTACCGACTCCCCTAATAACGGTAGGCCGTATTTCCAATAACGCAGCGTAAGCCAAATATCACATCTGCGCATGCTCTACTGTCAAAATAACGCGTGCTGTAATACAGCAAGTGCAAAAGTGACTCTGCAATATATCTCTATTACCAGGAAGAATACAGGGTAGAAGGAGTTGTGCGGAAGAAGATGCATCTGCTGGTTAAACAATTTGAGAACTTGGTTCAACTGCACTTCTGCTGATCTCTTTAGAGCAGCGGTATCGAAAGTGCGAATTGCCATGATGGTTGCCGACCTTCTTAGAGGAGATGATACATGAAGAAGAAAGGAAACTTGTCTATTATACATAAGAGGGATTATATCTTTTGAGTCTTATTTTATCAAATGCTTTCTTCAATTAATCATACACAGAAATGCTGGTCTATTATACTCCATAGAATTTTTTGAATGTTGAATTTGTGCCAATTTAAATTTTTCGGTAATTTGTTTGTTATTTACTTTAAAAATTACTTTTAATTTCACAAACTTTGGCTTATTTGAGTTTTCTTTCTTTTAGTACGAGATCCGAATAGGAGGTCAAAATGTACTTATCTGCTTGCCGGATGAAACATTTTTTTTTATTAAATTTCATACATATAGGTCTGGATCCCGCGTATGAAAAAAAAGTCGATTAATAGCAAGCTGAAAATTTGTCAATATCTTAAGGGTGTCTAGTCGGACAAACTTTGATATATGGGAACACTGGAACAGGGAAGTTTTAATTGTGGAACAAGTTAAAAATTTGGAACGGTCAGACCACGACAACGGCACATGTATTTTGTCCGACAGAACAGACTTAAACTCTCCGAACAGAGATTAAACTCTCATGCAAAAATCAGACTGCTATTTCATCAACAAATGGGCGTTTTTTTTTTTTTTTTCATGCTGATTTTTGCATGAGAGTTTAATCTCTGTTCGGAGAGTTTAAGTCTGTTCTGTCGGACAAAATAAATGTGCCGTTTTCGTGGTCTGACCGTTCCAAATTTTTAACCTGTTCCACAATTAAAACTGCCCCTGTTCCAGTGTTCCCATATATCAAAGTTTATCCGACTAGACACCCTTAGGCTATTAACAAATTTTCAGCTTGCTATTAATCAACTTTTTTTCATACGCGGGATCCAGACCTAATAGACAAATGTTTCTAGCATGGGTTGCCTATCAAAATCGTGTCATAGCTATCCTTAAAGGGGGGGCCGAAGAGCTTGAAATCAATATTCCAAACATATTTTTTTGGAAGTATGGTAGAATTATTTTATTTTTAAATTAAATAGGCATATTCGATACAATTCATAGATTGCTCAAGAAAAAATTCAAGGAAAAATACTGAAAAATAAGCCAACTCATCATTGAATCATGGTAAACAAAATATTTAAAAAGATTTTATAAGCTTATGAGTTTCTCGAGGTAACGTTGTCAAGTTTTTTTAGTTTTATCTAATTTTGACTTTTTGATATCACTCAGAAATCTAAACAAAGAATTTTTTTTGCAAA
This sequence comes from Diabrotica virgifera virgifera, assembly GCF_917563875.1. Lineage (NCBI taxonomy): Eukaryota > Metazoa > Arthropoda > Insecta > Coleoptera > Chrysomelidae > Diabrotica > Diabrotica virgifera. The sequence goes on along the minus strand of NC_065451.1, from coordinate 2,487,598 downwards.
AAATGGTGAAATTTAACATATTTATCAACATAAAACTAAAATATCTTGACAGCGTTATCTCAAGGAATGTCTAAAGAAAATATATACAAAATTCCAGGTGGGTTGGTTAAGTAGTTTTTGAGTTACAATGTCTACAGCCTAAAAAAAAACAGTTTTGAGAAAAACGCGTTTAAAGTATTGTCAACTTTTATTTTCAATTTCTTTTTTGTCTGTCAAATGGTAAAGTGATTCACACCGAAATATGTTTTTAAATCGCGGAGTAATTTACAAATGAAAATTAGAACAGCTGTTGACCGTTTCTCACTACGCTCAAGCGCGTTGGCAGGAACTTGCTATAAAACGAGTCGAAGGTAGGGAGGTAGGGAGATAGTGTTAAATAGCCCTAGCTTCGACTCGATTGGCAGCAGGTTCGCGCCAGCACGCTTGAACGTAGTGAACAACGGTCAACAGCTGTTTTTATTTTCTTTTGTAAATTACTCCGCGATTCAAAAAGATATTCCGGTGTGCATCGTTTTACGATTTGAAAGACAAAAAAGAAATTGAAAATAAAAGTTGACAATACTTTAAATGCGTTTTCCTCAAAACTCCTTTTTTCAAAGGCTGTAGACATTGTAACTCAAAAACTACTTGACCGACCCACCTGGAATTTTGTATTATTTTCTTTAGACATTCTTTGAGGTAAAGCTGTCGAGATATTTTTGTTGTATGCTTATTTTTTGTTTAACAATAATAAATATGTTAATTTTCACCCTTTTTACAAAAAAACTCGTTGGTTTGACTTCTGAGTGGTATCAAAGTCAAAAGTAGATAAAACTAAAAAAAACTTGATAGCGTTACCTCGAGAAACTCATAGGCTAATAAAATCTTTTTGAATTTTTTGTTTACCATCATTCAATGATGAGTTCTGATGTCCACCGCAAAACCCATTATATTTTGAGGTGTCTTTTAAAAATTTTGCCACCGTTGGCTTACTTTTCAGTATTTTTCCTTGATTTTTTTCTTGAGTAATCTATGAATTGTACTGAATAAGCTTATTTAATTTAAAAATAAAATAATTCTACCATACTTTCAAAAAAAAATGTGCTTGGAATATTGATTTCAACCCCTCCGTCCCCCCCTTAAGGATAGCTATGACACGGTTTTGATAGGCACCCCATGCTAGAAATATTTGTCTATGTATGAAATCGGTCAAAATCTAGATATCATGAATTACGCCATGGTCACCATAGCAAACGAAGTTTTGAAACCAGAAAAAGACCCAATAAAGAAAAAGGATTGGATGACCGATAAAATACTAGACCTTATTCAACAAAGAAGAAATTGGAAAAACAAAGACGAGATTCGGTATAGAGAGATATATCGACAAATAAGATACGAGGTTAAGCGAGCAAAAGAGGACTGGATGGAACAAAGATGTCGTGAAATGGAAGAACTACAAAGAAAACATGACGAGTTTAATATACATAAAAAGCTTAAAGAAATTACCTACACTCAGAGAAAAAGAACTCCTCACTTTATGAGAAACTCCAAAGGTAACATAATTCTCGACTTGGATGAAAAAACGGAAGAATGGACTAACTATATAAAAGAGCTCTTCCTGGATACGAGGCCACCACTTAACACCACAAAGTATACGAATACTGGTCCTAGTATTTTAAAAGCGGAAGTAGAGAAAGCCATCAAACAGAGCAAAAATGGGAAATCTCCAGGTCCTGACCAAATACCATCAGACTGGCTCAAACTTCTGGATGACGATAATGTCTCACAATTAACAAACATTTATAACCATATATACGAGACTGGAATGATGCCACAGATATGGTTGGAGTCTACATTTATTCCACTCCCAAAAAAACCTAATACATCATCATGTAAAGACTTTAGACTAATTAGTCTCATGAGCCACTCTCTCAAGCTACTTCTTAAGATAATTCTTAATAGAATCAAGCAGAAATGTGAAGAGACAATGGGAAACAAACAATTCGGTTTCAGAGAAGGATTGGGAACAAGGGAAGCTTTGTTCTCAATGTTAACATTACTTCAACGATCATGGGAAGTACAGAAACCAATTTACGTCTGCTTTATAGACTTTGAGAAGGCGTTTGATAGAGTTCAACATGATAGGTTGTTTGAATATCTAGAAATGATTGGAATAGATGATAAAGATCTGAGACTTTTACAACATCTATATTGGAATCAAGAAGCTTCTATTCTGGTAGACGGCAAAGAAACAGACAAAATTTGCATTCAAAGAGGTGTCAGACAGGGTTGTGTGTTATCCCCAACTTTGTTTAACGTATACTCAGAAATAATTTTTAATGAAGCCTTGGAAGGACAATGTGGAGTTCGAATCGGGGGAGAAACTATTAACAACATCAGATATGCAGACGACACCGCGATCATGGCTGAAAATATCGAAGATCTTCAATTCCTTATTGATCGAGTCACTAGAGAATGCTCCAATAAGGGACTTAACATAAATGCAACAAAGACAAAGTTACTTGTGGTTAGTAAACAAGACGTCGGCCCTATGCAACTAATTGTCAGTGATGAATCAATAACAAAAGTGAACCATTTTAAATACCTAGGATGTTGGATAAACGAGACACTAAATCCGGATGAAGAAATTAAAACTCGTATAGAAATTGCAAGAGGAGCATTTATGTAACTTAGATCTATTCTAAGCAACTCTCAGCTGAATTTACAACTAAGAATCAAGTTCCTAAAATGTTATGTGTATCCTGTATTACTATATGGATGTGAAACCTGGATCATGAAGGTTAACATGATGAACAAATTAGAAGCCTTTGAGATGTGGTCGTATCGTAGAATGCTCAGAATATCTTGGGTTCAACGCATTTCAAACAGAGAAGTCTTAAACAGAGTAGGTCAAGGCGAAGGTGACTTAATGAAGATGATAAAAAAGAGAAAACTTGAATATCTGGGGCCTATAATGAGAGGTAGCAGATACAGGATGCTGCAGTTAATACTCAATGGAAAGATCGACGGAAAAAGAGGAATTGGTCGAAAGAAATATTCATGGCTCCGAAACCTTCGTCAATGGACTGGCTTATCGGCAGATCAATTGTTACATGCCGCACAAGATCGAGAACGATATCGGCAAATTGTTATGGAAGCTACCCACGCCTAAAAATTTGGGCACGGTACTTAAAGAAGACGAAGATGTATGAAATTGAATAAAAAAAATGTTTCATCCGGCAAGTAGATGGGTACATTTTGACTTCCTATTCGGATCTTAGACTATTTGCATTTAACTGCATTCATATAAATAATTATCGATTCTTTAAAATTTCCACTCTATATAAACGAACAGTGGGCTTATCAGATGAGTCGAGAAAACGCACAAATAAAACGAGAAAATCTATTATATTATCTATGAATGAAAAGCGTGTATTTCACGGTGCTTTCAGCTTTCAGCGCAGTAACAAGTAATCTATTATTTAGTGCAGTATAATCTGTCAAAGCAGCAGTGTTTGCCCTATCTCATTTGTACAGGCCAGAGAAACGTCCGCCAGAGAGAGTCGTGCGCCCTTTACTACCCCCGAAATACGACCAGGAACAAATTGGTCCAGTGGATAACCCCAGAGCAAAATAATTGGGGGTATAATGGACCAACTAAGTGGAATGATGTTATTTTACGTTTCTCTCTTCGGAAAAGAGACATCCAAGTCGGATGTTAGTTGGGATTGATTGAAAGTGTTCGGTTAATTGAAAAACATGCTTCGGAATTAACTCTAACGTAGATTTCAATCTCAACATTTCACTAAAAAGTATCTGTCACGTAAGTAGATTCTTAGATGCTTATGGAACTCATGAGCACCATGATTTTTATTTTCAAATTTTTTTATGACGAAATCCTTTATAAAAGGTTTATTTATTTAAAAGAACCCTTTCGGAGTACATCAAAAAACGTTTTCGGAATGAAAATTCCATCCTCGGTGTGTAATATCAAATATTAACTAATAGGTTTGTTGCCTCGTGTATATTAATGCTTATTTTCCCAAATATTAATATTGGACTCTGGTTTGTGTGGCCTACAACTTCATTTACTCATTGTATATCGTTGCTGATATGTCGTTTGATAATTACGACTGGTTTAAAATGTCTTAAATTATTACCCTTTCTGCAAAATAGCAATAAATAGAAAATAAGGGGCCAAAAAAGACTGTTTTTATTCAATGATTTTCAACCACTTTGGTTGCACTTAAAACCTTCATAATTCGCTTAGAAAATTTTTACAACATACTTAAACCGTCCACCAAATTTCATTAAAATCGACCTAATAGATTTTGCATAATAATTTTGCAATCTAAATTTGTTTAAAAAAGTTCAAATTTTTAAAAACTTTATGAACAAAAGGTAGACGATGTAGAAGTTTGCTATTTTTTTACTTATAAAGAGGGTCTCTACCTATCTAATACACTTTACAGAATTAAAATCGGATTATTTTAGCGGCCTCAGCACTGTTTTAAAGTTATAAACAATGTTTTGGTTTATAAACAAATACAGTGAGGACGTTTGAGTTGGAATAAATTCATTTTCTTGAGAATGGGTGACTCTGGAGATAAATCCCGAAACAGATCGATTTTTATTTTTAAATTATAATTTTTTGGCATAAATATCATACTAGTGACGTCATCCATCTGGGTGTGATGACGTAATCTAAATATTGGAATTAATTTAATTTAAAAAAATTAATTCAAACCCTGTATAAATAATTATGTTAATGTTTATATTAGTGAATATAAAATTGAAGAGCCTTTCGATTGAGCTGTCACACGGCACCTATTCTCATTTAAAAAAATCATCGATTACATCATCACGCTCAGATGGATGACGTCACGAGTATGATATATATACCAAAAAATTAGAATTTAAAAATAAAAATCGACCTGTTTCGGAATTTATCTCCAGAGACGCCTATTCTCGAGAAAATGAATTTAGCCAACTCAAACGTCCTCACTGTATTTGTTTAGCCAAAAAAATTATTTATAAGTTTAAAACAGTGCTGAGGCCGCTTAAATATTCCGATTTTAATTCTGTAAAGTGTATAGATAGGTAGAGAACCTCTTTATATGTAAAAAAAATTAGCAAACTTCTAAATAGTCTACTTTTTGTTTAAAAAGTTTTTAAAAAATTTGAACTTTAAAAAAAATTTAGATTGCAAAATTATTCTGCAAAATCTATCAGGTCGATTTTAATGAAATTTGGTGAACGATTTAAGTATATTGTAAGAATTTTATAAGCGAATTACGAAAGGTTTAAGTGCAACCAAAGTGGTTGAAAAACATTGAATAAAAACAAGCTTATTTTGCCCAATTATTTTGTATTTATTGCTATTTTGCAGAAAGGGTAGTAGTTTAAGACATTTTTAACCAGTCGTTTTTCATACAAAATTTAATTAGCTTTATTTTATCTCGCTACGACTTTGTTCCAAAATGAATCGTTTTAAAGTTATAAGCAAATAAAGTAGAAAAAAATCGATGTTTTTCGAAATTTTTAAATTGTTTAATTTTTTTATCAATGATCCGGGCATATTTGAGAAGGAGCATAAGTCAATTATTATTACTGAAGTTGTTACTTAACTTTATCTGCAAAAATCCGAACGCCACCTCGCATCAGGGCCGTGCCGTGCTATGATGCGGTGAGGCAGCCGCATCAGGCGGCATCACAAGGGGGGCGGCATATTCAGTAAAATCTAATATATGTAATAATAGATAATTCAACATTATTGGAGAGAAGTTTAGGAGAGTTTAACGAGAGTCTGATAAGTGGTTTGTTACTTATTTAAGCATCAGTAGACAAGATGAATTGATAAGTTTAATGGGTAATATTATCTTAAACAGAATTGTCGAAATAACCAAAATCGCCAAATATTTTTCGATAATCGCCGATTGTACCCCAGACGTAAGTCATATTCAACAGCTCGCATTGACGATAAGAGTTGTCGCTTTTAATTATTGTCAGAACAAATACCTATACTATCGAAGGATTTTTTATTGGTTTTTTTGAAGCTAGTGATTCAACCAGTGAAGGTTTAACGGAACTTATTTTGACAAATTGGGAAAAGTTAGGTCTTGAGTCTTGAGTTAGAATGGCTTAGAGGACAAAACGGGACCGATATGAAAGGAATAAGAAAGGGTGTGCAAAATAGAATACCTACTCGAAAAATATCCGAACTTCTTTCTCCCACCTACTCTCTCATTTAATTCCAATTATAGTTTGATTAGTTTATTGATTTATTCCAAATATTTTGATTAGTTTAAAAGTTAATTTCCTACTATTGTATTTGACTTTCTTTGTACTTTCCACTGTTTATACCTGTCTACACGCTTCATTACGTAAAACGCAGCAAATAGCTTCTTGTGTGCAAACACGACTTCCTCTTTCTTCTTGTGTGTTTGAGGTTTGTTGCCAACAACGGTCCGAGTCAAGGCTGCCAACAAAGAAGAACACTCGCCCCCGACGGGGGGCGCGGGATCCCTCTGGATGCAAAATCTCTTTGGTAATTAATTCCTGGTAACGGGGTGGCCGCCGCGCTCCTCGACGAACTGCCAAAAAGGTATAATAGCCAGAGGCGGCACTTCGCTTTTAGAATAATACGTTTTGGTCTTTGGATGAGGGAGAATATAGTGCTAGGAGGAGTGTTTTAAACCATTAACGCTTTACACAAACAAAGATCTTAAATTAATGAGCAGTCAGTGTTATAGTCTAGGCGCCAAATAGAGGTCACCGTGTCCTTTTCAATTCTGATGGACAAACTCAACGGTTTCTTATGGATTTTTGGCTGCTGATTACGAATTTCGAGGGTGGATTTCAATCCGAGTGGTCAAAAATTTGTTATAAGGCACAGGCTCATAAATTAAAGAGATAAAAAAACGTTTCAAATAAAATTTGTTCCCTAATAAAAAACGAAGAAAAAAACGTTTACTAAACTTAAATCCAACAATTAGAACTCAAGATATTGTAAAATTAGTGCACAATACAAATTGCAAATGGCAAAATAAGTATTTTTCTAAGCTTTATCGATCTTAACTCGGCTTCTACGCATGCAAATGAGCCTTAGAAGATCTCATTTTAAAGCTTAATTAATAGGCTTCCAAACAATGTTTGTTAAATTACTTTATCTTCATTTGTTTTAAAGTTATACCCGTTTGAAGTTATAATTTTCTTAAAAAAATTATACTTTAATTTGTTTATAAGGGTTTCAAGCAAATTTAAGCTATAAACATTTATACTTTAATTAACAATAATGATAGAAGAACTCAAAATGAACAATTTGAGCTTACGAAAATGTTCGTAAGTTTATTTTTGGCCAAGATATCGATATTTTGGCTACGAATTTCGTCACTTACTTGACTGTGAGCCGATCTTGCGCCTCATAGCGCGCCATTAAAATATCGATATCTTGGCCAAAAATACACTTATGCACATTTTCATAAGCTCAAATTGTTCCCTTTGAGTTCTATCATTATTGTTAATTAAAGTATAATTGTTTATAGCTCAAATTTGTTTGAAACCCTTATAAACAAATTAATGTACAATTTGTTTGAGAAAATTATAACTTCAAAGGGTATAACTTTAAAACAAATAAAGACAAAACAATTTAACAAACTTTGTTTTAAAGCCTATTAATTAAGCTTTAAAATGAAAGGGCTAATTCTTAGGCTCATTTGCATTCGTAGAAGCCGAGTTACGATCGATAAAGCTTCGATATTTTGCAATTTGTATTGTGCACTAATTTTACAATATATTGAGTTCTAATCGTTGGATTTAAGTTTAGTAAACGTTTTTTCTTCGTTTTTTATTAAGGAACAAATGGTATTTGAAACAATTATTTTTATCTCTTTTAGTTGTGAGCCAGAGCCTTATAAACAATGAAATTGTTTATAACAATTTTTTGACCACTCGGATCGAAATCCACCCTCGAAATTCGTAATCAGCAGCCAAAACTCCATAAGAAACCGTTGAGTTTGTCCATCAGAATTGAAAAGGACACGGTGACCCCTCTGGCGCCTAGACTATTTGTTATTCGATTGATTCAGTTTTCGTAAACTGGGTGACATGACGTGTAAATCAATTTTTTTATCGATTCATTTTTATTCGATTTCTTCATCGATTACTTTTTTAATCGAGTTTGCATCGATTATTTTTTTATTCGATTTTCTCGTTTTTCCGTCAATTTTGCACATTCTGCATAGAAGAGTGGGTGGGGACATTCTGCTAGTGAAACACCAATGGTTGAGACGTAGTGGTCTGCCAAAAAGGTATAATAGACAGTGGCTGCACTTCGCTTTTAGAATAATACGTTTTAGTCTTCATTGGGATGAAGGAGGTTTTCGACTAGGAATATAATGCGAAGAGTGTTCAAACTGTTATCGCTTTACATAAACAAAGATGTTAAATTAATGAGCAATCTTTATCTGCTATTCGGTTGATTCAATTTTTCCTAAACCTGCGTCAACTGTAAAAATCAATTTTTTCATCGATTATTTATTAATCGATTTTTTTTTCTTTAATTATTTTTTTAATCAATTTTCGATTCGATGTCAATTTTACGTGAAAGGTGAAACATCTGCTGTGGAAATGGTGAAAAGTAGGGGACACATCACTAAGCCTCATTTTGTAGGCCATTTTGCAGACTTCTGAATTGGCTAGTTTCCTCATTGAGGAGCGTTTGAAAAGTCTGGCATTTGATTTATCAGGATATTGAATGATCAGCAAGGTACCATCTGGTATCTTAAATAAAACACACGTTTTCATAGTATCGTAAGTACATGTCAGGTATATGAAATCTAATACACTTTTAAGATTATTTTGAAATCAATTCCCAATAAATATTGTTATGAAAGACTGAAGAAAATGTTTAATAATTGTGATATATCTTCTATCTTGAGATCCCATGTGTAGTACCTTAGTACAGCGTAGGAACATTGACTCTAAATCAAAACAATCTAAAACAAATGGATCAATTTTTGGGATGTGAAAGTTGGGTCAATAGAATCACAAAAGACCCGAGGCAATACTAAATATAAAAAGATCAAATTGGAATATTTAGGCCAAATAATGAGGACAAATACAAATTTCTACCAACTGCAAGGAATGATGGAATAGGACGAAGAAAGATCAGGATCGCAGAGAAATGTCCTGGATGAGAAAGCCAAGAAAGTGGTTTAGTTGCGCCAAAAACAAACTTACAATCAACGAAAAAGGTACGTAATATCAATAAAAATGTTAATTCAGCCAACAAACGCAATACATATTTAAAATTTGTCCAATTCTTGGTTTTATTGGAACAACAAAGCGATGTTCATCAATTCATTATTTTCGTTAGTTGAGCCAATGTATTCGTTTATTGAATGGATGAACATGCAATATGTATACCATAATATCACTTTATTGATATTACGAACTCTGTTCATTGAGTCAACGAACACTATTTATTGAAACAACAACGTCGTTAATTGACCGACGAAGACTATTCATTGTGTCAATAACAGTGTTATTTCTCCTAACGTATTTCGTTTATTTCTACAATTATTTCCGTTTATTCTTACAATTAATTCCGTTCATTCCCACAATAAATACGGTTATTCTTACAAGCAATTCTATTCATTCTTACAATCAGTATCGTTCATTCCTACTATGAACGTATTTTATATCAATAATTACTGAATGCATTAGCCCAGTGGTCGGCAAACTTTTTAGCCAAAGAGCCAAATATGAACATTACAACAATTTAAAAAAAACTGAGAGCCAAATCTGCTTGTTCAGCAAACTTTTATTACGCTAAATAAATCTAAAGGGTCTAGTCAGTGGGTTAAGATAGTGAAAAATGCTCCCAGCGATATTCCAAAAATAAAAGAACCACATGTTCTACATAAAAAAGTATTCGACCAAAAAAAAATGTTTAAACCCCTAGCCCCATCCATAACCCCCAAAAAATTAAAATGTGTTTTTTCGTTTTTTGGCGATATCTTCGTTTCTAATCATCGTAGAAACTTCTATTTTCTTTCGTTTTGTAGGGTTTTATTTCCTACAACACTATTTTTTACAACATTTTTGGCGCAATATCTAATTTTTTTTAATGTTGATGTGTAGAACCGAAAAGGGAAAGAACAGCAAACGTGAGCTTTTTTAGCTGATCATAAGAATCAGGAATATTATTTATTCCAAGCGTTGAAAATGATTATGTCTTCATTCTCCATGTCATTCAAAGCAGACTACATCTTGTGTTGTGAATATCTTTTTTTCTCCAATATTTCCAATTCAACACAAAGACATTCGCATTTAGAGCTCCATACCTCCTTGTTTTTTAAATCCAGAAATTGTATTTTAAAGCCATTAATGCCAATTTCCAAAGGAGAAAATTTCAACTCGGTTGTTGTAGTATTAAGAGGATCTTTGGCAAATGCTAAAGTTTGTAAGTTAATTTATCAGAATAAGATGTAATGTTTTTCCTACCCAGTTTTTTTAAATGAAAATATGGTTGCGCTTTCCTTAGGTATTTGTGCCAGAGCCGCACCTAAGGAGCCAAAGAGCCACATGCGGCTCCGGAGCTGCACTTTGCCGACCACTGTATTAGCCCAATGTATGATTATGATTAATACAAATTTTTTAAATCCCCCTTTTTTGTCCTAAACCTAATGGACTTTACACTGTATGATTTCTCATAATATGATTTCACTTATACAGTGACAGTGCGCTGGAATAAGTGTTACACTCGCCCCCCCTAGCACATAAGCAAATCGCTCAGACAGGTCGATTTTTAAAATAATCAAAGTATATTATAACATCAATATTTCGAAATTTACACGATCCCTCTTCAGGTGACAGGCATAACTTTGATTTTTTTAAATGAGAAATGTGAGAGCTCATTTAAAAGCGTTTGAAATAGTGATTCCAAAAATGCATAACACTTTAATCCTTTTTGAGAGCGCAGGTGCAAAATTTCGATCGAATTCTTTTTAAACGCAATCATTTTTTTTAATCCTGAGAAAACTAATAAGTATTTTTGAAAAATTTAAACGCGGAATAAAAGATTACATTATTACCGAGGGCTGAAAGTCCCTTAAAATAAACAAAAGTTTCTTTTGAATGGTATATTTGAAATTAAAAATCATACTAAATTTTCTTTTTTCACCCCTGTGACTTATTAAAGTAATCATTATAGAAGCTCTCAGGGACTTCAGACCCTCGATAATACTGTAATATTTTATTCTGCGCTTAAATTTTCAAAAATACTAATTAGTTTTCCCAGGATTCGAAAAAAATTTAAAAAGAGTTCGACCGAAATTTTACGATAATAGTCACACGAAAAGTTCCTTCTACTACGGACTGCACTTGAAAACGAAATTAAATTATTATTCGGCACTTCGGCATAACAGCATTGTTTAACAAAGAATTCTTTTTTAAACAATGGTTACACAGATAACCTAGGGGTATCACGATAAGGAAAAGCCGTTACATTTCAAATGGTCAAGCAAAACATTTATTGTCTCAACAACTACGTTTATTGTCACCATGAACGCATTGATTGTGGTTATTAAACGAAGTAGTAGATTGAATAATGCATTTGTTGTCACAACAATCAGTTTACATCTATACAATAATCATATATTACTCTATATTAACAACATTTTTACATTGTTTGAATGAAATCTGTACGTTGTCACGATAAACCAAGGTAAGTGCTTGTAATCTACGAAATCAAGAAAGTGAGTTGCTGCCAGAATTAACATTATTTATTAAATATACGAAACTAAGTTATTGGCTGAATAAATTGAGTGTTATTGATTAATGTACTCTAGTTATTTTCACAATTATTATTCAATTATTGTGACAATAACCAAATACATTCGTCAATGTCCAAAAGTTCGTTGAAACAAAAAATTAAATTGTTGTTACAACGAAATACTATTCAATAATCACTGTTAATCAATATTACGAAGTAAATTTTTTTGAGTGTAAAACAGCTGGAAATAAGGTTGGAACAGCCTTAATGATATCTAATGATCTGAGAGAAAATAAAGAAGACGAGAACGAATCAAAGTCTATTGAATTGAACAGAATCTACGTTACATACGAATTCAGCTTTGTATATGTACCTATATCAGAGCAATAACTCAATAAATTATCATCTTTACCTCCCCCTTTTAATAGTTCCGTCCGTACGTCCATAGTCATTGTAAATTTTTTCTCTTTCCTGCGAATGCTGTTCTTGGTCGGGATTAAGCGACGCAACGGCAGAAACAGAATAAAGAGACCAAAGAAAATGACGTCGTTGTCATAACGAATTATTTATTAGGAAGGCTGAGTTTTCGTCATTTTTTTTAATATTAATTTCCTTGGTTTGTTTTATTTAATTAAAATTGCACGAGTCGTTCGTGGGATTATTTAAAGTTGGACGTATCCAGTTGTCGGGATTGTTTTTGTTTCAAAATGTTGTTTTGTTTAATTTATTATTTAAAATGGATAAAAGACATTTGCTATTAATAAACTTTTTTTGGTATGCAGGATCCAGGCCTGAGCATGAGGTGTCAAACGATAATGGTAAAAGAATAATAGGCTTTGCAACAGAAAGGCAAATGGTGATAAGAAGCACACAATTACGCCGCAAAGATAAATATAAAGCCGGGTGCAGACACGTGTAATGTAATGCGTAACGTAACGTGTAACGAAACGCGAATTCTGCGTTTGGACGGCACTGCGAGCATTACATGTACCATTCGCGCTGGAGCTCGCCGGGACCCATCGGGAGTCGATTTTTTCGTGAACACAAACACAAAGGCGCTCGCAGTACCCGTTTGGACGGCATTCGTGAAAGTTGTACCGTTTGTAGACGTGTGGCGAGCAATCGCTTGACGAATCTACCTCTGCTTATACCAACAAAACCCCGGTATTTGGGATCCAAAAAATTTTTTCGAGAGTAAATAACTAATTCTGCTGTATGTATTAATAGGAAAATATGTACCTACATAAAATGCTTCATATCTACATATCGTATGCATTTCATGTTTATTAATAGATGCGTGCACAGAAAACGTAATTTGGTTTTTTAATAAAATGGGTTACATTGCTGTATCATTGACATAAAAGGCCTAAAACCATATAAATATATATATGTATGTAATATGTACATTTGTACATGGATAGTATGTACATCGTATGTACTATTATCATTATTATAATTATATTTAGTACATTTATTTCTACTAGCCACCAATGATCGGTTATTAGAATATCCCAGTTATAGTATTATTTTTCATTGGCACGAAGGCTATAAAACAGTATTGCTACCTGAGAAGTGTTATAAATGATACAGGAAATAAAGTGCCGCATAGGAAAGGCAAGAAAGGTGTTTAACGAAATGAGCTCCATCTTCAAAAGCCACAACATATCCCTAAATACAAAAATGAGACATTTGAGATGTTACGTTTTCGCTGTATTATTGTACGGAGCGGAGGCATGGACGCTTACGGACGCCACTATTTAAAAACTTAAAGCATTTGAGATGTGGCTTTATAGATTACAGTATCTGGGACACGTTATGAGAAATCAGCACCGTTAATCCCTGCTGCAGTCGATATTGCAAAGTAAAGTCAAAGGTAAGCGAGGACCCGGTAGAAGGAGAATATCATGGCTGAGGAATTTGGGAACATGGTTTCGAACCGCAGCGAGCAAGGTTATAATTGCGTATATAATATATATAGTGTTGCCCAAGTGCAAGACCAAGACGAGACTTAGAGAGTCTTGGTCTTGGTCTTGCGACAGTACACCTGGTCTTGGTCTTGGTCTTGGTATTGCGCTCCAGGTCTTGGTCTTGGTCTTGGTCTTGCAGCAAGAGTCTTGCAAGTCTCGCAGTTGCCCATTAGCCTATTACATATCTTAGAACTAGAACAACGTAACAGAGCAGGTAAATTTTAAGCTTTAATATCACAGCCGTAGTAAAGACCAACCAAATTAATAAATATCTAAACAACTGACACCGGGTGGGGTTTGAACCTACGATCTAAGCGATCCGTGTCTATATTCCAACTAACCAAAGTTTATTAGGAACTTACGTATTTTTTCGAGTATTTGCCATTGACAATGTGTGATTTGAAAAGAATTCAATTCAGTGACAGATATGCACAATATGAAGGGTCAGAGGGAAAAAGGATGAATGTAAATTTTTGGTCATTTTGAGATTGTTGTGCAATCTGTTAGCTTAGAAAGGGTACTATCAACCTGTGAATGGACAAGGGGACATAAATATGATAATCGTCTTAAAATCACGTCACAAGATTGGACGCAAGGGGTAAAAACAATGAATATGTAACTTTATTTCTCATTTTACCGAAAATGCTTGCAGATAGACATTCATCGTTCTTTCCCCTGGCCCTTCATATGTTAACGCCAGTTCTCATTTTGGTACCGAATACTAAACCGAGAATAATACACTTCTCCAAGAAATTAAGGCACCTCCTTAAAAATGGAATGGGTCATTTTTGATGTCTCGAATTTCCTAAACCTGTTGTCTGATTTAAGTGATTTTTTAATATTATATAGCCTTATTCGTTAACAATATCGCTGTAATAATATTGTTGCTAGAAGTTAAATTGTCGTTGTATAGGTACCCGATAACTTATCGGTACTAATGAGTGTACCAATCAAACTGCGTTTTTTTCTCAAAGTAAGCATCATCCTGTGGAATATTTTAGCATTTATAAAATACTGAAATTAAGACCCAATTACAGTCTGATATTTTTTTAACATTTTGTTTTTTCATTCGCTTATGTTGGATAACAGTAAAGTTAGGTATTTTAACAACTAGCCATGTTTTTTATCAACACAGGGTGCTTTTAAATAAGTATGGTAAATTTTAAGGGGTAATTCTAAACAAACGGGTCATGTTACCCGTATACGCGCCAATGGTGAATATTAAATTCTTAATTGTATGTCAAAAATGCGTAATAACTACCTCTTAAAACTCACCAAATTTCATTTGCATATCTCAACCGGTTTTAGAGCAATAAATCGTCAGTTTGTAAGAAAAATTTTAACACCCCCTATTTCGGAAACGAAGCATTTGCGAACATTCACTTATAAAGCAAACTGTCAAATTATTTTTCGGGCAGAATTACCCCTTAAAGTTTGCCATACTTATTTAAAAACACCCTGTATTGATGAAAAACATCGCTAGTTAAAAAAGTACCTACCTAACTTTTTATTATCCAACATAAGCGAATGAATCAAAAAAACAAAATGTTAAGAAAATATGAGGCTATAGTTGGGTTTTAATTTCAATATTTTATAAATGCTAGAATATTTCACAGGGTGATGCGAACTTTGAGAAAAAAAAATACAGTTTGATTTGTACACCCGGTGTACAATGACAAATTTACCTGTCTAGAAACAATATTATTACAGCGATATTTATACAGAACAAGGCTATGTTATTATCAAACATTAAAATCAAATAAATAAAAAATCAAATTATCAACCACTTAAATCGAACAAGTTTAGGAAATTCGAGAGACCAAAAATGACCCGTTTCTTGGAATAGTGTATAGCAACCAAAGAGCGTAACAAAAGAACAGTGAGTCGATTGATAAAACAAATGACCAGTTTAATTTAACTACCTACAGAAAAAACTGCTATAAATGTCCTTTTGTTTTCCATGTATTTCACTGTAAATATTTCTTTGTTGAATGCCTCGTAGACTAAATATTTGGGTATGTATTTGGTTACACGGTATAGACGGCATGGCATTATCTGTTATAGTCTGTCTCCTATCGTAATCACACTCAGCAGAAAAAATATACATACATAATAGTCTTCTTATTTTATATATCGATATGATTTTTATGTGTTTCAATTCCTACAAAACTAATTAAGAAAAAAAAAATTAACTATTTATTGTAGGTATATTTTTTATCAGCATATGACATATTTTTAAAAAGTTTCGATACATTATAGGTCTGGATCCCGCGTATGGAAAAAAATTGATTAATAACAAGCTGAAAATTTGTTAATAGCTTAACGGTGTCTAGTCGGATAAACTTTGATATATGGGAACACTGGAACAGGGGCAGTTTTAATTGTGGAACAGGTTAAAAATTTGGAACGGTCAGACCACGAAAACGGCACATTTATTTTGTCCGACAGAATAGACTTAAACTCTCCGAACAGAGATTAAACTCTCATGCAAAAATCAGACTGCTATTTATCACCTATCATAATTCCTGTCATTTGACATATTCTACATGTTCCACTCATTAAAACGCCCATTTGGTGATAAATAGCAGTCTGATTTTTGCATGAGAGTTTAATCTCTGTTCGGAGAGTTTAAGTCTGTTCTGTTGGACAAAATACATGTGCCTTTTTCGTGTTCTGACCGTTAAAAATTTTTAACCTGTTCCACAATTAAAACTTCCCCTGTTCCAGTGTTCTCATATATCAAAGTTTGTCCGACTAGACACCCTTAAGCTATTAACAAATTTTCAGCTTGCTATTAATCAACTTTTTTCATACACGAGATCCAGACCTATTAATTTATGAATGGAGGGCGGCTATTCTCAAAACCTGGACAATTAATTTCAGAGCGAAGAATGTATGTTTGTTTATGCTTTATGGTATTGTTCGTAAGGCGCATAAGTCCAATTTTACAAATTTTTTTGCTTCTCATAGAGTACCTACCTAAGAATATACCCGAACTAATATACTTCATAAAAGACCCTCAGTTCTAATTGCAAGACGCAAGAGTCTTGCAGGCTTAGTCTTGTTCTTGCTCAAATCTTGCACGGTAAGTCTTGGTCTTGGTCTTGCGCAAATTAGGCGGTCTTGGTCTTGGTCTTGGTCTTGCGAAAACGCAAGAACAAGACCAAGACTGCAAGACCAAGACTGATTTTGGGCAACACTAAATATATATGATTTCTTTTATCCGAAACGGATAGAAACCAGAAGAAGAAGAATATGAATCTCTTGTTGTCAAAAATCTTAATGTTAGTGCCAGTCTATCTTGTGAAATTGCAGATTTCATGACAGTATCTTGTCTTAATATTTTAGATGCAATTATACCTATGTTAATAAATATTCAAAAACTAGATCTTTTCTGATACAAATCAGTTTTCCACCATAGGGCTTTTCATTCACAGTCATTTGTTTCGAGCTTCTGTCATGTGTCACATAAAATTAATATATCTACGTCATACGTTATTGGTATCCACCATGATACAAACCGAAGACGTATGACATGACGTAGATATATTAATATTATGTGACACATGACAGAAGCTCGAAACAAATGACAATCGATGAAAAGCCCTATTGACGCACCGAACGTTATTTCTGGTCTTCAGTTAGTAAATATATACAAATAATAACAGCAGTACCTACCTGCTGTCACGACATCCCTATTCGGCTGTTCGTAGCAACTGAGTGGAAACCAAGATTCGTTAAATGATTCGTATGGACGTTCGTGTGAGGTCCACACTGTTGATGCTAAATTACACGTAATCTTACATTACACGTTACACGTGTCTGGACCCGGCTTAAAGGAACGTGGATTTTCCCTGATAAAAAGACAGTAAATCAGATAGACCATATTTTAATAGAGAAAAAACATGCACACAATGTAATAAATGTAAAGAGCATGAGAGGAGCGGACTGTAACTCGGACCACTACTTGGTGAGAGCAGAATACAAAATCGAGCATAACATAAAGAAAAACAATAAAGCAAAAGAAAACATTGGAAAACAATTCAACATAGGACTATTAAAAGATAACAACACACAGAAGAAGTATGAACAGAGAATAACCAACAGACTAATCAGGAAACAAGAAACGTCAAACCCAGACAAACAATTGGAAAATATAAAAGAAGCAATCTTGAACACAAGTAAAGCAATCCTAGCGAAAACCAAAAGAAAACACAAAACAAAAGATTGGTATGATGAAGAATGTCAAGAAGTAGCAGAAGCAATAAGAAAGGTAAGACTCAAAAATCTCACAAATGACGAAGAAAGCACTAGAGAAGAATACAGAGAATTGAGAAAAATCATGAAAAGAAAATGTAGAAGCAAAAAGAGAAAATACAACGAGAACAAACTGAAAGAAATTGAAGAAAAATTTCAAAAAAAAAGAAATAAGCTACCAAGAAGCAAAAAAAATGGAAAGAGGATATCAAAAAAACAACCCAAATATGAGAGATGATAAAGGGATATTGCTAAATGAGCCGGAAAAAATAATGGGAAACTGGCAAAACTATTTCACAGAACTGCTAAATAAGAGCGAAGCACAAAAGGAAACAAACCATGAAATTGAAGATGATCAGATAGCAATAGAAATACCCACAGAACAAGAAATAAAGAACGAAATAAAGAGCTTGAAAAATAACAAAAGCCCAGGAATAACAGAAATATCGGCCAAAATGATAAAATCAGGAGGGGAAAAGACTACAGAAAGAGATATATGACCTGATAAAAAGAATATGGGAAGTAGAAAAAATGCCAGAAGAGTGGACAAGCGAGGATATGCCCTATACATAAAAAAGGTGATAGAATGCTATGCGAAAACTACAGAGGCATCGCACTATTAGAAATAGTTTACAAAATCTTGGCACAAAGTATAAGAAAAAGGCTAAGTCAATATTCGGAAAAAATACTGGGACAATACCAGGCAGGTTTTAGAAACAACAGATCAACGACTGACCAAATATTTGCCTTAAAAGAAATACAGACTACCTGTTACGAACATAAAACAGTACTATATGCTTTGTTCATAGATTTTAAGCAGGCTTACGACACAGTATATAGACAGCAGATGTACGAACTGATGAAAGAATTGGGGATACCAAGTAAAATTGTCAGGATGGTAAAGATGACGATGGAAAACACAACAAACGAAATAGCTTGGAAAGGGTATACATCCAATAAGTTTGAAACCAAGGAAGGATTACGATAAGACCCACTATCAACAACGGCATTCAATCTAACATTGGAAGGAATAATCAGGAAAAGCAGAATAAACATGCAAGAAACGATATTTAAAAACGGCCACCAATGCATAGCATTTGCAGATGATCTGACGCTATTAGCAACAAGCAAAAAAGAACTACAAAATGTTAATGAAAAACATAATAACAAAAGCCAAAAAATTCGGACTTAAAATAAATGAAGAAAAGACAAAGTATATGATAATGGGAGAGATAAAAAAAAGAGAATAACATCATAGTACAAATAGAAGGAGAAAAAACATACTCGTTCAAAAGAGCCAAAGAAATTATTTACCTGGGAGCCAAAATAGATAAAAATGGTCATGAAGAAGGGGAGATAAAGGCAAGAATAGCTAAAGGAAATAAAAAATATGGAGCATTACGCACATTATTGAAATCCAAATACGTATCAAGAAAAACAAAAATAAGAATTTATAAGACTGTTATCAGACCTACAGTAACATACGCATGCGAAACATGGGTGCTCAAAAAGTCAGAAACAGACCTTTTAGAAAGATGGGAGAGATAAATGCAAAGAGCAATATATGGATGTGTGAAAATAGAAGGTCAGTGGAGAAGAAGATCCAATAAAGAATTGGAAGAACTATATCAAGAGTCAACGATCACGACGACGATCAAAGCACAGAGAATACGATACTTGGGGCACATCGAGAGAATGGGAAGTAAACGAATGCCAAAAATGGTACTCTCACGAAGACCAATACAAAAGAGGAGGAAAGGCAGGCCAAGGAAAAGATGGAAGGACAGTGTGTATGAAGACTTGACGAAAAGTAACATTGAGAGATGGAAAGAACTAGCATTGGACAGAAGGAAATAGAGGGAGGTGGTGAAGGAGTGTATAAAAAGACTGAAGTGTATTTAAATAAAATTTACAAGTTATGTAAGTTATATTAAGTTATAATATAACAAATATTAATATAATAAATATTATTTATGTAATAAGAAATGTAAACATTTTAGCTCTAGACCTACAAGGATTATTGCGCTTAATAAATAAATAGGATCCAGGCCTATATTAATTTATTAAGAAATTTAATGACGTACCTGGCACCATTCAAAATCTTGTTTACTTCCATTCCAGGTACATACCCTGATGAGAGGTTTCCGGTGCTTTAGTCTTTTGTTATAACACGATTTACCCACCCCTTTTACAACAATTATTTATAACCACACCATAAACTCCAAAGTGCTTAAAGATTTTAAAGTGTCAATAAATTACGAATTACTTGAAAAATAACACAAAGATAATTTACTTACAGAAATGCAAATGATGTTAAGAAGAAAGGGTATTTGAGGGATAATTCCAGATTTACCAGAAAAGTGGCAAAAGTAGGAATCTGTGATCAGTCGGAAGTTTGTTGGAGCCAATAGCAATAAAATATTGTAAGAATGAACAAGAACATGAATGAAAGGACAGTTATAAATAATGGTGCTACAATAGTATGCGGTCTACCCCGAGGATGCGGTCTATTTGGACATATTATATGATTATATTATATCTCTTTTATAGTGAGCTGTGTACCGATCGCAATCTGAGAATTCTTTTAAGATTTGCGGAAAATAATGAAATGCAAGAAAACTCTTACAGGAAAAATATTTATTCACAAGTAATAAACATTTGGAGCAAAATAACTGTAAAATGGAGGGGGACTAATAATTTACAAAAAATACACCCCAAACTAGAGATACGAAAAAATCGATAGTAGACACCATCGATAATTATCGATGTTTTGTCTTCGACCATCGATAACTATCGATTGTTTTCGATAGTGGTTTCTTATTCACACAGATGTCACCGATGAGTGATGACAGATGATTTATTTTGACAAATAACATTAAATTTTTTTGTAAATATAAAAATAACCTATTAAATTGTATGTGTTGTCTTTGTTGATACAAATTAATATTATAAATTATATTAAGATCATTGAAAACAGTAAAACGTTGAATAATAGAATTATGTTTTCATTTAAAGAACAACATAACCCATAATATAATACTCATCGTACAATATGGAAGTGCAATTAGAAACCCTATTTTATAAGTTGTTTTTGTTTGAATATAAAATTGATTTATACAAATCAGCAACCAGGCGTGGATCTAGAAATTCATAATAGGGGGGTCAGACTTACCTCAAATATTATATTTTCCAGATTTAGCCATACCTACGACTCACATTTACTCTAACACTCTAACGATAACATACACTATATTTATAATCCCAGATACCTACAGTATCAAAAAGATTGAGCTCTGATGGGACTCTTTCCGTATTATCAAGCCGTAGCACAGTGGGCCAGAAAATGCAAAAAGCGGTCAAAAATCTGAAAATGGGCTGAAGGGCTTTAAAATTGTAGTCTTTTAAAGGAAAAAATAATAAAAAAAATTAAACTACCCAGGCGTAACTTTTAGGGGGGCCATAAGGTTAATAATTACATTGAGTAGACTTTTCGATCTTTATGCAATTAATTGTTTATATGGTTAAAAAATATTAACAAAATAAAATGAATTACCGTAAAATACGTTACTTGTTACTAAGTATAGTAAGATTATAAATTATTTAGGTACAAATTCGAAAAAACTTAGAGAAATTTATCAAAATATGTTTGGTAATAGGTATAAAAATAAAAATTCCGCTCTGTAACAAGTTTATTAGCTTCTAAATAAATAAACAAGGGCGGATCCAGAAAAGTCTCAAGGGGGGGCATAGCGATAGAAAAATCTAGCAAGGGAGGGGGTAAAAATGGCATGAAATAAAGTATATTTAAAATCTAATATATTAGTGCTTAAAAGATTATACTTATAACTTACTTTGATATACTTAAATACTAAAATTTAATTTTTAACTTTATAATCAGTTCAAAATGTGAATCCCAAGGGGGGTATGGGCCCCTGGGCCCCCTTAGATCCGCCCTTGTAAATACAATAGTATGCTTACCACTAAAAATCTACGTCGCTCGCGCTGTCGTCTTCCTCGTCGGATGAAGAAACTTGGCGGCTTTCCATATTAAGTTGTAGAGCTCTAAGAGAATCTGCTTCCATTGATTCTAACGAGGGCGCCTTCAACAAGGATACAACTTCAGAAGATATGTTTGAACTTTTTCGGAGTGGGTACTGCCGCAAAGATGAAATTACTGGATCTGAAGTTATAAGGAGCCTGTTTAACAAATCTTGATTTCCTGATATTCTCGAAATTTTTCGTGTATGTTTCTCCCTAAAACTTTTGAGATCCTTATTTCTTGATTCTTGGGCTTCTTCTGACAATTGACCGATAGGCAGAATAGCCTCCTTGATTACTATGGCTCCATGGAGTAATATTTTATGCACGCTAGAAGGCATATAATACCATGAATATTTAGCGACATACAGTTTTGCGGTTTCCAAACAATACTCTTCAAAAGCTCGCACATCGATTGCATAGCCACAAGATAAGGTGCGTAATATAATACCAAATCGCATAATGACATCTTTATCTATGCCAGTAATTTCACTAGACAGTGAGGGGTCAGCAAAAAATCGTCGAGCTGTGTTGCCGTCATTAGTAGTTCCACTACCTCCACTCTTAGGTATATCCACAAGCAAACCTGTTCTGTCTCTGAAAATTTGTTGTATGGTACGTTTCTTGTTTTCAAAAACTGCTCTGTTGTTACTTCCTCGAATTTGCCAAACTTTAACTTCTAATCTATAGGAAATGTGCAGCAAACATTCGAAAAACCTGATACAGGCATGTAGAGTTGACAATCCAAATTTCAAATTTTCTTGGACAACTTCCCTCTTTAATAGTTTTTCGATGTCATTCATTTGTTTGGGGGTTGCTTTACATATATAACATGTTTGTGAAGAAGCTGTTTCCGTTATTGCATTACACACTTTGCCGTCTATCATCGTCATCACACAAACATGAGAAACTGCAATTTCTTCACTATCCAGCATACCAATAGTGGGTTGAAGTTCTGAAATTTGATTTTCTATATATGATGTCTCCTGTACCGTCAGCTCTTTCGTTTCTTTCTTAAACTGAAAGCGTATAGGTCTACAAAATCGAGTTGACGATGGACGGGGATTTTGCCACACAATAATTTTATCTTGTCCAGGTTGCTCCGCATATAACTGTAATGGCACTATGGATGTAAGAAATAAATCGCCATCACCAAAACTATTATCGGAGAAAAGTTGCTTGTATTGTGAATGACCGGTGCTTCCATCGCATCCCCATTTCAGCAACAGTTTCAAATTCTTTAGAAGTTCAGTTGATAATGAACGAAGAACTGGTTTTTGCAATTCTACTATCCGTTTAACTGTATGATCTAAGAGGTCCTGTAATAATATTTCTGCACATGACTCACTTACAGTTTGTCCTTCTTTTCGGGGATAGCAGCGTAATTTTGCTTCTCGAAGCTTGTGATAAGACGGATATATATCAGCAAAATGTTCTTTTGCTATTCGTCTGTGAACAAGATATGAATGTTTGGTATCTTTTGATTCAATCATTACTGATAGCGCTTCATCTGGGGTGAGTGGAATTATTTTTTTTGACTTCTGAGCTTTCTGCCAAGCTGTCCTAATTTTACCGGCTCGAGTCGGAGTCAAAAGTGCTTCAGAGACAAGTTTTGCGGCATCGTCTTTTCCTTCAGTCTTTAGTTTTCTCCTTGCAGCTAAAGTAAGCTCCTCGGTTTCGAACGTCGATGACAGCTTTGAAGTCTTTCGACGTTTTGATCTTACACTACTCGCAGAAAATTCTTTGCTTGGACGACCACGCCTACCTCCAGATGAAGTTCCTGGTTGTGGCTCAGCATTCGGATCAATTTCTAATCCAGTTTCTTCAAATACACATACACTTAACCACGCTGTATTATTTTTCACAAATCTATCCGTTTTTCTCCCACATTGATCAAGCTTTGCATAAACGACGTTGCAAAACTTTGAAGTGAAAATCCTCATTTTTAACATGGCGTCTGCATCATTTTCAATTTTGTAGTGTCTCACCAAATACTTGAACAGATATTCTGTGCGACTGGAACGTTGTAACTTATCCTTTTCATACAAAACGTCAAACAGTTGCCTTCTGGTGACCATTTTCACTGTGAAAAATATAGAAAAACATTACATAAAAAAAATTTTTTGAAGACGCAAATGAAATAAGACTTACAACCACCATTACGAACAAACTTAACTATATTCTCTATCAAGGTAAATAAAGTAACGCAACAAGAAAATAGAAATTACTAGGTGTTACATTTTAAATAACAAAATAAAATGTGCTGTTATGGTTACAGAATACATTCGTTGGATATGGTTCATGCATATCGATAAGCAAAACCAAAATATCTCAAAAAGGCGCTTGAAGGCGCCTATCAAATTTTAGTATGTTATTAGGGAATGATCAAGCTATTTTTTTAATATTTTTTCAAAGCCGGATCGGATCGGAAAATATGTTATATCTCAACATAATTTTAAAGTATAATATAAAATTTTCAATAAAATCGACTACATAGTAATTATATCTATATGTATACTAATTTAACTTTGATTCATAAGTATTTATATAACATGAAAATACATACCTTGAGAAAGTTTTCTGTACAATTAACCACTTGAGTCAGACACTTTATAACACACATTCACTAGTTGACATTTAGTAGTACACTAAATGAATGTTCGCAAAGAAATGATCCTAACACAAAAGTCTGGTTTTGAGAACCGATGGCTGCCGCAATATGCCTTCTACCTGCTTCAAATTCTAGGAAAACATTATTTATCTATTTCTCGGAGTACCTACAAATTCTGAAAGCCAGACTAATACTTTCATCGAAATCGATTTATGGCCGCTTTTTGAATTTTTCGGCCCACTGTGCGTAGTTGCAAGTAAAATAAAACGGAATTATCATAAATACATTTGAACTGCTAACTGCAAAAAGGGGACTTCCAACAAATTTTCATAAATTCACTTTTTGTCACTTTTGCTTTCTTTACACGTAAACACATCTTTTTCAACAAAAAGGGGACTTCTGCGTCTATTCTAAGTATATTGGAAATGCGGCTAAAATTTCTCTAACTGCAAAAAGTGGATTTTTACAGCAGAAATATTATAACGAAAAATAACAGAAGAAGCGTTGGCTTTACAACGCGAGTTTACTCGGAAACACGCCCATTAATATCATCCAAAGTTGAAAGCATTAGAAAAATTCTCAGATTCATCGACGATAGCAATATCCCATTTTGGAGGGAAATAACAGAATGGCCCACTGTTCAACAAGTTGATAATTATTAATACTATGGACTATTTTCTATTCCTTTCTTTATATTACATGTTGATAATGGCAAATAAAGGTGTTTTCTGGCAAGTAGTGTTTATCTAATTGAATTATTTCTAATAATTTTCATTTTTATTACAGTTAACTGCAAAAAGGGGACTTCTACACAACATTAAAATGTGAATATTATACAATTATAATTAAAATTATTTACAACTTATTTACAGAATTATATGTAAAGCTATATTGAACATGTATACTAAGTTTTCCGTTTCTAAGAGATTTGGTTACATAATTATTTAGTTTTTACCTTCTCCTGTAAAATCTGCTTTTATGCAGATGTCCCCTTTTTGCAGTTAGCAGTTCATTTAATATTAAATCATTATTAATATACACAATTTTAAATATGAAGTAACAAATGTGACAAAAATGTGTCTTTATCTAAGGTCGGGAATAATATAACAATAAAGACAAATATATTAATATAATGGTTTCTACAAGTTGTGAATAAAGTAACTATAAACCAGATTTACGGAGAGCAATACATACGCTACTAAACACAATTTGTGATACTGAGAACAGTTTGGTTTAAAAATGCACATATAGAAAACAAAACTAAGTTATCCTAGTTTATCTAAGAATACTTACGGTTATCAGTAAGAAATGTAAAGTCATAACAATAATCCAGATAAAAAATGAAGATATTGAACAAATGGACAAAATGAAATACTTAGGAGTCTGGATTAAGGAAAATCTAAATATGCAATAAGAAATTTAATCAAGAATAGACCAATCAAAAGCAGCCTTTTTGAAGATAAGGAAATTACGAAGTATGAGTAACCAAAGACTTAAATTGCAACTCCTATATCGAGTGGTAAAATGTCCACTCTATTCTTCTTTTAAGGTACTGAAGCTTGGACTGCTAATGGTGACATAATTAGAAAGTTGGAGACTTTTGAGATGTGCCTTCTTAGAAAAATTTTGAAAATACCACGGACTGATCATATTACGAACGAAATGTTGTTGCAAAAACCGGAGGAGACAGATAACCTTTGACCATCATTAAAAGGAGGAAAACTTACTTGAGAACGTGGCATCTTTATGAACTGCATTATGTCGGTTTGAATCTTTCGTTTGGACATATTCACTATTAATAATTAATGAATAATTATTATTCAACGCTAGCAAACACAATTCACGACTATTAATCTCACTGGTCACTTTTTTCCAACCGTAGGTGTAAAGATTAACGTTTCTACCATCAATGAGTAGGTACGCGCCCCTGGATTATCTAGTAAAATTCAAATTTTTATATCTTTATTATACCTACCGCAAGTTTGAAACGTGACTTTTCATGAGGCAAGGTTTATACCCAGTGTTAATGTATTTGCATTTTAAGATATCATTTCTGCTATTCTTTGAATTGAGAAAAATATATCAGTTGTTTATGGCTCCATCGGTACCCAAACAAATGCGGCTTCAATTTATTTTTCAGAAAAGGCTGGTTTTATTAGATTTTATTGCTTCTTTCAATAATTCTTTGGAAGCGGTTGTCGTTTAATTTAGTGTTCTACTGATGGCTTAAAGTTTAGAGTTGACAGAAAAAAATAATAAATAATAAAAAAATACTTATAGACTAAATACAATAGGGGGGTCTATAGACCCTTTGACCCCCCCCTGTATCCGCGCCTGTCAGCAACCCTAAAATAACAAAATGGGACACACACAGAAAACCTACTATCCAAATTTCAATAAACGATCAGCTCATCAGCAGCATCATGAAAAACTGGAGGGGCAATGGTAAAAAATGGACAAAAAATGGAGAACTATACACAAATCAAAATAAGTGGAAGAAAAATGTAACGAAAGCCAAGTCATTGAACAAACTTTGACAATACACAAGAAGGATGTGGAGTGATTCACCGCAATAAGCCAATCAAAGAGCTCTAATTAAGTGTGGCAAATATTCCATCAGGAATGAAAGGCCTTCTTTAAGGCCTTTCTGTTTGACGATAGTTGATGGTTGCCATTGAAAAATACGATACGGATCTGAAAGAATATCAAAATAAGGAATGACAGTTCACTGTAGGATAGGTATATCATAATTACCAGTGGCGTAAGAAACTCCGTCGGCCCCCCTGCAGAATTGGAAATGGGGGCCCCTTTAAAAAATTACTAAATGCGACATGTGTTACAAATATCTATATATAGTGCAGTATATGAACGTAAAATATAGCAATACCGTGTAATTTTTCAGTGTTACCACCGAAGTGGTCAACTCAAGACTTTTTGAGTTATTTATGAGTAAAAATGTTTATTGTTCAACAAACCAAACACGTTTTTAGGCGATTTTTCGCAAATAGTTCAAAGAGTAAGTATTTGATCTAAAAGAATATTGTTAGCAAAAATGTAGCTTATAAAAAAATGAAACAAAAATGAAGTTTATCGACCCAGTAAAAGAAAAGTTATAGCTAATGAAAAGTTTTTCTTATACGTCAAATTCCAAATCGAATATTTTAACGTGAAATAACCAAAAAATGAAATACTTTTCGTAGAAAACTCATTATAACTTTTTTAAAGTGTTTAAAAAGAACATTATTTTTATTTTTTACATAAGTTTCTAGCATCTAACCTAAGCCAGTTACCCTCAAAATCCCATTTTTTGGTAAAATAATTATGAAAATCTCCCCTATTTAGCACCCCAAATGAAACTAATCATTATCGCTTTACAAAATAATTAACTTTTTTATATGCCTTGTAAGTTTCACAGGTTCAAAGTTCTTATTTGTGAAAGGGTTCTAGTTGAAAGGGCTTGAACCGATCACTAATCACGAGTACATATCTTAACCAATTTTTGTCTTAAAGAATAAAGCCACATATTTATAAAAGTAAAACCCACATTTCTTTACTCTTTGAGATTTTTCGTATCACTAATACATTTTAATTCATTAAAAAAAAAATTTAATATAAAATCCAATTTTTTCAAAAATAAGAACTTTGAAACGGTCAAACTTACAGATCATATAATCAATAAATATTTAAAGTAAATGGTGAAGCGCTACCGATAAATTTTATTTGGGGTGCGTAATAGGGGAAGATTTTCACGATTATTTTTTACCAAAAAAGAAACCAACTTTCTTTTGAGCGTAACTCGTATAGTTTTGGTGCTAGAAACTTTTACAAAAAATAATAATAAAGCTTATTTTTTGCTTATTTTTTGTAACATTTAAAAAAGTTTTAATGAGTTTTTCCCGAAAAGTGCTTAATTTTTTGGTTATTTCAGGTTGAAATATTCGATTTGGAATTGGACGAATAAGAATAATTTTTCATGAGCTTCAACCGTGCTTTTACTGTGTCGATAGACTTCATAAATAAATACACCATTTTTTTGTATCTTATATGCTACATTTTTGCTACAAATATTTTTCGATATCTAATATTTAATTCGATAAAATACTTATTTTTGAGTTATTTGCGAAAAACCCGTCTGAAAACGTAATTTTTTTGTTGAAAAATAAACATTTTCACTCGTAAATGACTTGAAAAGTATTAACATAGATAAAGAAACTCCATAGAACAAAAGTTGGTTATAATTAGCCAATTTATACATTTCCGAACTTATTTTAAACGTATGTTTTTGACCCCAAGAAGTGGTGTCACCCCCCGAAGTAAAGGCAACCAACGGCATAAGACCAACTTTGAAGTGGAGCGTAATTGGAACCTAAATCCAAATTGTCAAGCAAATACGCCCGTCGTGACGCTGATAATTTCACTCCAAAACTGTGATTTACTGAACTATTGGTGTATATGTATTCATGCATTGTTTATGACGACATTTTTCATCTTTATTGGTATAGAATAAAATAGAACAAAAATTACTAAATGATTACGTTAGTAGATAGCATTATTCTATGAGAAGAACAACTTTCTTCATGCACTAGTATCAGCGAATATATCTACAATTTTATTAATTCGGATGGGCAACTTCATTTTCAATACTGCACTGCTTAAAAAACGTATGTATGCGAATAATATAACAACACATTTTTACATATATTTGACGGAAGATGGGGCCCCTGACATATTGTATGTATCTCTGAATAATTGTATGTATCGAAATACTAAACGTAGGTAGAGATTAAAGAGGAAACCCATTTCTAGATTTAGAAATATTGTTCTAAAATTCGGCAAATTGCAGTTCTCAAATCTTTCAATAGTCACGTAAAAAGCATTATAGTTTATTGTCGTCACCATAAAAGTTCGAGAGACCAGAAAGGATATACATACACACGTAAAAAAAAATAATATATAGCAGATTTTTATATAATATCAGACGACAAGATGGGTTCCCTGATCGATTGGCCTCCCCCTCCCCCGCAAGCTTCATGCTGCGGGGGCCTCTGTTACGCCCCTGATAATTACTATCAGTTATCATTGTTTAAATCATCTTTGTTGATAATATTTTAACGTATAGCAAAGATTTTATACTTTATTTATTAACAAAGAAGTTAAAAACAATAAATTTCTAAACACACGCTGGCTGATGATAAAATACTTATCAATCGATAAGTTCTCTTTTCAAGTGCAACCGTACAAGAAAAGAACCAGCTTAGTGTCAGTGTAAAGAGCAAAGTCCTGTCCAGTTTGGGTGCCAGCGCATTCGATCATCATATTCATTGTGACATGCAGAACTGATATTAGTACGCCCGTGAAATGAACCACAGAAATCGTAGGTAGCTGAGCTCAGCGCAGACTCGACTCAAAACTGGTCCGGGGAGATACTTAAGTAGGATAAATGATTGATAAATGGTTTGATTCAAGAGATAGTGTGGTAGATAAATGATAAGGCTTTGTTTTTGTCATTTTTGGATATGTAAATAGGACAAAAATAACGTAAAATGTCAAAAATTGCATAAGTACTTATATTGTCATACGCACATATATACATTGACACAGAAGTCAGCTACCTACTTCATTGGTTTGTTTGAATACATCTCGCTTTTTTATTAATTCAAAAACTTCCTCAGTTCAAAAACAAATTTTAAGATTGTTTTGGATGTTCTAAAAACTGTATGATTACATTCGGGGCAAATAATTTAACAAAAAGCAAATAACTACAACCGAGCACTAATTTTCATTAATTTACTTGGCCGCGGAAACTATGCAACTAATTGTCAATGATGAATCAATAACAAAAGTTAACCATTTTAAATACCTAGGATGTTGGATAAACGAGACACTAAATCCGGATGAAGAAATTAAAACTCGTATAGAAATTGCAAGAGGAGCATTTATGAAACTTAGATCTATTCTGAGCAACTCTCAGCTGAACTTACAACTAAGAATCAAGTTCCTAAAATGTTATGTGTATCCTGTATTACTATATGGATGTGAAACCTGGATCATGAAGGTTAACATGATGAACAAATTAGAAGCCTTTGAGATGTGGTCGTATCGTAGAATGCTCAGAATATCTTGGGTTCAACGCATTTCAAACAGAGAAGTCTTAAACAGAGTAGGTCAAGGCGAAGGTGACTTAATGAAGATGATAAAAAAGAGAAAACTTGAATATCTGGGGCATCTAATGAGAGGTAGCAGATACAGGATGCTGCAGTTAATACTCAATGGAAAAATCGACGGAAAAAGGGGAATTGGTCGAAAGAAATATTCATGGCTCCGAAACCTTCGTCAATGGACTGGCTTATCAGCAGATCAATTGTTACATGCCGCACAAGATCGAGAACGATATCGGCAAATTGTTATGGAAGCTACCCACGCCTAAAAATTTGGGCACGGTACTTAAGGAAGAAAGAAGAAGCGGAAAATATACTGCCCAGTGTCTTCTCCTTATAACTTTTTATGGTTGTCTTATAGAATTTTCCCTACAGTTTCATTAGAATTTTTCTTTAACACAGCGCACCATTCGTTTCCTTCCACTTCATCCATCCAATGCTAATTATATTACATACATCTGCATCTATTTATCACACTAATTATTGTTCCTCCCTCATGCCTCATACATGTCTTTCACAAGCAGTGTTGCCAATCGCATTTCTCTAGATTATCCGATGATCGCTCGAAAAATATCCGCTTTGTCACGAAAAGGTACGCTAGGTCAAACATTATTCTGTTACTAAAATCAATTTTGCCAATGTTATTCTTTTAGTCCCCTTAACAACCATCAAATAACAAAATCCGTTGTTCGTACGCCAATCAGTTGATTGTAATCAATTATCATTATGATAATTAACATAATTGATTGATTAAATAATTATTAATTATCAATTAACGTAACAATTATTAACATAATTGATTAATTAATCAATTAATCTCATAATTGTAATAAATTATGTTTTCAGCAACCCAATCAAAGTTGACATTGACAGTAATTAAATATTTGATAATGATCAGTTG
The DNA here is from genome assembly GCF_917563875.1 of Diabrotica virgifera virgifera. Classification (NCBI taxonomy): domain Eukaryota; kingdom Metazoa; phylum Arthropoda; class Insecta; order Coleoptera; family Chrysomelidae; genus Diabrotica; species Diabrotica virgifera. Next base: position 2,455,911 of record NC_065451.1, on the reverse strand, counting down.
ATTCCATTTCTGATTAGCGTTCGAACAACTGGCCCTTTAATCTACTGGATTCTCCATTTCACAGTTTAAAAATTTTCGTTTATAGATGAAAATCTCGTATCCTAGCTGATTATTACCTAATTCATGTATGTAAATACTATTTACTTACTATTATTATATTATTCGTATTTTGTATTGTCGTATGTGTTAAATTCTAAATAAATAAATAAATCTAAATATTTCATTATTTGGATCGTTATATTAATGTATTATAATTATTTAAGTAAAAAAACACTTTTAAATATTATTTTATTAAAACGTAATAACTACCTAAAACTAGGTACTGGAAAAATAAATAATAAATAAATCAATACAAAATAAACTACAGCTACGTTAATAGCATAGGCGCAAAATTTCTGGTCAATGCGTTTAAAATGCATTATTTTTTTCGAGTCCGGAGAAAGCTAATAAGTATTATTTAAAAATTGAAACGCAGAATGAAAGATTACATTATTACCGAGGGCCAAAAGTCCCTGAAGATTTCTATAATTTTTATTCTAATATGTTACAGGGGTAAAAGGAAAAGAGAATATTAAGTGTGATTTTTAATTTCAAATATCTCATTCAAAAGAAACATTTTGTTTATTCTAAGGGACTTTCAGCCCTCGGTAATAATGTAATCTTTTATTCTGCGTTCAAATTTTTCAAAAATATTTATTAGTTTTCTCAGGATTCGAAAAAAATAAATACGTTTAAAGATTATTGGTCCGAAATTTTGCGCCTACGCTCTTTTAACAACTAAAGATTTATTACAACTAAAAAATAGAGATGTATGTGACAGTCTTGTAGTAATTAAGGTATCAAAGTTATTATCCATAATACCCGTGGTGCGTTCAACGTTAATGCCCGACTAAATAATTTTTATAGGCAAAAAATTTGAAGGATTTTTGAGTTAATTAGTAGATATCTAGATATTACTAGTTTCAAATAAGTAGATTTTTCTACAACCACTATTCCAAATGCATTTTTCTGCACAATTTTATGTTAACAAACTTAATATTTTCTCACAGCATAACTGGCAGTAGTGTGCAGAAAAGTGACGTTTCTGTGCCGGAAAGTTCTTTTCTGCATAGTAGGTACCATTACATTCCTCAAAAAAATCATAAATATAATTAGGTAAGTAAAACATGTTTTGATGAAATGGTTTTGTTTAAGATATTAGATTTGATAGAACTTTACAAAAAAGAACTAGATTTAACTACATCTTATGTCCGAGATAATATCTCGGATATTATCTGGAAACGTTTACTTAAGCACTGCACTACATAAAATTAAAATAAAACTAAATCGTGCGTGAATTAGCTTTCATAAGTTTAAAGACTAAAAACTAAAAACTCATAAATAACATAGGAGGGCAGACGGTTTTTGAAATTTGAATTGGATTAGTATGCCTTAAGTGGATGCACTTGTGCATTTAAATTCTTAAACAAAAGAATCGGCACATGTCCCTTTTGTCAAAAGATGAAAAGTATCGGATGTCGTTGTATTACGCTTCTCTCCGATATGTTGGTTTACTTTCGTTATTTACTTCGATGTTCACCACGATTAAGCTTGTTGGCTTGTTGTCTCAGAAACCATTACCTTGGAGACTTTACATTCATATATTCTTAAGATTTCTTCTACAATCTTCTCATTTAGTTCTTCTTAATAATTTTCAAGTCTTTTTTCTATTTGTTTTCTCATTTATGTAAGAAATGTTTTCTATTTTAGAGCGTTTCTTTGATAGTTTTAACAAGTACAAAAGTGATTTTATTTAATATTTAATAATATCCTCTTAACTTCTAATCAATCAAAACTATCAGATAACGCCCTCCCCTAGTTCCTCAGATACAAATTTTTATCATGAAAACCGAAACCCACTGAAAATTCCCCAAATTAATTTACAAGCACAATGGCCACGTGGCGGTCGACCGACTCAGCTCATCATCGGCCGGGATTGAATACCAAACATCACTGTTGTGTTTCCTGCATCCTGCCGATCATCTCTCGTGCTCTCCTGCTGCCGCAGGAACACGAAAGAACACTTTATTGTGCCTGTGCGAATCGACTCTTCACTTAAACAAACACTCGGTGGATTCTTGCGGTTATTAACTCTTCAAATTTAGCATGGATGCTTCCTATGAAGATGAGAGGGTGGATATTAAGAGTTTTGTCGTTTTATCTGTCCGGGGGGTCGAGTTATTAACTTTTTGGAATGCACTTGCCTTCTATTTACTATAGGGTGTTTGTACATCATTGACATTTGTTGATATAGCTATGCTAAGTCATAAAAAAACTGTCCTGATATTATTTTACATATGTAGAGAATACTAAAGAAGTCTATATTGTGTAGATTTCTCTACAAATTGTACCTTTTTGTAATATACAGAATGTCTAAAAAGGACCCCACAGAAACCTTATGGGAAATGGCTCTCTGTCAAATGCTTTGAAACTTTGGGTTCTGGTTGACCTTGATGTGTAGAACAAAAGATTCAATGGGCGCATAGCTCCAAAAAATTAAGATATAAGCCTCTGAAGTTATAGGTACAGTGAGGACGTTTGAGATGGAATAAATTCATTTTCTCGAGAATGGGAGACTCTGGAGATAAATTACGAATCAGGTCGATTTTTATTTTTAAATTATAATTTTTTAGCATGTATATCGTACCAGTGACGTCATCCATCTGGACGTGATGACGCAATCGATGATTTTTTTAAATAAGAATAGGGGTCGTGTGATAGCTCATTTGAAAGGTTATACAGTTTTCTATTTACTAATATAATCACTATAATAATTATTTATACAGGGTGCCCAAAAATTTTTTTGAATTAAATTAATTGAGACAAAAGAATGTATATTATTTATTTTATTTAATTCGAAATACATTTAACTGCTGTCAGAAAACAGAAAAAATGTTACATTGATTGTCTGGAACTAGGCTTCAAAAAATAGTATTAACCCCGCAAAAACCTTGAAAAATTATGGTTTTTGGGGATTTAATGGCGCTTTACAGAATTTTTAAATGTGCTGAAAGTCTCAGTTAGTTCAAATTATATAATATAACCTATAAAACATGTTTTCCGGGACAGGGGGAAGGAGGTAGTGGGCTAAAATTGCGCTGAATCTTATTTGTGAATCACATAAAACGTAAAAAATAAAAGAAAATAAATTCTGGAGGTGAGGGCATTTTGCACTAATTAATAGTTAATATAGAAATGCCACAAGAAAATGCATGCAAAACTATTGCAACTACAGCCTTGCACATTTTATCTAACTTATGATTATTTTGGCAGCAAATCTTAATCAACATTTATAGCCCAATAAATGACCGTTTTGGAGTGTAATTTCCAGAGTGAATTGCATGAAAATTTGGATTTAGGTTCTACTTACCCTCCACTTCAAAGATGAATTTGTGCCGTTGGTTGCTTTTACTTAGGGGGTGACATTTACCCCTTCTCGGGGGGGTGAAAAACGCGTGTTTAAAATAAGGCCGGAAATTGATAAATTGACTTATTTTAAGCACCTTTTGTTCTATAAAGTTTTTTACGTAAGTCAATACTTTTCGAGTTATTCGCGATTAAAAATTTTGATTTTTTGACAAAAAAACTACGTTTTCAGACCGTTTTTCCCAAATAACTCAAAAAGTAAATATTTTTCGAAAAAAATATATTCAGCAAAAGTGTAGCCTATGAAAAAATGAAAAAATAATATACCAGTAAAGTCTACAAATTGAGTAGAAGCAAAGTTGTAGCTCATGAAAAATACGTTCTTATTCGTCTAATTCCAAATCGAATAATTCAACGCGAAATCGCCCAAGAAAGAAGTGTTTTTCGGGAAAACTTTATTAACATTTTTAAAGTATCGAAAAAAAGCTTATTATTTGTTTTTTACAAAAGTTTACAGCATCAAAAATAAACGAGTTACACTGAAAAAAAAGTTGGCCCTTTTTTTTGGTAAAAAAAATCGTGAAAACTTCCCTCTATTTAGCACACTAAATGAAATTAATCGTTTGGCTTTACCATCTATTATAACTGTAGTATGTGTATTGTTTATATAATCTGTAAGTTTGATTGGTTTGAAGTGCTTATTTTTAAAAACATTTGGTTTTATAGTAAAAAAAATTTTCTAAAAATTTTTGAAAAATTTCATTTTTTCAAAATAACTTAAAAAGTATTAGTGATAAGAAAAATCTTAAAGAGTAAAAAAATGTAGGTTTTGCTATTATAAATATGCTAGTATCATTTTGTTTCTCCGTAAGACAAAAATTGGTTAAGATATGGCTGTTCAAAATTTGCATACACTCGTGATAGTGACCCATTCAACCTTTCTAAATTATAACCCTTTCAAAAATAAACTCTTTAAACCGGTGAGACTGACAGATCATATAAAAAATAGATAGTAGATAGGTAAGTAAATTGTTTGTAAAGCGGTAGCGATTAATTTCATTTGGGGAGCTAAACACGGCGAGATTTTCATGTTTTTTACAAATAATGCTAAAACTTTTGTTAACAATTAAAACAAAGCTTTTTATAAACACTTTAAAAAATTTTAAATGGGGTTTTCCCGAAAAGTGCTTAATTTTTCGGCGATTTCACCTTGAAATATTCGATTTGGAATTAGACGAATAAGAACGTATTTTTCATGAGCTACAACTTTGTTTTTATTTGATTGATAGACTTTACTGATACACCATTTTTTTGGGGTTTTTTTATAAGCTACATTTTTACTAAGGAGTTTTTTTTTTTTCGATAAAATATTTACTTTTTGAGTTATTTGTGAAAAACCGTCTGAAAACGTAGTTTTTTTGTCGAAAAATCAACATTTTCAATGGCAAATAACTCGAAAAGTATTGACTTAGTAAAAAACTATAGAAAAAAATTTGCTTATAATCACTCAATTTATTCATTTCCGGTCTTATCTCGAACGTATGTTTTTCACACCCGAGAAGGGGTGACTGTCACCCCCCAAGTAAAAGCAACCAACGGCACAATTTCAACTTTGAAGTGGAGGGTAAGTAGAACCTAAATCCAAATTGTCATGCAATTCGGAGTTGTCCCTGAAAATTACACGGTATTGCCGAATTTCCCGTTCATTTACTGGGCTATTAGTGTTAAGCAAAAAACCGTTGTAATCGGTAATAAAAATTGTGTATAATTCATGGCTTCCAGATAAAAAAATTCAGGACAGAAAATACCAAAGGTTATGTATGTTATTTCTTTTGCAGACTATACAGGGTGTCCCGAAAAATTGGTCATAAATTATACCACAGATTCTGGGGTCCAAAATAGGTTGATTGAACCTCACTTACCTATATACAATAGTTCACACAAAAAAAGTTACAGACCTTTGAAGTTACAAAATGAAAATCGATTTTTTTTCATATATCGAAAACTCTTAGAGATCTTTTTATTTAAAATGGACATGTCGTGGCATTCTTATGGCAGTACCATCTTAAAAAAAAATTAAAGTGAAATTTGTGCACCCCATAAAAATTTTATGGGGGTTTTGTTCCCGTAAACCCCCCAAACTTTTGTGTAAGATTCCAATTAAGTTATTGTTGTGGCACCATTAGTTAAACACAATGTTTTTAAAACTTTTTTGCCTCTTAGTACTTTTTCGATAAGCCAGTGTTTATCGATATATTTTGAATATTTGTCGAATCCACCACATATTTGTATATGGTTAAGTACGATTATAGAGACTGTTTATAATCTGAAAATTTATATACAATTTACATTGTTAGGTATATTTTGAAAAAGAAGCCACATCTCGATAACAGGTGACTTATCAAAAAAATACTAAGAGGCAAAAAGTTTTAAAAACGCTGTGTTTAACTAATGGTATCACAATAATAGTTTAATTGGAACGTATACAAACATTTGGGGGGTTTAAAGGAACAAAACCCCCATACAATTTTTATGTAAATACATATATTAAAAAAGAAGCCGCATCTCGATAAAAACTTGCTTATCGAAAAAATACTAAGAGGCAAAAAAGTTTTAAAAACGTTGTGGTTAACTAATGGTACCACAATAATGAATTAATAAGAACGTACACAAATGTTTGGGAGGGTTTAAGGGAACAAATCCGCCATAAAATTTTTATAGATTGGACGAATTTCACTGTAATTTTGTTTTAAGATGTCCTTGCCTTAAGAATGATATATGTCCATTTTCAATAAAAGATCTTTAATAGTTTTCCATATATTGGAAAAAATCGATTTTCATTTTGTAACTTCAAAGGGCTGTAACTTTTTTATGAGCACATTTTTGTACTAAGGTAAGTTAGGTTCAATCGAACTATTTTTGACCCCAGAATGTGTGGTATAATTTATGACCAATCTTTTCGGGACACCCTGTATATTAAATAGCTTAGATACTTTTCTATATAGATATTAATACCTTAATCTAAACGTCCCTCAGTCTGATAATCGCACTAAAATATCGAACCCATCAAATCAACTCCACAAATTAAATACTCACAATAGCCCTACGTCCCCTAATGAAAAAGTGATCATCTTTTTCCACATTTCCACGTGCCTCATCCTCTTCTAGTCCGCAAGTTCACACAAACTTCAATATTCATCTCCGAACTTTTCCAAAGGCCCGGTAACATGTAAGGTTACACTGTCGATTGTTCTGCAGGAGGCTGCACGTGTCCTTGACTGGGCAACTAGATCATGCAGATTAATCGGCACGTGAACAGTTCATTAGCCAGTCACGTGTTATGGAACTGTCAACTATTGTTGTTGGGTTGGTATTTCCTAGTTGTGTTGTGTAGCCGTTGAAAGCTCAGAGGATTGTAAGACATGCAAAACAAAAGTAGAAATGTTCTAAATTCGTTTATTGTAGTGTAAACTGGAGGTCCTACGTGTGAAAAACGGCGTTAACGAGGGTTAATCAAGATAGAAAACTACACTTTTGAAAGAGTTCAACAATTTTAATATTTGGGAGTAATTATAAATGGCAAAAATAAAAGAAGTAACGGAGCAAATACTAGCAAGCAACAAAGCATACTGGATATTGTTCTGAAGTTTTAGATAACATTTAGATAACGACCTCCGAATTGGAAGTCGAAACATCAATAAAATCATTTTTCACGTTAAATCGTGTCTTATTTCTCAATTAGAATAGGAGAAAAGCATACCTACTGGAGATATTACCTAATAATCTAATGAAGAACGAGAATAATAATAATCTATCCAGAATGAGATACCTAATATTATTACCCTTAGTATAAATTACCCTTAATGCAATTAATATAAAATGTTCTACGCTTAATTTTCAATAAACCTTATTATTGTTATTAACTCGTATTAACCCTACCAAGTAAGTCAAGAGAATAAGTAAACACGACATTTGAATACGTGTTGTTGATATAGGTTGTTGTGTATAAATACAGACTAGGTGCAAAGACATCATTATTCGTATTTTTTAATAGACGTGGTATGGCGAAAAATATTGTTGGAATAGGTCGCGCTATTCATAGTTGATATTTATCGTTAGTTACCTTATGTGATACCTACGTAAATATAATGTTATCTGAACTGAAATACAGTTTTAGTTATTATGGACTAAACAGGGACCTGATTCCAACTAACTGACCTATTTTCGTTCCAAGGAAAACAAAACTAAAAATGTACAGAGTTGCAATCAGACCAGAGTTGCAAGAAGAAAAATTAAGAATATTTGAAGAGAAAATCCTCAGAAGAAGTAAGTATAGGTCTTATAAGAATGGAAAACGAAGAAATGAGAAAATGAATGAACCATGAACTAATGAGAAAATGAGACGAAATGAAAGAGGAAGATATAGTTATTTTACACATAGAGAGAAGGAAAAATGACCTACTGATTAAGAAGATCACCAATTGGAAGCCATAAACTGAAAGACCAATGGGAAGACCCAGAGAGAGATGAGAGGACAAGGTCATGAGGTACATCAAAATCTTGAAAGTGAGAAACTGGAGGGAATTATGCACATATTGAAATGAATGGAAGAAAATTGTAACGAAAGCCAAGTCATCCAACAAACTTTGATAATATGGGGAAGAATGCGGAGTGATTCACCGCAATAAGAGAATCAGAGAGCTCTAAGCAAGAGCTGCAAACATTCCATATACATACTCCAGGGTAATAAGGATTTTCTCGGGACACTCAAAGATCCAGGTAGCTGATTACTTTTTTAGTTATTGTAGACCTATAGGAAGAAAACCTACCTGTTTTCTGCCTAGAGTTCGCGTCCGTTTTTTAATTATTAACAATTTAGTGCAAAAATCGCGATTTTTTCGATTTTTTGCACTCTATTCAAAAACTAAATAGTTGACATAAAATTACAAAATTCAGTTTTTTAGAACATTGAAAATCCTTCAAAATGCCGATTTTTGAAAGTTAAAAAGTTAATTTGTTGCTACGCAAACTGCAAAATAAGTGAAAATCGTTATTTGTTAATAACTTTTACTAAAACTACCTTAGAACTTTAGTGTTTCAGCCAAAGTTGGATATTGGGGTACTTAATAAACCCTCAAAATTTGAGACCGATCCATTAATTAGTTTAAGAGTTATTCTAATTGTTTTCCCCAGAGACCTTTATTTTGCAATAACATAAGACAGAAAATAATGAAGATGGGGCAATTCTGCGTATGCCAAATGAAAGTAGAAGAGTGATAGTATCAAAATGTGTTAAAGAAAGATAAAAAAATTATTAACAGTCAAAAATCCTAATGCCAAATTTTTAAAATTTTGTAGTTTATAAACATTTAGAATAACTTTAAAAATGTTGTATGTAGAAACAATCTTTTTATATATCCGAAAAGATAGTATTTTAACACGAATTTTCAAATAAAAAAATTTAGCCTGGGCTCATTTGGGACAAAGTTAGCCATATATTTTTTTTTAATTCACAGCTAATTTGTTTATAGGAATCTCATTAATGCCATTTTAAAGAATGGGATTTGTATTTTTTCTTAAAAAATTTGCACAAACATTATTCCTTCATAGCACCCTCTACGATTTTTCAAAAAGGTAGTGCAAACGATTACTAGGTGGAATCTACAAATCCAGCGAGTTAAAATACCGAAAAAGTAATTTCAAACGAATATAATTTGCTGCATCTCCGGATCAACTCAATGAATTTTGATCTTTCTTTTTTTAATTGGTATGTAATTTTTACGTACATTACAAATTATATGTAATTTGTTTATAAAATTAATTAATAAACAGTCTTATTTGTTCAAACAATTCTTGAAAAAATATTTTTTTTACAAAAATCTATTTTTTTTAATCATAGTATGATTAACGATCACAGAAAAAGTTAAAGTACACTTTAATAAATAAATGATTTTTATTAGATAATTATTTATTGAAGATAATTTATTTATTAAAGTATACCTTAACTTTTTTTATTTATTTTTATTTAGCGGATGGCTTAAGTATATCACAGAACATATTTAGATTTATGCATTATACAATGCATCACAAACAGATGTCCAATTTTTTTATATATTCGATTGACCCTTCGGTTGCCATTACAAAGTCTATAGGGTCGCCTGTGTATGCTCTGCGTGGGCAGTCCTGAACAATGTGACTGATCGTCTGTCTTGCAGCGCCGCAGTCACAAGAAGACGAGGGGAGTTTACCCCATCTGTGGAGGGAGTCGGCGCATCTTCCACAGTTTGTTCGAATTCGATTAAGGGCTGCCCAAATCTTACGGGGACGTTCAAATTCGCCAGGTTTCCCTATGATGTCCGGTAGACTATGGTAATGTGGATCTGTCCTACTTTCCCAATCTTCTCTCCATCGGGTATTTAAGTCAAAGTTGGATTGCTGCAGCGCTTGAGCAGATTGTAGAGGGGGTAACCTGGATCGGAGACGGTTTCCAAGAATATCGGGGATGTCGTTGTGGACTAGAAGCTGGCGACTGTCCATTATTTTGTTATATTCTTTAACCAATGCATGTTCGCGGCGTAGGTTGGGTGGTGCTATATTACTAAGGGTAGGTAGCCACATTGTAGGAGTGGGCTTAATTGTGCCTGTTATCATACGCATAGTACGGTTTAGTTGGGTGTCGACCAGGTGGGTATGCCTGCTATTTAGCCACACTGGAGCACAGTATTCTGCCACCGGATATATCAGGCCAAGAGCAGAGGATCTTAATGTTGATGCTGTGGACCCCCATGTAGTGCCGCAGAGTTTCTGTATTATATTGTTGCGTGTTTTCAATTTTGCTGCTGTTTTCGTCAGGTGTTCTCTGAATGTGAGCGTTCTGTCTAGAGTAACCCCAAGGTATTTCGGGTATTTATTGTGTTTTTAACAGCTTGTTATTAAAATACACTCGCAATTCTCTGTTTGCCAACTTGTTGTTTAGATGAAAAGCTGATACTTCAGTTTTTGTAGTACTTGGCTGTAGTCTCCATTTCTTAAGGTATTCGCTGAGGATGGATAAGTCATTCGTGAGAGTGATTTCTGTAGTTTCTAAAGATTGGTGGCTTGTTGCAAGGGTCCAGTCGTCAGCATATCCAAACTTCCGAGATTCGGTGTCAGGCATGTCAGCAATATAGAGGCTGAAAAGTAAATGGGGAAGGACAGAACCCTGTGGAAGACCATTGTTAAGTTTCATCTGTCTACTCGTCTCCTTTCCCATTATAACCTGGAAGGCTCTGTTGGTCAGCATGTTGTCAATGAGGTTAATTATCTTTCTGCAGGGGATAATGCGGGCCAGTTTATATATTAATCCCTGTCTCCAAACAGTATCATATGCTGCTGTTAGATCTATAAATACTGTTGCTGTCTTTTGTTTCTTTTGAAAACTAGCTTCTATAAAAGTTGTTAATGACAGCACTTGGTCCGTACAGCTTCGATGAGGGCGAAGCCAGCTTGTTCAATGGGGACATTTTCTAGTATCCTGTGACTAATTCTGTTGAGGAGAAGCTTTTCTAATAGTTTATATACCATGCTGAGTAGAGCTATGGGGCGGTAGTTTTCTGGCTTATCGTTTGATTTGCCCGGTTTCGGAATTGCAATTATCTTTGTTCGCTTAAGTGAGAAAGGAATGTTACCTGACTGAAGTATATCATTAAAGAACATTGCAAGCCACTGTTTCGTGTATGCACCACTGTGTATCAAGAACTCTGGATGGATACCATCAAATCCAGGTGCTTTACCTGATTTCATTTCTTTCAGCGCATGTGTGATTTCAGAAATAAGTATTCTTGCTGAATATTCGGAGTTCGTTCTGTTCATTTGTTTTAATGCCCTTAAGTCTCTTTTCACGTTGGTAGTATGTGTTCGATCTCGTGGAGCTCTGGATAGAGATACTATATGGGAGGCAACCTTGTTAGGAGACATTTTAGACTCTCTGGATTCCAGCTGGTTAGCTCCTCCAATTTTCCGCAACAAGGACCATGCCTGCCGGCTTGATTTTTTGAAGTCAAGGTTTTCGACAGTCTTTATCCATTTTTGGCGTCTAGCTGTATCGATGTTGTGTAAAAGCTCATCGGCTATTTCTCGGTCACCACTTTCGAGAAACTTCGTGTATAAGTCTTCACATGTTTCAGTCCATCCAGGCACATATTCTTTGCGATACCCCCTAGGGATGGTTTTCTTGGCAGTGCTTATTACTGCGCCCACAAACCTCTGATAATGTTTGCTGGTTGGAGGGACCCAGCTCAAGGTCCGGTCTAGTTGTTCAGAGAACTTCTTCCAGTTTGCTTTTCTAAGATTCCACCTGGGTCGAGGATATGATCTAATTATTGGAATTGATATTCCGATGGTGATAAGCACCGGACGATGTTGAGTATGTGGGAAGTCTGCAAGGACACTTCTCGCAGTTGTTAGTGGTCTGTCATTGGTATCTTTTGAGACAAAACATAGGTCTGGGTTATATTCTTTTCTCCATGCAGCTGATTTAAATGTTCCTCTGTCTTTGGCATCAAAAACTAGATATGTGTTTTGCTCTTCGGACCATTCTACTAGTGCCTCCCCATTTTCATCATTCGTGGTGTACTTCCACATTTCGTGGTGGCTGTTGAAATCGCCGATGTATACAGTAGGATGTGGATGGGTCTTTAGCACTTCTGGGTTCCATGTAGTGGCTGGATGTTTGTATATGTTAACTACGGTAATATCTCCAATCTTGGTGACTACTTCATGTATATTATTTTCATTGGAAGCAGAAAGTAGGAAACCATTTTCTATATTGCAGCGAATGTAGGTTGCGACGCCGTAATGTTTATCATAGGTGGCTCCCAGTAAATCGTAGCCAGGTATCTTTCCCCTTAAATCAAGCAACTTTTTTTATGATTAATAGGGATAGTATGATTAAAATCATGGATTTTTGGGAAAAAATAATTTTTTCAAAAATTGTTTAAACAAATTAGACTGTTTATTAATTAATAAATGTCTAGACAAATTGCATATTTGTAATGTTCAGAAAAATTACATACCAATTAAAAAAAGAACGATCAAAATATATTCAGTAGATCCCGAGATATAGAAAATAATAGTAGTTTTAAGTTGCTTTTTATAGTTTTTGAACTCGTGAATTTGTCGGCTCCCAGCTCCCCCTTCACTTACCACGACTAGTCACCAATTAAACTAAATTTTTAGAAATTCGTGTAAAATACCAGCTTTTCTAATATGTAAAATGACTTTTTCTACAGACATTTTTAAAGGTATTCTAAATGTTTTTAAACTACAAAATTTCACAAATTTGGCATTAGGATTTTTGACTATATTAGATAATCTTTTTATCGTGTTTTAGTATATTTTGATAGCATCAGTTTTCTACTTTCATTTGGCATACTCAGAATTGCCCTCCTTATCTTCATTATTTTTTGTCTTATGTTATTGCAAGATAAAGGTCTCTGGGATAAACAATTAGAATGACTCTTAAACTAATTAATGGATCGGTCTCAAATTTTGAGGGTTTGTTAAGTACCCCAATACCCAACTTTGGGTGAAACACTAAAGTTCTAAGGTAGTTTTTGTAATAGTTATTAACAAATAACGATTTTCACTTATTTTGCAGTTTGCGTAGCAACAAATTAACTTTTTAACTTTAAAAAATCGACATTTTGAAGGTTTTTTAATGTTCTAAAAAATTAAATTTTGTATGGGGTGCAAAAATTCGAAAAAATCGCGATTTTTGCACTAAATTGTTAATAATTAAAAAACGGACGCGAACTCTAGTTAGGAAACAGGTAGGGTTTCATCCTATAGGTATACAATAACTAAAAAAGTGGTCAGCTATCTGGATCTTTGAGTGTCCCGAACATGGTCTATTTCTAGCTTATTACCCTGGTCTAATAAGGAATGAAAAGCTTTGATGATGATGATTATTTCCTGTTTGTATAACCGTTGAAAGCTCTTGAAGAATTGTGAAACATGCAAAGCAAAAGTAAAAATGTTCCAAATTCGTTTATTGTAGTGCAAACGGTTTAACGTGTCAAAAACGGTGCTAACGAGGACTGGATTATCTAATAATCTAATATATGACCAAATATTAATTAATTTGAGAGCTTTTTAGTTTTGTAGTTGTTACCATATATCGAAATTTTTCCAATTTCGAATTTTTCCAATTTTTTTAAAGGCCATCTTTGGCTCGATTTTCGTAATTGGCGCAGTCAGTAGCATTTTTTGAAATGTTGGTAATTTCATGTTAGCGCTAATCTGATTTCCGTAATTGGTAACGTGAATAGTAATTAATTTAAGTCTTTTTGTATGTTTATGTGGAATTGATCATGTTTTGTCTTTTGTTTTTTCACTCTCACTAGTGAAAAGTAAAACTTTTCACTAAAAATGTTTTACTGCCACCGTTAATATCAATTATTATTCTCGTGAATATAAATTGCTAATATAATAAATTCATATAAATCGAGCTTTACTCTATAAACAAAGCAGATTTGGGGTTTCGATAAAAATATAACAATACGATATAATATATTTATTTACAATTCAAAAATGATGTTTACATTTCGAACAGATACAAAACAAACGATAAAATTGCAAACAATTTTAACCACATTTATAAATTTAGAATGTGATAGCTGTACATAATGGAAATGCGTGTTTTTTGTGTTAAAAAGAGATAAATTATATATAACGTATAATTTTATATTTATGATTTATAATTTTTAGGGGTGGTAGTTTAGTAGATATTGGTTTGATAAATATTTCAGTCGGTGTTCAATCGTTTTTTTTTTTGTATTACATTATTAAATACACAATATTTCACATCGCTGGGAAACTTACAGGAGTGATTGTGGAATATCCCGCAGTTTTTTTTAATATTCAGGTTAAATTTAATCAATAAAATAAAAGCTTGGAAATAACTTTGTATTAACCAATAGAATGTGTGATTTTTGTGATGAAAAATTCAGTTCAATATTAAATAAACAATAGCTACGTGAGTTGACAATAGAAAGACTCTTGCTCGATCTTGTAAAGTCTACAAGGTCGAGCTACGCCATAGATGAGGACTACAATACATAGTAAAAAAACAATGAATGCAACAGTGGATGACAGATTGTTGATTTAGAAGAGAGGACGACGTGAGAACAAAAAAAAGACATGTCCGGTGTCCAAATACTGACACAATGGTGTTGGGATATAAATCTAAATTATAAATTTGCTCAATTGACTTCAGATGACTTTTGACAAGGTGCAACAAAATAAAACGCTGGAAGCACTGCCATCAACATTAAAACAAGCATTAATAGAAGAATATTAATAAAACATGTAGACGTGTACAAAGAGCAAAAAGAAGATATAGTAAGAAGGATAATAAGCGAAAACTGACATAATATGTAATGAGAACAATAAACTTGAAAGTTTTCTATAACAAAGTCTGAAAAATGTGTAATCTCCCTGTCTCTAAATGCAATAATGCCTTGTACAAAGAAATATGCATTTTATAATTTGTTAATGATTCGATTTTGCAAAATAGGATTGTTACAACAGCTGCAAATTTGTCGAAAGTTTTGTTTATTAAAAAACAGATATTTCAAATGTATAAAAAACAAAACACACTTTTTTAATTACCAAAAAATGTTGCGTAACGAATTTTTGGTATACTTATATTTGTTTTGACAGTATTATCGAGATCGATACTATGCTTCAAATAGTATTTGGAAGATATAATGTGTCACATTCAGTCCAGTTTCATTTAGAGCTTAAATCATTTTAATGATTATAAATATACCGGCATAACGTTATTATCTTTTAATTGCTGCTTAGGCTGTACTTTAAAAGTATTTCTGTTTTTTTTTCGCAAAAGCTGTATTCTTTCCACACAAATCTTCTTGTCCACATTTTCCACCATCGTCAAATTTCCCCACTATTATTTTTATTTTGTCAATTTCTTACCTTTGATAACACTCTGGTTTAAGTCAAAGGAGCGTGTTATCTATTTTATCTACCCATTTTATAGTAGTTTGTAAATACTGAGGTACAAATCTTAATAGGATTAATGTAAATAAGACTTGTTCATTTATAAATGAACATTTGTTGTATTTGAAATCGTAAAAATTATATGGATGTTGAGTTCAGAACCGTATAAGACTCACAAACACAAACATTCCAGGTCACCATCCACGTCCTTGTAGAAGTACTACTGCGATGAACATATTGAGGAATTTTTGTAAAGGTAAACACCTCTCCATGCTCTCGCTGGCATAGTACATAATATTATGAAGGGTACCTACAGACAAAGAAGGTGCTACGTCAAAATAATAAGTTTCGAGAAAAATGGTTTTAAAAGTTAAGACTCTCTGGTGCTTGTAATTATTTATGCACTGACGAAAACTCGTTTATTTATTAAATTTTCTGGAATTACAGCGATCGCATCAGCCTACGTGTACACAACATGACAGCACTTTTTTCGCCAGGGCCACCTTCGTAGCCTGACTAGAGAAATTAAAATAATATGTTGTTATTCTAGTACGTTCTTTAACGGTAAAATATTGCAAAACCTCTAAATTTTAAAGAACCGCTTGGATTGACATGAAATTTGGCATACACATAGCTAACAAGTCAAAGAAAAAAAGTGATATTGTGCCGATATGTGCTTTTGCCCTGGGGTGATTTTCACCCCCTCTTAAGGGTGAAAAAATATTCGTCCAAAGTATGTCCGGAAATGGATTAACGGACTAATTCTAAGTAACTTTCGTTCTATAGTTTTTTCACTAAGTCTGTATTTTTCGAGTTATTTGCCAGTTAATATGTTCATTTTTTCAACAAAATAACCACTCTTTTAGAAGGTTTTTTGCAAATAACTCAAATAGTAAGTATTTTGTCGAAAAAACATTTTTAGCAAAAATATAACCTGTAAAAAATTAAAAAAAAATGGTGTATAATATACACACATGTATAATATACATGATTTCTTATATCACGTCTGTATACTTAGTAGAAGCATAGTTATAGCTAATTAAAAATAGGTTCATATTCGTCAAATTCCAAATGGAATACTTTAACGTGAAATACCCAAAAATGAAGCACATTTCGGGGAAAACTTATTACAACTTATTTAAGGTGTTTAAAAAAAGCTTCATTTTTGTTTTATAAAAAAAAAAATTTGTAGCATCAAAAGTAAACAAGTTACGCTCAAAATTATGTTAGTACCTTTTTTTTGCTAAAAAAATCGGGAAAATCGCCCCCTAATTACTATCTCAAATGAACTTAATCGTTACGACTTCACAAGTTCCGTGACTCGTGTATGTATTGTTTATAAATCTATAAGTTTCATCGGTTCAAAGTCCTTATTTTTGAAAGGGCTATAGTTAAAAGGGGTTGAACGAGTCACTGATCACGAATGTATGCAAAGGACATCGCACACATCTTATGGAAAATATAATGTCACTCAAATTCAATAAAATTTATACGAATAGATTCGTTTTAAATTAACGGTCAAATCTTATCATTGCGCCAACTCTATATTTTCAATAATAAGAGCAGAAATTGATATAAATAAATCTGAAATCAAATGGGTACGTGCATAAGTTAGAGAGAGAAAAAATATTTTCAAACACCCAAATTGTCGGTACTCCATAAATCAGCGGATTAGTTTCACTAGGCCCAGCGGGGGTTTTAAGCTCTTTTGAATAGCACCCAGAGCAATAGTGGTGGTAACTGACACTTTACTGACTCAAAAAATGTGATTTCGATAAACTCTAATTGCAATTTGCGCCGTAATTATACGTAATTAAGAGTTGGCGCAATGATAAGATTTGACCGTTACTTTAAAACGAATCTATTCGTATAAGTTTTATTGAATTTGAGTGACATTATATTTTCCATAAGATGTGTGCGATGTCCTTTAGAAACACCAAATCTTAACCAATTTTTGTCTGAAAAACTGAAAAACAAAAAAATACATGATATTCAGAAAAGCAATGCCGACTTTTTTGTTTTTCGAGATTTTTGGTATCTCTAACAATTTTTAAGTTATTTTGGAAAAAAGGCATGTTTTTCAAAATTAAAATTTTTAAAAATTTTACTTTAAAACCAAATTTTTTCAAAAATAAGCACTTTGAATCGATGAAACTTACAGATCATATAAGCAGAACATAACTAAAATAATTTGTGAAACGGTAACGATTAATTTCATTTAAGTTGCTAATTAGGGGGTGGTCTTCCCGATTTTTTTTTGCCAAAACAAAAGGGACCAACTTTATTTTGAGCGTAACTTTCTTAAATTTAATGATAAAAACTTTTTATAAAAACAGAAATAAAGCTTTTTTAAACGCTTTAAAAAAGTTATAATGGATTTTCCCCAAAATGTGCTAAATTTTTTGGATATTTCACTTCGAAGTATTCTATTTGAAATTTGGTGAATATGAATCTATTTTTCATTGACTATAAGTCTGGTTTTACGAGGTCCGGAGACCTAACACGGACACCATTTTTTTTACTTTTTTACAGGCTATATTTTTGCTAACAACGTTTTTTTTCGACAATATACTTACTTTTTGAGTTATTTGCGAAAAACCGTCTAAGAATGTAGTTATTTTGTTGAAAAATGAACATATTCACTCACAAATAACTCGAAAAGTGTTGACTTGGCGAAAAAGCTCTAAAGAGCAAAAGTTACTTAAAATTAGCTAGTTTATCCATTTCTGGACTTATATTTTTTCATCCCCAAGAGGGGGTGAAAGTCACCCCCAGGGCAAAAGCACACATCGGCACAATATCACTTTTTTTTGACATGTAAGCTATGCGTATGGCAAATTTCATGACAATCCAAGCAGTTCCTTAAAGAGCAAAAATCGTGAAGGGATGTACTATTCCTGACTGAACACGTTCATAGCGGTGATTAATTTATAGAATGATAGTCGAGATCTCTGGCTAACAGAGGGGACCAGAAACTCATCTTCTAAAAAAATTGATATAGCACATTCTTTGCCTGTAACCTTCATATACGTTATCGGAGCAATTACTGTTAATTTCACATTGTTCAAAGATGATTGATCTTTATTTGGAGTATGTTTTTTCTCAATCTCTTATGTCCCTTTATTTTGAATTATTCTACTCTGCCTCGCTTCGGAAAATACAGTTAAATAACTAAACTAACCAACACCAACTGAAAAACTTATCCTATTATTTTTACATCGCCTGTTTTGCAAATGTTGTGAACATAATTTTCTGATAAAAAGAATAGTACCTACTTATTTATTATACGAAAAAGTTAAGTTGAACCAAGTTGAACCTCCATGTAGCAGGCTTTGTGATTTTACTTCCAGCTTTTGCCATCTACTTTTTTATCTACTTTTGCTGTCAAAAAAATTATTTATATCAGTTTCACTCTCCCACTGTTGGACATAAGTTTTCCTTAATTTCTTCTATTTTTAGAGGTCGACCGTCAATCGTATTTGCAGTCCTCTTTGCCCTTTCTGTTTTCGCAAGGGTCTAACTTATGACTAGTTTATTCTATCTTCCATCTTTTACAAATTTTGCTATTCCCCTTCTGACATTATACCGTACGTTTTGTCTCTAATCCATGTATTTGTCTTATCTTTTTGCTTGTGTTTCCTTAATTCTATCAAAATTTGCTTTTTAGAAACTCTTAACTAAAAAATTTATGAGCATTTGTGTATTTGCCATCACACAATAATAAGATGGGAGGAGTGGGATACATGAGGAAGAAGGGGAAGAAATATCTATTCTTTTCAAGGCTATTCTATCAAGTTTCTTGCCGTCAAGAAATTTGTCAAAAAATTGAAACTTGTCAATCTACGAACGAAACTGTCAAATCTGACATTACTGACATTTATTGTCTGCAATGCATTCGCGCAGCAAGATGGACTCGAACTAGTTTTTGCATGAATAAAATAGTTGGAGAATTTATAGTTTTTATTTCTAAATGTTGTTTTAATACTTAAGGGCATAGGCGCAAAATGTCGTCTGTCAAAATGTTCAATGTGTTTTAAATGTATTATTTTTTTTCTAATCCTGAGAAAACTATTGAGTATTTTTAAATAATTTAAACGCGGAATTGCATTATTACCGAGGGCCGAAAGTCCCTTAAAATAACCAAAAATTTTCTTTTGAATGAGATATTTGAAATAAGTCACACTAAATTTTCCATTCTTTTTGCCCCTGTAACTTAATAAAATAAACATTATAGGACTTTTCAGAGACTTTCGGCCCTCGGTAATAACGTAATATTCCAATCTGAGTTTAAATGTTTTAAAAATACTTATTAGTTTTCTCAGGATTCGAAAAAAATGAATACATTTAAAACCCATTGAATATTTAACACAGTTCTGAAGCTATTTTTTGTGGAATTTATGTAATTTACTATTCTAACTGGGAAATAAGCCACAATTTAACTTAAAAAATAATTTTATTTACGTTTCGACTTGGGCATATACTAGTTCGCTCCGGCGGTCAGATTTTAATACCCTATAGAAAAGAGGCATAGGTAAATTCGCTCCGGCCATATATTTCTTAGAAAAGATAGTTTAAAAATGCCTTCACTGGGTACATAATGAATAATAATGAATAGCCGGGTCAGCGTATCATATAGACAATGTTTTTTTCATAAAGCAGGTACTTTGATATTTTTATTAATACAATGTTTAATAAATATTTCTGAAACTTTGTATTTACCTAAATATAAAACTACTTCTTACTTAAAATTATATTAAAATTATAACCATATATGTATCTCTAAAGTAGTATGATGTTAGAGCTCATATTCCCTTGTTCAAAATTTGATTGGGTTTTTTCCTATAAGAAATTGCAAGGTATATACTCTTTTGAAAAGATTGGTAATTAGTAGTCACCTGAAATTTTATGATAAGATACAGGGGTGGTGCAAATCTCAACTTAATACTTTAGTTACATACGGTTTGAATGTCTTTAGTTCATGATAGAGAAATCTGAAATTAGTGAAATGTTAAGCGAAAAGGGCAAGTCTATGTCATTTATTGACAATTACAAGTATAACTTCCATAAAATACTTGCTAATAACGTTGGCAGTGTGTAGAAAGAAGTTGCAAAGCATTTGTTAAAACTTTATATATTTGTAACAGTATAGTTGAATATATTGATAACCACACCCATGAAAGTTTATTAAAAACAGGGTTAAACCGGCAAAAATTCAGTAATGGTGTTAAGCGGAAGGCAATGGACGATTTGTGTGAAAAACCATTGAAGTTGATACACAGCGAAATTAAACAAGCTGTATTTTTGCTAAGCATATTCTTTTTTCAACAAAATACTTTTTTTTCAGTTATTTGAGAAAAAACGCCCGAAAATTTTTACTCGCAAATAACTCGAAAATTATTAACTCAGTTAAAAAACTCTCTAGAATAAAAATTCCTTAGAATTAGTCAATTTATCCATTTTTGGACTTATTTCAAATGTACGTTTTCTCACCCATGAGAAGGGGTGGCTTTCACCCCTCAAGTAAAAGCAACCAACGGCACAAGTACAACTTTGAAGTGGAGGGTAAGTAGAACCTGAATCCAGATTTTCCAGCAAATCCGTCGTAACGAATAAAATTGCACTTTAAAACGGTCATTTATTGAGCTAAATCTAAATAATCTAATTGCACTGTCTCATATTATGTATTTATATAAATATGTAACAACCAATATTTTATAAAAATATTATTTCTATATAAAATACAAAAGTCAAAGTACCAATTTTTCCGATATTAATTTTCCTAGAACTTAAAAGATAAATACTTAATCCGCTTAACCATGGGAGCGAACTAGGTTATGGTTTTCGGAGCGAACTAGTATGTAATTAAGAGGGTTTTTTGACCTTGGGAGCGAACTAGTGTGCTCCGTTCGACTTTCATCTCGGACGTCGTTATCAAAATACCTGATAGTAATAATACCTCATAGTAAATTATATTGAACATTTTGACAGGCGACATTTTGCGCCTATGCCCTAAATATTGAATTCAGTATAAAATTAGAGCAGTTAATAATAATTTTAAGATTAATTTTTTTTTTTCGGGCATGCGTATTTAGAAGGTTTATGTAGATTTGTAATATCCATATATGTAATAGAAATACGCTTTCACTGGGATGGTAGCACCTAATATTAATTTGTAAGAAAAACAGGCGATGTAAGATGTAAGGGTAAAATAAACTACACAAAATAAAATGAAAATCACAGAAAAATAAGTATTTCTTTTTTATTTGTCAAAATAATAAAAATTCTAATCTGTTTTACTTGTATTCAGATGCTAATTTGACAAAATACAACTAGGTAACCGACTTAATTTATGTATATGACAATGGACGAAATAAAAAATTGAAAAATCCAAGAGAATCTTTTAGTTTGGTCAACAAAAATATCAATTTTTTTGTTAATTGCTTATTTAGTCATTTTACCTAATCCACAAAGAGTTTTGTTTTAAATCAAAATCACTAGAATTGTTAGGTATTTACTAATCTTTTATCTATTTCCTATGATAATTCAAAACTGAACAATGATTTATTTATTACCATACTTCAGTATACTCAGACACATAATAAAAGAGTAGAAGACAAGTCCATTATAAGCATACAGATTTTGTTTTAAAATAGACCAACCAACATAACTTCTTAATATTTCCTAGGCAAATAGCCAGGCACTAGTACCAAAAAGTGTTTTTTTTATCTTCCACCTGCAACATATTTTGGTTTATCTATGTTCAAAATAATTTAACTATCTTTCATTATTCATGTTTTTAATGTAGAAGCGTTGATTGAAATATTATAGGGGTATAATCCAATATAATATATGAATCAACGGTCGAAGACAAAAAGCTTTGTTATGTGTGCTGCCATCTTTAGTAATAATACTTCAAAATAAATAAAGTTGACATCAACCAAACGGTAAAGTACCTACCTACTGGAGAAAACAGGAGGGCATAGTCCACTGGAATATTCTTAACTGCTCAAAATTGGCAGAGAAGACGAAATCCTTTTGCATGCATTTTTGCGACCCTCAGGAATCCGAATCTGAAATTAGTTTTGCGAGAAAATGCCGGTAATCCGGAAAAATCGTAAAATAGATTTTCCGCAATTTTCTCGAAAACTACAATAGCTAGCAGAAAAATAATTAAGCCATCGTGTTTTTTGGATAATTTTACATAAAAATAGATGTTTAAATATTAAAAAATAGATAAATATAGTAATAATTATATAGGGTGTCCCAAAAACTTGTCCATCGGATCAAAAAACTGAAAAATACGTTTTTAATATTTTTCAAAAATCTATCGAATGACACCAAACACGAACTCCTTCCACACCCTGGAGGGGGGGGGGACTTTAAAATCTTAAATAGGAACCCGGAACCGTGCCGCTACTTTTGGGACACCCTATATAATTATTACCACAGTTATCTATTTTTTAATATTCAAACATCTATTTTTATGTAAAATCGCCCAATAAACACGATGGCTTAATTATTTTTCCATTAGCTATTGTAGTTTTCGAGAAAATTGCGGAAAATATCTATTTTAAGATTTTTCCGGATTTCTCGGAGAGTTTTCATCTTCTCTGCCAATTTTGAGAAGTTGAGATATCAGTGGACTAGGCAATGGAAATGGAAGATATATTAAAGAATACCGAAGAAATTGTAAGACTCGTGGATCAAAAAAAGAGCCAGGAATAAAGATAGAAAAGAATACAAGAGGATCCACGTAATAATCAGGCAGAAAATAAGACATGCGAAAACACAATTTCTTAGAAAATAATATTTCCTAATATTACTATAAATCACATATTTGTTATCTAATGTTATTTTTTCGTTAAAAACTCATTAATATTAAAATATTTCGGTAATGATCCGTGCATTTTTTATTATTGAATATAAAAATAATACTTTTTTGATTTGTTTACCAAAATCTGCAGATGCTGCAGTTCATCTTGATAATAATTTCATGTTTATTGCCACATTCTAAGTAAACCTTACAACAAAAAGTAGATATCTCTTGGATTTTCAAACAATTTGACTCTAAAAGGGTTTAACCAGTTTAAATTTAAATTTAAAAATTGAACATATTTAGAGCTAAAACTCAATAGATTCACAATCAGCTGAAAGCTAAGACAATTCATTAAATAAAAAATGAAATACATAGCAAGTTCAAAGAATAAATCTTCAAAATGACTTAGAACCAAAAATATGTATTTTTGGCATTTACCGAATATAATTCATCGATGAGACAACCAATCACCAATTGAAGAACTCTCAGTCATGCAATCCCAGTGACCTTCTGATTTTTTTTAACATTCTGTAAATATACAGGGTGAGTTTTTAGTGCAAAATTTAACGTTAATTTTATTAAAGTGCAGAATATCCAAAAAAGTTATTTAGAAAATATATGTAGGCAATGACATTCTCCAGACGTGGAAATAACTTCGTGTTAATCAAACATTTTTTTTGAATCGGACACCCTGATTCCACTAATAATTTATGTTTTTTGCAATATGGAGGTTGACACTACTATGTACACTATGTAGGGTATGTAACAAGTTATGCCCATTTTTATTTTGGTATGTTAGCGATCACCATGGCGATATTTATTTTTTCGGCAGAAGCGCGGAAAAGCTCCATATTGTTTTGAACCAGTTACTGATGTTTTTCTTCTTTATGAATTTCGCTTTCCAAATAATTTTCCTTACAGCTTGTAGGAGGACATATTATCTGGATTCATTTCGCACGATACGTTGGAGGTGAAAATTTTGAACATCTACTTTAGACTTATTTCTTTAATATCACATTATTTGTTACATTCATGAGAAAATCGTAATTTTCTTTTGTAGTTCACCCTTTATAAGAATATTCGTCAATGATTTATGTTAAACCTAATTTGAAAACTAGAACATATTTATACCTTATTATGTACAGCTGGTTCCAAAGAAAACTGATACGACTCTTAAAGCGTATTTTGTAGAAAATTGAGCAGTGTACTTTTTTCTTCATCTTCTTTTTGTTTTTGGTCTCGCTGCAAGGCAATTACCAGCACGATTTATAGGCGATCTTGATGTAGTCTGACTCTAAGCCATATCAAAATCGCTGACTATGTTCTTATAAAAAGCTTTTGATGAGGTGTGATATAATGAATATGAGTTTAATTATATTTAATTTATTATATTTTGAAGGATAAATACTTATTATTTACATACTGTTACTGTTACTGCCAAATCTTAAAATTGGTCAGATAACTTCAACCTCAAAAAAATGGCTGTTTGTTTGTTTATTTTATTATTTGTCTGTCATAATAAATATAATATAATGTCAGACCAATCATACACTGCTCAAAATGATCAAATCTTACTAAGAGTCGTATCAGTTTTTTTAGGAACCAGCTGTACAACGAATATTCCTTCTTCATATATCTACAGGGTGCTTATTTCATAGTGATATCGAAATAAAAATTGTTATAACTCATTAAATACTCTATCTCTATATTATAGTAGTGTAAAACTTCATATTGTAAGAACAGGGATTATGAGACGAATCTAAATATACAAGGTGCCCTATTTATAAAATGTTATGTTACATATCAGTGAATTATTTTTGTTCTACTAATTCTAAATAAAATGTAGGGGGAAAATAACATCAAAATCTTTAATGGCAAGAATTTTTGCATTATCTAACTGTAGATCTTAAATCTTTAAAATTTTCGAGACATTTCTTAAATTTGATAGTAAAGCTAAACAGTAAGTGTCTCATAAATATGAAATGTTCCAGAATTTCTCCTTCCCCCACTCTAAAAACGTCATTTTTTATTATTTAAAAATTTCAAAAAATTCGCACGCATAATTGAGGCTTTTACAAAACTTGTCTATTTTTGTAGTTTGAGTATACATAATCTAAAAATTAATTTTTATTTTGAAAAAAGCGTATAATTTTTTTGGAGATAGCTACAGGTCTATTTTGATGTATTTTGTGTATTTTATCAAAAAAATTATTTCCGTTTTTTTTTCAGATTTTCCGTGCGCCACGTTCAAAAACCTGAAAAACTGTTTTTTTCTAAATCAGCTACCTTAAGTTACATAGTATAACCTATAAAGAAACCTTGATTAGATCTATTTTTAAATCTAAAAACTGGGAGAAACCTCAAAAACTCCTAAAAACTAGTTTTTCAGGTTTTTAAAAAAATCTGAACCTTACGGAAAAATCTGAAAAAAAAACATAAATATATTTTTTAATAAAATATAAGTACAGATAAGAGACATACCTGACAAAAAAAGAAAAAAGATAAGTACACGCTTTTTTCAAAAAAAAATTGTTTTTAGGTTATGTACAGTCAAACTACGAGTCTATAAAAAATAGATAAGTTTTTTAAAACCCTCAGCTATGCGTGTAAATATTTTGAAATTTTTAAATTACTTAGTTGCAGTTCATCTAAAAAAGGTATTATATCACATAGAACACAAAAAAATGAGAAAAATTTAATTCTGGGAGTGAGAGCATTTTGCCTATCTTAATAAACCCTTAAACACTAACCAAGATCATAATAGTCTCCTATTTGCAACCGCCTTAAACAGCATTTACTAACTTATTACATTTAGCTGCGCGAGCTGTCAGGCATTAAGAAACAATCTTTACTAAAAGTTTTCGGTTTCGAGTTAAAATAATCGCAATGTTTTTGAATGTTTTTTATTATTAGTTAAACCCTTTTAGAGACAAAGCTAAATAAAATAATATATACAAAGATTCGATTTCTTTCTTATTGTACACTGCAGAACTTTAGGCCCGCATATTAGTCCAAGATATACAGACAAAAATTAGCAATTTTGGACATTAATTAGTGAATTTTTAAAACTTGCACAGCATTATGAAGTGCAATGACTAGTAACCTCCAAGTCAAATTAAAAAAACCGTTTTTTACACCTTAAAAGTATCATAAATAAATTATAACCAGCAATAGAGAAAGTAGTGGAATACAATAAACCTCTAGTTCTGGTTTTAATCGATTTTCACAAAGCCTTTGACACAGTTGAGCTTAGCAACATATTACAGGCGCTTAAAGAATGCAGGCTAGATTATAGGTATACAAAATTATTATACAAAATATACTTACAGGCAACAACCACCGTCAAATTACATACTAATAGTAATCGCATAAAAATAGAGCGGAGGGTTAGACAAGGAGACCCAATGTCACCTAAACTTTTTAATACGGTCTTAGAACATGCTTTCAAGAATTTGGATTGGATGACAAAGGGAATAAAAATAGATGGAGAATACCTAAACAACTTACGTTTCGTTGATGATATGTCATAGTAGCTGAGGATTTAGGTATGGCAAGAGATATGGTACAGGAGCTCGTTGTTATGGCTACAGAAAATGTAGGTTTAAATATAAACATCTCGAAAACAAAAATAATGACATATTTGGTACCCAACCAGAACATCAGTATTGGTGGGAAAGAAATAGAACTCGTAGATAGATATAAATACCTGGGACATGAAATTAGGATTGGCAGGGATAACCAGACTCATGAACTGTTGCCCACTACCTAAAGAGAAAGGTATTTGATCAGTGCGTCCTCCCAGTCTTGACGTACGGATCAGAAACACTTACCTTAACTAGAGCCTCGGCTACCAAACTAAGAGTCACGCAGAGAAGAATGAAGTGGTCAATGTTAGGAATAACTCTGCGAGACAAAATCAGAAACGAAGAAATCAGGAGAAGAACAAAGGTGACTGACGTCATCGAAAGGATAGCCAGGTTGAAGTGGAGATGGGCAGGACACATAGCCAGAATGACATTTGGGCGATGGACAAAGAGGTTATTAGAATGGAGGCCAAGAGAAGACAAGAGAAGCGTCGGTCGACCGCCTACAAGATGGACTGACGATTTAAGAAAGCTAAATAAAAACTGGATGAGAGCGGCGCAGGATAGACGTGGTTGGAAATGAGGGTGGACTTTTGAGGCTGGATAACGAAGAAGCAATTTGGAGTTGCACGCACTTGGAGGTTACTCCAGGAATTGCCCTTCATCACGTTGTGCTGGTTCTAGAAATTCACCAATTAATCCTAAAAATCGCTCATCTTTATCTCTACAGCTTGTACTATATTTATTAATATTTATATACACTCTCTGATATGCACTTAAACGATATACCGATTGTCCTAACATAGAAAAATACGTTTGTACTTTGACTAAACCATCTGGTTCATGTAATCCAAACTGCAGTCCGTCGGATGCCTGGGGCTGAAGTTCTGATGGTGGGACGCGGACATGGACATACCAGGGTAGTTGCCCATTTGGTAGGTACCACCCATATGGTTCCCCATCTGCATCTGGTTCTGGGAGTTCTGCTGGTTAAAGTAGTCCATCTGGGTGTAGTAAGCGGGGTTGTAGCTTTGGCTGTAGTAGTGGTGGGGGGAGGAGTTATGACCATTGGAATGCCAGTTAAAGGAGTTGTAACCTTCGTGGTATGCTGCGTTCACTGAAGGGTTACTACCAGGATTGCTACCAGGAGTAATCGGAGGGGAAGGTGTTGTTATAACACTCGACGTATTGCTGCCTAAAGGTGTCAAATTACCATTATTTTTATAAGGTTGAACTTGAGGGGACTCTTTCTTAATATTAACCACTGGAGGAGACACTGATGTTGTTGGTGTGGGGATGTTGGGAGGGGGCGCTACGGTTGTGGTGGGTACTGAAGCTGTAACTGGAGACACTTTACTGGGTTTTGATTTAGCTGGCGTAGGCGTCGTTCTGTTGGATTCTTTCTGTTGTTGTTGTTGGAGTTGTTGTCGGCATTTTGCTCGTCGGTTCTTGAACCAAACCTGGAACAAATGAGAAGTCGTTTAGGAAATATACTTAAGGCCATCGGTACATAATTCGCAAATATTTTACGGCTATCCCTACTTTTTTTGTCTTTACACAGCAAATTACCTGTAGTAAAATTCACACTGGTATGGATATGTAAACATTACTAGAATGTCATTCTACTTGAAAATGTCATCAGTCATCATTAACTTAAAGAGATGGCTTTTGAATGTTCTTGGATAACTGTTATTTGTATAATTGGAAAATATTAATTCAGTTAATAAATGTGATCATTTTTTCACTAACTATGTATTCAGTGATTGTAATAATTTATATGTACAACAAATACTAATACTCAATCGAGAAAAGAGGAAAAGTGTTAAAGTGTTTTTCTTAATAATATATTGTTACTATGGAACGCTTACAATTTTGAACATCTTTAACAACAAAATACTTGGATCACAGAATATATTATCCTGATGTATTCTCTGCTTGGATCTTCCACAAATAATACACAATAAATAACATTTTATTAAGTTCCCGTCTTAAATCAATTATTTATCAAATACACCACATATCAATAATCAATATTATTTAATCAACAACTCAAAATATTCCCGATGCCATGTCAAATATTTAAAATTGTCACTGATTGTCACTGTCTGACTGACAATATGCTGATAATATTCTATTCGACTGAGTGCGTTGTAAGACAAAGATAGATTTGGAAAATATTAGGGATGGCGGTTTTTGACAAAACACCGGTTTTCGGTTATACCGTTTTTTTTTTGCTTACGGTTTAACCTGGCGGTTATAACCGGCCAAAAAAAAACGGTTTTTGGAAAAACCGGTTTTCGGTTTTTTTTAATCCAATAGGTTACAAAGTTACATTTACAATACACTTTAGTTTGCGATACTCCATTCGACTCGATGTCAATATGATCAAAATTAGTACGATCGAAAGAACATGTATTACTTTTAACACGTTTGTATATTTGTAGAGTAGGTACATTTTAACTCATTTAATACTTCCTGTATGAGTGTATCGTTTTGAAAACGTAGCGAAATTCTTGGAGATTCGTATTCGTAATCAGTAATTCGATATTCGTAGTCAGAGCATTATTTTTGGAAATCAGAAAAAGTCATTCACCCACTTTCAATGTCAAGAGTTAAGTGTGAAAAAATAGATGATGTTTGCTTCTAATTCAACCAGATCACTTCTTATGTAAATATTATGATTACAAATACCTTTTCAAGGAAATATTATAATAAAACTTAATAATTGTTTCTGGCTGATTTGAGATTACACTTTCAGTTTGTATAAAATAAAATAAAATTTGAATTATGGTTTTGTTTGGAATAATTACTTGAGAATAATAATTATGATTGGGATCCGAAATAATACCTAACCTAATCCTAATCACCGTAAAAACCTAATAACCGGTTTTTACTTTAAAAAGAAAAAACCGGTTATAACCGGGACAAAAAAAACAACCGGTAAAACCGGTTATTGCGAAGTAAAAAAAACGGTTTTAGGTTTAAACCGGTAGGTTTTTCCCATCCCTAGAAAATATTACCATTGTGTTCATTTTTTTCGAATCCTGAAAAAACCAATAAATGGAAAAATTTAAACGCAGAATGAAATACTAAATTATTACCGAGGGCCGAAAGTCCCTTATAATAAATAAAAAGTTTATTTTGAATGAGATATTTGAAATTAAAAATAACACTAAATTTTCTCTTAGTCTTTCACCCCTGTAACTTATTAAAATAAACATTATAGAAGTTATCAGGGACTTTCGGCCCTCGCTAATAACGTAATCTTTCATTCTGCGTTTAAATTTTTCAAAAATAGTTATTAGTTTTCTCAGGATTCGAAAAAAATGAATCCCCATTTGAATAGCATTGCAGCCGAAAATAGGTACCCATCCCCTTAATAGAAAGTAGAAAGTACTTAGAAAGGTATTGGTCTAAAATTATTTCTGAAAAATTATTAAATCGATAGTAACATTGAAATCAAGTGAGGTGTTGCTAGAATTGATGCTATAATGGTTTAGGTATTTCACGAATTTTTGTCTATTCTTGATTATCGGTAGACACTCAACAGCCAATGGTCCAATTTACTATACAGCACAAGAGGTTCTTCTTCTTCTGGTTCCTATCCGTTTCGGATGTTGGAAATCATATTGGCAGTCATAACCATGACATTCTTCTTCTACCGGGTCCTCGCTTACCTTTAACGTTACCTTGCAATATGGTCTGCACCAGGGAGTAACAGTGCTGATTTCTCATAACATGTCCCATAGACTGCGATTTTATGCGTTTGATAGTAAACACAATCTTTGGTTCCTTCTTCATTCTTCCTAGAATTTCCTTGGTCGTGATCCTTGCTGTCCATGAAATTCCCAGCATTCTTCTACAAAGCCACATCTCATAAATCTCATAAGCCGTGTTCGTGCTGCATGCCCCGAGTATGCCCAGAGGGAGAACGCCTGCGCATTACGTTTTCGGAGGGCAATATTCGACCTTATTGAACGTCCAATTTTGTAATGCGCAGGCGTTCTCCCTCTGGGCATACTCGGGGCATGCAGCGCGAACACGGCTATAAATTGATCTACAGGGTGTTTGGTAAAGAGTGGGCCATAGCTTAACCTCAGGTTCCTGAGGTTAAAATAGGCCGATTTAAGCTAACTTACCTTAGTACAAAGTTTATAATAACCGAGATACAGGGTGTCAAAGTTAAACTTTTTTTTTATTAATTATTGAATATTTTCTGACAGGTATGAGATAACAACATGAAAGGACATCGCACACATCGTATGGAAAATATAATGTCACTCAAATTCAATAAAATTTATACGAATAGATTCGTTTTAAATTAACGGTCAAATCTTATCATTGCGCCAACTCTATATTTTCAATAATAAGAGCAGAAATTGATATTAATAAATCTGAAATCAAATGGATACGTACATAAGTTAAAGAGAGAAAAAATATTTTAAAACACCCAAATTGTCGGTACTCCATAAATCAGAGGATTAGTTTCACTAATTCGCTTAGGCCCAGCGGGGGGTTTAAGCTCTTTTGAATAGCACCCAGAGCAATAATGATGGTAACTGACACTTTTACTGACTCAAAAAATGTTTCGATAAACTTTAATTGCAATTTGCGCCGTAATTAATCATAATTAAGAGTTGGCGCAATGATAAGATTTGGCCGTTAATTTAAAACGAATCTATTCGTATAAATTTTATTGAATTTGAGTGACATTATATTTTCCATAAGATACAGGGTGTCAAAGTTAAACTTTTTTTTTTTTATTTTATATTGAATATTTCCTGACAGGCATGAGATAACATGAAATTTGGTATGTGGGGTTTTTTGGGTCGAGAAAACTAAATCCCCTACCAAAAATTATGTATTGCCCAGAGGGCGCCGCATATGCCTTTCAGCACTCATTTATTACGTTCAATTTTTTTATCCCTCACTCTGTATTATTTTGACATTAAAATTTTTATTCTTCTATTAGTTTTACTTAAAAAGGTATACTTCTTTCATCTTCCTAAACAAAACCGTTTTTGAGATAAACTCATTTTAATTCTGCGATACACCATCATTTTTAGCATAATATTATCATTGTAGTTCCACCCGAAAAATAACTTAAAACCATAATAATTGTACCAGTTCTCAAATGTCATTGCATCCCAAATTCAATTTGAAGAAATTTGCGATACATTTTTGGATAATTTTATGGTTTTAAGTTATTTTTCGGGTGTAACTACAATGATATTATGCTAAAAATGATGGTGTATCGCAGATTTAAAATGCGTTTCTCTCGAAAACGGTTGAGTTTAGGGAGATGAAAGAAGTATACCTTTTTTAAGTAAAACTAATAGGAGAATAAAAATTTTAATGTCAAAATTATACAGAGCGAGGGATAAAAAAAAATTGAACGTAATAAATGAGTGCTGAAAGGAGTATGTGGTGCCCTCTGGACAATGCGTAATTTTTGGTAGGGAATTTAGTTTTCTCGACCCAAAAAACCCTCACATACCAAATTTCATGTTGTTATCTCATACCTGTCAGGAAATATTCAATAATAAATAAAAAAAGTTTAACTTTAACACCCTGTATCTCGGTTATTATAAACTTTGTACTAAGGTAAGTTAGCTTAAATCGGCCTATTTTAACCCCAGGAACCTGAGGTTAAGCTATGGCCCATTCTTTACCAAACACCCTGTATATGTACTATAATATTTTTTAGTAGAGTATAACAAATGCAGATTACTGATTTAAAGAGAGGTGACCAATAATTATATGTAGGAGTATTTTGTTGGTTAAAACCAATATAGAAGTTAAAACGAAAGAAAAAAACTATTTACAAGAAGTAAAATAGAGTAATAATACCATCTTAGAAAAAAATATACAAAGATGTTTTCACACAAGTAGAAAGTAAAGACAAATCAAAACTCCTTTCCAAAAATAATTTCTGCTTCCATTCAGAAACCAACAACGTCACAAAATTTCAAGAAGTGACCAGTTCATTTAACACGAAAACAAGGATTTACCGTTCGACATACATTTACAGTTACTTTTTCTGAGAGCTGTCAGTTTCTGATAGTTGTGTCTACGAAAAAAGTACCGACTCATTCTTCGAAAGCTCTTTCCGAGAATTTTTCAAAAACACTGTTAGATAATCCACTATAAGTACTAAACGGTACCTAGACGGCCTGCGCAGAGCCGTACTGAAAAAATTTGGTACTACCGAATGGAAAATTTTGTAAATTTATTTTAATATACATAAATATAGTATGTGTAATTCGTATCAACATAGAAAAAGATCGACCCACAAAAACACTCAGTAATAAAAAATTTAGACATTCACAGAAAGTAAGTATAGCAACCAAACATTTGAAATAAATAAGTATTTTCTATGGGAAATTAGCCACAATTTTACTAAAAAAATTAATTTATTGTTTATTAAAAAAATTAATAAATTCATTTTTTTAGTAAAATTGTGGCTAATTTCCCATAGAAAATACTTAATTGTAAAAATTCCACAAGGAAATAGCTTCAGAACAACATTTGAAATAAAAAATAAAAGCACCATAACACTATGGAAGAACCTTTATAGTCTAGTCGCAACATAGAGGGTCCCGTGGATACTTTTAGTTCGCTTCAATTTGATGGTGGTATTATGAATGAATGAATGAATGAATTTATTTGACTACATTACACAATTACAAGGTTTGTAGCAAGTCAGACTTCAAAGATTTAAAATAAACAAGTAAAAACCTATCTATACATAAAATTAGAATATACCTAAAATACACAAAAAATACCTAAAATATACAAATAATAATTTCACACATAAGTACACCACAAAAATTTCAATTTTAAATAGTATAAAAATTATGTAAGTACCGTACCACAGATCAGTAATAAAAGATATTAGATTTTTATAGGTTTTATAGGTAGATTTTTATTATTATAGTTTTTTTGGGTCGCTGAATCCAATGGAGGTGGTCTGGAAGCCCAAATGTGGTGCGTTTAATTATTATTAACAAATTATGGTAAAATTATGTGTTTTTCAAGAATTATTAGAAGCTCTGTAAATAAATTGATAGTGTTAATGTCTTCTCTAGTGTCTTTTTGATCGGTGAATGGAATACGACTAGTCGCGATTACCCAAAATATGTTCTTATTTTGTTAATAACAAAATAATAGTTTATTCGCCGAAAAGCTCGAAATGCGCTACCTACAGCAAGTTTTTAGTCTTTTTCATAGTATTTTTATACGCTAAATCGATTGCCGCTAGTCGTGATAGCTTAAACCACGTTCCGACTTTGCTATTAATAAATTATTGCAAAAATAACGGTTTATAGTACGTTCGCTCACGGTTTTTTCTCTAAATTTGCAAAAACCACTTGGATTGACATGAAATTTGGCATACACGTAGCTAACATGTCAAACAAAACACGTGATATTGTGCCGATGTCTGCTTTTACCCTGGGGGTGAGTTTCACCCCTTTTCGGGGGTGGAAAAGGAAACCTTTAAAATAAGTCCGGAAGTGGATAAACTGGTTAATTCTAAGTAACTTTTGTTCTATACAGTTTTTTCACCAAGTCGATACTTTTCGAGTTATTTGGTTTTTTTGTTGAAAAATGAACATATTCACTCGCAAATAACTCGAAAAGTATTCTTAGTGAAAAAACTGTATAGAACAAACGTTGCTTAGAAATAATCAGTTTATCCAGTTCCGGACTTATTTTAATAGTTTCTTCTTTCACTCCAGAAACGGGGTGAAACTCACACCCAGGGTAAAAGCACACATCGGCACAATATCACTTGTTTTGTTTGACATGGTAGCTACGTGCATGCCAAATTTCATGTCATTCCAAGTGGTTTTTTCAAATTTAGAGCAAAAACCGTGAGTAAACGTACTATAAACCGTTATTTTTGTAATAATTTATTAATAACAAAGTCGGAACGTGGTTTAAGCTATCACGAAATAAGAACACATTTTAAGTGATCGCGACTAGTCGCATTCGATTCAGCGACCAAAAATACACCAGAGAAGACCTTAACACTATCAATTTATATACAGGACTTCTAATAATTCCTGAAAACACCTAATTTTACCATAATTTGTTAATAACAATTAAACGCACCACATTTGGGCTTCCAGACCACTTCCATCGGATTCAGCGACCCAAAAAACCTATAATACCACCATCAAATTGCGGCGAACTTAAAGTGTCCACGCGACCCCCTATGTTGCGACTAGACTATTAAATATACAACAGAAAAGAAGAAACATGTAGACAAAAATTTGCAGACGAAATTGAAAAACAAGCTGTAATCCAAGGGGGCGGCATGGATGATGAAAAATATAATTGCAAGAAAAAAAAATATTTAAAATTGAGTGGCTTTTTTGAGGGAGGAAGCTGTCAATAAGAGAAGAAATGCAAAAGAAAAAATGACAGACAGGCAAAGAAGAGGATTAGATTAAATACAAATATAATTTAAAGAAGAACGACAAAAAGCATCTGCAGAAAACGAAAGTTAATTGAGAAAAACATCGACAATAGAAACGAGATTTATACAGAAAGAAAGTAAGAAATTTTTTCAAGAAGTTCGAAATTACAACAATACAATAGGTAAAAGACCAAGGCTTCTTTTTATAAATAGCAAAAGTGGAGAATTATCAGCAGATGAATAAAGAATTGTAAATAGATAAAAGGAGTATTTGAGGAAGTACTGGATTTACACAATAATACATATATGTACATATGAGTTATCATACTTAAGAAAATATAAACGACGAAATAATCGTCCACCATCCACCATCTTTGAAGAAATAAAAATAAAATATTAAAAAAACGGTAGGAGCCCAGAGAAAAATGGAATAAATCCAGAAATTGAATCCAGAATGAATTAGAAAAATTAGCAGAAAAATTAAATGAACTCATAAAAATTATACGGGAGAGGGGAAAATGCTTACATATTGTAACAAATCACTATTACTACCGGTATACAAAAAAGGAAATAGGCAAAACTGCTCAAAAAGACTGCTTGCTATAAGGTAATAACCTTGCTGGATACGGTATACAAAATATTAGCGAAGACTATTCAAACATAAAAATATATGAACAAAAAAAAAATTTAAGAAACGCTTTTCTTTAGTTACGAGTGACTAAAATTAAAAATATAAAAAAATCAACTAAAAAGTAAAAAATAAAAAGAAAATTGAAAAAATCTAACACATTCGTCAAAGAAAAGCGTGGCGCGTGTTCGTCAAATAAACGGTTTCCGCCCCACGCTTTTCTTTAACGAATGTGTTAGATTTTTTCATTTTTTTTTTATTTTTTACTTTTTAGTTGATTGTTTTATATTTTTAATTTTTTTTCACTCGTAACTAAAGAAAAGCGTTTCTTAAAAAAATTTTTTTTTCATGTTTTTTTATTTTGTACTTTTTAGTCTTACAATAATTTTCAAACATTAAAATATATCGTCATGTTTATTAAAATATGTATAAAACATTTGATGTACAAACATGAAAAGTAGTCGGAATCGGCAAAAAATTTGAAACTTTATTGTTTATTAATGAAGCACAACGTAAACAATTAACGTAAAACGTGAAATTATGTATTGTTCATATCATTAGCTATACAATCCGTAAAAGTTTCAAGTTTTTACATTGTAAAAAACAAGAGAATTTAAGCATTTTCCATTAAAATAGTTTTTTTTTTATTTAAACAATTAATAAACATGAAAAATTCTTTTTTATTGACTATTCGTGTATTGTTCCCGCGAATGCATATGTCTGCAAATTTTCATTCATTTGCATTGAAGAAAAGGCAGTCAAATTAACGTCTAAAAATTTGACGCAAACTATTGAACTAAATAAAAACGTTTAAAAAAATTAGAAGAGTTAACAGAAGCAACAATAGGAGAGTATAAATGTCATCATCATCATCATCACGTAGCGCTACAACCCTGGGTTGGTCTTAGCTGACTGTACAACTTTTTTACAATCTGTTCTGTCTTCCATCAACCTAGGGTTAAATGGAATGTTCATTTTCCGGAGATCTGCTTGGATGTTATCTCTCCATCTCATTCTGGGACGTCCGAGTGACCTTTTGCCCGTAGGAATCTCCTGCCTTACCAGTCTTACAAGTCTCTCGTTATGAAGTCTGTGCACGTGGCCTGTCCATCTTAGTCGCTGTGATTTAATTTCTTGGACAATATCGGTGCCACTGTAGAGTGCTTTTAACTCGATATTGGTTCTGATCCTATACTGGTTTGTGTTAAAGTCTTGGTGAGGTCCGAAAATTGTTCCAAGTATTTTTCGTTCAAAACGTCTCAGCTTTTCTTCGTTTGCTTTGGTCATGGTCCACGTTTCACATACATATGTTAGTACAGGGAGTATAAATGTGGTTTTCGAAAAAACACATCAGTCACAGATCATATCTTTACATTAAGGTAAACCGAGATAAGGTGTGCTATGAGTATAGCATTTCTATGCACGCTGTCTTTATAAATTTCAAACAAGGATAAATATCAAATTAATTAACCTATGACAATCGGCAATGTAAGCATGAGGAGCCAATACACTGTCAAACCGAAACAAGGTTTAAAGCTTAAATTTTTAAATTTAAATTTAAATTAAAAAAAAAATTATTTTTTTCATTTTAATTGTGGCTTATTTCCCATATAAATAATTAAGGTTTAAAGCAGAGGGACCCTCTGTCTACAGCCCTGTTTATTCTATGATCAAAATGGGTGCTAAGAAATAGCAAATTAAACAGAACAGGGTTATTAAGAACAAAGTACTAACAAATATTGGCTTATGTGGATGATGATGTGATTCTGGCTAGATCTGCAGATGTATTGAGACGTATGCAGTGTGTTGCAAATCTCAGCCGAAAAACTCAATCTAGCCCTTCATGAAAAGAAATCAAAGTAGAAAGAATACCAGAAATATTAATAAACATAAAGATGGGTGACAAAAGAAGAGTAGGTTGACCAAGAAACAGATGGTTAGATGAAGCAGAAAAGGACCCTTGAGAAATTGGAGAGAAAAAGCAAAGGACCGTAAATTATGGAGAACAATAATTGTGCAAATGCATCAGCTTTTAACAAATTTGTTGAGTTTGTTGTATCTTTTTTGTTTTATTAAATCTTTGGTTTAAAATAAATCAGGGAAACCAGAAAATTTTCTTTGGTCAGTTCTTAGATACTTCATTTAACATAACTTCCCTATTTCTAGCTATGAAAGTCAAGAATGTCAAGACAGATGTTTTGCAATAGAGAAAAGCACCAGCAAGAAAACATTTATCCTATTTAATTGTTCTTCAAAAATAGTTATAGCTTGCAAATATTTTAAATTGAGTAAAAGGGTTGAAATCCAGAAAACAACTCTTCTGAGTCCGACCCTGTTTCTATGTAGACAAATAGCAGCTGCACAATTTGAAAGAAAGAAAAGACCAACCGATATCAGCATCAGCAGCGGGCCTAACACTGTCGGTCTCCAAATTGAATCATTACCGATGGAACGGCAAACAAACCGCCCCTGGTATTGTGTCATTGTCGTCACAGCGCCGCAAATAAGGCCCCCGAAAATATAGGCAATAGATGTTGCAAATCACACAACATATGCGACGAATGTACACGATATATTCCGTCAATAAAAATAAATATGTCTTTTGTTAGAGAATGACACTGTTTGGAATTCGTTAGGGGTTAGTTTATTGGGCTACTTTGTTACGCATAATGTTCCGTTTTGGTGATTGATAGACGTGTTGACGAGTTTAAAACTATGAATATTACGCCTGTGTAGGAGTAGATTGTATCCTAAAAACATAAAGATGCTTGTGCTAGACATTGAATAAGAGAGACAAAATCAAAATGCTAAAGAGATCCATAAAAAATTAAGAGGTGGCTGTTAAAAGATGAAGAAGGTACATTAATCGTAGAAAAAATGTGCTGGAGATAATTTGGAAAAATATAGCTAATAATTATCGTGACTTAATTGATAGCAGTTAATTAAATTTCGTCTAAATAGTCCTCAGGAATCTGCTAACAACCTTCAGAAATCCTACTGACTGCGCCAATTAAATTTCCTTTTGTGGAAACTTTTTAAAAATTTTAATTTTTAAACATAAATATATGTCCTCCTAAGTGCATTCTCTATTGAGGTTGGCGATCAATATGGCAAATTTCTCTCTGTTCTGGGCTTGATGAATTAAGTCATTTCTTCCTATGCCCCTTTTATGTTCGATTTTGCTTTCTAATATTACCTGGAGCTGCTCAAATTCCTTATGGCGCAGTACGTGTCCTAGTTATGACGTCTTTCTAACTTTGATTGTATTGACCAGATGAGGACGTGTATTCATTCTTTGCAGTACTTTTTCATTAGTAGCTCTGCTGGCCCAGCTTATTCTTAGCATTCGGCGGTACATGCTGTATTAGTCGAGGAAATGAAGCATTTTGGCTCGCAATTTTTTCGTCCACCATGGATTTACTTGAAATTTTCACAGAAAGTAAGGTATAGTCTAAGGATCATTTTCTATATCATGCCGCTGTACGCTAAAACCTTGGGGGTGGTTGCCACCCCATCTTGGGGGGTGGAAATTTTTTATTAAATTTTAACCACGTAAATCGATGTAAAATGTAATTCTAAGAAAAAAATGTATTTTACATTTTTTTCGTAAAACTAATGTTGTTTGAGTTATTCGCGGTTGAAAGTAATAGTTTTTCGACGAAAAATAGTACATTGTTTACCGGGTAGGAAAAGCTTAACATTCCTGGACGACTGTGAAGATTGCTAAGTCGAGGCGCAAGCCGAGACTTAGCAAGACAGAGTCCAGGAATGTGGCTTTTCCTACGAGGTAAACATACTATTTTTCCGCAAATCGTTTAAAATTCGACAGATATTGATTGATTAAAAAAAAACGCGATAATTTTATTCCCAAATAAATGGTGCTTTGAAATTCCTAATAAAATTACTTGGGTTACTATGGAAACGTATTGAGGTTGAATTGTCAAACTTGACGCTTATAAATTTAATTGCTGGTGTTCTCGAAAGTAAAATGATAAGTGATGATGAAATTTCCATTCCTGGGACTCCTCCAGAGCTGGTTGAGGCAGTGAATACTGCTTCATTAGAATTATTGCCAAAGAAATCAAGAGAAAAGTACGAAAATGCATACAGACGTTTTATGGATTATCGCATGAGTAAAAATACGAGTTCTTTCTCAGAAAATGTTGTAATGGCATACTTCCTAGACCTTTGTTTAAAGATGAAATCTTCAACATTATGGGCCAATTATTCAATGCTGAAGTCAACCCTTGCACTTAAACACAATGTAGATATATCTACATACTCAAAACTTCGTTCTTTATTGAAACGGCA
This sequence comes from Diabrotica virgifera virgifera, assembly GCF_917563875.1. NCBI lineage: Eukaryota > Metazoa > Arthropoda > Insecta > Coleoptera > Chrysomelidae > Diabrotica > Diabrotica virgifera. Next base: position 2,415,748 of record NC_065451.1, on the reverse strand, counting down.
AGCTCAAGGTTATAGGGCAAAGAAATCTAAGATTTTAACGAAGGAAGAAATTGAAAAATTTATCCAGGAAGCTCCAGATAAAGAAAATTTAATGATTAAGGTAATTTACAAGGTTTTAATAGCAATGTGTTTTCTATCATTTATGTAGAACACTAACAACTGTACGGAAATATCATTTCCTTACAGTAAGGAAATGACATTTCCTTACAGTAAGGAAGTCCTGACTTTTTCTTCAAGAAATTTTGACAGGAATGTCAAAATTTCCTGGCGATTTGCGGAAAATCCAATTTTTTAGAGAGTTTTTTGAGAATAACTTGAAAAATATGCATTTAATCAAAAAAACTGTAGCTATTGAAATTGTGTCTTTTAGTAACACAAACCAAATTCTTTTTTTATAATATTTTTCCGACCAATACAAACCGAGATACGGCATGTTAAAGGTTTTCGTCAAATGCATAGTTTGAAATATTCAAAGCCAAATAACGGGAAAACTTTGCATTTTTCGAGCAAAACTTATATATTTTTTCAAGGATATAATTGGACCTTTAAAAAAAACCAAAACGTTTCTAGAATCAAAATTGAGTGACTTTTGATCAAAAAAAAGGTCGGTACCTGCTTTTCTTTATGAAAAAATCAGTGAAAACAACCCCCTAACTACCCTCCTAATTAAAAATTGGTCTTTGCCGTTCTGTAGTTCCTTTTATATTTGTATTATCAGTACACCCAAGAAATTTGACCCATTTAAAAGGCGTAGTTTTAGAGAAATTGGAGTTTAAAGAAAAATTAATTTTTTGCAATTTCGTATTTTTCATAATTTTCTTCAAAATATCTCCAAAATACTAGAGATACGAAAAAAATGATAGACAACTAAATTGTAGCTTTTTTCGTAACTAAAAGTTTCTTGTGAATAGATTTTCAATACCGTGAACAGTTAGCAAGATATAGCTGTTTAAAACCTCTATTTACGATAAAACACCCCCTTATCGAGCACTGTAAACCCACCCCAATTAAAAACTAAGGGATATTATGGAATTTAATTTACATAGTCTTAAGTCTTATAGATCTTCAGAAATCCTACAAAATCATTTTTGAAAATACTTTTTATCGCCAAAAGTAAAGGAGCTATGTTTATAAAACGATTTTTTTTTTCGAAAAATTCAAATAGTCCGCTTATAGAGAGAACATTTTCAATGTACATAATACCACAGAACTAGTTCGTATAATGGAAGATGATTAAAAAACTATTAAATAGTTAAATATGAATTTAAAAATATGTACAAATACAAATAATACTACAAATTTTGTATTATTTGTATTTGTACATATTTGTAAATTCGTATTTTTGTGTAAATAAATGTTTTTGTAATTGTTTAATTCTACTTTTTTTTCTCTATAGATCTATTAAATTATCTACTTATAAAAATTGCAATGTTATTAAGGGTGGTTTTTAAGGGTTGGAATATGATACTAAAGTTTACAATGTTTGTATATAATTTTTGACAATAAGGGGTAGTTTACACCCCTAAAAATAATCAACGCCCTTGAACATGATACAGAATATGAAGTACAGGGTGAGATGATCCTAATCTCAAATTTTAATTTAAATCGATGCAAGCCGAAATTATTCTTTTAGGATTATAAAAAAGTAAATTTTTTATATATAGCTCCAACAAGGGTGGTTTGAAGGGTTGAAATATTATGATAGTATATCTTAAAGCTAACTCGTTTGGATGAGATTCTAGTCTCTTGGAATATTTTTTGTAATATTCTGTTATTACTGTTTTTATGGATGGCACTCATTGAGGTTTTCTAGCTCAAGTTTGCAAGCTAGTTTTGAGCTCTATCACATAGTTTGGCACGTACCAGGGGGCATTCAGCATTGTTCTAAGGACTTTGTTCTGGAATCTCTGCAGTATTTCTAGGTTAGTTTGACTGGCTGTCCCCCAAAGTTGGATACCATAGGTCCACACTGGTTTTAATATAGATTTATATATCAGCAGTTTGTTTTCGAGAGATAGTTGAGATTTAGTACATGATCCAGTACATTTCTCGGAATTTTATTCCTAGTTGTTTTCTTTTTGTAAAAATGTGCTTTTGCCAAGTTAATCCCCTATCAAGATGGATTCCTAGGTACTTGACAGTATCGGTTTGTGTGAGTTGCGTTTCATTTAGTGTTACAGATGGACATGTTTGTCTTTTCATGGTGAAGGTTACATGGATGGATTTACTCTCATTTGCCTTTTAAACCTCACTGATGACCACAATGATGTACGACGTCTGAAGAGATTCAAAGTAGTGGACCTAGCAAGAAGATTCGAATAATCTGTGATAACTAAACTTTTAACTTGTTTTAATTTAATTTATGTAAAGAGGGTGATCACTAGATATCCCTCTACAGGTCAAATTTTCAATTTTTGTCAAAGAATTTACCTATTGTTCTTAGTTAAGGACAGATTGTAAATATTACAACAATATGTAATAATAAAAAAATATCTTAAAGCATAAAACAATCATTATACACCTAATAAGAACCAAATGTTGACAATATTAAAGTTTAAAATGTTATTTTATAATTTTTTACAATTAGTGGTAGTTTTCACCCTTAAAAAACCAAAAGCGTACAACGCCTCAATATAGAAAATGAACTAGAGGGTGTAGTGACCCTAAACCCAAATTTTTATTCAAATCGATGCTGGACGAAAAAATTGCGAGGTTTTGCCATTTTTTCAGTTTCATTTCCTCGACTAAAACGGGTACCGATCAACATAGAAGACATTACAAGTCCTTATGAACAAAATCACGTACCACAGTGATAGTTGGCAAAAGAGCTCTCTATACGTCAACCAAACTCCTGTAGAACTTCTACACTAAACTAGAACTCCTTCTGAAGGAGTGAAGCACTAAAATTACCTCGGTATCATAATAATAAATGAAGAATGGACCCATGAGATAAAATAGTGCGTTGGAAAAGCTAGATCCACCTTTAACCGAATGGGAGCCTCAGTGGCGCACGTAGGAATTTCCTCTGGGGAGGGGGGGGTTGGTATGGGTACCGAATTTTTTTTTATATTGTTTGTGAAAGACAAGTTACATTTTCCTACTATTCTTTATAATTTCTCTATGCTCTGGGAGGATTTTAACCCCCAAACCCCCCTCGGTGCGCCGCTGGGGAGCCTTCTTCAAAAGCCAAACTATCTCCGTTGCTATAAAAGTAAGAAAGCTGCGATGCAGCGTCGTCTCTCTCCTGTTTTCTTCTTCTTCTAATCCCATGACGTCGTTGGATATCATGTTGACTTGGCTACCATATTCGCTATCGTGACTTTATTGACTGCAGCTCTACACAATGACGTATCCGATTTTTCGTACCATTGTCGTAGATTAGTGATACTGCAATTCAAATAGGTACTTTGAAAGAATCAGGAAACTTTTAGAATAAGAAGATTTGTTGATGCGGTCAACGAAGTTCAAGAAAAAATAGAAAGAATATAAAAGAGAAAAGAAAACGGTGCAAAGATTAGCAAGAAGGTCTGCTACAATTCTTAAAAATTGCAAGAGTATCAAATAGAAGCTATAAAAGAAAAATTTATAAATATATAGGGTTAAGGATCCTATTATGCGACCAGTTCCTAATATGAGACCCCTGTCTCTAGAGTCTTGTAAGTGCTGCAGCCTGGTGAGTGGGGTAAAAATTAAGCTCTGGTAGTGTTTCCAGTAGGCTGTGAATAAATCGAGTGCCTGTGATTTAGTATTACCAGTCAGTGAACTTTTTTAAGTTTTTTGCGAGTCAAAAGTTTTTTAATCGGTGTAACTCAAACTGAATTTTTTTAAGGTGAGAGATAAAAATTCACCTTAGTAATTAGTCGATAGCTACTTAAATTGGTTACAGAAACACGCAATTATAGTGGCGCAAAAGCCAATCCTAAACTCAAAACACGGACTAAAAAGTTCACACGTGGTTGCTCCTAATATGAGATCCTCAAATGTGCCTAATATGAGATATATCATATTAGGGTACTGGAATGTTTTGAGTATAGCATCATGTCTTTTTACTATTTTATTGGGAAATAAGCCGCAATTTAAGTTAAAAATAAAATTTATTGACGTTTAGACTTCCAATTTTTATTTTTAACTTAAATTGTGGCTTATTAAAAAAAAAGAAAATTATATAATATACCACAAAAAACAGCTTCAGAACAATAGAATCATGTCTACAGCATGTAATACAGTTTATAATTAGAACAATGCGTTAAAATACTTTTTATCACCTGTGTAACCTATATAACGTAGTCTCATATTAGGATACCACATGGTCTCATATTAAGACACCTTTTTTTAAGTTGGGAATTTTGACATTTAAAAAAAATTAATTTATTGATAAAAAATATCAGTTTAAAATTAATTTTGAACCTGTTGCAATATAATAGCATAATTATCTGACATGTATCTAATTTAAGACTTCTTTAATCCATAAACTTTACGATTAGCAAGAGTTTAAAAAAAGGGTCTCATATTTGGATCCATTACCCTACCTATACAGGGTGTTTCATTAATAATTGTCCATATAGTAACTAGAGAAACCTTAGAACATAATACGAAGATTTAACCCAAAACACTTAAATAAAATGTGGTTCCTTACTGAGTTACAGGGTGTTTTATCTAAAAATTTAAAAACTATTTTTGCTCAGTATTTTAAAACTATTCGACGTATCCTTTTCATACTTGGCAGAAAGTGCGACTACTATACACCCTACTAAATTATGATAAACAAACGTTTCTATCTACTACCAGAGGCGTACGACAGGGGATAGTGAATGGTTGACCCTTCTCAAATTCTACGCCACTGACGAAATTGCTATTTTAGTGTAATTTTATGATTTTTCAATACTTTTTATGTAAATAATATATTCTTCATTCGTAACGATAAAATGATTAATTTTCGAGATATTTGAAACTAAAAATGAAGCGACACAATACATTAATCAAAATAACCGTGTCGTTTCATTTTTATTTTCAAATATCTCGAAAACTAATGACTTTATCGTTAAGAATGGAGAGTATATTATTTTCATAGAAAGTATTGGAGAATCCAAAAATTGAACTAGAATAGCAATTCCGTCAGTGGCGTAGATTTCGGAAAGGGTCAACCATTCACTTTCCCCCGTCGTACGCCTCTGGTAATAGAGAGAAACGTTTGTTTAAGATAATTTAGTAGTTGGCACAGTATCTATACTTTCTGCTAAATACGAAAAGGATACGTCGAATAGTTTTAAAATGCTGAGCAAAAATAGTTTTTAAATTTTTAGATAAAACACCCTGTAACTCAGTAAGGAACCACATTTTATTTAAGTGTTTTAGGTTAAATCTTTGTATTTTGTGCTAAGTTTTCTCCAGTTACTATATGGACAATTATTAAGGAAACACCCTATATATTTATATGCTGTATTTTTTTAGACATTGGTCGTCAGCCAGTTGCAATAGAAAGGAAGGGTGAAGCAAAGATGTATTATATAAAACAGCCAAACATAAAGCAATGAAAGTAAAATAGTTTAGAAACTATATTACATAAAACTATTATTATAAAACTATTATATAAAACTATTATTATTTATAGTTTTAAAAAGTAAAATAGTTTAGATCAGATTAGAACTAAAGAATATTTGCTCAAATACTGGAAAAAAAGAAGTATCGGTGCATCAAGATCAAGTGACTACAAAAATTCTTAGGGATTAAAATTAAATTTAAAAACACAAATGTTAATACAAATTTCATCAACCTCATCAAGTCATATATATTTCTTTCATAAAAAAGGTGAATCGATACATCAAAATTAATAAATATGTGCTAAATAAAATGGTAAATATCGTTAGCTTGAACCATTTTTATCGGTATTTTAATAAACAATTTCTATAAAATTCATCCCTAATTTTATTATTCAACTGAGCTCGGGGTTGTGTATAATATCACAGGATTACACTTTGTAATAAAATATTTTTATAAATCGAGTTCAACTAATGAAAATAATCATATTATTTTCACTCCATCAAAGGTTTTGTTTAATCAATTGAATTGTGCATATTTAAAACAGGGTTTTGTAATGAAATATATTTATTTATATTATGCATTGCCAAATACTAAAAATACTAAATAAATAACAAAACAAAGCGTTTGATGGATTTTGCGTTTGTCTTTGTTTTTGCTGATTTTTTGTGGTGAGGGGAAATCAACAAGTCCAAAATTAGTTCAAATTTAATCTTTATTGGGTATTTTTTTTATTAAATTAATTAAGGGGACAAGGAGGAGGCTTAAGTCCAACACTATTTATAATTTACATCGATGAGATAATTAAAGAATGTAACGTAAAAGTGGAAAAAATGAATGTGGAAATTTAAGAAGAGTAGACATTTCAGAAGGAGCTGACGAAATCGTCATATTGGCCGAAAATGAAAAACAACTACAAAGAAAATAAAGAAATATGGAATGACAATTGATAAAAACAAAACAAAAGTTATGGTCGTGGGAGAAAATGAAGAAGAAGAAAAGATAAACAAAAATAAAAGAAGTAGATATAAATAATATACTATAGATACAATAGATAGAATAGAATACTGCCGTCCTTAGGAAAAACACCGCATATGCAAAAATTATGAAAACTGAGTTAGGCGCGAAAATTAGTTTTAGAGGGTTTATATTACATGATTATTTAAGAAAAGTACAATATTTACAACCCAACTATATATTCTGAAAGAAATACTAAACCTAGCATCTACGAAAACATGCGACGAGCTAAGGAAAAACCCCGCAACTAGAACATTACTTAGGTAAAACCCCGCATATACTTGTCGGAGTCTGTAGTTACTGTGTTTATTCTAAGCAATACCCAATTGCGGTGTTTTTGCTACGTAATTGGCGCGATTTATCAATTTATTTAGTTTCTTCTCAACTTGTATATGGTGCAGTTGTGTTAGTTTCTTTCTGCACAATTGATTAAGAAACAACCTAAAATTTTTAATGTTAAAAAGCAAGTAGGGTAAAGAAAAGAAGAAATAATTAGCTCCTATAATGCTTTCTTTTTACATTACAGGGATATTGAACATTTTGTCCTTTGGGTTGACAACTGCTCAGGTCAAAATAAAAAGTGGGGTTTTTTATCTTTCCTTGTATATATTGTAAATTCTGACGCTATATCTGCTCAAGATATTTGTATTGAGTATTTCGAACCAGGACACACCTTCACGTCATCACCATCAGGTGAAAAAAACAAAAGAAAACCTATGATTTTAATGATTTTGTGACAGGTGTTGGAAATGCAAATTCAAAAAAGGTTACAATAAAAACAATGCAGTATACAGATTCTTTTAAGTGGCAAGATTTCGCGTCACAAGCAAAAATTAAAAAAATAGAGCCACGTCCTTACTTGGAGAAAATACTTAACAGAAATTGTTGCCAACAGGGGATCATTCTCTAAAGTACAAGTTAACAAATAAATTCGATAGTACCTATGTATGTTTGAAATGAATTTTCTTCAAAATAAAGTTTTAAATAGAAAACTTCCCAGCCCTCAGGCATTTACATCTCCATATGGAGTATCAAAAAATAAAAAAGAAACCCCTATTAAAAATCTCAATACCATAATGCCTTCAAATAGATTACAATTTTGGCAAAACCTTGAGGAAGATAAGAATTAATAAGATAATTTCTTTGTATATTTAATTTTTTTTGATTTTGTGTTAAATTTTGTTTGTTAGGGTTTATTCGGTCTAATAAAGTAATAAAGGTGGTTTTTTTTATTAAATATGTAGATATAATAAATTTTTCAAAAACTCATTTTGTTGTTTAATTATATTTTCTGTAACATTATGCTAAGAAAAAACACCGCATATACATAACATCCGTAGATGCTTAGCAATTTACTTAGCAATTTTTACTTAGCAATTGCTAATAGTACTTACAATTTTTTCCCAGTATCTGCCATAGTAGGCATAAAATTAGGATAAATTACTGCTCCTTTTTTTAAAACACAGTTTATTTACAGACTTACTGATATAAAGTAAAATCGTTTCTAACCGCATTGCTGCAACAATTTTAGCACCTTTTAAAAGTTGCAGATTCTTTGAAGTCCATTTACTCATTTTTATAAGTACTGCAGATGCGGTGGTTTTCCTTAGGATGGCAGAATATTCAAATTAAATAAATAACCAAAGCGATTGATGAATTTTACGTTTCCCTGTGTTATTGCTGATTTTTTACGGTGAAGGCAAAAAAACACGTCAAAAATTAGTTCAAATTTAATCTTTAATGAGTTTTATGCTGATCTTTATCTTTCTTCCTCCAAAATAAACTTACGTGCATAGAAATCGGTCCACTTAAAAATTTGGTCATTTTTGATGTCTCATATTTTCTAAACCTGTTAGCCGATTTAAGTGATTTTTTGAACATGTTATAGCCTGATTTTTTAACAATACCACTGTAATAATATTGTTGCTAAACAGTTAAATTTTCATTATATACCGGGTGTACCAATCAAACTGTGTTTTTTCTCAAATTTTGAATCACCCTGTGGAATATTCTAGCATTTATAAAATACTGAAATTAAAACCCAGCTATAGCATCAGGTTTTCTTAACATCCTGCTTTTTGATTCATTCGTTTATGTTGGATAATAAAAAAGTTAGATACTTTAACAACTAGACATGTTCTTCATCAATACACGGTGTTTCTAAATAAGTACGACAAACTTTAGGAGGTAACACAGACGGGGCGGTGTACGTCGACTGAACCCCCGCTGAGATGTCGAAAGCGACGCATCCCTTACTATACTTTGATGCAGTAACACACATCAAACGCTCTTAAAATTTTCGATGCAGCGACTTTCTAGCTACATATCCTGGAACCCATCCACCGCCAATCGGCTTTACGACTTCGACGGCATATCATAAATGCGTGTATCGTGGTATATCACAGACGTTTGAGCTGTTTTCTAGCGAATTCTGTAGTGAGTGTTGTCAGATCATGTTTTTGTGATGGAAAATACAGATGTAGAAAAATTAATTAATGAAATTCAGATGAGACCAACTATTTGGGATATGCGTATTGATGATCAAACAGAATAATAAAAAAACAGGCCTTATCTATTATTTTATTTATTATGCTCTACATGCCTTGTATTTACAATTTTAGATAATACAGTTTATGCTAATAGTTTATATATAATTTTATTTGATGTCTATGTAGAAATTGCTGAACTATGGTTCTCCACTATATCCTATTTTTCACCTCCTCTTTCCAGTGTGTAATTTTCATCGATACTATACCTTCCTGAAACTTTCTTGCCGTCTTTTTCTTGGTCTACCTCGTCTCCTAGTCTCAACTGGTCTTCTGTGCAGTACCATCTTTGGCATTCTTTCCTTATCCATCCCCTTGACATGACCTGCCCACCTGATTCTTTATGACTTTGTGTATCTTGTTACACTTGGTTCCTTGTAAAGCATTCTTAATTCTTGATTGGTGCTTCTATGCCAGCCGTCTTCTGTATCTGTATTCTTTCCCCTGAAAATAGCTCTTAGTACGTTCCGTTCTCAACTCTATATCATTTTTTCTTCTGTTTTATTTCGCACCCATGTCTCACATTCGTAGTGACTGTTGCTCTTATTACGGTTTTGTATATTCTGGTTTTCGTCTTTCTCGATACGTACTTTGGCTTTAATTTGAATAATTTTTTTGTTAATATTAATTTGTGAAACATCACTATTTCCCAATAGATGGAGTATAATAGAGGGGCATAAATGTAACACCTGTATTTGCTCAGTGGCGTACCATAGAATGGACAGCCTCTTAGCGTTATAAATAGTTTTTCTTAGGTGATATGCTTTCCCTCATAACGGTGTTATTTCTTGAACACGGCTCTTTAATACTCACTAATAACTCCTGAAAAGATTTTTTAGACATTCTTGTAAAATTAAAAAACATCTCTGGGCCTTTATTATATTAATTTCGTTAATATAACGTGTAAAAAATCCCTTATAATTTCATTCCTTTATGATGGGATATATCCAATATCTGAGTTTCTTTTTTTCTTTAATCTAAGATAAAATAAACTTGTATTTATTACAAAAGGCAAATCGTCATAACTTTCAGACATCGTATCGTACAGCAGCCAACACGCGACTAAATTTGGCAACAACGAATTACAAATAGTTTAAATCGTAGCATAGCTGCCGCTGTTATACCGCGCCATGTGTTTTACGCTGCCTCGACGTCGATTCGACGCGCGCCGCCTGGTGTGTCCTTGCTCTAAGGGATAATTCTGCATGAAAAAATAATGACAGTTGGCTTTATAAACGTATATCCGCAAATGTTTCGTTTCCGAAATACGGGTTGTTGAATTTTTTCTTACAAACTGATGATTTATTTATTGCTTTAAAACCAGTTGAGATATGCAAATGAAATTTGGTAAGTTTTAAGAGCTAGTTATTGCGGATTTTTTGACATAAAATTAAGAATTTTATATTCACCATTAGCGTGCATACGGGTAATATGATCGGTCATATTACACGTATGAGCGCTAATGGTGAATATTAAATTCTTAATTGGAAGGTGGAGAGGGGTAAGATCGTAAACGGGGCAAGTTCGTATTAGCTCTAAATCCATAATAAGATACATTTAATTGTGCAAGTTAAGAAATAGAAATCTCTACTAGATTAGTATGAACTAGATGTCTCTCACTCAGAAGTAATTCTACCACTATTTTGCCATTTATAAAATGTGAGTACATGAGTAGTATAGTAACTATCCAACCTAGAGCTGTTGAAGAAAGTGCCGGTATTTTACAGCAAATTTGGTCTTGTGCATTTATTTTTGATAAGTATTAAGAACATTGCTTAGTTTACGTTAAAGAAATAATTCCTTTCAATTATTTGAAATTTACTGGAAAAACACTACTCTGGTCTTGCTACGCAAATATTAGTGCACGGGGCAAGTTCGGAGCATGTAGCGGGGTAAGACCGGACTTGTGCTTTTTCCAGGCAATTTTAAAGGTTTTTTTTTGTACTTTTTATGGTTTCTTGCTCAAATTATTTATTCATAACCTTTTTTAGGTCCAAAATGGTTAGATATTATGTTATAAAAACGACCCGAAGAGCGTAATCAGCAAGAAACAATTAAAGGAGCATTGATAGAAATTCGGGCAGGCCATAGATTCCATGCAAAAAACCATTCTTTATATTTAAATGTATAACTTTTAAACTAAGCAACTTATTTTAATCTGGCAAAAAGCACTTCATAAATGACGAATTAGTAATTCCGATTTTGTCCCATAACATATAAAGATAAATTTCATTGAGTTTTAAATAGCTGTTTACGAACTTGCCCCATGTATGGGGCAAGTACGGAATAGTTACTCAGGTTTCGAACGAGAGGCATTGTTTGGGATGAACCTGCTTGCTCAAAGATGTGGTGATTGTTGTTTTATTGACTTCCGAAAGGCCTTTGATCGTGTCACGCACTCTATAATATCGATCGAAGATCTAAGAGACATTGGCTGGGTTGGCAGATACGTCCGCATAACTGCAAATTTGTATTGGAATCAAACATCAGATTTAGTAGACGGTTTGGAATCACAGACTTTTAATAGAGGAGAATAATTTAAGATGAGTACGGCAGAGTACTTCGAACATGAAGTGAGAGGTTCCAAATATAGGTTGCTATACAAAATATTATGCAAGGGAAAATAGCAGGCAAACGTAGCCCAAGGACGAAGAAAGACCTCATGGTTGAAGAACTTACAAGATTGGTAGAATATTGATACTTCTTCTTCTTCTTCTTCAGGTGCCATCTCCGCTACGGAGGTTGGCAATCATCATAGCTATTTTAATTTTTGAGACAGTAGCTCTAAATAGTTGTTTTGAGCTGCATCCAAACCATTCTCTCAGGTTCTTCAGCTATGAAATTCGTCTTCTTCCGATGCTTCTTCTGCCATCTATCTTTCCTTGCATTATGAGTCGCAGTCGCAGGATGCCATACTTCTCGTCCCGCATTACATGTCCGAGATACTGTAATTTTCTTTCTTTAATTGTAAGTTCAACTTTCTTTTCTTTACCTATTTTTCTCAGTACTTCGTTGTTCGTAACTCTATCTACCCAGGAATCCCTAATAATTCTTTCATAGGTCCACATTTCAAAGACGTTAGGTCGTCTCATTTTATCTACATTTAACGTCCATTATTCCACTCCATAGTATAGTACACTGTATACATAATATTTTGTTAGGCGTACTTTAAGAGCTAATGTTAAATCTTTGCTACATAGGACCTTTTTCATTTTCGTAAAATTAGAACGTGCTTTTTCGATTCTGACTTTGATTTCTGCAGTGTAGTCATTATTTTCTGTTATAAGTGTTTCTGGGTAAGTGTACTTTTTTACTCTTTCGATCTGCTGGCCCTCTACTATCAACATTTCGTTAGTATTATGGTTGTTTTTAGGGGCCGTTCAAGTATTACGTAACGCATTAGAGTGCGTTACGTAGGGGGGATGGGGGTCAAAAATCTTCAAAAATCGCGTTACGTAATACTTTACCGCTCCCTTACTAATTTTCATAAACTTCGTCTTTTTGATATTGAGAGAGAGTCCGTACTCCCTATCTACACCTTACTATTTTACTCATGAGCATGAGTCTTTGCAGGTCTTGTAAACTATCGGCTATTATTACTGTATCGTCTGCATATCTGATGTTGTTAACTAAGACTCCATTTACTCTTATGCCGACTGTTTCATCTTCCAGAGTTTCTCGCATTACCTCTTCAGAATAAGCGTTAAATAGTAGAGGTGATAGTATGCAGCCTTGCCTGACTCCTCTCTTTATTTCAATTTCTTCAGATGTTTCTTTTTCAATTCTTACTATTGCTCGTTGATTGTAATAGAGGTGTGTTATTAGTCTTAAATCTCTTTCATCTAGGTTTTTAGTTTTCAGAATTTCCATGAGTCGATCATGTTTTACTTTATCAAACGCCTTACTGTAGTCTATAAAACAGACGTAAAGAGGACGGTTAACATCCAAACATCTCTGTGTCAGCACGTTGAAGGAGAATAATGCCTCTCTGGTACCCATACCATTGCGGTACCCATATTGAGTGTTACTATTATCCAACTCCACTTTAGAGTGTATTCTGGCGTGGATAATTTTTAGCAGAATTTTCAAGGTATATGATTGATACTACGAGCATGCTATTTAGGGTGACAGTGATTAAAATTAAGATAGCTACGATGGTAATCAACGCTCTGAAACGATATGGTACATGAAGAAGACATGGTCATTATACAAGGAATATATTACAATTTTAAGTTTTACTCTGTCAAATACCTTTTTAATGTCGATCAAATATAGGAGATCATGTATTACAACATTACATTGCAATATTTTGTCATAAAAACTGTGCTAATAGGCTATTGATTATGTTCAAAATAAGAGAACTAAAAGGAACTACAACGTTAATGGAATTTTATTGTCTCATATGGTCAATAGACCTCAAAATTTGAAAAAACCGCAGAGTGCTACCATTTAAATGGGTGCGTTTTTAATAAAAGGGTGAATTAGTCCCTAGGCACAGGGTGAATTAGGGTGAGTTCTATGCACTTTTTGTACAAACACGTCTACAGGAAAATTGTTGCAGGTTGAATTTGCTATCAAAATATCATATTTTAAGGTCAAAAATATTTTTTTTACAAAAATTTATTCAAAAGAAAAGCAAGAAAGAAACACGAAAGAAAGCAATTTTGTTTTTTGTCCCATAACTTTTTTCCACAGGGATATAGGTATAGGCATTGCTTCGGCGAAAAATAACTTCCATCCTTCCTCTTTAAAATAAAGATTAATAAAAGTCTCTAAGATTTATAGTTTCCGAAATAGGATTTTTCAAAGTTCGCCGCTCACAACATTTTTGGGCCATTTTCCCCATTATTTCGCAAACATTGTTCTGTAATTTTTTCTACCCATTTCTAGGTATATGAAATGGTAGATTTTAGTAGAAAGAGAACTCAATTACCTTTAAAATGGTCTATTGTATAAGGTGGTATGGCTCTTTTTAAGCAAGTTAAGCTTTTTCAAGGTTTTATACTTTTAATGATTTTTGATATTTTTAATGTTTATTTTTTAAATTTCTCATTATGACTTTTTTCTTGTACATTTAGGTATATACTTTGTGGAATAAAAAAAAGACTATTTCTTTACTTTAAAATGGTGTATTGAAAGAAATTATGGGACTATTTTTAAACAAGATTTTCGTAGGATATCCAAGGGTATCCGTAATTTGAGAAAAATTTTAATTTTTTTTTAGAGGAACATAATTGCATATTATAACATAATTTTTAATTCTAAATATATTTTCTCAGTACTTAACACTTTTCGATATTGTGAAATATAAAGGTACTTTACTCTTGAGCGAAATGCATATTTTTTAACATACCTCGTACACTATTGATAAAATTTTATATCTGATGATTGGATCTTAGTTTTTAGACTATGGAGAGCATTTTATAAATAATAGTTTTTTTTTCGTAAAGTTAATAACAAAGTTTTCCATATGGTTCCAACTAGTGGAACATATTGCATGTGTACCGTCACAATTTGAAAAAGCATATGTTGCTTAAAAATAGTCCTCGAATTTTTTACAATACACCATTTTAAAGTAAAGGAAATAAGCTTTCCTTTTTATTGTACAATTTATATACCTAAATATACATTAAAAAAGTTTTTTTTTTCTCTGATTCTGGCTTTGGTTTAGAACTAGAACCTTAAGCCACGTAATTGTATAACTTATCACTAAGTCAGGGGAGTAATGTGTAGTGTGTGTGTTGAGTAAGTGTCTTGTTACTTTGCAAAGTCGACGTCATTGTCTTTACAAAGAGACGCTAATTGTTTCTGAACGTCTGCGGTCCCTCCGGTGAGTACCGGACAGAAACTATTTTCCATTTATTCATTTATAATAAATGAAAAATTTCTGCCCCTCTGGTAGGATCTTAAGGATATGACCTTTCGTCATTAAAAAAAGTTATAATCAGAAACTTAAAAATAATCGTAAAATATATAAAAAATCATTAAAAGTATAAAATTTTTGAATAGCCATATATTGCTTAAAAATAGTCATACAGCCTTCTACAAGAGACCGTTTTAAAGATAATTGACTTTCCTTCCTACTAAATGTAACATTGCATACCTAAAGCTACGTAGAAAAACGTTACAGAACAATGTTTGAGGAGTAACAAGGAAAATGGGCCAAAACTGCCGTGAGTGGCGAATTTTAAAAAATCATATTTTGGAAACTGTAAATCATAAAGACTTCTACCAAATTTCGTGTTAAAGAGGAAGGATGAAAGATTTTTTTCTGTGAAGCAATGCTTATACCTATATCCCCGTGGAAAAATGTTATGGGGCAAAAAACAAAATTGGTATCTTTCGTGTTTTTCTCTTGCCTTTCTTTTGAATATATTTTTGTAAAAAAAATTATTTTTGACTTTAAAATGTGATGTTTCGATAGTAAATTCAACCTGGAACAATTTTCCTGTAGACGTGTTTGTACCAAAAGTACATAGAACTCCCCCTAATTCGCCCTGTGCCTAGGGACTAATTCACCCCTTTTTTTAAAACGCACTCCTTTAAATGGTAGCACTCCGCAGTTTTTTCGTATTTAGAGGTCCATTGACTATATGAAATAATAAAACTCCGTTAACGTTGTAGTTCCTTTCTAAAATACATAATCAATAGCCTATAACATACATTTTCAATTCGATTGTAGTTTTAGTTGCTCTCCAACTTTTAAAATTTATGTCATTTTTCTTCACCAAAAACATCTACAAACGTCCCCTATTTAAACAGTAAAAGTTCTATGGTTCTACCTTGTTTACTTTTACACGTTTGCAATAAAGAGATCATAACAATAAATCAGTCAAAACCAACATACAAATTCGAAAACCGTTGACAGCTTTTATTTTCATATTGAAAAACTCCTGTCGTTTCAAAATCACCGCAACTAAATAGGTTTCACCATAAAATTCCGTAAAGCCCCCTTTTAAACTCATTTCGAAATTAATAAATTACGTTATTTATATAGTATTAATTCTGTTATTGAACCTCGCAGGGGTTCATTTTTCAAAGGATTAGGTTTTGTTGTAAAATATCAACTATTTTTGTAAACATATATTATTGATATACAAATTGATGAAAATCCGGGATGTTTGTTGTGGACTGAGTATTGTTTTCATTTAATATTATCGATATTAAAAGATATATTGTTATATTTTCGATAAATTTTATGATATAAAATAAAATTGAAAAAAGCGGTTTAAGGGTAGGAAAATTATATATAAATGTACATTCAATAATGACAGATTTCCGCAGTACTTTCTTTTAAGGTGATACAGTAGCGATCAACAGGTAGCAAAAGCGCGTTCCAAGATTGCGGCTGTAATTTTGAATATTTTTTCGAGATATTTGGCACACGTATTCGTAATATAATAAAGAATGGCGGTACAGAGCCCAATTTGAAAAATATATTAATATGTGGAAATTACTCTGTAATTAAATACAATATGAAAAAAACGAGCCTGTACCGCCATTAAAAAGAACAAAAAAATACACTTTCTTCAAATAAACTTTTTTATCCGATGCATGCCTAGATTTTGTGTCATTTTGGAACTACTAATGAAATAAAAAAATTTAGTATTTCCAAAATGACACAAAATCTAGGCATCGGATAAAAAAGTTTATTTGACGAAAGTGTATTTTTTTGTTCTTCTTAATGGCGGTACAGGCTCGTTTTTTTAATATTGTATTTAATTACAGAGTAATTTCCACATATTAATATATTTTTCAAATTGGGCTCTGTACCGCCATTCTTTATTATATTACGAATACGCGTGCCAAATATCTTGAAAAAATATTCAAAATTACAGCCGTAATCTTGGAACGCGTTTTCGCTACCTGTTGATTTGTTGATCGCTACTGTTTCTTCTTAACACGATTTTGTCTTCCTAATTTCTCAGGTTGTCTGTTCTTAATTTTACCTATAGGGCCGTATTTTGTTGATTTTTCTTGCATAATTACTATCATTGGCCCTTTTTATGTATAAATTTTATACATCTTATTTGTCATCATCATATACATTTATCATCAACAGCCATTGTCGGATGTAAACTGCCTTTAGTTGTGTCCATTCATTTCTGTTCGTTGTTTTCTGCATCCATTCTTGACCATGCATTCGCTTGGTGTCATCAATCCATCCGATTTGAGGTTTACCTCTACTTCTCTTATTTGCTCTTGGTTTCCATTTAACCATTCGCTTAGTTTAACGGTTGTCTTCGATTCTTCCTATATATTCTGCCCAGCTCCATTTTAACATAGTAATATTTTGAATTACATGTGTTACTTTTGTTCGACTTCATATTTCTCTATTCGATTTGCGATCGCGAGCTTAATGTTAAGCATTCTTCGCTCCATAGCTCTCTGAGTCTCTTGAAGTTTGGATTATGCTGTTATTAAAACCCCATGTTTCAGTTCCGTACTGATCGAAAGTTTTTGTCTCTAAAGTATTTGGTAAGTTTGCTTTAAAATCGTAGGCGCAAAATTTCGTGCCATTGCTTTTTAAATGCATTATTGTTTTTAGAATCCTGGAAAAACTAATCAAATATTTTTGAAAAATTTAAACGCCGAATGAAATATTACATTCAGTCACTTAGAATAAACAAAAAGTCTCTTTTGTATGAGATATTTGAAATTAAAAATCACACTCAATCTTCTCTTCTTTTTCATCCCTGTAATTTTTTAAAATAAACATTATAGAAGTTTTTAGGCACTTTCGGCCCTCGGTAATAATGTAATTCATTATATGTGTAAAATTTTCAAAAATACTTATTATTTTTCTTAGGATTCGAAAAAAATGAATGTATTTAAAAAGCATTGGCCCGAAATTTTGCGTCTACGCTCTGATATACTGTTTGTAATCGGCATTTAAATCAGACTAGTTCGATTTTTTGTCCTCAGTATACCTACATATATTATATGACAACCTTATCTTTCTTCTCTGTCCCCGCAGGTGATTTCCAAGTGTACCTACCTAGAGTCTCTATTAGAGCCGGTATGCTGTTGTAAAGTGGGAAAAAAATTGGAAGCAATAAAAATAACCATCACAGAAAAGAAACAAACATTTTGCAAACACTGAAATCAACATACCTATCTAGGCCAGGAACCGAAGCTTTTCACCTCGCAATTTTTACAGAATGGATCGATTTGATTGAAAATTTGAGAATAAGTAGTTGATAGTCCAAGGATCAAAATCTATATGATTTAAACCACCCCATCTCGGGGGTGGAAATTTTTTATTATATTCTGACAGCAAAAGTTGATAAAACCAGTCATTCTAAGCAAAAAATGTTCTATACATTTTTTTGATAAAATTAATAGTTTTCGATTTATTCGCTATCGAAAGTGTTAATTTTGTATAGAAAAAATCAAATGTTTTTCGATATACTTACTCATGATTCACTCAATTTTTTGCCGCAGAAAAAATTTTTTCAAACCAAGTTCTTGGGAATTAAATAACCTACAATTTTATATTGAGAAACATTTTTTCCTATCTCTGATGCTAATCTTTCTATTCTGAAGAAACTGGAATTTTTTACCAACCTACAAAAATTCGTTATTCGCTTTTAACTCCCGTTTTTTTAAAACTTATCATTCTAAGCCAGTCAAACTTCTAAAATATATTATTAATACATAAATAAATAAGAATGAATAAGGCCAATGACTAAAAACACCATCAACTTACATTATTATGCTTCCAATTGGATTTCTTCTTTTTTTTTTTTCAAAAAAAATATATTGATTTTTTAACCGTAACTTTTTTATTTTTTATCTTAGAAAGTTTAATAAAAATAATTTGATTGGTTTTTACAAGATCTATATGACTGTTAATATTAAATCTTTTTAAAATTCTCAGTCGCAAAAAGAGGTGACTTTGAAAGGGTTTGTAAAGGTGGTTTTTGCATGTTATTACAAGTTTGAATTGTTAATAGCTTACTCAATTTTTGCCATAGAAAAAATTTTTGCAAACCATATTCTTGGGAATTAAATAAGCTACAATTTCATATTTAAACATTTTTTCATATCTCTGATGCTAATCTTGCTATTCTGAAGAAAAGGCCATTTTTTTCCAAACTACAAAAATTCGTTATTCACTTTTAACTCCAGTTTTTTAAAAACTAATCTTTATAAGCCAGTCAAACTTCTAAAACCTATTAATAATACATAAATGAAAAAGACCAAATAGGGTCAATGACTAATTTTAATTAGGGTGGTGATTAGGGGGTTGCATGCGATCACTTTTTCGCTGAAAAAAATAGGGACTGTTATTCTTTTCATTATAAGTCACTTAATTTTTAAGCTAGAGACTTTTTTTTTATTTCTGGAGATAGATATTTTTAAGTACTTAAAATTAGTTTGAATAAGTTATTCTCGAAAAATGCATAGTTTTCCCGACTTTTGACTTTGAAACTACAATATTTAGCATTTGACGAAGAAGAGCCATCAATAAAGTAGGTATAGCTCGATTACTATTGGTCTTAAAGCAAATTTAAAAAAACGGTTGTTTATTTTTTCAAAGGGTACATTTTTGTTAAGTAAAGTTGTTTTAATAAAACGAAAACTTTTGGAGTTATTAGCAGAAAACTTTTAAAAGCATTGATTTTTTCGATATAAAACTAATAATACTTTCGATAGCGAATAAATCGAAAACTATCAATTTTATCAAAAAAATGTATAGAACGTTTTTTACTTAGAATGAACGTTTTTACCAACTTTTGCGATTAAAATACATACATACATACATACATAATCGGTTGCCTCTTTTACCATATTAGGTGTCGAGGAGCGATTAAAATATAAGAACAAATTTCCACCCCCGAGATAGAGTGACAACCACCCCCATGGTAAAAGCGCCTTTCGGTATGATATAGATTTTGATCTTTGGACTATCCACTACTTATTCCCAAATTTTCAAGCAAATCGATCCATTCTGTAAAAATTGCCTAGGTTTTGTCCTATTTTAGGCTTCATTACTTGGACTAATCGATATACATATCAATTAGAATTTTAAGGGAAAAGTTCTGGATATTAAGTAAAAATATAGCAACTAATTTTGCACTGTTAATAAGAATTTCAAAAATTTTACTTTACTGAGTGTATTCATACTTCAAATTTAAGTGATTTTCGAGCTTTTTCTTTATTACTTCCTCTGCAGCAGTGACGGACTCGGGGGGGGGGGGTTAAACCAGCCAGGGCATATAAAAAATATAATATAAAGAATAGTAGCAAAATGTAACTTAACTCTCACAAACGATACAAAAAATTCGGTTCCCAAGCCAACTCCCCTCCCCCCAGGGGAAAATTCTAGGTGAGCCATTGCTCTGGAGAATAAATACCAATCATTATGATATAATCTCTATCAACTATGAGTATTTAAACATTTTGTGGGGTGTAATACCTTGAGTTTTTCGTTAATAAACTATCACATGGATGATAAGGGGGGTTACAACTACTGGATGGTCTCTGGGAAGTATGGAATAGTAATGGTGTTAAGCGTATAGAGCTCAAAGTACATCAAAACGGGGGGGTTATAGCCCCCCCTGGTTACTCCTATGGGTATAAGTATTTAATTAAATATTAAATTAAAAATCTCAATAGATTGCAATATGTAGTTGTTTAAAACGAACGTTTTCGTACTTATCAGTCCATCTTCAGTGAACTGTGGAGTACATGCGCTAATAACTGCAAAACCACACTTTGTTTGGGTTTAAATTGTAAATTAATTACTTAAAAGTATTGCATAAAAATGCATAAAACTATCCAGGAACTTCATGTGCCCCTAATCGAAATAGCAAATGTTTTACATACCAACTACAACATAAGTTTTTTCTCATAACAGGTAACTATCCCGATTTAGTCTTTTCGTCAATATTTATACATTCTTGCTGTCCCAGACATTCTACATTACGAAATAATTATTAATGAATGAAAATCTCGTGGCAGAAGGCAGCCAGTTGTTCAGTTTTTTCTATCTGTATCACTTTCCATTGCTCTAAGCCTCAGAAGTCGATAATAGAGGTTTTATAGGTATACTCCGATCCCGTCGAATGTTTTCTGAAAGCAAGGGCGGGGTGTTTTACTGGAACAACCCTCGGTTAATCCTCTGAACTAATGGAAATCAGCCCCCTCGCTACATGTTCTACCTATTGTGTTGTTCTATTCACTAAAATATATACAGTTATCCCAGTGCCGCGGTGGTTGTTGCGATTTAATGGGGAACCACCCCTGTTCGCATCCTCTCATTCGCTAGCCAGACTTTTCAGCTACAAACGTTAGATTTTTTAGACAGAAGCGGAAGAGATTATATTTTGATAAATAGGTGTGGGGTATTGGACGGTTGTGCAGTCGGCAATAAAAAATTATGATGCGATCATGCTCGGGAATATAAATGAATTGGGTGAGTTTTTTGGAATTGGATTGAATGGGAGTAGAGCGAGTTCTGATTCTGATAGCGGCAAATATTGTGTGCTACTCTGTTTTCGAAAGCGAAGAAACGTATAACAAAAATAATTTACTCCTTATGGGGTAGGCGCAAAATGTTGGTCCAATGCTATTTAATGTATTCATTTTTTTCGAATGCTGAGAAAACTAATCAATATTTTTGAAATATTTAAACGCGCAGAATGAAATATTACATTATTACCGAGGGTCGAAAGTCCCTAAAGGCTGTATGACACTATACATTTTCTTGTATCGTTTCTGATATCGTTTCTGATGTCAAAAAAATGCATAATGTCATACACAGATCAAGGGCGGATCCAGGACCGATTTTCGGGAGGGGCCATGAACTTTTTTTGGGGAGAGGTACCGGAAGTACGGGGGGTAGTTTTTAAAAATTAGGGTTACAATGGTGAGTTTAAGGCACTTTTCACACACTTTTACCGTGTGTAAGAAGTGCCTTAAAATTCACCATTCATGCCTTAGTACCTACCGGTTCCTACATATTTCTTCGGATCCAAGTGCAGTTCTTTCAATAAGTTTATTACTATTTTTCCCAATGCTTCTCCTGTCAGGCATTGTTCTTTATCTCTTTCTTGATTTTCACTAATTATTTTTAGGTTCTCATAAGCGTCAATGAACTTGACAAAGTCTTCACGAATGTTGTTATTGTGTATGTATCTCAAATTTAGAGAAAGCTGTTCCACGCGGGACACGCCGGTCGTTTCGTCAAATATGACAGACAGAGTAATAATTTGCATTTTGAACCTGATTCATTATTTGTTCAATTATTTCTTCACCACAACATGCTATTAATTGATTTTGACTGGTGCTACTAATGTATGTTGCTCAGGAAGATGCTTTGGATAGGTGTTAATTAAGAGTCTTATCTCCTGATGCGATTTTAAACCTTAACAATTCCCCTCATTGCTAGATCCAGCATCTTCGTCCAGAAGCAGAAGGCTACCATCACGATGGTTTCTTAGAGGAATATTTGGTCGACCTAAGATAAGAACACAATAGACCCTACTATTGGTCGTAGTCTTTCTTTATTTTTTTTTGTATCTGTTTAGACCTCTGAGTCTATCTGGTTAATGACTAGAAATGACTAGAAATTGATACGATTTTGATGGCTGTCAAGGTCGTTCTAACAATTGGTACTTTGTAAAATTATCAACATTTTGATTTATAAAACATCCAATTTCATTCTTGAAGCTTCTGTTACTGTCTTTGTTCAATTCTAGTCCAGAAAACATATTTATCCCCTGTTTTGTACATGTGTTTGAAATTAAAAATATTTGAACGGCAAATATTTAAATTTATATTTTTTTTAAATTCTCGGAGGGGGCCATGGCCCCCATGGCCCCCTCCCTGGATCCGCCCTTGACACAGATATAAGAAACGATATCAGAAACTGCGCAAGTTTCTGCGCAAAGAGCAAAAACGTAAAACCTGCTGGTAAAACATCTAAATTTCATAATGGCGTCTGAAAATGAGATCATATGTCTTGATAAATTTATTTGTGTTTTTGTAGGTATTATTTATAAATCTTTTATTGATACTTAATAATATATGGACTACTATTTATTCTACTAATAACCATATATTTAGCTCCTAGTAAAGTTTAAGCTATAACTTTGGATTTCATGTTGCATAATTTTTTAATAGAGGAAAATACAATAGTTCCTAATTTGGATCAAACTGAAGATAATTCTAATGCAAAAATCACGTTACGTAATACTTGAACGCTCCCTTATAGAAGTTTTCAGAGATTCTTGGCCCTCGGTAATAATGTAATATTTAAATCTGCGTTTAAATTTTTAAAAAATACTTAGTAATTTTCTCAGGATTCGAAAAAAAATAATGCAGTTAAATAGCTTTGTACAAAGATTTTGCACATATCCCCTTAATATCAGATATTTAGATTCTGCAGATGATGCAATATAATATAAAATAATAAACAATAGAAACAATAGAAAACCCAGGAAAAGAAATAATTTCTTGTAGTCGGCTGTATACAATATTCACAAAATTTTTATTCAAAAATCGGCATTGTTTTTTAACAGAACGTTTTCAGAATAACAATTCCACCCTCAATGACGTTTTCAAGATATACTAAAAACATGGGTGGAAACCCTTTGAGTGTTATTAAATTGGTATTAGACTACGTGGTTCAACCTCAACAATAACTTTACAATTTATAGTAGTACCATGCAGTCAATTCAGTCAGGAAAGGGAAGAGTTGGTAAAAAATATAAAGGATCACAGCAGAAAACATAATAAAGAAAGCCGTAACCAGCAAAGCATACTTTATTAACATAACGGTAAAGATTACTGAAATTATAAAAAAGAAATTAAAATATGAGAAAATGTTACAAAATGGGCAAAATTTAAATAATAAAAGGAACACATTTAAAACAACTCTAAATAACAGCTTTTTTCTTATAGATTTAAATATTAATATTATTTATGTTCTTAAAGAAGTTTAAAATAAGAAGTTGATAGCTAAAGGAATAAGAACGCGAACGTTAGCGAGCGTTAGAAATGACCAATATACAGGGTGAGGCAAATAAAGAGCCTATTAGATATATCTCGAGAACTAAAGGCAACAGAATCATGAAAATTGGAATAAAGGGGTTTTGATTAATGTTTAGCTTGAATCACCAATAACTCACAAATTAAAGCAGTTAGGTATAGGGAATGCTTAAGAAATAAAAAAGTACTATAAAATATCATTTCACTAAAATACAAAAATACAGGGTGTTCCATTTAAGAAGACTCAGAAAATACGCATTCCGAGTTTCGACCAACCCTGTATACTAAAATTAAAAATTTAGCTAAACTAATGATTCTTAACAATAGTAGAATATATTAAAAATCATTTGAACGTAAGTGGAGTTTTAGATGTCAAACTACTACAATTCTACAGGGTGTGAATGTTGCTACGAAATTAATAAAAAACGTAATTATCTTTTAAAATACCCTGTATAATATTACAAAATCTCATATTTTAAGAAAGAAGACATCGAAGAGAATCCAAAAATGTAAAAATATACAAGGTGTTCTATTTAAAAAAACGAAGTTATAAGCAACTTCCGGTATAACCGGAAGTTGCAAAGAGATGAAAATATTTTCATTTAATAGATCATCCTTCAAAACCCCTTTATTCCAATTTTCATGATTCTATTGCCTTTACTTCTCAAGATATTTCTAATAGGCCAGTTAGTTATCTGCCTCACCCTATATAGATTGAGTTTTCGTTATACATACTCGTAATTGAGTAACAAAATGTTCAGAAATTTCTGTAGGTTTAGAAATTACGAAAAATATTAATTATAAAAATGTTGAAATGGGTGAATATTAATTATCTTTAAATAAAACATTAACTTCTTGAAATATATTACATTGAAAATTAAAAAGTGAGAACAGAAATATATTGATTCCCGAATTATTATATTCACAAATGACCGTAAAGAAAACACCCTCCAATAGCAATAAATCCCTACTTACTTGCACCCTGGACTCCGGAAGACTAATCTTTAAGGCTACTTCCTCCCTCATGAAGATGTCGGGATACCTCGTTTTGGCAAACAGCGATTCCAACACGTCGAGTTGAGCCCTCGTGAATGTCGTTCTCTCTCGCCTCTGCTTTCTGGGATTCACGCCTGCAAAATAGGAATAAACTGGAAATTATGCTATAGCCAGTAAGTTTTTTAATTCAACAAATTTATATTAAAGACAAATTGTTTATTAAATGAAATTTGATAGTAAAGGACATGGATGACAGCAGGAATTTATGGGTGCGTATTGTAGCATTTTTATTTTCCCGTCCTGTATAAATCATCTTATAATTATGTAGTCAAACTTTAGTGTCTTTAGTTTGCTGTAAAAATTCGAATTTAGCCCAAGACTTCGGCGAAAGACATTTGTGTGTCTCTTCGACTAAAAATACAAATATAGGTAAGTGATTATTTAGGCTGAGAGCTTTGTTTCGCCGGAAAAAGATCAATCTTGGCCTGGTCTTTAACTAGTCTGAGATCTATAATAGATCGGAGTTCTGGCACTTTTTGTCAGGTGCTGGGATTGTCCTAGTACCATTAATTCCAGCCAGCAGATGCCAATCCGATGGACTGACGATCTGAACCGTGTTCGCGATTACTGGATCCAAGCCGCACAAGACAGAGACATTTGAAAGGGCTGAGGAGACCTATGTTCAGCAGATTAAATTGATGATGACTAAGATTCCAAATTGTTTAAAAAAGG
Source organism: Diabrotica virgifera virgifera (assembly GCF_917563875.1). Classification (NCBI taxonomy): domain Eukaryota; kingdom Metazoa; phylum Arthropoda; class Insecta; order Coleoptera; family Chrysomelidae; genus Diabrotica; species Diabrotica virgifera. Next base: position 2,389,922 of record NC_065451.1, on the reverse strand, counting down.
AAATTTGGTAGTAACAAAAGACAAATGAACCACCGGAAACGTAAATAATGAATACAGCACAAAGAGTTATATACAAAAGGTTGTTTAAGAAAGTTTTTAGTTATTTTGAAGAAATCTTTCCCAAATAGGTACTACTCGTATCAATATTTTAGACAAATATTTTCATGGTGTGACTAAGTAGTTGTATGGCCCTATAGTTTGTACATTGTTATATATCTCCCTTGTGTTTACAAATAGGTATCAATATACTGCTTCCAGTGGCAGATCTACGGGGAGGGAAAATGGGGAAAGTTCTCCCCCTAACAAGGTCAAAAATTAAAAAAAATTGTTGAAACAGACAAATTCAACCCAATAAACAGGCTAGTTAGGAAAATTAATAAGTTATTATTTATGACTTTAAATTTATCTTTTTTATGTCTTTTTGGTTGGTGTTTCATTGGAAGTTCCCCCCTCCCTAAGGCAAATCACCCCCCCCCCCCCAAGTTAAATGTCTAGATCTGCCACTGACTGCTTCCCCACTCGTCTGGCATTTGTAAAACTTGCCCGTGTCTTTCCTAATCCACTCCAAACTTCCCCAGGGACATCATCTGGTCTAATTGTTGTTCCTTTCCTTTTGAAGTGTTGGAACCAATTCTTCGTTTGTTATGTTGGTGACCATTACTGTTACTGTCTCCGTTAACTAAACTGGTTTTCTGTCAAATTCTTTATTTAATAAAATCTGAAATCTGACAGAAAAAAACCTGTTAAATGAACTGATATACCGAGTGGTGAATTGGAAAACGGTCCATAGGAAACTCAATGTAAAATTCTAAACTGTTGAATTCCTGCTTCCCTAATTATTTTACATCAAAAGACATTAAAAACTATTTGTAGAGGATTGAAATCTGTATTGAAAACAACTGTTAAAATTGTTCTACGAATTAAACATACTTATTCCGAAATTTTGTAAAAATGTAATACATTTTTCAGTTTTTCAGCCCAAAATTAGGCCCCACACAGTGCAATAATGTGTCCCAATGAAGTTGGGTGCGTTCAACGGTGAGCGATCAATTTACGCTACTGATACATCGAACGAACTGCTCTTTATATTCCGCTACATTTTCTGCTCCAATGTGTTTCTCAAATATTTTATTTAGCTGTCAAGAACTTAACCAAACTTTATTTTGTAATTTTGTCTACTCTACACTCTAAAGAAAAAAGAATTAATTATCATTCTGAAAACGTTCTGTATGATCATATTTTATTCAATTCATTGGGATTTTTATAAGATTTTAGTAAATTATGCCTATAGTCGATGCATTGAAGCACAAAAAAGGCCTTACTGTCGATTTTTGGCGCAGTAAGACGGATTTTAACTCAGTTTGGTACGTTGGATTTGTGAGAATGTCAGGAAATTTTGTGAACTAATGTAATGAATAAGAAATCTGAAATTGCGTTTGTGCATAAGAAAAATGCATTTCAAAAGTGCATTTTGAAATAGACAATTATTATATTTGCAACTCGTAAATTTTCTTACTCGGGGGTTTTTGGGGTCGCTGAAAACGAATATGAGGTCGGCGAGAGTGTGCAAACTACGTAGTGCCTGCAGCGGGTGTAATAAACGTCTTCCTATGGAGTATTGTAATTTATCATATAATTGGCTTACAACTCATTACTCGGGGGGTTTTTGAGGTCGCTGAAAATGAATATGAGAGTGTGCAAACTAGCAGGTGTAATTAACGTCTTCCTCTGGACTATTATGGTAATTTGTTAAATAATTGGCCCAAACTTGTTACTCGGGGGTCTTTGGGATCACTGAAAATAAATATCGCAACGACTAAATTCTAATTTCATAGGATATTATAAAAAAAAAACATGATTATTATGTTAGCAGTATTGATACATTCTTGACTAATTTCATGTAGGATTTATTGCCTTTCTCTCTCACACGTTTGTATACATAACGGTTACACTGTAAGCAAAACAGAACACGTTTTTTTTTCTGATTTTGTTTTCCTGTTATTTTATGTATTTATTTAAATAATTTATTATAAAGAAGTGTAAAAAATATTTTTTTTTTGTTTAAATTAACGTGTCTCAGCAACGCAGGCCATTGACACGGTTACAAAAGTAAGGTTTACAAAATGTTTAAATTACAAGAATTAAGAAAATTAAGAATTTAAATTAAAAAATTACAATATCAGCAAAATGATAAAAAACAACATTTATATGGCGTAGTATAACCGAGAGTCTTTGAGAAACATTATCACATTATTAAAGTTATTATTATCACTAAGAGTGGTGGTTTGGTCTTCATCCAGTTTATGTTGTCTTCGGGTGTTCGTGTATAGCTGGCACTCAACTAGTATGTGTTTGACGGTGACACGAGTGTTGCAGGTATGACACCAAGGAGGATTTCCCTGGACACCAATGTCCAATTCTTAGTCTTCTCTTGACAACTTTGTCCCTTCTACAAAGTGCTGGTATTTTTAAGGCAGGTATTCTGTGTTGAATATTATGGAGTTTTGAGTTTGTTCTATTCCAGAGGTTTTGCCAGACTCTCAAGCACATTTGGTTTACTGTTGTACCCCTTAATGAAATTATTGACCACGGCTGCCAACTTCTTATGGCTATGTACAATACCCCGATAAGTTTCAGGAAACCGAATATTCCTGGCTGCTCGCCAGGAAACCTCGAATGTACTTAATGGCTATTGCCAAAAATAAAAAGATTGTCATTGGAAAAATTCTTTCATCTGTTGATGCATTTACCCAGCATTTAAAAAGGGTATATTTACAAACATAAATTTGGCTGGATGGAGAGGACAGTAACATGAACCCAACTGATTGGGGATGGGAATTACAAAATAATGTATTAATTCCAGTTAGAATGACTCAGCCACCTGGCCCTCCAAACATTTTAAATTTAATATTCTGTAGTTGTAAAGGATCGTTTAAACACAGCGATAAATCAAACAACTTATCAAGGTCAATCGAGTTGTTGCAACTTATCATTGTGTGTAAAGGGTCGTTTAAACACAGCGATAAATCAAACAACTTATCAAGGTCAATCGAGTTGTTGCAACTTATCATTGTGTGTAAACGGTGCATCGCACAACTTATCAAAGTTGGAGTTGGGTTGAAGGTGGTATCGCATTGAATCGCAGCGTCTAAACAGCGTTTCAACTTGTCATCACAACTAGTTGCTGTGACTTGTCGTTGTGTTTAAACGACGCTTAAGTCACACTGCGGCAACTCATGCGAGTGCAGGAAGCATGGGTTAGTTTGTAATTTAGCCTACAAAAATTGTGCAGGCTCTGATTGCACAAATATTGCATTGGACTCGAGAGAGGATGGCAATAATAAAGAAGATGATAATGATAAAGAAAATGAATTTTAAAGATAAATTATGATAAATTTTGTATAATGAACTTTTTTAACCATAAATATATTATAATAATAAAAATTTATGTTTATTTATAATAAAAATACCACCCTTTTCGATCACTATAGTTACATCGAAGAAAATAGATTATTCCAAAAAACCCCGAGTAACGAGTTTAAACTAATTTACATGATAAATTACCATAATACTCCAGAGGAAACATTTATTACACCCGCTGCAGGCACCAGGTAGTTTGCACACTCTCGCCGACCTCATATTCGTTTTCAGCACCCCAAAAACCCCCCAACTAAGAAAATTTACCGAGTTGCAAATTTATAATAATTGACTATTTCAAAACGCACTTTTGAAATGCATTTTTCTTATGCACAAATGCAATTTCAGATTTCTTATTCATTAAATTAGTTCACAAAATTTCCTGACATTCTCACGAATCCAACGCACCAATCCGCATTAAAATCAGTCTTACTGCAAAAAAATCGACACTTCAATCCTTCAATGCCTCGACTACTATTACATAGAAGTGGTTTTACTTCATATTAGAGTTTGTTTAACTATATGGTAGGTATACAGCCACCCCAGGGAACTACCTCTTTTTAGTTTAATTAATTATCAGATATCAGATCATCTAGCTACTGTTTTATTTTCTACCAGGTAACATTATATACATATACAATAGATACCTTTATAAATCTGGTTCACTCAAAATAGGAACCAAAACTGTGCCAAAAGTACTTGTTTATTGCTTTTACGCATGCGTCATTTTATGCTACACCAAAGTATTACACTCAAAGTATTACACTCAAAATGTGCTCCAAAATATGGCGACCGCTCCGCTACATTTTCGATGTAGCGCACACACAACGCAAAAGTCTTTCAGCGTGAAGAAGCGAGATGTGATCCTACAGATCACTTTATGCTCATTCGCCGCTGAACGCCACCATTTTCGCATTTTTGAACTGTCAATATTTTTATTTTATCATTTATTATTTAAAAACAATAAGTTGATAAGATACCCTCAGTTGCGGAGAAAGTATTAATAATAAAGATTTTTTATTCAGTCAATGGTATGAGCACTGTCAGTTAAATACACTCACCGGCAGAGAAAACGGGCACCCCAAAAAATGGGTCATTTTTAATGTCTTGTATTTCCTAAACCTGATGTCCGATTTAAGTAATTTTTTTAATATGTTATAGCCTTATTCTTTATCAATATCGCTGTAATAATATTGTTGCTAGACAGGTACATTGTCATCGTATACAGGGTGTACGAATCAAACTGTGTTTTTTTCTCAAACTTTGGAACACCCTGTGGAATGTTCTAGCTTTTATAAAATGCTAAAATTAAAACCCAACTATAGCCACAGATTTTCTTAACATTCTGTTTTTTTATTCATTCGCTTATGTTGGATAATAAAAAAGTTAGGCACTTTAACAACTACCCCTGTTTTTCGTCAATACAGGGTGTTTTTCAATAAGTACGGCAAGCTTTAAGGGGTAATTCTGCATGATAAAATAATGACAGTTTGCTTTATAAACTTATGCCCGCAAATACTTCGTTTCTGAAATAGGGGGTGTTGAAATTGTTCTTACAAACTGACGATTTATTTATTGCTCTAAAACCGTTTGTAATATGCAAATGAAATTTGGTAGATTTTAAGATCTAGTTATTGCGCATTTTTTGGCATACAATTGAGAATTTTATATTCACCATTGGCGTGCATACGGGATATATCTAAAATATTTATACCCGTATGCACGCTAATGGTGAATATAAAATTCTTAATTGTATGCCAAAAATTTTGCAATAACTACCTCTTAAAATCTACCAAATTTCATTTGCATATCACAAACCGTTTTAGAGAAATAAATAAATCGTCATTTTGTAAGAACAAGTTCAACACCCCCTATCTCGGAAACGAAGCATTTGCGGGCATACGTTTATAAAGCAAACTGTCATTATTTTATCATGCAGAGTTAGCCCTTAAAGTTTGCAGTACTTATTTAAAAACACCCTGTATTAACGAAAAACAGGGGTAGTTGTTAAAGTGCTTAACTTTTTTATTATCAAACATAAGCGAATGAATCAAAAAACAGAATGTTAAGAAAATCTGTGGCTATAGTTGGGTTTTAATTTTAGCATTTTATAAAAGCCAGAACATTCCACAGGGTGTTCCAAAGTTTAAGAAAAAAACACAGTTTGATTCGTACACCCTGTATACAATGACAATGTACCTGTCTAGCAACAATATTATTACAGCGATATTGATAAAGAATAAGGCTATAACATATTAAAAAAATTACTTAAATCGGACATCAGGTTTAGGAAATACAAGACATTAAAAATGACCCATTTTTTGGGGTGCCCGTTTTCTCTGCCGGTGAGTGTAGTAACGTGTGGCCTAACTTTTACACACATACCTACTGTGGCAATAATGTATTATATTTTTCAAAATTTTGGAATGCGTTTAAATCGTAGAACAATTTTAACTTCTGATTTTAATACAGATTTCAATCCTCTACAAATAATATTCTGTCATGACTTTTGATGTAAAATAATTAGGGAAGCAGGAATTCAACAGTTTAGAATTTTACATTGAGTTTCCTATGGCCCGTTCTACGATTCACCACCCGGTATAGTTTGTCCTTATTACACTTATTCTTTAGTTTGTTTTTATCAGTTTTGTTTGGTTTGACTTCATTTTAATGGTGATATTTCTATAGCACCATTAAAAAATCTTATAAGTTTGCTTGCCTGTTTTCGTTTTACCGATGTGTAAAAGTAAATAGTTAGGGGATGGTGTTGAACAAACAGTGTTAATTGATCGGTTTGTTTTGAAATTGAAATTGCAGATGTGATTTCACATGAGGCGTTTAACCAAGAATAACATGCAATCACGTTGGGTACATTTATAATGTCATTTCTTTTAAAAATAAATGTAAAAAATATGTCAATTCGCACCCAATGCGTTCTCAATCTTGTTAAGATAATAAGAACAGAAATAAAAAAAGCAGCGAAATAAAAAGAAAAGGGAGGGAATTAAAAAAATGTAGGTATAAAAGGATAATAAAAATACGTAAAAGGGAGGGGAAGATTTTGAGATATACTTACGAAACAGGACAAAAAACAAAAAAAGACGATCAGAAGTGTGATGATAATTGATAATCAAAAAAATAAGAAGGAAAAAGAAACAAGAAAGGAATAAGAAAGTAAAAAGAAAATTGAATGCGTAGTATATGAAATTAGTATTTGTTATTTTTATATTTTTTTTCTTCTTCTATCTCATGCTCATTATGAAAATGATGAGACGAAAACAAAAAAAGCAACAGAAAAAAGAGATGAGAATAAAAGATAATAAAAATACGTATAGAGGAGGATGTTAAGATGTGCTTAAAGTGTGCTTAAGAAACAGAATATAACAAGGAAAACGATCAGAAGAGTGGTAATAGAAGTTAAGTATGGTAATAGAGGTATGGTAAGAGAGGTGAGTATGGTAATAGAATAGAAGAGAATAAGAAGGGGAAAGAAAAAGAAACAGGAAGGGAATAAGAAAATAAAGAGAACATTGAAGGAGTACAGTATGAAATTAGTATTTTTTGAAGTTATACTTCTTTAGGCGCGATTGAGATTGAAAATGAATTTATATTATCTGCGCGCATGCGCACACCGGCAGTATGGTTTTAGTCGTTATACGGGCTCTGATTGGGTGTTGAAATGATCTGTCAATAATAAATAATTGTTCAATATGAAGGTAAACAAATGTATAATATATTAGTTTTATTGTTGTGAGGACAGAAACAAAAAAGTTTATAATTGTAGTGACATTTAAATAGTTTTTAAAAGCAACAGGTACGTAATAATTGTAAATGTATCATAGGTACCTACCTATTTGAACCTACCAAAATACATAGTATGTAATACTTTTATTTACATAATTTGATTACCATCAAAATTTCTATCAATGTTCACCTAATATATTGTTTTCTTACTCTATGTTTAGTTGTATTTTTTCAACTCTAAATCATTTCAATTCAAAATCAAAATAATTTAATTTAATTCAAAAATGTCAAAAGCTTAATCCGTTTAGTTAGTCGATCTTCGCACATAATGACACATTGCCTCCGTGGCGAAGCGTTTAAGGCGAATGAACCCCAATATACCAACCGCGCTGATAGCTGCTTCGAATCCCAATAAAAACTTTTATTTTTTTATTTTTTTTTTATACATTTTATGATTGTAAGTATATTTATTATATAATTTTATTTTCAGAAATTACGTATTTAGTTAAAAAAATTTCCGACAATTAATGTTCAGAAATCATTTGTGGCATTTTTAATGTGTTTTTGTGTGTTTTATTCTTTTATTATTTTAATTTTTTTCACTGTTCTAATAAAAATGTTTGAGAAGTAGTAAGTATAAATTAGTTTAATATTTAAATAAAATATATGTACAATAAATATATTATACACGGCTCACTAAAATAATTAGTTACGCCCCTGTACTACTGATTACTTAAAATTCAAGTAGTATTTATGTAACCTTTCTGGAAACTCCAGGTTATTGTGGAGACTCGCATTTGAACCCCTCGCCGGGGCAGATCGTCAAAAGCTTCCTAACGAGAATCATCTCTAATCTATCGACGCTCCCGCTATTCGTAAAAAGGCCGCATTTTACCGGCTTTTTTTTGCTATCGTTTTATACCGCTCAGATAATTCAATCTGCTCAGTATTATCGACGATGATTTATTTAGCGTATTAGTGAGTGCCTTACAAATGAACCAAATGGATTATGGAATTCAATCAGAGCTCTGATGTGACACGTCATCAAGGAATAAAACTGTAAGTACTCTACATGTATGTGAACATAACTTATTAGTCGTGATACTGTATGCATTTTGAACCATATACCTCTCGTAGCAAATATTCTTTGTGCCATTTATGCAGATAATACTTTAAATTACATATGAAAAATCGTTATCTACTCTTAACCAGCTTACCTATGGGAATATACTCTATAACCGTACAATAAGTATAGGTTACTATTGTTAAGGATACTTTACGTATTGCCTAAACATTTCTGTTCCATCGAGCCGTATCATATTAATTATTTATTAATTAAATCCTCAAGGTCCTTCGTATTTGCATATTTTGATAATCTCTATTCTGAGAATAACGGTTTTTCATTTATAGTGTCTTTCTGTTGCATTTGGAAATTTCCAAGCCACGCCGCCCCGGCACAAAAATAAAATATTCCTCTCTTTCTGCACTCAAATTCTCAGTATTTAACCCAGCACGTCTCTACAATAGCTGGTAGGTTGTTAAGCCCGGTCTACACGTGCAATTTCAGAAACTACTTGCTTTGTTCAAATAAAGGAGTCGTTTTGTTTGTATGAAAAAATATTTGCATATATTACATTATTTTATTTTCGTAAATATATTTTTCTGTTTATAGTATACAAAAAGTGTACTCATTTCTTGGCTGATAGTACGGGTGTTATAATTTTAACATTGTTTGTTCAACCTTTTGATTTAAATTAAATTTATAATTTTGAATCCGATTAAGCCTGGTTCACAGGTTACAAAAATTATTAAAAATAATTTTGTTTTCTTGCATAAATTGTAAGTTTTTGCTACATTTAGCTTCGCTTAAGCTCATTTTACACTTCTAGAAAACTATAGAAAATAAATAATTGTTTTTTCCTTCAATTTAATTAATTTAAATACTTGTTAAGGGTGTCTCACACTTGCTGAAAAATACCCATTTTGGAAAATTGCATATATTTTGAAATTTTATAGTTTTGCATTTCATATACTAATCTGCGCTCATACAGGGTGATACTATTAAGCCAATCTCACACTATTAAACGTGTAATATATAATATATTGTACATATTCTCTCATTTTCGCATCGATTTATAGGTTTAGACATTTGCAAATAATCTATCTAATCTCACATTCTCGCAACATGGCTGACCGATCAAAATATAACCGACAGAGGCTCACCGCAAAACTTGATATAACCAAGTTGGCTGATTCGGTTCCCACAACTCTTAATTCTCTAAACAAATATAAAATTCGTGAAATAATTTCACAACTCAAACATTCTTACGGACTTTTCCGCGATGCTCAAAATGTGCTGGAGACGATCCCCGAGGAACCTACCCCCTCTACTGATTCCTCTGTGGTTTTTGATAAATATTTGGATACAATTTCTCTATTGGAAGAAAGGTTAGAGGTCATTGAAAGTTCTAATGTGACTGCTACCCCCTCCCTCCAATTTGACCCTAATTCTTCTCTAACCTCACAGTCTATGGCTAGGCAACGAACAGTAAACCTCCCTCGTATTCAGTTAAAACCATTTAGTGGCTTAGTTACTGAATACAATTCATTCATTGAGACCTTTGATACAATAATAGGATCTGATACTACATTAAGTGATCTGGAAAAACTCATTTACCTCAAAAGTTTTCTAACTTCCGAGCCTTTGACGCTTCTCGAGCATATCCCACTCACAGGTGACAATTACAAAATAGCCCGGGATAACCTGACACAAAGGTACGCCAACTCTAAATCGCTTATCAAAACTCTCATCTCTCAAATTCTTGATGCGCCTCCTATTTCTGGAAACGCAAATCACTCACAATTAAGAAATTTTCATACGGTCATGTCAAATAATTTCAAGGCCCTATTGAACTTGAATAGGCCCCCTTCAGATCTCTTGCATTTACTTCTCATACATATCGCTACTCAGAAACTCGACGCACCTACCATTAGGGCTCTTGAGTTCCAATCCGGTGGTAGCCAAGCTACCCCTGATTTTGTCCATTTTCTAGGGGAAATCGAGACACGCGTTGTTCATCTTGAGAATATTCAATCTCAATCAAAACCAAAATCGACTACTACTTCCAGACACTCTTTACACCTAGCCTCAGACACTTCTACCAGTAACCTTTCGCCTCGCTTAGGTCCTAAGAAATGTTCCTATTGCAACGACTCTCACTCGATCTACTCTTGTCCTCAGTTCAAGCAGTTGAATTCTAAAGAACGTTTTAGTTTTGTCAAACAAAATAAATTTTGTATTAATTGTCTTGGGTCTCACATGCTCGATCAGTGTAAATCCAAATTCTCTTGCATAGTTTGTAAATCTCGTCATCACACGTTGCTCCATTTCGACAAAACGGGTCATAGTAACCCTTCCGCGGCTGTTGGCCAACACAACTCAAATAATCATAATAAAACCGCTATCTCAAATAACTCCCATACACAGGGTAATTCACAACAGGGGCCCTCACATGTTAGAGCTCCTGAAACGGAAGTTAATCTTCAAAATTCGACTCCACATTCAATGGCTCTATCTGCAGCCTCGCTTGATAATCATTTGGTGTTATTAAGCACACTCCAGGTCTATCTTGTCGCTCCTAGCGGCAAGAGGGTCTTCGCAAAGGCACTCTTAGACTCGGCCTCACAGGTTTCATTTATTAGTGCTGACCTCGTAAAGGAACTGTCACTCACCACTAGAGATGGAAAATTACGGATCAATGGAATTAACTCCACCTCATCCTCGTCTCAATCTATTGTAGATACAACAATTTTCGCTGTCGCTAACGACGTTCCTTTTGACATCTCGTGCTCTGTACTCCCAAAGATAACAAATCCGCTTCCTCAAATTTCTATTTCGGCGAGCAAACTAAACATACCCTCAGAGATACCATTAGGTGATCCGATGTTCCATGTAACATCCCCAATTGGTATCCTGCTCGGTGCAGACCTGTATAACGATATCATTCAACCTGAAATAATTCGTTTGGGAAAAGGTCTTCCCGTTCTTCAACGCACTCTACTCGGGTACACGATATCAGGGTCAGTTCCAGACTTTGCTCTTAAGTCGAAAAATACTAAAAAGGCTTTGGAATTTTATTCAAACTCTCTCGTTACTTGTTGTTCTCATAACACTCCTTCCGCCGTAAATGAGCCGGTAGTGTCCAACGAGGAACTATCCGATCATTTACAAAAATTCTGGGAGCTGGAAGAAGCCGCTCCTCAGAACACCGATCTCATTAATGATCACCCCGCTGAAATTAATTTTGTAAAACATGTTAATGTTCTCCCCAATGGACGATATGAGTCCACACTCAATCTCAAACTCCCTATCGAAGATATAGACATGGGAAATTCGTTTCTCTCGGCAAAAAGACGTTTTCTCAGTCTCGAGAAACGTTTTCAACTCAACCCTGATTTATTGGAAAAATATCAGGACATTATATCGGAATATCTCAATAACGGACAAATAATTCAAGTGCCGTTAAAAATGCTAAATGACTCAGGTAAACCTAATTACTTTCTCCCTCACTTTCCCGTTTTCAAATCCAACTCTACTACTTCCACTCGTATAGTTTTCGATCCAAACAATAAATCGTCTACGGGAATCTCCCTCAGTGACGTCATAGACAAAGGTTATGTCGTCCAACATGAACTTTTTGACATTCTCGCTAAGTTTCGTCAGTTTAAATTCGCACTAGTAGGCGACATCAAGGCTATGTTCCTACAAATCGCCATTTGTCCCACTGAAACATTTCTGTTAAATTTTCTCTTTAGGGACAATATTCAGCAGCCTTTACGGTGCTATCAATTTCAAAGATTACCCTTCGGGCTCCCAAGTAGCCCATTTATCGCTCAAAGAGTTATCAAGCACATCGCTGACAACAACAAACATACCCACGAACTTGCTACTAGTGTTCTGCAAGAATCTATCTATATGGATGACCTGATCAGCGGTGCTGACAGTCTTCATGAATTAAGTTGTCTTTTCGAACAATTAACTTCTTTGCTAGAAACCCATGGTTTCCTCCTCCACAAGTGGAACTGCAGTTCTTCAGAATTTCTGTCTCAACACAATTTAAATCCCGTCTCTGAAGTCAGTCTTAACTTCACGGGATCTGATAAAGTCTTAGGCATATTCTGGGATTCAGAACGCGACCACTTTTCGTTTAAAACTCCTATCTTCAAATTGGCTAATGTTGTTACTAAACGTACTATTCTCTCCTACATTGCTACTTTGTATGACCCGCTAGGATGGTTATCCCCTGTCCTTGTGAACGCTAAGCTCTTGATACAGGAAATATGGTCCCAGAAATTGGACTGGGATCAACCCATTGACTCACCCATCATTATGAAAAATTGGCAAAACCTCTTATCGACATTCAAAACTATAGAAGAGGTCAAGGTACCTCGATGCTTACTTTTACAAAAGAAAGTTGTTGATGTTCAATTAATTATTTTCACCGACGCATCGGAAAAAATATACAGCACTTGTGTGTATCTCAAAGCGACATACTCAGACTTTTCTGTATCGTCGCGGCTTATCGCTTCTAAAAACAAAATTTCTCCGCTAAAAAATAAACTCACCATCCCCAAATTGGAACTTTGTGGAATAGTGTTGGGAGTCACTCTGGCTCATAGACTTTTTCACATCTTCAAGAAAAATTTGAGTATATCTTCATCTCATCTCTTTGCTGACTCTACAATTGCCTTGTCTTGGATACTTTCTAAAAAACACATTTGGAACATTTTTGTACAAAACAGAATTCAAAAGGTCAATTCCTTGTTGGAAACTTTTCCTTGTGATTTCCATTTCGTCAGAAGTCACGAAAACATCGCTGACCCCGCTTCCAGAGGGATAAATGTCTTTGATAATCCCCAGACCACCGAAGACTGGTTATGCGGACCTAGCTTTATTAGAGACAATCCCATCGATTTTTCTCTTCATCAAATTCCTCATTTTCAGGATGATCTTCCTGAATTAAGGAAGTTAGTTGTCTCAAACATAGCAACAAATCACGAACTCAACGACACCTTTGAAAATCTATTCGCTAAATCTTCTTCTTTTCGTAAAATTCAAAGAATTGTCGCTTATCTTTTTAGATTCATCAGTAATATTAAAAAGAAAATAAATAACTCTCCACGAGATACGGATATATTGACGCCACCCGAAATGGAGATCGCTGATCACGCGATCATCAGGTATATCCAAAGTATCTACTTTAAAAAAGAGATTCTTGAATTGAAAAATGCTAAACTCGTGACCAATAAAGCCATTCGTAAACTCAACCCCTTCCTACAACATAATGATGGGCTGATTCGTGTGGGAGGACGTCTCCGACACGCCCCCATATCGTATAATCAAAAACACCCCATTCTACTTCCTTCTAAATGTCGAGTTGTAGAACTAATCTTGACTCAAGCTCATCATAAGTTATTACATTCAGGCGCGCAAACAGTACTTTCGTATGTCAAAATGAAGTACTGGCCAATTGACGGATTAAGACAGATTAAACGCTTAATTCGTAAGTGTGTAAACTGTTTCCGATTCATGACACCCAATTCTGTTCAACAGATGGCAGATATGCATCCCGATCGTGTACTCCCCACTAGACCCTTCCAAGTCGTCTCAGTGGACTATGGGGGGTTCTTCTTAATTAAGTCCTCACATTTGAGGAAGGCACCGCTTTACAAAGCATACGTAGCCTATTTCATTTGCATGAGCACTAAATGTGTTCATATCGAACTCGTCACAGGATTAAGCGCAGAAGCCTATATTCTTACTCTGAAAAGGTTTATTGCCAGAAGATCCACGCCCAGTATTATTTGGAGCGACAATGCCACAAATTTCCATGGGGCAAAAAATGAAATGCGCGAATTCTATGATTTTTTCTTAAATCAAAATAATTCGGAACAGATTAAGGAATTCTGTACTCAAAACTCCATAACTTTCAAGATGGGTGTTCCCCGCAACCCCCATCAATTCGGCCTCCATGAGGTAGGAATAAAGAGTGTGAAGTATCACCTCTATCGAATTATAGGAAATTCCCACTTCACCTTTGAAGTGTTTAACACAGTATTATGCCAAATCGAGGCTATTCTAAATTCGAGACCCATCACTAGGATGTCGTCTGACGCCAATGACTTCGCTTTCCTATCTCCAGCTCACTTCTTAGTTCAAAGAAGTTTAACCGCGCCCCCTGAACCAAGTGTTTCAGAGATACCTGAAAATAGGTTGAATCTTTTTCAGCGTATTAGTAAAATTCAACAGCAATTTTGGAAATTGTGGAAAAAAGACTATCTTTGCCTCCTGCAGCAAAGAAATAAATGGACCGACCCTACTGACCCTGTCAAGATCGGGGATTTGGTTCTGTTGAAGGAGGATGGTACTCCTCCACTCTTATGGCCAACTGCCAGGGTAATAGATGTATTGCCTGGTAAGGATGGTCTAGTTCGTACTGTCAAGATTCACACTACTCACGGTGATTTTCTTCGTGGTATTACGAAAATCGCTGTGATTCCCCTGGAAGATTAAAATCTATCCCTAGGGGGAAAACTTATCGTTTTCCTCCATTTTATCGTTGTTACCCCTTGTGTATATAAACTCTAATTTCTTCAAACATTTCTTATCGTTGTGCACATCTTTGCCAATCCCCTCTCTTCGAGGTGATATAGGCCATCTCTCTCGCCTGTCGCCCCCGGCAATATGTACAATAAATATATTATACACGGCTCACTAAAATAATTAGTTACGCCCCTGTACTACTGATTACTTAAAATTCAAGTAGTATTTATGTAACCTTTCTGGAAACTCCAGGTTATTGTGGAGACTCGCATTTGAACCCCTCGCCGGGGCAGATCGTCAAAAGCTTCCTAACGAGAATCATCTCTAATCTATCGACGCTCCCGCTATTCGTAAAAAGGCCGCATTTTACCGGCTTTTTTTGCTATCGTTTTATACCGCTCAGATAATTCAATCTGCTCAGTATTATCGACGATGATTTATTTAGCGTATTAGTGAGTGCCTTACAAATGAACCAAATGGATTATGGAATTCAATCAGAGCTCTGATGTGACACGTCATCAAGGAATAAAACTGTAAGTACTCTACATGTATGTGAACATAACTTATTAGTCGTGATACTGTATGCATTTTGAACCATATACCTCTCGTAGCAAATATTCTTTGTGCCATTTATGCAGATAATACTTTAAATTACATATGAAAAATCGTTATCTACTCTTAACCAGCTTACCTATGGGAATATACTCTATAACCGTACAATAAGTATAGGTTACTATTGTTAAGGATACTTTACGTATTGCCTAAACAATATAAATAAAAAGTATATTAATTTCGTTTAAATCATATAATAGAAGTATAACTTCTTGCGTGCGTACAAAGTACACACACATCCTTTTTTATATTTGTTTTCTTCTTCTATCTCTTCGGGAAATATACAGCTGCGGGCATTGAATAGTTTACACCCTTAATCTAGTAGTCATTTTTTGAAGTTATACTTCTTTAGGCGCGATTGAGATTGAGGGTGAATTTATATTGATCTGCGCGCATGCGCACACCGATAGTTTGGTATTAGTCTTTATACGGGCTCTGATTGGGTGTTGAAATGATCTGTCAGTAATTGTTTAATATGGAGGTTATCGGTAAACAAAAATGTTGTATAATATATTAGTTTTTATTGTTGTGAGGACAGAAATAAGATCAAATTTATAATTATAGTGACTTTTTAAATAGTTTTGAAAAGCCACAGGTACGTAATTCTAAATGTTTCAGTTGTATTCCAATAAAAAATTATCTTCATACCTATTTGGAAAATGTAAAAAAAATAATGTACTTACCAGTACTTGCTATGCTATACCCCTAGTAGGCAATGCTTTAATTTACATAATCTGATTACGAACAAACTTTCTACAAATTTTCATCTAATGTATCGTTTTCTTACTCTATATATTGTTGTATTTTAATTCGACAAAAATCAAACTAATAAAAATTCATATAAACAAAATGTCAAAAAGTTGTTCAGTTTGTGTATATTCCCACATGACGTATACGCGAAGGTGGTGCAGTTTGAAATCGCTTCGACTCTCGTACGGCGGAATACACGGGAAGTAGGTTCAAGCCCAATGCAAGTTATATCATTTTTTTTTTATTTTTTTTTATAGATTTTATGATTGTAAGTATACTATTATATAATTTTTTTCAGAAAATACGTATTTAATTAAAATTTTTGGCAACAATTATTGTTCAGAAATCATTTGTGGCATTTTTCGATGTGTTTGTGTGTGTTTTATTCTTTTATTTTTTAATTTTTGGTATTGTCTAAATAACAATTTTTGGAAAGTACTAGAGAAACTGTTTAAAGTATATTGATTTCGTTGAAATCGTATAATAGAAGTATAACTTCTTACGTGCGTACAAAGTACACACATTCTTTTTTTAATTTCTTTTTAGCTCCACACATTTCAGGTAAAGTGACGTTAATTACCAGTGGCGGACCCAGAATAGATTAAAAAATTAAAACATCAAAATAAAATAAATATATTTTATAGACGTAACAAAATGGGAATTATAGAAAGAAATTTTTTTGAATAAAATAGATTATGTTCTTAATATCAAAGATAAGAAAGTCGATTTCTTCCAACTAGTCTACTCGAAGAATTCTAATATACTCTTATGCACCAATGCACCTGGAAATTGTTATGTTGGAAGATGAAGTTGTTATTGCGGAATTTCTGGATCATTCATGGCAACATTATGTTCTGAAGGATATGGTCGTAATACAATCCTGTTAATTTTTCTTCTATGAGAACAAACGCCCGGACCTTCTTTCCTTATCCATCTCCATACGTTGACCGGGAATCCTCCACCAATTCTTAAATAATGAGTACACCGTTTACCAAAGCTATGATTTCTCGGCCTATATAGAGGCTTATTTGACCATTTCTATAATGATTGAAACACGTTTTCATGGCAAAATGCAACTTTAAACTAAAAGTTGTCTTCACTTTTTATGAATTATTATTAAATAATGTAACTAATCTCCTCTTGTTATCCTCAGTCAAAAAAGATTTCTCTGTAGCTGCACAATTTATCAATTCACTTGTTTTAATCCTTCTACATGCAGTGCGAATACTGCCCGAAAACAATGTCTCTTCGTAGCTTTTCCAGCTGTGGCAAAAGGTACTTCTTTCAGATAATTACTAACCTCATTACCTCATCTTGTTGCCCTGTGGAGATCTTCTGCCCTCTTGAACCACCCAACCGTGCCAACCGCTTCCATCTTCGTTTGATTTTGCATATGCACATGCACATGTATGGATCACATTCAAATCTGCAGCAACTTGCATTAGGGACCAACCTTCTACGAGTTTGGCAATTGCTGTTGTTTTTGCGCGTCATTCAAATGCATTTTAGGCATTTTGGGAGCGTTAATAGCTATTTATTTTAGTTTTCAATACGCTAAAATTTTTTACGGTATTACAATGTAAAAATGAAGGTGTAAACCATTCAGTGACCGCAGTTCTACATATTCTACATTGATATCATTAAAATTACGTTTTTGAAGTTATACTTCTTTAGGTGCGATTGAGAGTAAAATTTCATAATACTGCGCGCATGCGCACACAGACAGTATGGTATAAACGTTATACGGGATCTGATTGGGTGTTAAAACCATCTGTCAATAATTGTTCAATATGGAGATTTTGGATAAACAAATTAATGTTGTGTATATTAATTAGTTTTTATTGTTGTGATGGCAGAGAAAAAAGCAAGTTTATAATAGGTTTGTTCTAGCAAAGAGTCAAACTATGTAGTTAGATACCGTCAGCAAATAGTTAGTCAGTGGGAGAACATAATACAGTCACCAGTGCTATCCCCTCTACTCGCACTGGTCCATTATTCGCTGATGGTTTCAAACCGTTTGAAACTGATGCTATAGTCGGTTCGCTAAACTCAGACGCAACTGGCTAGATATTTTAGTCGATAATTTTTTTGGTCAAAACGGCAAACAGGTGTATGTTTTCAAAAAACTTTTGATAGTGTGTAAAAAATATTTTATTATCAGCTAAGTACTTTCGACACATAACGTGTCATCATCAGAGCTTCCTAAAAGGACATATTTAAGATAAGATTTTTTTTATATAAAAAATAAGTGAAAAACTTACGTCCTCTTATAAAACCTTCATAGAAGAGCAACTGCTAAACGACACAATAAAAAACATGTATACTGGGCAAAAGCCACAGATATAGGGTATAATAACCCTTTAAAGTGAATAAAATCACATCTAAATTCTTTTATTAATTAATAAGACAACATGGCTGAGTCAAACCATTTTGAGCCCACGTGAACAGCAGATCAGCTGAGGAAGACTGTCATAAGAAGGAACTACAATCTTATGCGACCTCTATGTTCATAAATATTAATTAAAAATTGAAAATGACTAAAAAGCCATGTATAGGTTAAAAGAAATTAAAGTTAAGATACTAAATTTTAAAGTTAAATTTTCAAAAATTTTTTCTATTATTACTATTGAAGTGAAATGTTAACGTATATATTAAAAGTTATCAAAACTCTTCCAAAAACAAAACTGTTATAGTTTGACCAAGTGTAGAAGTTACATGAAATCATACCTAGGAGAAATATCATTTGACAAGCTCAGAGTTCGAAAGCTGTTATTAATTATGATGTGATGTGATAATTTTTTTGTTTTTTGCCAATTTTGCAAAAATTGGCAAAATTACTAACTATTTAGTGATTATTAACTATTTAGTAATTATTTTTTGCCAATTTTACTAAAATTGGCAAAATTACAGACTTAAATATCTAGAAAGTTGCGTCTGAGTTTAGCGAACAGACTATAGAACAAGCCTAATATTGTAGTGACTTTTAAATAGTTTTTTAAAAGCGACAGGTACGTAATAATTGTAAATGTTTCAATATCCTAATAAAAAATTTCATAGGTAGAGGTACCCACCTATTTGAAAATTTTAAAAAGAACCTACCAAAATAGTATGTAATGCTTTGATTTACATAATTTGATTACCATCAAAATTTCTATCAATATTCACCTAATATATTGTTTTCTTACTCTATGTTTTGTTGTACTTATTTTAATATTTCTTTCAATTCTAAATAATTTGAATTCAAAATGAAAATAATTTGGTTAAATTCAAAACCGTCAAAAGTTTAATCCCTTTAGTTAGTTGATCTTCGCACATTATGACATATGGTCCCCGTGGGTAAGAGTTTAAGGTGAATGAATCTCATTACTAACTGCGCTGATAAGCGGGTTCGAATCCCAATAGAAACTTTTGTTTTTTTATTTTTTTTTATTTTTTTTATACATTTTATGATTTTAAGTTTATTTATTATATAATTTTTTTTTCAGAAAATACGCATTTAGTTAAAATTTTTTCCTACATTGTTCAGAAATCATTTGTGGCATTGTTCAATGTGTTTGTTTGTGTGTGTTTTATTCTTTTATTATTTTAATTGTTGACACTGTTTTAATAAAAATTTTTGATAAGTAGTAAGTATTAAAATTAGTTTAATATTTAAATAAAATATAAATAAACTGTTTAAAGTATATTAATTTCGTTGAAATCATATAATATCAGTATAACTTCTTACGTGCGTACAAAGTACACACACATTCTTTTTTTTTTGCTTTGGCACAAATTCTTGAACAACTCTAAATGATTTAGTATCTTAAAGATATATTTGATTGTATTTTTGATGTATGTATTAAGAAGTCTTTGAAAGATTTTGTTAATATCCGAGCACAAATTTCGTCAGTTTTAATTAGAGTGAAATTTCGGACGGCGTTTACAGTACCGTCGTCTTATTGTTGACATCCAAATCCCCCTCTTCCCCCTCAGTCCCTCAACAACTCCGTGACTTCCTTCACAGAGAAGAGAAGTTGCAGCTCGTTTCGTTGAGACTGTATCCCAGAAAGGGTAGCCATGGCAACCATGGGCCACCCACCACCCCGGTAATCGGCTCAGAATCCCAACGCGACTCCGCCGGCGTTTCGTACTCGACATCAGCAGGGCAGGCGGCTCGGGACTAGGGACTAGGGACTCTCTCTCTGGCAATTGCTTTACGTGCACCGGGATATATGCCACGTCACACAATCTGATGCTGCTTGGGCTTTATATACTCGACATTTCTCTAGAAAAAGATACCGAGAAAAGGGAAATTCGATATAACTAGTTTTAAAAAGAAGCTAGATAGATAGAGGAACTATTTGAAAAGTTTCTGAAAGCGAAAAAGTAAAAAACTCGCTGATATAACTTCAGTGAAACATATCTTTATTGAAATCTATATACAAGAACAATTTTTGTTAAAATCTATATTTTGTAATGCTAAAACATAACTTCAGACAAGAAATTTGTAAAATTTCAAACCAATCTATTTCCAATTTCTTCATTCAAATAATTTTTTCTTAATATTGTCTAGATCTGTGTCTGCCATAGGGAACCATTTTTTTTTCTACGGCCGTGCTAAAACAGCCACTTTCCTGCACGCATTTCGTTTCCGAAAGTTGCACCTCACCTCCTCCCTTACGTAACGCACTGTAATGCGCGTTTAACTATTGCGTAACGCAATTTTTGAAGATTTTTGACCCCCCCCCCCCCCAACCTGCGTTACGTAATACTTGAACGCTCCCTATATAATAGAAATATAGAATAAGTAGTATAGAAATAAATAGAATACCTTGCAATATGACATTATAATAATACATATTTATAATACATGCAATAAACTAATATAATATTTCGATATAATTTACTAATTTATTTCAAATTTATCTTATTGTGTTCATGTTTTAGTGAAATTAACGCAATTATTTCATTCACAGGAGATTCTGACCAATAGAAAGCTACAGAAATCTAAATTAAACTGATAATTTTTGATAATTTCCCGTCGTCAAGTATATTACTTCAGATGCCCTTCGTTGCTATGAAAAAATACATTCAGTGACATTAATGACAATTAATGTTTTAAAAATTATAAAAGTGATGACTTTCAACCGTAAAATATTTATAACAACTGTGTGTTTAATTATACTAATTTGTACTTACATAAATAAATTACAATAAAATTTTGGTTTTGAACAGTTTTATTCATGAAATAGTCGCAACAAATTACACTCCATCTCTAAAATTAATATAGAATTTTTGCTCTCGTGACACTTTGACATAATTTCACTTGCCTTCGGCTCGTGAAATTAAAACTGTCAAAGTGTCACTCGGGAAAAATTCAATAATTTTGGAGCTCTTGTGCAATTACTACTGATAATTCGTTGAAATAGAATTATTTTGACATAATATTCAAAAGTCAAATCAGTAGACAATAACAATGGTTTTGAATCGTCGTCATGGTAACCAATTTTATTGAAAATTTGGTTTTGGCAACCTTGTCAAAGAACGTAGTAATTTGTCTATTTTCACTCCTAAATAAAAATTGATATAACTCTATTTGTGGTGGCTTTTTTCCAAACGTACGGCCCTAGAAAAAATATTGTTCCTAAGCGGAAAGTGTCTTTCTCGCATTTGACTATTTGCCCGAACTCCGCTATCGCGTCGTTCGGATCAACGGCAGTCTCGTGTGGGAAAGTATCACTTGCCGCAATAGTTACTTCCGCACAAGTATACTTTTCCTGACCTGATTGTAGGGAGCAAAGTACGTCATGGTATGTCATTGATGAAATACCTTATTCACGCCCTATACAATGTTCTATGATCTACTACGTAAGTATCTATACATTTAAACGTTTATTTATACAGCACCCTGTATTTTGCAGAATGCTAAAAACAGTAAATTGTCATTTTGATTTAACGATGTTTACATTAATAATTTGACTTATATTTGACACTTGACAGTTATACTGTATTACCCTGTATTTTGCAGAATGCTAAAAACAGTAAACTGTCATTTTGATTTAACGATATTTACATTAATAATTTGACTTATATTTGACAGTTGACAGTTATACTGTATTACCTACCTACTTGTTAGTTTTAGTGCTCTAATAAATTTTGTCAGTTAGTTACATAAATAAATTATTTAAAAATGAAAAAATTACTTGATATTTGAGGAAGGTGGAAAAATCATATGTATAAAATGGGAATAAAGTCCCTTTTCCTCCCGCGAATGATTACAATAAACTTCATTCTCGGGAGAAAAATATAGCACTTTCCTCCCTTGTTATACAAATAGCTATTTCCACCTACCTCTACCGAAAGTATACTTTTCCTGACCTGATGGTAGAGAGCAAAGTCGTGTTTTTCCTCCCTAGGGAGTAAATGTACTTTTCCTCCTCCTCCCTATGGAGGAAAAGTAAAAGTGACGTATTTCATTGATGAAATAACTTACTGACAACCTATACAATATTCTATTATTTATTACGTAAGTATCTATAAATCTATACATTTCAACGTTTATTTATACACTGTGTACACTGTGTTATGCAAAATGGTAAAAACAGTAAATTGTTATTTTGATTTAGCAATGTTTAGATTAATAATTTGACTTATATTTGACAGTTGACAGTTATACTGTACCTACCTACTTGTTAGTTTTAGTGCTCTAATAAAATTTGTCAGTTAAGTAACGTTTACACGTATCCAGTAACTGGCGCCAGTCTCACTGGAATGCGAGTGCTTGACTAAGACAGCGCTGGATAGGTTCGTTTACACGTATCCAGTAACTGGCGCCAATCTCACTGGCACTTTTGTTAAAAATCCTAATACGGCCACTGAAACCACAGGTAATACGACAGCGCCAGCGACTGGAACGCTGTGTTTACACGTGTCTACAACCACTGGCACGGGGTAAGAGGGGACGCGGACGAGTGCCACTGGCACGAAAAATAGACCAGCCTTCTATTCGAGACAGCGCTGGACTGGAACAAAAAAGCGTTTACATGATGCCAGCACTGTCGTTCCAGTGCGACTGGCGCCAGTTACTGGATACATGTAAACGCGCCTTTAGTTACATAAATAAATTATATAAAAATGAAAAAAATACCTGTTACTTGAGGAAGGTGGAAAAATCATATGTAAGTGTAACATGGGAGTAAAGTGCCATTTCATCCCTTGAATGATTACTGCCCTCCTCGACGCGTCGGGCAGTAAACTTCATTCTCGGGAGGAAAAGTGTCACTTTCCTCCCTTGTTATACTTATATTTCAATTTCTGTTATTAAAGAATAAACTACTACTTTTGATTACAAATGAAAGAGCGCTAGTTTTGTCTACTCTACTCTTAAAAATAGAGAATCCAAGAAAAATATAGATGATAAAATAATAGTCTAAGTGAATATCTATATATATTTTTTTCTTTTATGGCATAGACTTGGGTGTCAATTAGCCAGTCACAACTTATTGTTTTCTATTCATACATAAAGAAGGCAATGAGGTCCTTAGAGTTCCATAGCAAACTCTTCCACAGCTCTCTACTCAGTTCAAAAGCCGCAGCTGGCCGCTATGGACTGTCCAAGTTGCTCACCACATTTTTCCATTATACATCTTCTTCTTTTTTCATATGAACATAATATATCAAAATACATATCACGATTAAAAGTTTAGAGGTTAATTTTAGTTTCACAGATAAATTTCATTAAATAATCATATATATTTTTGCTATTCAGAGACAATAGATGGGATATATTGAAAGGTGGAAAAACATTACATTTTATTAAATCTTCGATTAAATTATAGGTGTATGGAATGTATTTTGTGCACATAAAGAAAATGTGATTCAAATCACCCACCCTTCTGACATTCAGTACAAAGATTTGAATCAAAAACTTTAATTCTTGATAGATGTAGAGGGAAACAAGCATGTCCAAACTTCATTCTAATTAATGTTGTTATATATCTTCGAGGTACTACATTATTTTTAATGTATTTAATGTTCCAATATATATTTGGAACAAAAGGTTGAATCAGTGAATACTGAGATTTGGATTGTTTACAAAGATCTCGCCATGATTGACTCCACTGATTTTTAACTCGATGCTTAATAGTGTTAACTAAATCAGATATGCAAAACTTACGATTATATGAAGTATTAATATCTATATAAGATATGCATAAGTACTACTGTCGATGTATGCGAATATTTTTAGAAATACACCGACGTGCCAAGTCCCCCAAGTCTCGACAACATGGAGAGGGTCCAATCAGAGCTCAATCCTTTTCATTTTGATACCGTAGGTGTTTGGGATGAGTGAATTTTCCCTGTAGACAGAGTGAGCCCCCTGGGTAAATCTGGATAATAATAAGAAAACAGCGGATAATTATAAAAGTATTGTAAATAGTATGAGTGTGTAATGAAATGGAACTAGTTCTACATCTAATGCTAATTTGGGCTATTGAACTTTTTCAACTAAAAACAGCTTTCATAATGTCCCGTTAGTCCCGTATATTCATTCATCTCAGAATTTTTTTAGTTCATGTATATTTGGACTTATAAAAACACTACAGATACATATATTTGCACTGAATGCCATTATATTGTTTCTAATTGAACTTTAGAAAAGATAACAGATCAGATGATTCAAAACTGCAATGTAGCGTATGCGTTTCTGATGTGCACCAAATCAAACTTAAAATTGCTACACTCACTTTCCCTTATATATAGACTCATCGGCGATGAGTTTGTTTTACTAACTTCCCCTTGCAGCAGTGACGTTTTGAATTCACGCTCAAAATACCCCAATAAAACATCAGCGATTGAATTTGACACCCCAGAGGACTTGGTTTATTAACCAGATGGGTAGTTTCCCATGGAAACTCACACCGATTTTCGCGTGAACATTGCGGTTTTCATTATTTTCTCGTCGCGCTCGGTTTAGACCGCGATTTGAATTTAAATTTAAATTCGGTAGTTCGGTAAATCCGGCAACTTTTCGTATGGGTTTGGCGGAGCGGTGTTGTCAAATCGTGACGGATTATCTAAGTTTCCCGGAAAAAGGGTTATGAAAACAAGTTTGCGATGCAGATCTTGTACTTGTTATTTTATCATGATTGTATACTCCATTTGAAAATTTTTGACAGTAAAGTTTTTATGACATGACACAACTGGCAATGTACATAATTTATACAATCTGCAAAATTGTCAGTTTTGTACTAGTCGCGACAAGAAACAATCGTGATCTCGTGAAATCAATGGACGAGCAAAATTTTTGACTTTGCTTGTCAGTCATCATCCAGCCTCAAAAGTCCATTATCGAGTCGCTCTCATCCAGTGTTTATTTAGCTTTCTTAAATTGTCAGTCCATCGTATAGATGGTCGACCGACCGACGTTTGTCTTTTTGGTCTTGATTCCAATACTTCATTGTCCATCGCCCATCTGTCATTAGCTATGTGTCCTGCTCATATCCATTTAATTCTGGGTATTTTTTCGATGACTTCAGTCAGCTTGGTTATTTTCCTGATCTCTTCGTGTTTTAGTTTGTCTCACAGAGTCATTCATAACATGGATCGCTCCATTCTTCTCTATATGACTCTCAGTTTGGTAGCAGAGGCTTTTATTAAGGCGTATCTTCTCCGTATTTCAACATCGGGAGGACGCATTGATCAAATACTTTTCTCTTCAGGTATGTGGGCAGCTTACTTTTAAAAGTTTCTCTCAGTTTTCCATAATATGCTGCCCACACAATTCAGTTTCTTTACTTCAGTTCATAGGTCTGAGTATCCCTGACAATGATAATTTCATGTCCTGTGTACAGTCAAAACCGTTTATAATGAACTTCAGGGGACTGGTGGTTTTTGTATGTTGTAGCCAGTGTTCTCTGTAAGCGGCTATCTGCTATAACGAACAGGTTGCTTTAAACGATATTACACTGGTAGCAACAGTCAGTTGCTACCAGTGTAACTTAATCTATACTATTGTGTTTGCATTTTATCAATCAAAAGCAAAATAAAAATTAAATTAAATTTTTTTTAAATAACGCGGGCACATAAATTTGATACACCCTGTATATTGAGCTGTTTTAAAATTTATTAGAATTTAGTTTGGATGTAAGTAGATTTCTCTTTTAATGAGCTTTCCGATGAACCATTAAAGACTTTTGTGAATAATTAAAGTGAAAATAACGATGTATTTAGATTTAAAATGGAAAAAGATTGTTTAGGGTAGAGGTAATTATCAATTTCTCGAAATTGATAATTGAAAAGAAAGTTGGAATTTTAATATCTTTGTTTCAACACGAGTATATGTTGTACAGTCGGAAAAATGAAAGAATACCCATGAACGAACATATAAAACACGCTGTATTTTCCTGTCACCGTGTCACATAGAAAATTGTCCAGTGCAAGTACATGTAACAATAATTATTAGATGTACTTGCGCTGGCCAATTTTTTGTGTGACACGGTGAGAGGAAAATACAGCGTGTTTTATATGTTCGTTCATGGGTATTCTTTCATTTTTCCTACTGTAGAGTTTCTCCGAAAGTAATTAGGATTGTCGGAATAATTTTGAAAATGACTGTTTTGTTTGTCGAATGGAAAAGTCGAGGTTTCTGATGCTTGGCAATGTGGAAGGGGAAAAGTAGTTAGAATGATTGAGAGAGTTTGAAAAAGAAAGCATTATGTTTTTGGCATCGCTAAGGAGCGGTTCGACGTTGTTAGTGGATAGATAGTTACCAGATACCAGTGGCTGTTTGATAGTGGAGAATAGTGTTGAAAAGTGGAACGAGAGACAGATCAAATTGAGACGAAATACCTCTTTGATTCTGTATTATTGTGAGAAGGAGAGCAGAGAATTTTTGGGAGTTTTGGTTTGAATCGAGTACGTGTCAAAAGAGGCCCGGCTTGTTGGATAATTGGTGCTGGTATGCTGATAGTTTTGAAGCTGGACAAAGGAGAGGGCTTTGATGAGTAGCCTTTAACATAGTCAACGAGGGAGAGCTGTTTTGGGTCACGAGAAGACATCAGAGTGAGTGAAGCAAAAGGTCAGTCAATTTATGTGAAAGAGATTTTTATGTTCGGAAACTAAATTTTTGAGTAAAAGGCATATGAATTAAAATTCCAATATTTCAAAAAGTAAATAGTAAATATAGGTAATCTTGCGAATACATAAATTTGTTTTGTTTAGTTTGTTTTACCAAAGTCATCGGGAACGAACCGATAAATTGTTTTTTTTTAACTATAATAAATTTAAGTGGTGAAAATTTCATTCGGACATCTGTGTCCACAGGTTTATTAGATTCGATAGATTTCAGAGTATTGATTTTGATAAATAAAAGACAATTCTGTATTTTTATTTTAATATTTTGCTTTATTTCTTTTCCCTATTTTATCCCGATTAGGATAAACTAAGAGATACTGAACCCGCGAGAGAAGATAAGTATAACGTGAGATAATTTGGATTTTTTTTAATAGTATAAAAAAGGCACCCTGAGATTTTTTATTCAATTTTTATGTATGATTTGCGACAATTAAATAATTAATCAAATAAATAATAATTAATATAAAATTAATAAGAAGCAGATCATAACAATACTTATAATATGTTATAACAAAATCTTGTGATAATGAACCCGCCTAGGAAGTCTAGTGTCTAAAGGACTTACAAGTGGACCCTGCTCGGATGTACCATCATAACCATAAATTAATAAAACCTTCCTTTTTATTTCGTGGTAATATCGGTACCTCGGAGAGATACAATACAATGCCCATTTTCATAATTTTACAGCAAAGCAATTTTAAACTTTTTTCAACAAAAAGTGTTACTGCTACAGCTATTTATTGAGATGAGGAAACAATATTATATTAGGACATTGTATCTATTGTCATTTAAGGGTCGATTTCTCATACCTGCTTTGATCTATGGTTCAGTGGACCGCGGTTCACTGGTGAACTTCGGTTTTGTTTGGAATGTATTTCTCATTGCACGTTCATGTCAGTGCACGTTCTACAGCTTTCGAGAAATGCCAATAGATGGCAAAAGGTAAAAAACTATCTCCATTTTGTACGACCTTTTTTATGCTGTTTTTGAATAAAGTTAAATTTAAGTACATATTTATAGTCAACAAGTCATTTTAAAAATTATAAATAAATGTAATAAAAACAAAAATAATGTTATCGTTTATCGTTAGGCTTAATATAGGTTATATTTATATTAGGACAGCGTTTCGTGTTTTTTTTTTATTGGTTTTAGGATTAGACCATGCGGCCAGAAACAAAGTAAATAGTACATACATAAACATAATATATATCTTATCTAAACTATCTAATTACTAATCTAAGTTAAGGTTATCTAAGTCTGACCGACCTTTTTGTTAAGAATAGATATAATCAACATTTTATTTTCAAAGTGATTTTTTGCTAAATTAATCTTAATAAAAATTTTGGGGTAAGGACAAGGGTCACACTTTTCTCATTCAAGGATTTTTCTTTTTTCTTAATAATGATTGATTACCTATATATACCCACCCCACACGGTAAGGCAGGCATGTAGGCAATCAAAAGGAAAGACATCATTTAAGGTTACAATCCTAATCTAGTCATTCTATAACTTAATTTTACAGTCATATAGGAAAAACAAAATAAAATCAAAAATACGTTTATCACTCAATGCCAAAAGATACATAACATTATAGGGACCGTAAACGTTTCCAGTCTTATTAATAAAAATTGCTTAGTCCGACGTTAGTCTCGGACTACGTAGTCCGAGATTAAGCGAGTACTAACTTCATTTTAAGATTGTCATTAATAAACACGGACTAGCTCGGACTAACTAAACCTTCCTTAGTCCTAGTTACAACAAATTTATGTTGGTAGCCCTTGCGAAAAAGAAGAGAAATTTAGAGAATTTTGCGAAAAAGAAGGAAATGTAGAGGATTTAACCTCTCTTTCCTCTAAACCGAACAGCTGGTCGGTCGGTGCCATTTCTGCATAAATTTTAGATTTTAGTTAATTTTTGTTGGACTTCGTTCTGAGAAGGTGCTACCTGGTGTTTTATATTTTATATTATTGTATTATTGTTTTGTATTTCATATTAACTGCTGTATTTACCTTTTGAAAATCGGTATTTGACTTTAAATTTACCTTCTAATTCCTCTAAACTAAAGATTTTTTTATAATTTTGTATATTTTGATGTGACTCACAAGAGGAATATCGTTCCGCTGATTTCTATCCTCATTTAATTCGTCTATTAATTACCTTAAATCATTAATAAAATAATATCTCTCCATTATCAATAATAACATAATAATGTTATTATATATTTATTATACAAGCAAGCAAAAGCAAATAATGCATTTAGCAAGTTTGTAAGGTTATGAATACAAAACGTCAAGTTAGTCTCGGTTTAAACCTACTATTACTTCGGATTAAATTTTAGTCTGAGACTAGAGAGGGTTTAGCTTAGTCCATCGTTAGTCGCTGTTTATTAATAGGGAAAATGAATGGTATTGACTTAGTCCTCGGACTAAAGTTAGTCGGGCGTTAGTCCGTGTTTATTAATAAGGCTGGTGTTTCGTAAGCGTTTCGTGTTAATACAACGCATGCGTAATCCATGAAATCATCTGAACTGGGTTCTGGAATCTTTGAACGGCCGAATTGCAGCGTTCAAGTTTAAACTGCCATCGGTTGAACGTGAATTGAAAAAGACGATTTTGACTTTAAACTGACGTTCACTAAAAGTTCAGGTTAAACTGGAGTTGAACTCGATATGAGAAATTGGCCCTTAATCATGCATTTGTTATAATTGTTTATTATATAGTGTTTAAAAAGGTCATAATTGAAAAAATGGATGTTGTATTTCTCTGAGGTACACATATGTACGCTGTAGCCAATATTTCAACTGTTAGTGTTCCAAGAAATATGGTTGCTCTAACCGATTTGTTCGTTATAGGCAATATAAATGCTTTTTTTATATGACATTTTACGGGACCTACCATTTTGTTTGTTATATCCGATTGTACGTTATAGCCGGTGTCGTTGTAAACGATTTTGACTGTATTTATATTTATCTACGAGCTCTATTTCTTGTCCACCAATACTGATCTTCTAGTTGGGCACAAAATTTGTCATTATTTCTGTTTTCGAGGTTTGTATTTAAGCAATAAACATTAACGTGGACTGAGCCTACCCTCCGCGCTTCCTGACGACAAGATCTCTTGGACAGGTTTGCGTTATCTCTTTCTAGCATATATAAATCTGATTCTTGGTTTAATACCCCAGTTTTTGCTGTAACTGGATGTTGTGTATTGAAATATTTTTCTTTTGATCTGTATAGTTCTGTCGTTCTGTAACTCTTCGGACTATTGTTAATATTTCATCTCTGTTCGTAGATTCTTCTCCAGCTCTGTTTCTTAGTTTGTGAATTTATATTTTTTTCTTTTGTAGGCTCCTTCTCAAAACTTTCATGACCTTATTTTGCTTCATGACCTTATTTTACCCTATTGCTTGTTTGGTTGTTTCTATTTTCTAGTTTATTATGTCTTTTCTTATCGTCTATTTATGTTATTTAACGTTCTTAGGTTGACTTAGTCTTTCATCCTTTTTGTTTGTTGAACAATATTTTTCGTGTAAGCCTATTGTATTGTGTTTGTTGACTATTTGTTTGTTCAACGTATTGATGGCTGTTGTTATGTCTTTCAATTAATTATTAATATATTTTTCGAAGTCCTGAATATAACTTGGTTTTGTCAATTCCTTTGGTTGTTTAACCTATGACCACTGCTTATACTAAACTGGTTAACACATTTAAGTCTTTAAATAATTTTTTTTCAATGATCTTTGAAATTCCCCTTAAATAGATGGTCGAGCTGTTTTTCGATTTAGAGGTGTGTACTCTAGCGTTGTTGAGGAAGCCTGAAATGGTGGAAACAGCTGTCGGGCAATTGTGCATCCCTCTGAATCGAAAACAAGCAAAACCATCTTTTACTTTTCTATCTTTACTCAGAGTTGAGTACTAGGAGAGACCTCAACTGGGTAAGAAATAAAACAAAAGTCAAAGACGCAGGGCAACATATAGCCAAGCTAAAAATGGAGCTTCGCAGGTCATAACGCTAGACTAACGGAAAATAGGTGGAATAGCACGATACAACAATGGATACCATGGATAGGAAAAAGAGCAGGAGGACCAACCCCGATGAGATGGGGAGACGACATTAAACAGATAGGAGGAACGCACTGGAAACAGAAAGCACTAAACAGAAGCGAATAGAGGAAACTGGGGGAAGCCTATGTTCAAAATTGGACGAATTAAAGGGCAAAAGAAGAGTACTAGGAAGTTTCTTTCTGTCCTTTTCCTAGACGAATGAAAACGGAATGTGACTGCATATAGTGGAGTCCTTTTTGTTTTCTATATTCGTCGTCTGCGGTCTTATAAATTGTAAAAATCGCAGATTAAGGATGTACCAGAAAGAACTTTCGACACGAAAAGTTTCAGATTTAAATAACTATTTACCATTTTAATTTTATTATAGTGGTGAATTCTGCACCTGAGACTTTTCAATTTGTTTAAATTTTTTTTGTTTATTAAGAAAGAGTTGATTTCTTTCCTTTCGTTTCTTTTGGGGCTTTTGGGTCAATCCAAGCCAAGTGGTCCAAAGGTGGTTGCTTGACTATTTTTAATATTTTTTATTTTTCTACCTTTTAAACTGCAGTCTATAGAAAGTACAAAATTGCATTCATTTTATTTTAAAAAAATTTAGTTTGCCGATGACGGCCATTTTTGTTAAAGCATGTCGATCATTTTCACGGAAAACATGGCTTCGCTCTTTAGCCAATATTTGTACTCAGGTTTGTCCTAGAACAATAAATCAAAAACCAAAACTTTTTAGAAAAGTATGCTCTAAAAAAATTGCCATTAACATTATTTAATTTCAGACTACCCTTAAGGCCTTAAATGAACCTCAAAGTTTGAAAAGGTAAACTGATACAATTCCATTTTCAGCATTTTTTTTAACAGCATAATGGTTTGCCGATAATGGTTTGTAATTTTTTTCTGGAAAAGACATACGTACATACTTTAAATAAATAAAGTTTGAGCTTTGAGACTTCAGTAAATTTTTTGAAAAGAAATCTCAAAAATGTAATTTTTTGAAAAATCTCAAAGTTTGACCCCTTATATCCCTGATGGGCACGGATGAAAAAATTTGAAATTTGGCTGAATGTTAGCCCTTAGAAAGTAGAATAAGAAGTAAAAATTTGGAGTTGCAGATTTACGTCATATAGGAGTTAAAGGCCTGAGAAAATGGTCAAAAATCAAAATGGTCAAAATTTGAGCGTTTGCGGGCAGGGTAATTAAAATTCAAATAAAGTGTCTAATGAAATAAAATTAAACTATTTTCACCAGATTTCACAATGAATACAAATTTATACAGGGTGGGCCAAAGAAACGAGTCCACCTCGATGTTTGGCGGCAATAGTTACCTATTAGGTTTTAAGGAAATGCTGAAATAGGTCCATTTTTAGTTTTATTATATTGGAACGTTTTTGGGATATATTTCATCCTGTGTGACGTCATCCATCAGAGCGTGATGACGTAATCAATGATTTTTTTAAATGGGAATAGGGTTCTTGTGGCAACTAAAAATACATTGTACTGCTATCTGAAAATAGAAAAAATGTTTATTTCACAAATAAACATTTTTTTTTCGCTTAAATTAAATCACAAACAGCCTTCCACCTACCTCTTGACGGTTTGAACATTTAATTTAAGCGAAAAGCAATGTTTATTTGCCAAATAATATTTTTTTTTTTCTATTTTATGAAAGCAATAAAATGTATTTTGAGTTAAATAAATTACATACATTCTTCTTATTGTGTCAATTAATTTAATTCAAAAATTATTTTTTGGCCACCCTGTATAAATAATTGTATTCGGGACTGCACGCTGGGGTTTGTTTTGGTTGGATCAGGGAGAGCAGCATATGTGCCTCCTGATGAGAGACTAATAAGTTTCGAAACCGGTAGAGGTGCTTGCAGCACTCTCTGATTGGACTGGAATATGGTTCGGCTGTATTTTCGTTTTGCAACGAAATTGAAAATGGTTATTCATTTTTGATTTACATTTACTCTGTGTGGAGTATGAAGGGAACCAGTCTCGTTGAAACTTTACCGCGCTGAGCAGATGTGACGTGAATTGTAAATTGTAGAATTCCCTCATCTTCCTTAGTCTCAGCATCCGTATGGCTTGCAAATTGTAGAAGCCTCGGAGGTGTAACCAGAGAAGGTTCCCATTGTTTTCATTCTGGTGGGATATGTTATATGCCATTAGAGTGAAAACTTAGTCTTTTGCTAGCAGTTGCCGCTAGGGCATCTATGCCATTTCGTTCGTTGCAATTCGGGACTGCACGCTGGGGTTTGTTTTGGTTGGATCAGGGAGAGCAGCATATGTGCCTCCTGATGAGAGACTAATAAGTTTCGAAACCGGTAGAGGTGCTTGCAGCACTCTCTGATTGGACTGGAATATGGTTCGGCTGTATTTTCGTTTTGCAACGAAATTGAAAATGGTTATTCATTTTTAATTGTATTATTGTTTATACTACTGAACAGAGAATTGAACACTCTTTCAAATGAGATAACATACGACCCCTATTCCCATTAAAAAATCATCGATTACGTCATCACGCCCAGATGGATAACGTCACTGACGATGACACGTGATGGAGACGTATAAAATATATATAAAAAAATTGTAATTTAAAAATAAAAATCGACCTGTTTCGGCATTCCCTTAAAATATAATAACTGCCAAATATCAAGATCAAGGTGAACTCTTTTCTTTGCCCACTCTGTAGAAATTTGTATTCATTGTGAAATATGGTGAAAATAGATTAATTTTTTAGACAATTTATTTGAATTTTAATTACCCTGCCTGCAAACGCTCCAAACGACCATTTTGATTTTTGACCATTTTTTCAGGCTTGTAACTCCTATATGAAGTAAGTCTGCAACTCCAAATTTTTACTCCTTATTCTGCTTGCGAACATTCAGCTAAATTTCAAATTTTTTCATCCGTGCCCATCAGAGATATAAGGGGTCAAACTTTGAGATTTTTCAAAAAATTACATTTTTGAGATTTTTTTTTGAAAAAATTTACCTAAGTCTCAAAGCTCAAACTTTTTTCACTTAAATTATGTACGTGTATGTCTTTTGCAGAAAAAAATTACAAACCATTATTGGCTTGCCTTATGCTGTTAAAAAAATGCTGAAAATTGAATTTTATCAGTTTATCTTTTCAAACTTTGAGGTTCATTTAAGGCCTTAAGGGTAGTTTGAAATGAAATCATGCTTTAGGCCGTTTTTTTAGAACATACTTTTTTTTTTAAAGTTTGATTTTTTATTTATTGTTCTAGGACAAACCTCAGTGAAAATATTGGCTAAAGAGCGAAGCCATGTTTTTCGTGAAAATGATACGCTTTAACAAAAATGACCGTCATCGGCAAACTAAATTTTTTTAAAATAAAATAAATGTAATTCTTTAGTCTCCATAGACTGAAGTTTAAAAGGTAGAAAAATAAAAATATTAAAAATAGTCAAGCAACCAACTTAATTTATATTGGACCACTTGGCATGGATTGACCCTTTTTCATGCCCATGTTTTCTTTTTTTTTTTTTCTTTTAAAGAAGCTGTTTATTTGATAAGTATTCTCTTCAAAAGGAAAGTTAACAGTGATTTACCAGTATCATTTCTGCCTTTCCAAAATTTTCCAGTATGTATTATTTTACAAGGGTCTTCCTTTGTGACTATTTTGACTTCTCATAAGTTTTGACTAATACAACTAGTGGCTTCGGATTGACTATTGATAAACTAATAATATAAAGTGGTATCCATATCAGTGCTCACTTACTTATAGCTACGACTTGCTCAGTAGAAAAAACTCTTAATAAAGATATATGAAACACAAGTTCCTCATTAAAAGAAATCGACTCGTGTGGGTATAACAAAGAGGTTCTAATCCCTCGAAACACGCGCATAACTTCTCGAAATTGTGATCTTGAACAATTTGGATTAGTTTCTACTAGCAGCTACTGGTGTTGAATTTCTCGAAGAAATTTCTTCTTATCTGTCCGGTGTAGTTGGGTGCGGTGATAATTTACAGACATAAAAGGCCTTCTCGCCTTTTAGAAGCACCGACAAACAGGGTTGGATCAGGAGGAAGATACAATATCAATTTTAATTATAGTTATGCTAGTACTTGTGGATGACCAATTGACAGAAGCAGTCTCCATAGATAGAGGAGAAGTGAGACAAGAATGGATTCTGTCCCCGAGTAAAACCTCTTCTATGTCGGCACTTTGATCTCAAGAAGTAATACCGGCAGTACGCAATTGGCAATTCACCAGTGGTGAATGCGGGTTTTCTCTGATAAAACCCGTACGTTTCTACGCGACTAGCAATGTAAGAGTGGTGATGGAATCTCTACAAAC
This sequence comes from Diabrotica virgifera virgifera, assembly GCF_917563875.1. Taxonomy (NCBI): domain Eukaryota; kingdom Metazoa; phylum Arthropoda; class Insecta; order Coleoptera; family Chrysomelidae; genus Diabrotica; species Diabrotica virgifera. Next base: position 2,354,296 of record NC_065451.1, on the reverse strand, counting down.
GGAAGAATAGTAAATAACGGAAGATGACACCGTTATAATGGCAGACACTCTGGAATCGCTACAAGAATTGCTAAATAGAATTAACGATTATTGCATTCGATACGGACTAAAAATAAACAAGAAAAAAACTAATTTTATGATTGTCTCAAAAACAGAACATGGAAATGAAAGGTTAATGATAGAGCAAACCCAAATAGAAAAAGTTAAGACATACAAATATCTGGGAACCTGGGTTGATGATAAAAATGACCAAAGCAAAGAAATTAGTCCAAAGTCCGAATTGAAACTGCAAGGCAAGCATTTATAAAAATGAAGACACTGCTTTACAAACAAAGAACTTCAGTTGCCTCTCAGATTGAGGGCTCTAAGATGCTACATATTTTCTATATTGTTATACGGAATGGAAGCTTGGACATTGAAGAGACAACACATAAAAAGAATAGAAGCGTTCGAAATGTGGTGTTACAGAAGAATGTTGAAAATTTAGTGGGTTCAAAGGATTACCAATGTTGAAGTGCTACAACGTTAAAATAAGGAGTTAGAAATTATGAAGAGTATAAACACTAGAAAACTGGAATATTTGGGTCACATTACCAGAGGACAAAAATATGATTTACTGAGAATTAATATGCAAGGAAGGATCCAAGGAAGAAGAAGCATAGGAAGAAGACGCTTCTCCTGGCTGAGGAACCTTAGAGAATGGTTTAACTGTAGTTCATTACAACTATTCAGAGCAGCAGCCAACAAAGTGACCATAGCCATTATGATATCCAACCTCCGATAGGAGAGGGAACTTTAAGAAGAAGAAGACTTCAAGATCTCCATGGGTCCATCCATTTGCCAACACTTCCGAGATGTCAACCTGGAGGAACGCTCCCACCAACGAAACGTCATACAATTTGGAAAATTAACAAGGCAGCCTGGAGGAAATTTAGAGACAAATTATTAGAAGAACGAATGAAGAAACTACCGTGGTTATACCAAAAAGGAGTGCAAATAAACCACTTACTTGGGAAAAACGCTAACTATGGTGGAATAATGACTGCCAATATGCAATTAACGAAATGCTGTATTTAGTAAGTACAGAAGGAATCCAAATTTGGCAGTCTATGTCAGTATACAACAGTCTGAAGTTTTTGCTTTGGTGGCCTCCTTCTTGTTAATCCTTCTCCTAGCGGAATTTGGCTATCATCACAGCTATCCGTACCTTATTGGCAGCTGCTCTGAAAAGATTTACTGAGCTGCAACTATATATCACTCTCTTAGGTTTCTTAGCCAGGAACTTCTTAGCCTTCTTATGGATCTTTTACTAGTAGTCTATAAAAGAGACGTAAAGAAGACGGTTAACATCCAAACATCTCTGTGTCAGCAAATTGAAGGAGAATAATACCTCTCTGGTACCCATACCATTGCGGAACCCATATTGAGTGTCACTTAATATCTAGCTCCAGTTTAGAGTGTATTCTGGCGTTGATAATTTTCAGCAGAATTTTCAAGCTATGTGACATTAAGCTTATGGTTCGGTAGTCACTGCATTATTTGGCATTCACTTTCTTTGGCAAACACACCAAGGCTGATGTCAACATTTCTCTAGGGATGATTCCCGTAGTATAGATAGCGTTGAACAGTCCAGGTTTTTCTCGTTGACCAACTTTAATAGCTCGCTTGGTAATTCATCTGGATCAGTAACTTTATTGGCTTTCATTGAGTTTAATGCCTGACTAACCTCTGATTTGGTTATCTCTGGGCCTGCATCTCAGTTTGACTATCTACGGATGTACTAGCTTCTCTCTGGTCATGAAATAGTTCCTCGATGTACTCTTCCCATCGTCGTAGTTTTTGTTCTGTCTCCATTATAACATTTCCATTTTTTACGAGCAATATATTTGAGGTTCTTCTATTTCTTTACATTTTTCAGAGAAATAGGTTTCTTTACCCTCCCTAATTTTTCTTATTTGGTTTTGAAGCTGTTTATAAATGACGTTGCAAGCATGAAAATCACAACTTTGAGATAATATTAAATTTATCTATCTATAAATATAATATTTTTTATTACCGTATTGACAATTTAAAATTTTGATCTCTGGTCGAAACGGGCCAAGTCCGGCCGTGTCCCCTGAATATAATTTCGATGATTTGTGAAGTTGGTTTTTTCGAAGCACCAGCACCAAGCACCAGCTACTGGAAACAAATTGGGATGCAAATTACCGAATTTACGTCGCTTTGACATGATATATGGGATATTTGGATTTAAAATTAGAGATACTCTACTCCAGGTGTACCACGGGTCTCGTATAGATTATAAAAACGCCTTTTTGTCATGGAACTGCCTCTATTTTTAATCATGGTTATGTTCTTTTTGTGATTCTCACGCCATTTTTATCGTATTTTTCGCTGTTATAGCACTTTCTTTGTTAGAATTTCAGTCAAATTCGTTTCATCTTTGCGGCCTAAGTAATTAATTTACCAAATTGGCAAAAATTGTTCAAACTATTACCAATGAATGTCACAAGGCAATGTTTTATGAATGTCACAAGGCAATCGACAGATAAAATATACATGTACAATTGTACGAGAAGCAAACAACACTGGATCTTGTCCAAAAACAATTATAGTGCATTTCCCCGAATTTTTAACACGTTCGGTGCCAATGACGCATGAGTAGCGTCGTGAAGGGTTTATCAAAGGTACCGATGAGGCATAAGTAGCGTCAGTAGTTCTGTGTTACTAAAACGATTTAAGTACGTGGTACCAGCCAAGTGGCGCTTGTTCAAGATGGGCACCGACGTGTTAATCAAAATATTCATTTTTACAGGATATTCGGTATATCTTCAGCGTGTCACATTAGCATTGAAAGCAGATAAAACATCTACATATTCAAGAAACAAAAGGAAAAAAATTTCTCTGAGAAATGATTCACATTGAAAACACAAACGGCAAGTATTGCTGATTTCTCATGCTGTCCAAGGTTTTTACCTTACTATAATGATATTTGATCTGATATCAACGAACCACTACAGAGAACTTTGGACTGTTAAATGGAACAACGACGAAAAAATACGGACTTATGCCTTGGCCACATGTTAGTGGCAAATTTATAAACTATTAAGATAACACTAATGGTGAAAATAGTAGGCAACAGTGTCTTCAGATGCAAAAATGTTCGTGGCAAACCAAGGTAAAGTTGGTTTAGCTATTGATGTGACATTACATACCAATTATTTTTCTTATGGCAATTTTTTTCTTGGCGTATTTTTGATTTAGCTTTTAGCAAGTTGTAAAAATCTCAGGAAAGAGAAATGTGGAACGTAACGTAGGAGGATTTCCTGGTTGCAAAATTTAAGGGATTTGTACGGGTGCAGTTCAATACAATTCAGATCTGCAGCAAACAAAGTTAAGATTGCTGTGATGTTAGCCAACTTCCGATACTGCAAGAAGAAGTTGTAAAAAAGAGTTCGTCAATCATTATTTCTCGAGCTTGAACGCAATAAAGAAATTAAAGAGAGAAAATATGTTTGTTTTGATGTTTCTATTTCAACGATTTCAGAAGGGAAAATTGAAACGCCGAAATAAATGTATTTTTAACTAAAACTGTTGTTATTAATTCCCATTTTAGTGCAGTCACTGAAGGTTTTCACCTCCGATTTCGTTGAAGTGTCATCGATTTTCATGAAAATTGGTGAGTAGTTAGAGGATTACCTCAAGGAATAAAGGTGACATGATTCCAACTTGCGCTTTTACGCTAGAGGTGAATGCCACCCCTTCTCGGGGGTGAAAATTATTTTATTAAAAATAATACATAAATCGATAGAGGAACAAATTCTAAGCAAAATTTGTTATATAAAGTTATTAATATAAATCAATACTTTTTGAGTTATTAAAGATCAAAGATTTTATTTTTTTTTGTAAAAAATGCATGTTTTTAGCTGTTTTATAACTCAAAAACTATAAGCTTTTACAAAAAAGTTATTATTACCAAAATTGAAGATAATAAAAAATGAATACACTCTTCACTTAAAGAACTAAACTAATGTTAATTGAAAGTGAGTTATGGGTAATTGAATGTATATTTTTTTTTCGACGAGTACTCAAATCTAAGTATTCAAGCTTATAATATAACGGCAATAACGGGAAAACGATGAATTATATAAAATACACCTGCAATTGTCAAAGTACTTCGGAATGCCTGTCAAATGAGCTACAATAGAAGTTAACAGCGTCAAAATTAAGCAAGTTATGATGAAAATAAGAGAACCCGTTCGATTTTTTTATGAAAAAGTGAAAAATAAAACATACGCTATTTCCACAAAAATTAAAGTTTATAGTAATGCTTACAAGAATTTCTTTATATTAGCATAAGTAATGATTTCGACAATTTTAACCGGTTTAGAATGCATATTTTTGAAAAAAAGATACAATTTAAAAAAATCAGAATTTTTAAAATTATTGTAATTTCCATTTTCGTTTGATAATAACTCCGAAATTAGTTAATATACGTAAAAAATGATAAATAACCAAATTTTAGGTTTTTCTGTATCAAATATTATACCTGATTCACTATTTCTGTAGGGTAAAAAATAACCGAGAAAGAAACGTTTAAAGCTTAAATTTTGCTGCGAGAACCATGTAACCATGGCAATTTAACCTTTTATCAGACAACCTTTATAACAGAGTTGAGACTTCTGAGCTTCACCGATGAGGCATAAGGATGCTGAAATAGCTATATGGAGATGGTGGTCCAACTCTGAATCAAATATAAACAAAACCTGCCTTAATCTTTTTTATCTTTAACCTTTTATCTTTAAAAAAGTAAGGGCTTCAAAAGATTAGATTCAACGTGGTTTAATAGCCCTTGGAATAAACTTTCAAATGATTTTTAGGTAAACCTGATATCGTACAAATTAACGGAGTTATTAAAAAAAAACAATTTTTTGGAAATATTTTTAAAAGTTAAATTTTGAAAAAATTTGAGCATAAATTTTAATGCTATCAACTTGTTCGGGGGCTCATTTGATAGATATTTCTAAATACTTTGACAAATGTTTATTAAGCTTATGTTACAAAATGCATCATTTTCCCGTTAAGCTTGAATACTTAGATTTGGGTTCTCACCGAAAAAAATATACCAAATATACACTTTTAGTTAACAGGTTTTTCTAGTAAGGAGTTTATTTCGTTTTTTATTAGCTTCAATTTTGGTAATATCTTTTTTGCAAAAACTTATAGTTTTTGAGTTATATATGAAAAATCTGTTGAAAACATGCATTTTTCTCACGAAAGATTAAAATCTTTGTTCTATAATAACTCAAAACGTTTTGATTTATTTTAATAACTTTATATAACAAATGTTGCTTATAATTTGTCCCTTTATGGAATTATGGGGTTATTTTTAATAAAATAATGTTCACCCCCGAGAAGGGGTGGCATCTACCCCCAGGGTAGAAAAGCAAGTTCACACCATGTCACCTTTGTTCCTTGAGATATCCTCTAACCACTCACCAATTTTCATGCAAATCGATGGAGGTTCAACGAAATCGGAGGTAATAGTTCATATCCACCTTCAGTGACTGCACTATTTCTGATAGTAAATGATATAAAAATGGCACATTAAAATAGCTTCGGAAGATTGTAGAACCATAATAATTTTTTCATAATACCTACTTGATCTTGTGACTTTTATTGCTCTTAACCAAAATCGATAGGATAATGACTGGTATTTTCACAGAGGGCTACATATACGTCATGTTAGTGTTGCGTACGTGGCTGCAAAGCCCTCAAGTGCAGACGAAATGACACCACTATCGTCTGTATCATCGGGGCTTCCTTAAACTGATACCCTGATACAGCTTTTTACACCAAAACGGGCCACGTGAGACACGATATAAACATCGATTACTTACTGAGGTGTAGAGTTTCTTTATTTGATTTTATGAGAATTGCGGTCGAGGAAGGAATCTTTCCCTTGTTTATTATCACAAGAATTTTATAAGAAAATCATAGTTTTTTTGAGCGAGAATTTATTACAGTACAAAGTTTTTTAACAAATGAATATTGATATGATAAGAATCAGTATTTTTTGCAGAAAAACCTTACAGTAGTACCTCGCAGAGGAAATATACTATTGAGAAAATTTATGTAAAAGGTAAAGGCAAAATTATGTTTATGTTCTACAGTGGTAATGCAAAAAAAACAGAGCCCAAGGAGTCGCCATATTAGTTCACAGTATTAGTTCAGTATGGAGAAGAATATGGATTATCACTAGTAATACCACTAGAGGTCAAATTATTTCCGGAAATTTTTTTGAGATCATGAATATTTTGAAAATTTCCCGAGTCGCAGACGAGGGAAATTTTCTAAAAATATTCATGATCAAAAAAAAATTTCCGGATATTAATTTGACTTCGCGTGGTATTCGGTAAGAAAATTCCACACCAAATTTGCATTTGAAAATCCAAAGCTGCATGAACAGATTAATAGCGCGCCATAGCTTTGTCAGCAATTATTTAGGCTTTCAAATTCGTAATTTCTACTCATTGTAGTTGCATGGGAATACCATTTCAAGATGGAAAATAGTATATTCTTCAATTTTACATAAGTTTTGAGTAACTACAAGTGATAGAAAATTATTTTTTGGCGTTTTTCTTAACGTGCGTTATGCGCGTTTTAATGGTATGGAATTCATAACCAGCGTCAGCAAGCATCAATCATAGGAGGCTGTGATCATTATATTTTGACACTTCAAAACATCAAAAAAAAACTCGCGTTTTGTTACAATAAATAATATTGCACAGTCAGTAAAATCAATAAAATTCTTTGTTTAAAAAATGAATCGATTTGAAAATCATACAATATGCAAAATATGCGTGAAATTATCTGATGTAAAGATCAATCATCGTACCATGGCTTATTTATTTGAATTAATAGAGGATTGTGGCTTCAACTTGAAGAAAGAAAATCTGTTCCAAATTGTCCACGAATATTTGCGTCTAAACTACGCAAAATTGAAAGTACTGAATGGGAAAAAGGTAAATAAATTAGTGTCTAAATATTATATATATTTTATTAGACATAGAAACTTAATTGAAAACATTCAAAGTCCTGCATTTTCGCCATTAAGAAGAGAGGAGGTGTCCGAAGAATATAGAAAACATCTTAGCTTTGTAACTAAAATGAATCAAAACTAAATTATGTAAACAAATAAAAACCAGTCTATCAAAAATGTTCTGTTATTGTAAACGTCAAAAAATTTCCACTATAATTCGCTGTTGGGTACCCCACGAGCAAAAAATTTCCGATAAAATACCTCCGTTGCCATGGTGATCTGTCAAAATAACGTATTTTGATTGGTTCAAAATTACAGGTGTGGAATTTTCAACAAAACATCAAGAAAACTAAATTTATGAGAATATCAAAATAATGATGAAAGCCTGACAATTAAAGGTAAAATTTTAGAACAAGTAGAAAACTGCAACTATCTTGGCACAATAATTAATCAAACAAACGATTATTCCAAAGAAATAAAAGTTCGAATAGAGAAAGCAAGAACAAACTCAATAAAATGAGAAAGGTACTTTGTACAAGAGAACTGAAATTAGACTTAAGAGTTAGGCTGGCAAGGTGCTATATTTTCTCGACTCTGCTTTACGGGATAAAAGCATGGACACTTAACGCATCGACTACTAAAAAGTTGGAAGCATTTGAACTGCGGGTGTATAGAAGAATCCTGAAGATATCATGGACCGAGCATATTATAACAAACAACGAAGTCATGAGAAGAGTCAACAAAAGACTGGAAATATTGGAAACCATCAAGACACGAAAGCTCAGTACATGGGGCATGTTATGCGTAATGAGAGATACAACATACTTCAGTTGATTATACAGGGGAAAATCCAGGGCAAGGGAAGTGTAGGAAGGAAACGAATATCGTAGTTGCGTAACTTGAGGGAATGGTACGGATGCACATCAACCGAACTATTCAGAGCAGCAGCATCTAAGATCAGAATAGCCATGATGATTGCCAATCTCCGTCGGAGATGGCACGTGAAGAAGAAGATTAGTCCAGTACAAGTACTGGACTGTCAATGTGTCAGAAAAAAATAGGATAGGTGAATGAAGATTAAACTCGATGTCAATGACTTTAGAAGCCACCTCGTTGAAATTAAAAATATTATTAATAGGTAGATAATTATTATCTACCTATTAATAATATTTTTCCCTCACAAAGAACAACACAAAGGACATCTTTAAAAATACCAGAGGATAAAGATGTATGATTCACTATATTCGTTTCAACTGGAGAGCTACTTTCTTCCCAAATTTTGGAAGTAGGGACACTAACATAAGAAGTAACAATCAAGTACAAAGAGCAAATAGATCAGCAGTGTGTCTATAAAGCTATAAGGCAGGATTGATCTATCAAGACCAATATTAGACCAATAATGACGTAGGCTCCAGAAACAGGAGCCAATATAGACAAACATAGAGAATGCGAAAAACTCTAAAAATGAAGATTCTCAGAATAATTACAGGAAACATCACATCAGAACAAAATGTAATGTACAGGAGATTTCTGCTAGGATTAGGTTTCCTTTTTATAGTTCGTTGTTATTAATTATCTATTATGAGCATACCTTTACATATTTTCTGCTTTAATTAGTTGGAACTACTAATAGCTACTAGCTACAACAAATCTAAAAAACAGAATATTTAACAGTAATATTGCAAATTCACATAAAACAGGCCGACTGTTATAAGTGTATATTTCCCTCACCAGAACCTCTTTTATTGCTTTCCCTTGTATTACCACGTCTAGTATTTGAATAGCCGAGAAAAGACGATATATCAAACTTCCGATATGTTTACTGAGAGGGAAAAGCAGGCATGTACATTCCTGCTATAGTTTGTATTTTCTCACTTTCATTACTGTTATTATACAAAGTGAAAATTAAGGGTGAATCCGCACTACATATGTAACTTGTTCAGTATCGAATCTTGAAGAATTTTATGCGTTAAATAAGAAAAGTATAACTGTTTTTTTTCATTTGTATGTATAAATATAAAGCACATTTGGGCAGACTTTTAACTCAAATGAACCCCTAAATATTTATATTTTTGAGAAAACGTCTATTTTTAATACTATTTAGAACATTTACAGATATTTATTATGTATGTAGTATGACACAAATTAAAACTAAATCTTGACGAGAAGAGCAATGACTAAAAAAGATATACAACGTCAAGAGATGACCAATATTCACTGCTTTAATCTTTTTCGAAATCGCACACTTACAGCTCCCAATACCAAAAATGAATTACTGATCACAAGAAAAGTAAATGTCAGTGTCAAAACACTGACAAGAAGACCGAAGAGACTAGCTGAAATCCAAAACAGCCTTCCAGAGTTTCACAGCTTTTCCCAGGGCACAAAACCCAACGGTTGCAATCTGCAAGACCCATCTTCTTAATGTTGTTCTGAAGCTATGCCCCATCTTCTTTTCACATAAGAAATAGTGTTGCCCAAATGCAAGACCAAGACGAGACTTGGAAAGTCTTGGTCTTGGTCTTGCACCAATACACCTGGTCTTGGTCTTGGTATTGCACTCCCAGTCTTGGTCTTGCAGCAAGAGTCTTGCAAGTCTCGCAGTTACCCACTAGCATATTGCTATTTATTAAATATTACTTTAGGTCTTAGAACAACGTAAACGTATAGGTACATTTTCAGCTTGACTTAACATACGACATAGTAAAAACCAACCAAATCAATAAATGTCTAAACAACTCACATTGGGTGGGTTTGAACCCACGATCTAAACTATCCCTGCCTATAGTCAACCGTCTAACTAACTGAGCTATCTACCGTGTCAAACGGGAGTCAGTCTGTTTCTTAATAAAATTTTGCATTTTGTGTTTGGTGCCCTTCGATAGATTTTTCAAAAATATGAACGTACTTTTTAATTTTTCGATCTGACATTCATTTCGTGAAATATTCGCTTTTTTGTGAAACTTTGTGACTCACCCATTTCCTTACGCCCCGCTCAAACCGTCATATTTTTTAAATATACACTGTTTTGCATGTACATACTAAACTTACCTTATCTTAATCTGACGATTTCGAGTTTTTCTGAGAATATATATTTTTTTCGGGCCTCCCTTAACGAATTCCCCTGTATTAAAAGCCAATATAGGTATGGTAGAGGTACATTTACAGGGTACAAGGTTTCTCCCCATATGATGATCTGACGCGCTCCAGTAACTGCAAAAATCCCCGCTTAGGTTCCCCTACCATTAAATGCATCATCTTATTTCAATTTTTTATAAGATATATTTTTGCTTAGAATATTTTTTTCGATAAAATACTTACTTTTTGAGTAATTTGCGCAAAAACCGTCGAAAAACGTGTGTTTTTTTTGTTGAAAAATGAACATATTCAGTCGCAAATAGCTCGAAAAGTATTGACTTGGTTTATTTGTAGATGAATAAAATAGAACAAAAGTTGCTTAGAATTAGTCAGTTTATTCAAACTTGACTTATTTTGAACCTTTGTTTTTTAACCCCCCAAGAAGGGGTGAAAGGTGAAACTCATCCCCAGGGCAAAATCACACATGCATCGGCCAGTATCTCTTTTTTGGCGTGTTAGCTATGTGTACGCAAACATGTCAATCCAAAATCCAAGCGCTTCTTTAAAATTTCAAGTTTTTGTAACATTTTACCGTGAGTGAATGGACTGTACAGGGTAGCCGTGCATTATCTTATCTAGTGCTTTTTCAGCAAAAAATTTTGTTTGGCCTATTGATCTAATATCTAATTGCACACTCTGCAAAAAGTTTATAAGTAAGACGTTTAGTCTTTACGATATGGTATTATTCCCACTAACTGATAAGGAAAAACAATTGACTGGGTGTCGGTAACAGTGGATATGCTATTCGTATTATCTTTTTATCAACAAAGGGGACATTATATCTTTAAAAGTTTCAATGCGAAATGCGATATTATTATACTGTCGGCGCGGCGTCACACAACACAAGAAGATTATTTTATGAAAGGTATTCTCAAAATACAGTACAATTACTTTCGGAGCGAAGGCGTTGTCTGATATTAGGAAAGAATGAAAATAAATATTTTATTTTTACATTGTAATAATAAACCTCTCGAGTGTTCTTATATGGATATTTAATTCGCTATACATATATGTTTATCGTATTGTTCATAATGCGCATAAATCCAATTTTCCAAATTTTTCTTACATATTTTTTGCGTCTCATTGTCTCTAAGCATCTTAGGTCTGGATCCCGCGTATGAAAAAAAAGTTGATTAATAGCAAACCGAAAATTTGTTAATAGCTTAAGGGTGTCTAGTCGGAAAAACTTTGATATATGGTAACACTGGAACAGGGGAAGTTTTAATTGCGGAACAGATTAAAAATTTGGAACGTCAGACCACGAAAACGTCACATGTATTTTGTCCGACAAAACTTCCAATTGATTTGTTACCCTTTCATTAAACTCTCATGCAAAAATCAGACTGCTATTTATCACCAAATGGGCATTTTAATGAGTGGAACACGTAGAACATGTCAAATGACAGGAATTATGACAGGTGATAAATAGCAGTCTGATTTTTGCATGAGCGTTTAATGAAAGGGTAACAAATCAATTGGAAGTTCTGTCGGACAAAATACATGTGACGTTTTCGTGGTCTGACGTTCCAAATTTTTAACCTGTTCCACAATTAAAACTTTCCCTGTTCCAGTGTTCCCATACATCAAAGTTTGTCCGACTAGACAGCCTTAAGCTATTAACAAATTTTCAGCATGCTATTAATCAACTTTTTTTTTCATACGCGGGATCCAGACCTATATTTCCGAACTAATATATTCCATAAAACGACACTCAATCCTAACTGCAAGACGCAAGAGTCTCGCAGGCTTAGTCTTGTTCTTGCTCAAGTCTTGCACGGTTAGTCTTGGTCTTGCTAAAATAAGGCGGTCTTGGTCTTGGTCTAAAACGCAAGAACAAGACCAAGACTGCAAGACCAAGACCGATTTTGGGCAACACTAATAAGAAACAAGGATACAATTATGGACGCCATATGGACGTACACAATGTTAGCTTTGGCGGCAGTTCGATTATGCTATGAGGTGACATTAGTTGAGAGAGTCGTACGGAGCTTATTGAGGCGAACATTCGAATGAATGCTGACTGGTACATACGCAACATATTTTTGTACGCAAGAGACGCTTGCCTTCATAAACCTTCTACTTATAATACAAAAAAAGGTATGGTAGGTGAAAATAGTTTGTTTTTTGGTACATTCTCAAATTGGTGTATTCAACTTGAAATAATAGAGAAACGGTCGATTTTAGGTGTATAATGCTACTAATACCTTTTGTAGTGCTTGAAAAGACCTTTAAAATGAGCTATATTAAAGGTCAATTACATTAAAACTAAGCGAGATATGCTGCAAACAAAATTGATAACTAATGTATTTTAAGAAAAAATGAGAAGTATAATTTTAACCCCCATCCACCAAAATGTAAATGCATGATTTTCCTTCTACAATACCTTTTATTATAGTGTTATTTTTATGTATAAAAAGTTGGACGGGTTTAAGATGAATGGTTTTTGAAAAAAAAAAGGTCAAATTATAGAGCAAATTTTTAAATTTTCTTAAAAATCTTTCTTTTTCTCCATGTAAAGTGATAAGAGATACAGTAATGAAAAATAAAATGAAAATTTTTATCTGAAAAAGCCCTACATTTTTGTGGGTTATCTTTTTTCATATCTCTTATCTTTTTCGAGTTACATAGAGGAAAAGGAAGATTTTTAAGAAAATTTAAAAATGCGCTCTATAATTTGATCTTATTTTTTTCAAAAACCATTCATTTTAATCCAGCCCAACTTTTGAAAATAGTATGAAATAACACTATAATAAAAAGTATTGTAGAAGGAAAACAATGTATTTAAATTCTGATGGATGAGAGGTTAAATATACTTCTCATTTCTTCTTAAAATACATTAGTCATTAACTTTGTTGCAGAATATCTCACTTAGTTTGCATGTAATCGACAATTAGTATTGCTCATTTTAAAGGTCTTTTCAAGCACTACAAAAGTTATTAGTATCATTATACATCTAAAATCGACAGTTTCTCTGTTATTTCAAGTTGAATACACCGATTTGAGCATGCAGCAAAAAAACAAACTCTTCTTACCTAACATATCCCTCTTTGTATTTTAACTAGAAGATTTATGAAGGAACGAATATCTTTGTTTTTTTATAACCTACAGAAATATTTTATATAGTTTTTTGTTAGATGCATAGTTTTTAAGGTATTCGCAGAAATCCGTCCGAAAAGGTGACATTTTTCATTGAAAATGGCCAATTTTCAACCACGAATAACTCAAAAAGTATTGAGTTTTCAAAAAATAATCATAGAACAGTTTTTGCTTAAAATTAAGTTCTCTAGCCTTTTTCGTGGCTATTTTAACCAAAACATTTTTCACCCCCGAGAAGGGGTGGGAACCACCCCCAAGAGAAAAGCGCACATCGGCATAGGGTAGACTTTGTTTCTTGAGCTATTCCCTAATTACTGTGAAAATATCAAGTAAGTAGATGTAGTAGGATGGAATTCGGAGCCAAATATCCTCATTGACTTCGCGATCATTAGAGCTAGAGTAGTTAATACTAGGTGCTAAATCTTTACAATGCCGTAAAAAAGTGTTTTGTTGTCGTTATTGTTTTTCTTTCTAATTGAATGTTATTCGCAAAAACATGACTATTTCATTAATTTCTCTACAAATTTGTTATAACTCTTGTCTAGATCGACTTATTAGCAAAAAAAGTACAAAACTTCTGAAAAGGAACACAATATAAACTAAAAAGGGGTAGTTCCCTGGATTGGCTGTATACCTTATAGTTAAACAAACTGGAACATGAAGTAAAAACCACTTCTATGTAAAAGGTATATTTACTAAAAATTTTTTTTTTATTTAGAATCCCAATGGATTCAATAAAATGAGTTCATCAGAACGTTTTCAAACCTATCGGTCCATCATCAGTGATCTAAAATCAAATAAGTAATCCCACTATTAAAATTAAAAAGATGGTTGAAATTGTGAAAGTTAAAAAATGTGGTTATGATTACTTACTTGAATACTTGCAAAATAGCCCCAGAACCAAACAATGGTTGTGATTATAAATAAATCTACATTATGTTGAAATAAATTTAAAATGGCTAAACGCCGATGTTAAAGGATTAAACCTCTGGGAACATGGTGAAACTCTACCCGAGGACCCAATCAACCATCTTCGGTCAACGATGACTACTAAGTGTCAAAGCTATGTGGGAAATGCTTGATGTGACATTGACAGTTAAGGAAGAAGGTAGTCGATTTTCTAGGAATTTTAAAAAAAAAGCAAAGTCATGATCCAGAAGAAGATATGTTAAAGCTTTAAATATCTGAAATTGTCTGTTAATTAAATCTATTGTTGTTTAAAATTAAAAGATAATGTGTTTTACAAAATAAAATTATTTTAACTGTAGGTAACTAAAAATTGACTGTATCAAATAAAATTAACCTGATCAAAAAATTACAATATGATAAAGTGAGCTGATTAGTAGTAATAACAGAAATAAAATTAAATAAGTGGTGTTATAGAAGAAGTTTTAAATTTTGAAAAGGGATATTATTATATCAAGAAATTTATATGTCCACAGCATGTGTATTGATGGTTGTATAGGTAGTAGGGAAATTATTGTTTGGATGTAGGTGAAAATTAAAAAATTTTATATAGATTGGAGTTAGGATAAAGTCAATCTGATAGTAGAAAATGTGATTCAGGAATGCAATTCTTATGGAAAAATTTTAATGAAATTGAGAAAATTCTTGTGACAAACTGGTGAATATGTAATTGATAATAAATAATTGTAGGAAAAACAGGTTGCCCAGTTGATACAAACTAAAATTTAATTAGTATAGAAAACAATAGGTGTAATGAATGAAATAGAATTAATAAAACAAAATTAAGAGAATGAATATTGTTATAATTTGATTAAAGAATGACTGAGTTTAACTGTGATTAAAGAAATAAAGTGATGAAATGTTAGATGTGAAGATAAAAAATATATTTGGAAAAGGTCAAAGACAAAAAGCAAAGGAGTGTGATGTAGGATCAAAGCATAGGTGGAAAGAGTGAAAGAGAAAGATTGGAGAGTTGGGTATGAGGGTTGAACTGAATGAAGAAAAGAAATGAAAGAAGTGTGAAAAGAGGGTATGGTAAATTAATTAGGTTTTGATTAAGAGGAGTTTATGTGGTTAGTAATGATTAGTATGTGTAAGGAGTTTGGAGCCAGTAAGGGAACGAAGAAGATAGTTGACAGTGGGTAAATAGGATGAAGAAGATAGCAGATAGGATAGGAAAAGGGAAGGTATAACAAAGTAATAGGAATTATGAAAATAATTGACGGTGAATGGGGACAAAATTGCGGTTAAGGGATGTTTGTCGGTTAACACAATTGGGACTTTTCTTTAGGTCTTTGACAATTTCCAAATCCTCGTATAAGTCTAAACGGAGTGTATTTTTTTGTTGAATGTTGTGTATCAACTGGACCCCATCAGGAATCTTAAGTTCGTGTTTATTGACTTTTAAATGGTGTGAAAAAGCTGAAGTGGTATCTCTCTTACTGTGTTCTGCCGATCGGGTGGAAAGAGATCTATAAGTTCTACCAATGTAGGTAGCATCGCAGTCTGAACAAGAGAGTCTGTATACCCCACTACGGCTCATGTAATGGATAGGGTCTTTGGTGTTAGTTAAGCTTTTATTGAGGGTGTTATTGACTTTAAATGAGATTTTGATGTTATCACAAGAATTGGAAATGATTTGTTTGACTCTTTCAGATAATTTGGAGTTATTAAACGGTAAGGAGGCATAAATTGGAGTAGTTGTGGAAGATGATGAGAAAGCGGATTGTTGAAGTAACTTAAGTTCTCTTTTCTGTTGAAGTTTAAGGATGATGTCTGGGTCATAATCATTGTTAACTGCAATTTGTTTGATGATGTTCAGTTCTTTGTTAAATTCAGTTGTAGATAGAGGAATAGAGTTTAATCTATATATAAAGCTACGAAATGCAGAAAGTTTATGTGAAAGAGGATGGTTAGAGGATGGTCAACAACCAGATGGTTTAGCAATGGGAAGTTGCTTATCCCCTTTCTTAGCTGATGTCTTTATGGATCATTTAGAATCCAATCATATCACAAAAAATCCAGAGATATTACATTGGTTTCGTTATGTAGATGACATTTTAGTCCTCATATCTGGTAACTCCGACTCAGCTCACAACTTACTTCATAAAATCAATCTAATCCATCCTAAAATCACTTTTACCATGGAACTAGAATCTTCTAACTCCATTAACTTCTTGGACATATCTATTACCAGACTAGATGACCACTTCAACTTTGGTATCTACCGTAAACCTACACAGACTGATCACGTTATCCATTCCACTTCTAACCATCCTCTTTCACATAAACTTTCTGCATTTCGTAGCTTTATATATAGATTAAACTCTATTCCTCTATCTACAACTGAATTTAACAAAGAACTGAACATCATCAAACAAATTGCAGTTAACAATGGTTATGACCCAGACATCATCCTTAAACTTCAACAGAAAAGAGAACTTAAGTTACTTCAACAATCCGCTTTCTCATCATCTTCCACAACTACTCCAATTTATGCCTCCTTACCGTTTAATAACTCCAAATTATCTGAAAGAGTCAAACAAATCATTTCCAATTCTTGTGATAACATCAAAATCTCATTTAAAGTCAATAACACCCTCAATAAAAGCTTAACTAACACCAAAGACCCTATCCATTACATGAGCCGTAGTGGGGTATACAGACTCTCTTGTTCAGACTGCGATGCTACCTACATTGGTAGAACTTATAGATCTCTTTCCACCCGATCGGCAGAACACAGTAAGAGAGATACCACTTCAGCTTTTTCACACCATTTAAAAGTCAATAAACACGAACTTAAGATTCCTGATGGGGTCCAGTTGATACACAACATTCAACAAAAAAATACACTCCGTTTAGACTTATACGAGGATTTGGAAATTGTCAAAGACCTAAAGAAAAGTCCCAATTGTGTTAACCGACAAACATCCCTTAACCGCAATTTTGTCCCCATTCACCGTCAATTATTTTCATAATTCCTATTACTTTGTTATACCTTCCCTTTTCCTATCCTATCTGCTATCTTCTTCATCCTATTTACCCACTGTCAACTATCTTCTTCGTTCCCTTACTGGCTCCAAACTCCTTACACATACTAATCATTACTAACCACATAAACTCCTCTTAATCAAAACCTAATTAATTTACCATACCCTCTTTTCACACTTCTTTCATTTCTTTTCTTCATTCAGTTCAACCCTCATACCCAACTCTCCAATCTTTCTCTTTCACTCTTTCCACCTATGCTTTGATCCTACATCACACTCCTTTGCTTTTTGTCTTTGACCTTTTCCAAATATATTTTTTATCTTCACATCTAACATTTCATCACTTTATTTCTTTAATCACAGTTAAACTCAGTCATTCTTTAATCAAATTATAACAATATTCATTCTCTTAATTTTGTTTTATTAATTCTATTTCATTCATTACACCTATTGTTTTCTATACTAATTAAATTTTAGTTTGTATCAACTGGGCAACCTGTTTTTCCTACAATTATTTATTATCAATTACATATTCACCAGTTTGTCACAAGAATTTTCTCAATTTCATTAAAATTTTTCCATAAGAATTGCATTCCTGAATCACATTTTCTACTATCAGATTGACTTTATCCTAACTCCAATCTATATAAAATTTTTTAATTTTCACCTACATCCAAACAATAATTTCCCTACTACCTATACAACCATCAATACACATGCTGTGGACATATAAATTTCTTGATATAATAATATCCCTTTTCAAAATTTAAAACTTCTTCTATAACACCACTTATTTAATTTTATTTCTGTTATTACTACTAATCAGCTCACTTTATCATATTGTAATTTTTTGATCAGGTTAATTTTATTTGATACAGTCAATTTTTAGTTACCTACAGTTAAAATAATTTTATTTTGTAAAACACATTATCTTTTAATTTTAAACAACAATAGATTTAATTAACAGACAATTTCAGATATTTAAAGCTTTAACATATCTTCTTCTGGATCATGACTTTGTTTTTTTTTTAAAATTCCTAGAAAATCGACTACCTTCTTCCTTAACTGTCAATGTCACATCAAGCATTTCCCACATAGCTTTGACACTTAGTAGTCATCGTTGACCGAAGATGGTTGATTGGGTCCTCGGGTAGAGTTTCACCATGTTCCCAGAGGTTTAATCCTTTAACATCGGCGTTTAGCCATTTTAAATTTATTTCAACATAATGTAGATTTATTTATAATCACAACCATTGTTTGGTTCTGGGGCTATTTTGCAAGTATTCAAGTAAGTAATCATAACCACATTTTTTAACTTTCACAATTTCAACCATCTTTTTAATTTTAATAGTGGGATTACTTATTTGATTTTAGATCACTGATGATGGACCGATAGGTTTGAAAACGTTCTGATGAACTCATTTTATTGAATCCATTGGGATTCTAAAAAAATTTTTAGTAAATATACCTTTTACATAGAAGTGGTTTTTACTTCATGTTCCAGTTTGTTGAACACAATATACTTCAAAAGCAGACTCAAAGTAAAATATATGATATTTTTGTATTATGTGGTGTATTTTGTGAGTGTATTATACTGTATAAAAATATTGATATGAATGTTTTTTTTTTCAGGTAAGTGCTCAATTTTTTTTTCGCAAGTTCTTGGTAAGTACTTTCGAAGTGTATTTTATCGTTTTTGAGACTGCATACATTTCTCCCAGAAATTAAGGCACCACCTTAAAAATGGGTCAATTTTGATGTCTCGAATTTCCTAAACCTGTTATCCGATTTAAGTGCATATCTCAACCATTGACATACGTTTATAAAGCAAACTGTCATTATTTTTTCATGCAGACCCTTTAAAGTTTGCCATACTTATTTAAAACCACCCTGTATTGATGAAAACACAGCTAGTTCTTAAAGTATGAAAACAGAATGTTAAGAAAACATGAGGCTATAGTTGGATTTTAATTTCAGTATTTTGTAAATGCTAGAATATTCCACAGGGTGCCGCAAACTTTGAGAAAAAAACCACAGTTTGATTGGTACACCTGGAATACAATGACAATTTACCTGTCTATTAACAATATTATTATAGAGATATTGTTAAAGAATAAGGCTATAACATATTAAAAAAATTACTTAAATCAGACAACAGGTTTAGGAAATTCGAGACATTAAAAATGACCAATTTTTAAGGTGGTGCGTTTATTTCTTGGAGAAGTGTAATGAAACATCTACTGCATTTCGTTAGTCGTTTTTCCACTCTACAAACCTCCCGAAGCTTATAATTAGGATGCATACGTGCATCTTCCTGTTTTCCCAGCGCAAGAAAGTGATGTTTACTTTATAAAGTAACCGTTAAATCTCTCCAGAGCCAGCCGGCGTATCCTGAGGGATACAGATCCGCAAATTTGGCTCGACGGGCGTTAGCGGGTGAGAAGAACAAACATGGACACACGTCCGATAAAATGCTAATCTGCTACGAGGTAATTGAAAATAAACCGCGGGGCCCCTAGGAAAAATTCATGACTTAATTTTCCGAGGAGGGTAGGTATGTGTACAGCACGATGGATTGGCTATTTGTAGGTTAGGAAGCTGTTTGAAGCACAAAAAGGGTGTTTTTCGTGTTAGTTTTTGCTCACTTATAGACAAAGATGTCAAGTTTGCGATGTGCTAGTAAAAATACCAAGATTTATATTTTGAAAATCAAGTTTTCAATCTTAGCTTCACTTTTTGTAACATTGGGAATACATTCGTAATCCCAATACCGTAATACAAAGTAATCGTAATACAAAGGTAAAAGTAGTTTAGAATTAATAATTATGTTTTAATGTGCAATTATTTCATTCTAATTTAAATGTTAGTTTACTCTTGATCGAAATTCATGTTTTATATACCTCGTATAAAATTAATAAAATTTTATACAAGGTGACCCAAAAGTAGTGGAACGGTCGAATATTTCGCGAACTGAACATCGGATCGAAAAATTGAAAAATACGTGTTCAATCATTTTCAAAAATCTACCCAATGACACCAAACACCAACCTCCACTACACCCCCTGGAGGTGGGGTGGGGGGTAACTTTAAAATCTCAAATGGAAACCCCTAGATTTTCTTGCAGATTTGGATTCGTTACGTAAAAGTAAGCAACTTTTATTCAAGACATTTTTTCGAACTGTGGATAGATGGCGCTATAATTGGGAAAAACGATATATCCTGATACCATGGGTAAATTATAGAAACGGTCTAATATCTCGAGAAATACACTTCCAAATGAGAAACCAAACAAATTTTTTTAATACTTTTCGAAAACCTATCGAATAACACTAAACATGACCCTCCAACCCACTCCCCTGGAGGTGGGGTGGGGGGTAACTTTAAAATATTAAATAGCAACCCCCACTTTTTATTAGAGTCGGATTTGTCATGAAAAACTAAGCAACATTTATTCGAACATGTTTTAGAATTGTTGATAGATGGCGCTTTAATTGGAAAAATACGATTTATTAGCGCCATCTATCAGCATTTTTAAAAAATGTTTCGAATAAATGTTGCTTAATTTTTCATGACGAATTCGAATCTGCAATAAAAAGTGGGGGTTGCTATTTAAGATTTTAAAGTTACCCCCACCCCACCTCCAGGGGGTGGGTTGGAGGGTCATATTTAGTGTTTGTCGATAGGTTTAAGAAAAATATTAAAAACCTGTTTTTTGGTTTCTTATTTGGAAGTGTATTTCTCGAAATATTAGACCGTTTCTATAATTTACCTATGGTATCAGGATAAATCGTTTTTCCCAATTATAGCGCCATCTATCCACAGTTCGAAAAAATGTCTTGCATAAAAGTTGCTTACTTTTACGTAAAGAATGCAAATCTGCAAGAAAAACTAGGGGTTTCCATTTAAGATTTTAAAGTTACCCCCCACCCCACCTCCAGGGGGTGTAGTGGGAGTTGGTGTTTGGTGTCATTGGATAGATTTTTGAAAATGATTGAACACGTATTTTTCAGTTTTTCCATCCGATGTTTAGTTCGCGAAATATTCGACCGTTCCCCTACTTTTGGGACACGGTTGCATCATAAATCTTAGAACAAGAAGAGCTTTTTATGAAGAATAACTTTTATTTGTCAAATTAAAAATAAAAGAGTTATAAATGAAAATGTTCTTGGTATCCTTGGTATCTTAGTAGTAATAATTATTACTAAACAATTAGTAATTTTGCCAATTTCGGCAAAATTCTCAAAAAACAAAAAAATTACCTTCTACAATCACTAGTCAGTTGTGTCGAGTTTAGGGAACGACTAGGTATACATAATATTTTAATACTATAATATAGCATATGGAACAGTCCATTTATCATAAAGGGGAGGCCGTATTTATACTGGTGTACCTAAACCTTTTTAAAACTGTTAATAAATTATTGCTTTTAAAATAGTTATACTCAAATTGTATTTTTGAACATCTTATTTATTTTATATAATAATTAAATTCACTATCAAATGTCATTGATGTTTTATTAATACATACTTAATTTAAAATTTAGTTTGACATTCACGAAGTGTCCAACTCAAATGTAAATAACCTATGCTTGGCAAATCGAGATTTAAAAAAAAGTAGCCTACTTCCTAATCAACCATTTGAGCTGACGTTTAGTGCGTCTGTAGCAGATAACCGGATTGTGACGTCACATTTTAGACTTCGAGGTCGATTATCTCGAAGACGGTTAGATATATCTAAATGCCGTTTTCAGATTTGGATTCAGAAGGCAAAACTACATAAGAATCCATCGATACACCTGCTCTAAGTATTGCAGGAGCGGCAACGCAATAACACACAGACTTTTGAAAATTTATAAACGAAAAGTTTTCGTTGAAAAACTTCAATTCTTTGATTTTGTGTCAGTTCAATTCATATTTTTGTGTAGAAAAATGAATTTCTTCTTCCTGGTATCTTTTGGATGTACTTTATCGCAATAAGTCAAAATATTGTAGCAAAAGAGTAGTTTTGACCGACCCTCGTATAACAGGTCCCATCTCCACACAGACAGAACAATCATGCCTATTCTGTAACTCATTTCGATGATAGAAGTCAGTAAAATCGAATAGAAGTGACCAAGTCGAATAGAAATAGTCCAAATCCGTATTCCATAACTACTTCGGAATCTCTACAATCGTAATGTGAATAGAAATCACTTCGACAGCATTTACCCTGTCGAGATGAGATTTCGATTATCGGAATTGTGGTTGACGCAAGCGCATTTTGTTTTGTTTTGACGTTTATATTTTATATATAAAAATAATTAATTACATACTACTTATTTATAATTATTTATAGTATTTGTACCTTTTTTTAGCTGCTTAATTTTTAGTCTGTGGTGTTATTTGTTTAGAGAACTATATATATTTCATTTAGACATGTTGTACGGTACGAGTATGAATAATTGGACCTAACCTTATTTATTTGCTACTTGGCGTCTGAATGTTTCCCATTCACATTGTTGCCATATTTTGTTCGCATATTTCTTGTACAATTGCAATCAATGGTATAATGCACAAGAATAGCATACGATAGACTTCTTATGCGTTAATTGATAAATAAATATTATACCAGTATACTTGTATATTTATCAGTCAACGCTCATAGTCTGAACAAATTATAGAAAAGATGCCATTTTTGGGAAAAGCTGTTTAGCAGTTATTTCAACTGGAATCGAATCTTAAAGATTGCATATTATTAGTAATATCAATTTTAAATAATTTATTAATAATAATGAATTAATAACATCAATTTAAATATCTTTGATTTAAAAGCATTTATACTTCTTATCTTCACTTATCTTTTTTATTTATCAGTTTATCTTCTTTTTTATATCAATTTTAATTAACTTTAATTTAAAACCATTTATCCTCTTTTGAGCTTTTTGCATCCAGTATTTACACGAATATTTTATTTACTTCTCAAAACTTTGAGGATAGTATGAAGAAAGTATGAAAACATTGAGGAAATGGCAACGGTGTCATCTTTCAAGTAACAAAATAGGTCACAGAACACAATTTCGCTGGTTACTGCGCGGTTGCCACCTCCTCAGAACCGCGTGAAATAGAAGTCAGAGATTTCGATTACGATATGAGTTACAGAATACCGATCCAAACACAAAAATGACGCGATAGATATCAAACATTCCGATTTTGGGTAATTACGATTCGACTTGGTCATTTCTATTCGATTTGTTAAAAGTTACAGAATAGGGCTGAATATCGATGTTTCGTGATAAGACGCGATGCAGCGGCGAGGAGGACGTGCAACTAACCGAATGTCGTGATCATACCTAGAGATAGACACAACGTTCCAGAAATAACGGCTAAAGTATATAACGACACGAATTTTATAAATTCAGTTAGTTTAAGCTAGAGATTGAAAAGTAAATTTGTATAAATAAATTAATAAAGTCATATATAAATACGAACCGCTCGTTTTATTGTTACAATATGCTTCCATAATGTCACTCCAAAAACTTTGAAAAACACTTTCGAAAATCAAAATTTTAAATGGATATATTAATGTATTAAATCCCAAATAAATACCTTGAGGAAAGGGCACCGGTTCCAGGGGATGAGTGAGTCCGAAGGGCCCCAAGCCCGGCATGGACATCCCCGTGAGTCCCGAACCGAGGCTGGGATGCGACGGGAAGTGGCCGTGGGGGCCGGCGGGTGTCTTCAGGTATCCAGCCATGTTCATGTGGGAGAACAGACCGCACGCGCCCCCCACGCCGTACCCCCCGGTGGTGTCTTCTCCTGGTAGGGGAGTCGTCTTGATGCTGGATATTTTCACTGGAACAAAAAAAAATCATTAGTATAATATATAATATATACAAATGTTTCAGTTTATTTTTATCCAATACAAAACAATTAATCAATATATTTATTGTGAATGGACCATAATTTTAATTTAAACTACAATCCGACAAGCGAGATCTGGCGGTTAACCTTCTCGTATTGTGTATTTCTCGTTGTGTATTTTCACTCAAGGTCACCCGCCAGCTATCGTTTGTTGGATTGTACGGGTATGTGAAGTTTCGATTTTGATTTTATGTTGTTCTTGTTTTTATTGTGAAGACTCTGTCTTTTTTTCAATGTGCCTCCAGTAAGTTGTCGTTCCACCTTTTTCATGGTCTTCCCACTGATCGTCTTTCTATTGGGGAACCCTCTCTCGCCGTCCTTACTACTCTATTTGTTGTCATTCGGATTACATGATCATTCCATTCTAGTTTCCATTCCACTCTTCTGCTTCTTACCAGAATTCTAGGTACTCTTCTTATTAATATTCTCCACCTTGCATCTCCGTCGGATATCTGTACTTCTAGCTCTCTCCCATAGTGCCTTGCCTTCTATTTTTTGAAGGGTTTTTATCTCCGCTATTTCTAGCATTCTTTTTATCCTCTTGTAACTATTCATGTGATGACTGTTGTGTAAATTCTACATTTCATTGCTTTCCCGATATTTTTATTTTCCAGATTCTTTCATTCAAGCAACCTACAGCTTGTTTGATCTATTCATATATGATCTTCCACTTGTTTCGAGCTTTCCGTAGCTAGATAGTGTGATGCCTAGATATTTAAACTTCATCACTTGTTCTATTATCTGACCCTCCACCTCTGGTCCTAGATCTTGGTAGATTTGCTGTTATAACCATGCATTTTCTCTTTTTTTGGGGAAATTAACACGTTTAATTTTCTGGCGGTTATATTAAATTTACAACAGTATTTCCTTCAAGAAATGCTATTGGACCTAAATACCAATTCAAAAGAAATAGGATTAAAAATAAATCAAGCAAAAACTAAATATCTAACCAACGAATCTCTAGATATAAATGTAAATATAACGCTGGACAACAATAATATAGAAAAAGTTGAGTCGCATTCAGTGAGTCCATAAAGTAACGCATAAATTCTTTATTTCGTAAACCGGTGACTTTAACCTTCTACTACTGACGTGGTGCCCACATGACCCCAGACTAAATTCAAATTACGCGCAATCTTTTATTTTTTCTGTCATAGGTTTGTGACTCACAGCTACCTTCAAGTTACAGTAACGTCTATCATTTCACTTATTGATAAGCTATTCAGTAGTATAGTATTGAGTGTATAATTAACTAAAGTTTGAAAGGGGTCATTTTGGCACCACGTCAGTGTTTGTGAAAATTTGCGAAAATGGCAAGTTCGTCTAAAACAGTAAATTACGGTGATAAAAACTATGAAGAAACTCTGTTAGCAATTCCTACTGAATTTTTGCCCAACCGGAAGAGAGAAGTAGGGAGTTGTATCTACGGTTTTACTAAACATATTACAATGGTGTCTTATGTTCCAAAGAAAAGAAGGGCTGTAGTTTTGGTTTCTACGATATATCGACAAAAATACACTGATGTTAAAACTGGTAAACCTGAAATGATTGTATTTTATAATGAAACCAAAGGGGGAGTAGATGCCCTGGATAAGAAATGTACAATTTATAGTTCAAGTAGACGTACTAGGCGTTGGCCTATGGCGGTTTTTATTCCATCATCGATATCGCAGGAGTTAATTCCTATATATTACACCAATGCTATCCAGAACCAAACAACATACTACGGGCAGACTTTTTGAAGTTGCTCGCCAGACAACTTGTTGAACGACATTTGAATAGACGTCTTATCAACCAAAGACTTCCAAGAGAATTGAGAATGAACATAAGTATAGTACTGAACAAACCGATGATTGATGAAAACGTGCATCCCGATCCCGACATAAACCAAAAACGAAAAAGATGTTTGCTCTGTCCACGAAAAAATGATAAAAAGACTAATAATTCATGTAATGTTTGTAAGATATCAATGTGTGATAACTGTAGAGCTAATATTTGTAAAGAATGTGAAAGTAACTTTTTATCTGAATTCCAAAATTGCTAAAGTTTGGGTGTTGTAGTTGTTCATATAGGGGGTTTATTTTTTTGGATTATTTTATTTTTTCATATCTTGTATATTTTATCTTTCATTTTCCATAAATATTTTATAAACATTTTAAACAATAAAAAAATTACGATATTTTTAGTAAACCGTTTCATTATTTAAGATATTTTGACATGTAATTTTTAATATGTTAAATAACTAACAATTTGGAAAAATATTATAAAAAAAAATACATACACTAATGTAAAATATGTCAAATAAATTAAATTTAACATAATTTGTCTTATTTTTAAAAAATATTGGCAATACCAAATAGAAATTACATGGGGTCTACATGGCACCACGTCAGTAGCTATGCTCCAGAAAGTACACGTCAGTAGTAGAAGGTTAAGGAAAAATCCCGAAACAGGTCGATTTTTACTTTTAAATTACGATTTTTTGGCATATAGATCATGCTAGTGACGTGTTGACGTCATCCATCTGGGCGTGATGACGTAATCGATGATTTTTTAATGAGAAGAGGGGTCATGTGATAGCTCATTTAAAAGGGTATTTAATTTTCTATTCAATAATATAAACATTAACATAATTATTTATACTGAGTGTCCAAAAAATATTTTTTTAAATAAATTAATTGGCACAAAAAGATGAATGCATGTAATTTATTTAATTGTTAATACATTTGACATCTGTCAGAAAATAGAAAAATGTTTTATTTGAAAAATAAACATTGATTTTCGGCTCAACGAAATGTTCAAACTGTCAAGAGGCAGGTGGGTGGCAGTTTAACATTGAATTTAAGCGAAAAGCAATATTTATAAACATGTTTTCCTGTTTCTTTGTTTTACATTCTTCTTTTTGTCTCAATTAATTGAATTTAATTTTTTTGAACACCCTGTATAAATAATTATGTTATTGTTTATATTAGTGAATAGAGAATTGAATGCCCTTTCAAAGGAGCTATCACATGACCCCTATTCTCATTTAAAAAAAATCATCGATTACGTCATCACGCCCAGATGGATGACGTGACTAGTATGATATATATGCCAAAAAATCATAATTTAAAAATAAAAATCGGCCTATTTCAGGATTTTTTCTTAAAGTCGCAGGTTTATGAAATAATGAATTTATGCATTACTTTATGGACGCACTGTATATACTTGGGACAAAAAATAGAACTGTCAAAGCTTAACCTAAAGGCTGATTTAAATAGATGTTCCTTAGCATGGGCAGCATTTGATCGATTACAAACAGTATTTAAATCAAACTTGCCAAACACTTTAAATGCAAAAACGTTCGATCAGTACGCGTTGCCAGTTCTGACATACGGAACCGAAACTTGGGCTTTTAACAACAGCATAGTCCACAAACTTCAAGTGACTCAGAGCTATGGAACAGAGAATGCTCAATATTAAGCTCAATGATCGCAAGTCCAATGATGAGATAAGAAGGCGATCAAAAGTAACAGATGTGATCCAGAAGGTTGTTATGTTAAAATGGAACTGGGTAGACACTGTACAATAAATATATTATACACGGCTCACTAAAATAATTAGTTACGCCCCTGTACTACTGATTACTTAAAATTCAAGTAGTATTTATGTAACCTTTCTGGAAACTCCAGGTTATTGTTGAGACTCGCATTTGAACCCCTCGCCGGGGCAGATCGTCAAAAGCTTCCTAACGAGAATCATCTCTAATCTATCGACGCTCCCGCTATTCGTAAAAAGGCCGCATTTTACCGGCTTTTTTTGCTATCGTTTTATACCGCTCAGATAATTCAATCTGCTCAGTATTATCGACGATGATTTATTTAGCGTATTAGTGAGTGCCTTACAAATGAACCAAATGGATTATGGAATTCAATCAGAGCTCTGATGTGACACGTCATCAAGGAATAAAACTGTAAGTACTCTACATGTATGTGAACATAACTTATTAGTCGTGATACTGTATGCATTTTGAACCATATACCTCTCGTAGCAAATATTCTTTGTGCCATTTATGCAGATAATACTTTAAATTACATATGAAAAATCGTTATCTACTCTTAACCAGCTTACCTATGGGAATATACTCTATAACCGTACAATAAGTATAGGTTACTATTGTTAAGGATACTTTACGTATTGCCTAAACATTTCTGGTCCTTCGAGCCGGATCATATTAATTATTTATTAATTAAATCCTCAAGGTCCTTCGTATTTGCATATTTTGATAATCTCTATTCTGAGAATAACGGTTTTTCATTTATAGTGTCTTTCTGTTGCATTTGGAAATTTCCAAGCCACGCCGCCCCGGCACAAAAATAAAATATTCCTCTCTTTCTGCACTCAAATTCTCAGTATTTAACCCAGCACGTCTCTACAATAGCTGGTAGGTTGTTAAGCCCGGTCTACACGTGCAATTTCAGAAACTACTTGCTTTGTTCAAATAAAGGAGTCGTTTTGTTTGTATGAAAAAATATTTGCATATATTACATTATTTTATTTTCGTAAATATATTTTTCTGTTTATAGTATACAAAAAGTGTACTCATTTCCTGGCTGATAGTACGGGTGTTATAATTTTAACATTGTTTGTTCAACCTTTTGATTTAAATTAAATTTATAATTTTGAATCCGATTAAGCCTGGTTCACAGGTTACAAAAATTATTAAAAATAATTTTGTTTTCTTGCATAAATTGTAAGTTTTTGCTACATTTAGCTTCGCTTAAGCTCATTTTACACTTCTAGAAAACTATAGAAAATAAATAATTGTTTTTTCCTTCAATTTAATTAATTTAAATACTTGTTAAGGGTGTCTCACACTTGCTGAAAAATACCCATTTTGGAAAATTGCATATATTTTGAAATTTTATAGTTTTGCATTTCATATACTAATCTGCGCTCATACAGGGTGATACTATTAAGCCAATCTCACACTATTAAACGTGTAATATATAATATATTGTACATATTCTCTCATTTTCGCATCGATTTATAGGTTTAGACATTTGCAAATAATCTATCTAATCTCACATTCTCGCAACATGGCTGACCGATCAAAATATAACCGACAGAGGCTCACCGCAAAACTTGATATAACCAAGTTGGCTGATTCGGTTCCCACAACTCTTAATTCTCTAAACAAATATAAAATTCGTGAAATAATTTCACAACTCAAACATTCTTACGGACTTTTCCGCGATGCTCAAAATGTGCTGGAGACGATCCCCGAGGAACCTACCCCCTCTACTGATTCCTCTGTGGTTTTTGATAAATATTTGGATACAATTTCTCTATTGGAAGAAAGGTTAGAGGTCATTGAAAGTTCTAATGTGACTGCTACCCCCTCCCTCCAATTTGACCCTAATTCTTCTCTAACCTCACAGTCTATGGCTAGGCAACGAACAGTAAACCTCCCTCGTATTCAGTTAAAACCATTTAGTGGCTTAGTTACTGAATACAATTCATTCATTGAGACCTTTGATACAATAATAGGATCTGATACTACATTAAGTGATCTGGAAAAACTCATTTACCTCAAAAGTTTTCTAACTTCCGAGCCTTTGACGCTTCTCGAGCATATCCCACTCACAGGTGACAATTACAAAATAGCCCGGGATAACCTGACACAAAGGTACGCCAACTCAAAACCGCTATCTCAAATAACTCCCATACACAGGGTAATTCACAACAGGGGCCCTCACATGTTAGAGCTCCTGAAACGGAAGTTAATCTTCAAAATTCGACTCCACATTCAATGGCTCTATCTGCAGCCTCGCTTGATAATCATTTGGTGTTATTAAGCACACTCCAGGTCTATCTTGTCGCTCCTAGCGGCAAGAGGGTCTTCGCAAAGGCACTTTTAGACTCGGCCTCACAGGTTTCATTTATTAGTGCTGACCTCGTAAAGGAACTGTCACTCACCACTAGAGATGGAAAATTACGGATCAATGGAATTAACTCCACCTCATCCTCGTCTCAATCTATTGTAGATACAACAATTTTCGCTGTCGCTAACGACGTTCCTTTTGACATCTCGTGCTCTGTACTCCCAAAGATAACAAATCCGCTTCCTCAAATTTCTATTTCGGCGAGCAAACTAAACATACCCTCAGAGATACCATTAGGTGATCCGATGTTCCATGTAACATCCCCAATTGGTATCCTGCTCGGTGCAGACCTGTATAACGATATCATTCAACCTGAAATAATTCGTTTGGGAAAAGGTCTTCCCGTTCTTCAACGCACTCTACTCGGGTACACGATATCAGGGTCAGTTCCAGACTTTGCTCTTAAGTCGAAAAATACTAAAAAGGCTTTGGAATTTTATTCAAACTCTCTCGTTACTTGTTGTTCTCATAACACTCCTTCCGCCGTAAATGAGCCGGTAGTGTCCAACGAGGAACTATCCGATCATTTACAAAAATTCTGGGAGCTGGAAGAAGCCGCTCCTCAGAACACCGATCTCATTAATGATCACCCCGCTGAAATTAATTTTGTAAAACATGTTAATGTTCTCCCCAATGGACGATATGAGTCCACACTCAATCTCAAACTCCCTATCGAAGATATAGACATGGGAAATTCGTTTCTCTCGGCAAAAAGACGTTTTCTCAGTCTCGAGAAACGTTTTCAACTCAACCCTGATTTATTGGAAAAATATCAGGACATTATATCGGAATATCTCAATAACGGACAAATAATTCAAGTGCCGTTAAAAATGCTAAATGACTCAGGTAAACCTAATTACTTTCTCCCTCACTTTCCCGTTTTCAAATCCAACTCTACTACTTCCACTCGTATAGTTTTCGATCCAAACAATAAATCGTCTACGGGAATCTCCCTCAGTGACGTCATAGACAAAGGTTATGTCGTCCAACATGAACTTTTTGACATTCTCGCTAAGTTTCGTCAGTTTAAATTCGCACTAGTAGGCGACATCAAGGCTATGTTCCTACAAATCGCCATTTGTCCCACTGAAACATTTCTGTTAAATTTTCTCTTTAGGGACAATATTCAGCAGCCTTTACGGTGCTATCAATTTCAAAGATTACCCTTCGGGCTCCCAAGTAGCCCATTTATCGCTCAAAGAGTTATCAAGCACATCGCTGACAACAACAAACATACCCACGAACTTGCTACTAGTGTTCTGCAAGAATCTATCTATATGGATGACCTGATCAGCGGTGCTGACAGTCTTCATGAATTAAGTTGTCTTTTCGAACAATTAACTTCTTTGCTAGAAACCCATGGTTTCCTCCTCCACAAGTGGAACTGCAGTTCTTCAGAATTTCTGTCTCAACACAATTTAAATCCCGTCTCTGAAGTCAGTCTTAACTTCACGGGATCTGATAAAGTCTTAGGCATATTCTGGGATTCAGAACGCGACCACTTTTCGTTTAAAACTCCTATCTTCAAATTGGCTAATGTTGTTACTAAACGTACTATTCTCTCCTACATTGCTACTTTGTATGACCCGCTAGGATGGTTATCCCCTGTCCTTGTGAACGCTAAGCTCTTGATACAGGAAATATGGTCCCAGAAATTGGACTGGGATCAACCCATTGACTCACCCATCATTATGAAAAATTGGCAAAACCTCTTATCGACATTCAAAACTATAGAAGAGGTCAAGGTACCTCGATGCTTACTTTTACAAAAGAAAGTTGTTGATGTTCAATTAATTATTTTCACCGACGCATCGGAAAAAATATACAGCACTTGTGTGTATCTCAAAGCGACATACTCAGACTTTTCTGTATCGTCGCGGCTTATCGCTTCTAAAAACAAAATTTCTCCGCTAAAAAATAAACTCACCATCCCCAAATTGGAACTTTGTGGAATAGTGTTGGGAGTCACTCTGGCTCATAGACTTTTTCACATCTTCAAGAAAAATTTGAGTATATCTTCATCTCATCTCTTTGCTGACTCTACAATTGCCTTGTCTTGGATACTTTCTAAAAAACACATTTGGAACATTTTTGTACAAAACAGAATTCAAAAGGTCAATTCCTTGTTGGAAACTTTTCCTTGTGATTTCCATTTCGTCAGAAGTCACGAAAACATCGCTGACCCCGCTTCCAGAGGGATAAATGTCTTTGATAATCCCCAGACCACCGAAGACTGGTTATGCGGACCTAGCTTTATTAGAGACAATCCCATCGATTTTTCTCTTCATCAAATTCCTCATTTTCAGGATGATCTTCCTGAATTAAGGAAGTTAGTTGTCTCAAACATAGCAACAAATCACGAACTCAACGACACCTTTGAAAATCTATTCGCTAAATCTTCTTCTTTTCGTAAAATTCAAAGAATTGTCGCTTATCTTTTTAGATTCATCAGTAATATTAAAAAGAAAATAAATAACTCTCCACGAGATACGGATATATTGACGCCACCCGAAATGGAGATCGCTGATCACGCGATCATCAGGTATATCCAAAGTATCTACTTTAAAAAAGAGATTCTTGAATTGAAAAATGCTAAACTCGTGACCAATAAAGCCATTCGTAAACTCAACCCCTTCCTACAACATAATGATGGGCTGATTCGTGTGGGAGGACGTCTCCGACACGCCCCCATATCGTATAATCAAAAACACCCCATTCTACTTCCTTCTAAATGTCGAGTTGTAGAACTAATCTTGACTCAAGCTCATCATAAGTTATTACATTCAGGCGCGCAAACAGTACTTTCGTATGTCAAAATGAAGTACTGGCCAATTGACGGATTAAGACAGATTAAACGCTTAATTCGTAAGTGTGTAAACTGTTTCCGATTCATGACACCCAATTCTGTTCAACAGATGGCAGATATGCATCCCGATCGTGTACTCCCCACTAGACCCTTCCAAGTCGTCTCAGTGGACTATGGGGGGTTCTTCTTAATTAAGTCCTCACATTTGAGGAAGGCACCGCTTTACAAAGCATACGTAGCCTATTTCATTTGCATGAGCACTAAATGTGTTCATATCGAACTCGTCACAGGATTAAGCGCAGAAGCCTATATTCTTACTCTGAAAAGGTTTATTGCCAGAAGATCCACGCCCAGTATTATTTGGAGCGACAATGCCACAAATTTCCATGGGGCAAAAAATGAAATGCGCGAATTCTATGATTTTTTCTTAAATCAAAATAATTCGGAACAGATTAAGGAATTCTGTACTCAAAACTCCATAACTTTCAAGATGGGTGTTCCCCGCAACCCCCATCAATTCGGCCTCCATGAGGTAGGAATAAAGAGTGTGAAGTATCACCTCTATCGAATTATAGGAAATTCCCACTTCACCTTTGAAGTGTTTAACACAGTATTATGCCAAATCGAGGCTATTCTAAATTCGAGACCCATCACTAGGATGTCGTCTGACGCCAATGACTTCGCTTTCCTATCTCCAGCTCACTTCTTAGTTCAAAGAAGTTTAACCGCGCCCCCTGAACCAAGTGTTTCAGAGATACCTGAAAATAGGTTGAATCTTTTTCAGCGTATTAGTAAAATTCAACAGCAATTTTGGAAATTGTGGAAAAAAGACTATCTTTGCCTCCTGCAGCAAAGAAATAAATGGGCCGACCCTACTGACCCTGTCAAGATCGGGGATTTGGTTCTGTTGAAGGAGGATGGTACTCCTCCACTCTTATGGCCAACTGCCAGGGTAATAGATGTATTGCCTGGTAAGGATGGTCTAGTTCGTACTGTCAAGATTCACACTACTCACGGTGATTTTCTTCGTGGTATTACGAAAATCGCTGTGATTCCCCTGGAAGATTAAAATGTATCCCTAGGGGGAAAACTTATCGTTTTCCTCCATTTTATCGTTGTTACCCCTTGTGTATATAAACTCTAATTTCTTCAAACATTTCTTATCGTTGTGCACATCTTTGCCAATCCCCTCTCTTCGAGGTGATATAGGCCATCTCTCTCGCCTGTCGCCCCCGGCAATATGTACAATAAATATATTATACACGGCTCACTAAAATAATTAGTTACGCCCCTGTACTACTGATTACTTAAAATTCAAGTAGTATTTATGTAACCTTTCTGGAAACTCCAGGTTATTGTTGAGACTCGCATTTGAACCCCTCGCCGGGGCAGATCGTCAAAAGCTTCCTAACGAGAATCATCTCTAATCTATCGACGCTCCCGCTATTCGTAAAAAGGCCGCATTTTACCGGCTTTTTTTGCTATCGTTTTATACCGCTCAGATAATTCAATCTGCTCAGTATTATCGACGATGATTTATTTAGCGTATTAGTGAGTGCCTTACAAATGAACCAAATGGATTATGGAATTCAATCAGAGCTCTGATGTGACACGTCATCAAGGAATAAAACTGTAAGTACTCTACATGTATGTGAACATAACTTATTAGTCGTGATACTGTATGCATTTTGAACCATATACCTCTCGTAGCAAATATTCTTTGTGCCATTTATGCAGATAATACTTTAAATTACATATGAAAAATCGTTATCTACTCTTAACCAGCTTACCTATGGGAATATACTCTATAACCGTACAATAAGTATAGGTTACTATTGTTAAGGATACTTTACGTATTGCCTAAACAGACACATAGGAAGAATGGAAAACAACCGCTGGACAAAGCGAATTCTCGAGTGTCGACCAAAGGCAAGCCAAAGAAGTAGAGGCAGACCTCAAACAAGGTGGATTGATGACATAATGCTATAATACAGTCCAAAACATCTGCTCCAACAAAAATGCATTTAATGAAGAAAAATCTTCTAAAACAACGATATTAACAAGAAATGATTGTGGTTGCTATTTATAAACAAAGATTTCCACAATATTAAACAAGAAAATAACAGAACACCAAATATACGATCCACAATTTTATTACTAGCAAGAAGAGATTATCTTACAATACTATATGTAAAACCAAACTCAACATTACACTGGATAGATCAAAGAACTGCATTTATAAAATACCTTGTGAGTGCAACAATTTGTTTGGGAAAAACGTCAAAAGCACTAAGTATTAAAATAAATGAGCATGAATCATAATATGATATGTACTATTATGTACATTAAAAATGGAGTGTGACTGCCATTACTTTAACGCGGAACAAGAAATCGTGTTAACCCTTAACTACAGACATCCGGTATTTTTTACCGGCGGGCATTCCCAAAATGTGGATTTCGTGGTAACCTCACAACTTACAAGTTCATGTGTCTCTGTACCTCTCGGGCAGTTTATATAACAATGCTAGTCAAAGCGTGTATTGTGTATTGTCAATATTTTATTTTCTGGTACACATCAAAAATCTTAACCGGTAAAAATTACCGGATGTCTGTGTTAAGGGAGTATTTTTATATGAGTACTATATTTGTAAATCTGAAATGTTTACATTATTTTTTTGTGTTTTTGGGGAAAAAGTAAAGAAATGGACTGTGGAAGACATCCTGGACCTTCAATGAAGGTTAAATTTGAAGATAAAAATTTTGAGACCACTTTGCAAAAATGGAATTGCCATTTAATTTTATTACAATTTTACCCCTTGCAGATTTTTTTTCATGGATGTAAAAATTTTCGTGGATGCTATTTTATATTTCCTTTGTGATTCTATGTTACGTTTATTTGTTAAAAAAAAGTTTAAATTTTTGTCCATAGCATTTATGGCCGTTTGTTTCAATAGACCAAAAATGTTACCAAAATTCTGGTTTCATAGATTATTCTTCAAAAATCTTGTATTATATTATTAAAATCACTCATTTTACCATTTTTCCCATATCTAGAGACTCCATAAAAACACATAATGCAAAACGTTTTTGTTTTTTATTATTAACTTTATATTTTGATTCTATTTTATAATGACCGGTAAAAAATACCGGGAGTCTGTAGTTACGTGATAATATTGGGATGTCTGTAGTTAAGGGTTAAGACTCGTCTTTCCTAAAGATCTTAATATTGTGGTGCGATTATGAAGTAATTAAAAAATAGAAAATCTAACAAATTAAATGCCACACCAGCAGCACCCAGCAGTAAAGAGGCCCAAATTAAAATTCTAGATATTCAACAAACACTAGTAAGAGAGAATGGAAAAGATAACAAATATCTTTGAACATATTCACTCTTTGTCGGCACAAAATAACGATTCCTAGAAAACCTAATTAAATTTGACAAACCGTCCAAAAACCCATACACATAACTTTCTTTAAAAACTCAATTCCGCACAAATAATCTCTCTGAGCCTACCGACCTAACACTGAGTGGCGAAATGCAATTCTTATTAGCCGGTTTCAATACATATGTACCTACAAAAAAAGGTATCCAAGCGGAAATTTAACAAGTGACTCGATGCAAATAAACACCAAATTTTTGGAAAATAGAAGTAATGTTGTCGGGTGTACAGGTATAGAGGCACGAAAAGGTGCTTCTTCCTACTGTAATATAATATTTTTGGGTTTACCTGTTTTGTTTTGGTGTAAATACCACGTGCCGGAGAAGACGTTATCGACAAAACTTTCGAATTTTAGATCTTATCAGTTCTAGAAACTATGGAAGTTTTCAAAAATCATTTTCGTTGGAAATATTATGTTGATTTAGTAGAAGTAAAATATTGGTTATAAATTATATTATTTACAAATCACAGTCTGATACAGCATTTAAAATATGATGTAAACGAAGAGATAAAAAAAGGATAGTTCAAAAACACAAAACTCCGCAAATGTTCAAATAAGAGGCACCAGTATACAGGGTGAGGCAAATAAAGGGCCTATTAGAAATATCTCAAGAACTAAAGGCAACAGAATCATGAAAATTTGAATTAAGGGGTTTTGAAGAGTCATCTATTTAATGAAAATATTTTCATCTATTTGCTACTTCCGGTTATACCGGAAGTTGCTTATAACTTCGTTTTTTAAAATGGGACACCCTGTATATTTTTACATTTTTGGTTTCCCTTCGATGTCTTCTTTCTTAAAAAATGAGGTTTTGTAATGTTATACAGGGTGTTTTAAAAGATAATTACGTTTTTGAAGTTATACTTCTTTACCGGCGATAGAGGGTGATTTTTTTATATGTTAAAACCTATCAGCCCGGCGCATGCGCATTATAACTTTGTTCTGATTGGATGTTCAAATGACATGTCAAAAATTATCCGATATGGCAGCTGTGGTTTGGAGGTAAAGGTAAACAAATGTATAATATATTAGTTTTATTGTTGTGAGGACAGAAACAAAAAAGTTTATAATATTGTAGTGACTTTTAAATAGTTTTTAAAAGCAACAGGTACGTAATAATTGTTAATGTATCATGGGTATAAACCTACCTATTTGATCTGCCAAAATACATTAGTATGTAATACCTTTTATTTATATAATTTGATTACCATCAAAATTTCTATCAATATTCACCTAATATATTGTTTTTTTACTCTATGTTTTGTTGTATTTTTTCAATTCTAAATCATTTCAATTAAAAATTAAAATAATTTGATCAATTTTCAAAATATCAAAATATCACAAGTTTAATCCGTTTAGTTAGTCGATCTTCGTAAATAATGACACATAGTGTCCGTGGCTAAGCGGAGAAGGCAAATAAATTCCAATACCAACCGCTCTTATCAACGCTGGTTCGAGTCCCAATAGAAACTTTCTTTTTTGTTTTTTTTTTAATAAATTTTATGATTGTAAGTATATTTATTATATAATTGTATTTTCAGAAAATACGTATTTAGTTAAAAAAATTTTCGACAATTAATGTTCAGACATCATTTGTGGTTTGTTTAATGTGTTTGTGTGTGTTTTATTCTTTTATTATTTTAATTTTTGGCACTGTTCTAATAAAAATGTTTGAGAAGTAGTAAGTATAAATTAGTTTAATATTTAAACAAAATATAAATAAAAAGTATATTAATTTCGTTTAAATCATATAATAGAAGTATAACTTCTTACGTGCGTACAAAGTACACACACATTCTTTTTTTATTAATTTCGTAGCAACATTCACACCATGTAGAATTGTAGTAGTTTGACATATAAAACTCTACTTACGTTCAAATGATTTTTAATGTAGTCTACTATTGTTAAGAATTATTAGTATAGCTAAATTTTTAATTTTAGTATACAGGGTTGGTCAAAACTCGGAATGAGTATTTTCTGAGTTTTCTTAAATGGAACACCCTGTATTTTAGTATTACAATAGGCTTGTTCCAACTCGACACAAAACCGTTCTTGAACGGTTCGTGAACCGCGCAGTAACGAAAAATGTGTTACTGCGCATAATTGTTCGTTATTGCGCATGAGCGTGACGGTTCAAGAACGGTTTTGTGTCGAGTTGGAACAAGCCTAATAATAAAATCGTCTAATAATAAGATCGTTCGCGGTAACGATCCTGTACTAGTCCAGGATTACTTCGCATGCGCACTTTAAAAAAGCGCGTTCGCGGTAATCGAGTTCTGAACTCCTAGTCCGGGATTTTGTCAGATTTGTCGTTCGCGGTAACCGAACTGCGAGTTCGGAACCAGTCCAACCGATCCTTGGGATCTAAAGCGAACTCGGAGTCCGAATATGCGCAGTAGGAATTCCAAATACTTACAAACATTTCTATAATGTTTTGTGCTTTAAACAGCTGATTTGTAGCGGTGTTTGCTTTTCATTCTGTGCTTATTTCATTTGTTTTTAATACTGTGGTTTAACTCAAAAGTTTAGAAATTTATTGATTTTCAATCAAATCTTTTTTACATACTTTGATGTATAATTTTTACAGTAATATGATCATAAAAAAATAAATAATTTTTTTAATATGAAGGTACTAAATACTGTGTATCTTTAAAGTTAAATATTTATTAGATATATATTTGTGATACAAATATAACTAAATAAAATGCAAAATGTACTACCTGAAATCTTTATTAGACGAGGATATCCTAATATTTTATTGATAAACAATACATTATATGTACGTTAATATTCAAATATGTAAGTATGTATTAGAAATACTAAAAATACTCCATGTACCTAATTAATAAAAATTTTACATTACCAGTAACCAGTATAAAAGAACAAATTTTTTTCTTAGAAAAAATATTTGGAGAACGTTTTATATGGTCTCGTAGCTTATTAAAGTCACTAAAACTAATAACAATAAAAGATTTCATTATACCAAGCCTATTCATACTATAAACATATATCTGGCTGATCTAGTAAAATGTTCATGCAAATCTGAATTAAAATAACAAATTCATCAAAATAAGATGGACACATAAAAACTAGGTTATAATAGTGTTATGGACTAGTTTTAAATTCGTTCGCGGTGTAAATCAATCCTGAACTGATTCTGAACCGCGTCCTAAGAGTGTCCGTAACTAATCCTGGACAAGTACAGGATCGTTACCGCGAACGAAGCTATTAATAACTGGGTGAAAAACAGAAGAGTAGAATGGAACGACTACATAAGCCGAATGACAACAAATAGAGTAGTAAGGACGGCGAGAGACGGTTCCCAGTTCCCGATTCCCCAATAGGAAGACGATCAGTGGGAAGACCACGAAAAAGATGGAATGACAACTTACTGGAGGCACATTGAAAAACAGACAGTCATGTCTACATAAAAAGAAGAAGAAGAAGAAGAAGGCTTCGAGCTTAGACAAGGAAAGAGAGAGGACGGGTAACACTCATTTAACACACACGTTCCAAAAGTGAAGCCAGTTTTTGGTTTGTTTGTCACCAAAAACATGGCGGTCACGTCAAAAATAACAATAGGTTGCCAGTGGTGGGTGTTCGTTGAAGGTTAAAATTTCATAAAAAATAAAGTAAATCATCATCTAAAATTCGTAATAAAAACATATGTATGTATTGAAACATAAATGTACGTAATATGAGCAACTTAATAAAACATTTACCGTACACAAATTCTTCATTTTAAATACATTTCATGTTTTCATTTTAATTACTCAATGCATAACAATACCCCAAAGATACGTCGATGATCAAAATCTCTGGTGTCGGTTTGGCTTCACTTTTGGTCATAGGATTACTCTTTTTTCCTTGTCTAAGGTTTCGAGCTTCTGTCATATTATGTTTAATCTGTATAATCATGTATAATCTGTGTATAATATTAATATACGACGTATGACAGAAGAAACTCAAAATAAATGAGAATCATTGAAAAGCATGTATTTAAAGAAACAAAAATAATTGAAATGTCAAAAAGTCAAAACATAAACATTCAAACGGTCAAAAAATGTTTATTTTGAAAACAATTTTTGAAAAATAAAAGCATTAATTTGATTTAATTTAAAAAAAAGACATGAATTAAAAACGATACGAAATATTCAAAAATATAAATAAAAGCAAAATCCCCAACGCTAGATACACTAAAAAGTAAAAGAGAGCCTACCAAAGCGTCAGAAAGAGAAGAAGAAAGAGGAAGGGGTTACCGAAATAATAGAATACTCAAAAGATAAACAAATCGCTAAATGCGATCGGCTAAGCCTTTTGATCGGCTAATCATCTTAATAGAAAATGTTGACTTTATTAACAATATTATTCTTTTTGTACATATTAACAACTTTATTGTAAAGTTGCTATATATATTTTTTGTAACAAGATATTTTTGATATAAACTAGAATGAAGTACCTATTACAATTGTATAGATATTTTTGCCACTATAGTTTAAAAAACGATATAAAAGAATAACAAACCTGGTAAAAATGTTTCGTATCACAATTATTTTTACAATCACAGTCCCAGATCCTATCACTAAATCACTCGGAACATAATCGCACAATCGACAAAATTACTAATTTTCGAAACAGAGCTAACAAAAATAGTCAATAATCTATCACTCTCTGTCCTATCACCCGAAACGATATTAACCAACTGAGTAGGTAACTAAACTAGTACAAAGCTATCGATGTTGCTGCAGGGACCATCCCTAGATGGTAAAGAAGGGAGTGGGGCAGGGTTGGAGGGTGGTGTGGTACAATTGGTAATTGTTTATGAATTACCTGGGCGTGAGACTATGCAGTTATAGGAACCTTGTTGGGTTTTTGGCCATTTTCACTTTTTACCTGAGTGTATCGAGGGACTGGCTCATTGATTTATTTGATTTCTGATATTATAGATGAAGTTAATGTATAATTCATGAAAAATAATTGTTTAGGGATTGGTAACAAGGAAATAAGATATTTGTATGTACGTACCACATTGATATGTATTTCTTACAAGAAGAAAGTGTTCTTTATCAAATCTGCTGAAAACAATATCTATTATAACTATCTCATCATTCAATATTCGCTGTCCAGTGCTGGACATAGATCTCCCTCATAATTTTCTATCTTTTCCATTGTGCCTCTTGCATCCAATTCCTATTTAGTCCAGGGCGCATCTGTTTTGAGATGGACGTTGAGAGGTGACTTATATTTTTTTTCAAAAAGTTCTTGGAATTAACTCCTATAATAATTGAGTTATCCTCCCACTCAAAAATGTGCGAAACATTGTTTAAATAATCAAAATGTTAAAAAATGAAGTAAAAATTCGATTATTTTCTTCGTTCTTTGATTATAACTTTCAAAGTATTGACTTCCGAGAAAATATGTACGGATATAAAAGTTGCGTAATTAAATTTCCTACAATATAGGATGGATTACAAATTTTAAAAATTGTCACCCTTGTTGCAAAATAGCAATAATTGCGAAAACACCATAAAAAAACAAGTATTGCCATTTTACGTTTTTCAACCATTTATGCTAAACTTAGAAACTTCATATTTTACCCAGAAAAACTTTATGATATAATAAAACAATGCTGTAAACTTTATTAAGATCGGTTCAATAAATTTTGCAATCCAGCTTTCGCAACAAAAATCCTTTTTTCAAAATGTTACAGGACTGAAAATAAAGCAGATAGCAAGTTGAATTTTTTGCATATAGAAGAATATTGTACCTTTCATTTGCAATTTTTAAAATTAAAATCCATTAGCTACCACGGCTATAAGAATTTTTTTAAATAAATTAAACAGCGGTGTTCGATTCACACAAGTTGATTTCCACCAAAATTTCTTCCAATCTTTATCTAATGTATATTTTCTTACTCTATATTTTGTTGTATTTTAATATTTTAATTCCACAAAAATCAAACAATAAAATTTTATTCTCTAACTTAAAATATACGAACAAAGAACGTTATTGCCAAAAAAAGTGTTATCTCAAAGGACAGAGTATGTGTTTTTATTTTGCAATAAACAAATTTATTTATTTATATCGAAATGTACTAAAAATTAAAACGTATCAATCATTATCAAAGGTCATTGGAATGCCCAATCAGAGCAAACTATCCGCCGTCCTGCGCGTAGCGCCAAAAAATATTGTTTATTTAAAAAAATTCCTGACGCCGTAGTGGTTAACCGATTTTAATTTTGAAAATTGCAAGTGAAAGGTAGAGTATTTCTCTATACGTAAAAAAAATTCAACTTGCTGTCTGCTTTATTTTCAGTCCTGCAATATTTTGAAAAAATGATTTTTTTTGCGAAAGCTGGGTTGCAAAATTTATTTTGCAAAATCTATTGAACCGATCTTAATGAAATTTGCAGTATTGTTTAATTATATCATATAGTTCTTCTGGGTAAAACATGAAGGTCCTAAGTTTAGCATAAATGGTTGAACAACGTAAAATGTAAATATGTACTTGTTTTTTTATGGTTTTTTTTCGCAATTATTGCTATTTTGCAACAAGGGTGACAATTTTTAAAAATTTTAACGAATCCTATATTGTAGGAAACTTAATTACGCAACTCTTATGTCAGTACAACTTTTCTCGGAAATGAATACTTTTAAAGTTATAATCAAAAATCGAATAGAAAAAAATCGAATTTTTCCTTCATTTTTAGACATTTTGATTATTTAAACAATGTTCCGGACTTTTTTGGGTGGGAGGATAACTCAAATATTATTTAAGTTATTTTCAAGCAATTTCTGCAAAAAATATGAGTCACCTCTCAACGTCCAAATGTACTAATATTTTTACAGATGGGCCCTGGTCTAATGGAAACGTTGATCGTCAGTCCAACGTGTTGGTGGACGACCTCTGCTTCGGTAGGCATCATCTCTTGGTCCCGATTCCAGTATCCGCTTTGTCCATCTGTTGTCTGTCATTCGAGCCACATGACCTGTCCAGTTCCAATTCATTGTTGCTAATTCTAGGACACACAGATCTTTTGCACTGTTCTACTTGTTATGGTCAACGTTTCCGCTCCATAAATCAAGACTGGGAAACACACTGATTAAAGGTTTTTCTTTTAAGATCTGTATTTAGAACAACAATATTTTTTTATTTAGAAACATATCTACAATCCATATCAACCACGCATGGTTATTAGTGAAGTAACGTACACAAGGATTTGTTTTATTAACATTAAGTAGATGTTATAGACATGAATCTTTTGATTAATTTGGTATATATTCGGTGTTTGTAGTCAAGGTGGTTTTACTGACATATTCTTCTTCTTTTTCCTCAGCTTTTACCTTTTGAAAGGTCGTTCTTGCTAACTCTTCTTCGTCAGTAATTTCTGTTGTCATCGTATCTTCCTCTAAACCGTTCTCTTTCATGTCCTCTGCCACACAGTCCTTCATAAGTCATTCCTTTATGGGTCACACTTCACCGTCGTACACCAACGCAGGTCTCACCACACTCTTGCATATCTTTTTTGTAATCCTTTTCCCAATTTTTCGATAAGAGTGTATCCCGCTCATTCACATCTAGTTACTGATCCAACAGTAAGAACAGAAGTAGAGGTAAAAGTCCTCTCTTTATCCCTAATATCCTATCTTTCTCTCCAATCTATGCAATTTCCCTTCACGTATAGAAGTTTGTGAAGAGATTACAGATATCTCGCCCTGCTCTCGAATTCATAAAGTCCTGGCAAAGGTGGTGCTACCATTAAAGAACGAGTTTTCCTAAAGAAGGCTAATGGCAAATTTACAGAG
Organism: Diabrotica virgifera virgifera; assembly: GCF_917563875.1. Lineage (NCBI taxonomy): Eukaryota > Metazoa > Arthropoda > Insecta > Coleoptera > Chrysomelidae > Diabrotica > Diabrotica virgifera. Next base: position 2,310,188 of record NC_065451.1, on the reverse strand, counting down.
ACCAAAGAGGAAAGTCTGTTATATCTTGGGCCTTAACAATTCTGAATGATGCAGATAGACGAGTGAATATAGACCAAAATTTGGCCACGTTCTATAAATTGGAAAGTAGACACAACAATCATAAGACCAAGCAGAATGAGATGAGCTATAAATGAATTTTAGCTATATATAAGTCTCCAGAGAGAGATGACATATATCCGATACGTTTAAAAATGGTAATGGAAGTGCTAAAAGATAATCCTCTAAGCAATCCTCAATATGCATGACAACATGGTAGATTTACGGTTGCGTGATCTAAATAGGGTCACTTATCTCAAAGTCAATGGAGGACAAAGATATAGTAATGGTCGCTTTTTTAGACAGTGAAGAAGCATTTAATAATGTCAGTACCTCACTTTTTGATTAAGGCAATGAGTAAACAAGGCACACCTGTGGTAATATGCAGATGGATAAGGGCATCCCTAGAGAATAGGGTAGTAATACAATGGTAATACCCACTTTGGGTAAAGCAACCATTAAAGCAAAAGCAGATGGAGACTGTCTACAAGCAGGACTTTTGTCACCCTTACGCTGGGCAACCTTGGTAGATGATCTTTTCAAATATCTGTCCACAAAAATGCTGACGACATTACCATCGTCGTCAGGGGCAAATTTTCCCAAGTGATTTCTGAGAGAATGCAAGCAGCCCTAAACATAATGGATAACTGGTGGAAACTAAAGAGACTGGTAGGCAATATTCAAGACAAAGCGTGAACTTCACAAAAAATGCAGCATTACAAGCCATAAAACCACCGGTGCTGGGAGGAACAGAGACTTTATTTGCCAAAGAAACAAAATAAGAATAAATGTAAAGACTGAAAAAGTTTTGTACACACTTATGACAACAGGTGAACAGGGAAAGTGTACTTTTTGAAGTGTGTAAAACAAATAAATCCTAGCTGAGCGCTTTCGGCTTATAAAGCCATCTTTGGAGCTATGCTACAATAGAAAGGTCTCTAATGAATAATTGATCTTAGAATTCAAAAGTTTAACTTACGTCAAAAGGTTCAAAATACTACTATGAAGAGAGATGGATCCCATGTACCATACACAAAAAATACTTCTATTACTTGTGCAGTTTTTTTAATGATGGAGAAAATATAGAAAAAAACCTTGTCTGTCTGTTGAAAAAAGGTGGTCAATTCTTGCTGTTCTTAGTCGGAAAAGTTGAAAAAACATATATATTACAAGCACAAAGGACTTTCACGAAAAACTACATTACATTAAGGTCGAGAGACCTTACCATCAGATGTGTGCTGTGTCAGTATGAAGAATGGCGGAATGGCGACATGTAGTCTGGTGGATTTTAATGACAGCTGACATAGAAAGTGTGTGCTGATAAAGGTACTTTCACCTTTTCTCATAACAAGTGACAGTTGACATATAACATTTTAGCAATTGCTTCTTCTTCTTCTTCTTGTGTCACTCCTATCGGAGATTGGAAATCATCAAGGCTACCCTGACTTTGTTTACAGCTGACCTAAAAAGTTCATTAGTGGTGCAGCCAAACCACTCTCTCAAATTCCGCATCCACGACATTCTTCTACGGCCTGGATTCCGTTTTCCTTCTATTTTTCCTTGCATTATATTTTGAAGTAATGCGTATTTATGACCTCTCATCAGGTGACCCAAATACTCGAGTTTTCTTCGTTTTATCGTTAATAAAATTTCTGGGTCTCTTCCTATCCTTCGTATTACTTCAAGATTTATGATTCTTTCATCCCAGCTTATCTTCAGCATTCGACGGTAGCACCACATCTCGAATAGCACCTAGCTAGAACTAGCAATTGCTGTTCACCTGTTAAAATAAGAATAGATGAAGTAGTTTTCAATCCTAATAGCAATATTAATAATATTTAAAAATATTAAAATATTACTAAAAGATTTTTAAATTGAAAACTTATTGGTCCATTTTCTTGGTAACACCTCCAGGGCTTCTAAAATTTGTAAGCCAGATGGATGCTGAAGCGAAGAAGACAAGAGGGAATTCAAAAACTTACAATTCACGACCCCGTCTGTTCAGCTGGTAAATTCCAACAAAAAATGGACCTAGTTACTCAAATAAACTCTCGGTGTTGGTCAATTGGAGTATGGAGTAGCAGGCCGACGTTCTCTCCGATGAGACTCCAACAAGAGTCGAAAATCGTCGTTTCAGAGGGCTGGACTGCGCTCCGTATTCTAATTGAAAAATAAGATTGTTTTGCCTTCGCATTGCAACTGAATAAAAATTGAATTTTCATTTTATTTTTATATTGGTCGTTACTTCTTTGAGTAACTAGGTCCATTTTCTGTTGGAATTTACCAGCTGCACTGACGGGGTCGTGAATTGTAAGTTTTTGAATTCCCTCTTGTCTTCTTCGCTTCAGCATCCATCTGGCTTGCAAATTTTAGAAGCCCTGGAGGTGTTACCAAGAAAATGGACCAATAAGTTTTCAATTTAAAAATCTTTTAGTAATATTTTAATATTTTTAAATATTATTAATATTGCTATTAGGATTGAAAACTACTTCATCTTTCAATTGCCAGATGACGCTAGTCACCTAGTCCATTCACGTTAGTTGCGGTGTGGGGGATAAACTCTCGGTGTTGGTCAATTGGAGTATGGAGTAGCAGGCCGACGTTCTCTCCGATGAGACTCCAACAAGAGTCGAAAATCGTCGTTTCAGAGGGCTGGACTGCGCTCCGTATTCTAATTGAAAAATAAGATTGTTTTGCCTTCGCATTGCAACTGAATAAAAATGGAATTTTTATTTTATTTTTTTTTAATAAGAATATATTGAAGCCAAAACACAAGGTTTAAGTGACAACGGAGTTATTAACAAATCATATTAAATGAAATCATGGACCTCACTGAAATAATTTGTATAGAAGTTGAGGCTTTGAGATGGAGATTTATCGCAGAGTATAAAGGATATCGTGGATGGAGAGAGTGATGAATCAGATAGTTAAACACATTGTAAATAAAGAGAAGGAAGTTCTGAATACAATAAAATGAAGAAAATTGGAGTACTTTGCCCACATAAAGATAACGAGCTGTTCTTCTTCTTCTTTGAGTGCCTCTCCTATCGGAGATTGGATATCATTAGGGCGATTCTAATTTTATTTACTGCTGTTTTGAACAATTCGTTAGTGGTACAGCCAAACCACTCTCTCAAATTTCTCATCCAGGACATTCTTCTACGGCCTGGATTTCTTCGTCCTTGGATTTTTCCTTGCATTATATTTTGTAGGAATGTGTACTTTTGTCCCCTCATCAGGTGGCCTAAGTATTCAAGTTTTCTCTTTTTTATATTCAGTAGAACTTCTTCTGGCTCGTTATTTATTCTGCGTATTACTTCTTCATTTGTAATTTTATCCACTCAACTTATTCTTAGTATACGGCGGCAGCACCACATCTCAAAGCTTTCAAGATTTTTAATATTCCTCTGTTTAAGAGTCCATGACTCAACACCGTAGAGCAAAGTACTGAATACATAGCATTTTAACATTCTAGTTCGTAGATGAATACTAATATCACGATTACAAAATAATTTTTTCATTTTTATAAAAGTAGACCTGGCAATTTCAATACGTCTTTTTATCTCGTGATTTTGGTCACCTGTTTCATTGATAAGCGAGCTGTTAACCATAACGAAAACAGCCAAACTCGAATACCTTAGTCACATTATAAGGAACAGTGAAAAATATGGAGTGATGCAACTAATTTTATAGGGAAAAGTAGAAGGAAAACAAGAACCAGGAAGGTTAAGGATTTCCTGGTTGAAAAAGCTACATGGATCAACACAACAACCAGAAATCTTTTCACAGAAGCAGTGTTCAAAGTAGAGATTGCCGTGATGGTTGCTAACATCCGAAACGGTTAGGCACTACAAGAGGAAGAAGAAGAAGAATATTAGTGTTCCTGTAACAATGGCCATAGTTCTCGAGGTACTTTTTTCTTTACAATTGTAAACTCTTTTTAAAAATTTAGAGCTGTCCATTGTCGGATGTTTCTTAGCCGCACGTAGTTTTTTCCTTCCTAGTCTTCTCTTTCCTTCGACCTTTCCTTTCACTATTAGTTGAGCAGATTGGTGCTTATTATTTCTCAGTATGTGGCCTGAGTATGATGTTTTTCTAACTTCCACTGTGTTGAAAAGTTCTCTTGCCTTGCCAATTCTATACAGCACTTCTTTGTTTGCGGTATACGATGTCCATGAAATTTTGAGGATTCTTCAGTAGATCCACATTTCAAAGGCCACCAATTTATTCACGATTGATGTTTTAAGGGTCCACATCTTAACTGCATAGGAAAGACTTACTAGACGTAGTCGAATTTCGAATTTTATTCGAAAATCACATAGCAGTCTTTTGATTTTTTCGAATAATTTTCTGACCTGTTCTATTCTCGATCTTATTTCTAGATTAGGATTTAGGCTGCTGTCGATCCAACAGCCAACATCCCAAGGACCAACTTAAATTTATTGACCTGACATTCTGGTTTTTTGTCCAAGTAATGAAGCTTGAAATAGGACAAAACCTCGCAATTTTTACAGAATGGATCGATTTGCTTAAACATTTGAGAATAAGAAATAGATAGTCCAAGGATCAAAATCTATATGATGCCGAAAGGCGCTTTTACCATGGGGGTGGTTGCAACCCCATCTCGGGGGTGGAAATTTTTATTTTATTTTGACCGCAAAAGTTGGTAAAACATTAATTTTAAGCAAAAAACTTTCTATACATTTTTTTGATAAAATTAACAGTTTTCGATTTATTCGCTATCGAAAGTGTTAGTTTTATATCGAAAAAAATCAATGTTTTAAATCAGTTTTCAGTTAATAACTCAAAAAGTTTACGTTTTATCAAAACAACTTTGCTTAGCGAAAATGTACCTTTTGAAAAAATAAACAAAACCGTTTTTTTATTTTTCTTTAAGACCTATAGTAATCGAGCTATACTGTATTATATGTTAGCTCTTCTTCATAAAATGCTAAATATTGTACATTGTAGTTTCAAAGTCAAAAGACTATGCATTTTTCGAGGATAACTTGTTCAAACTAATTTAAAGTATTTAAAAATATCTATCTCCAGAAATAAAAAAAATAGTCTCTAGCTCAAAAATTAAGTGACTTATAATAAAAAGAATGTCAATCCCTATTTTTTTTTTCAGCGAAAAGGTGATTGGAAACTTCCCCCTATTTACCACCCTAATTAAAATTAATCATTGACCTTATTTGGTCTTCTTTATTTATGCAATATTAATAGGTTCTAGAGGTTTGACTGTCTTAGAATGATTAATTAAAAAAAATGGAGTTAAAAGCGAATAACGAATTTTTGTAGTTCAGTAAACAATGCCTATTTCTTCAGAGTCAAAATTCTGCCAAGTCAAAAGACTATGCATTTTTCGAGGATAACTTGTTCAAACTAATTTAAAGTATTTAAAAATATCTATCTCCAGAAATAAAAAAAATAGTCTCTAGCTCAAAAATTAAGTGACATAATAAAAAGAATGTCAATCCCTATTTTTTTTTCAGCGAAAAGGTGATTGGAAACTTCCCCCTATTTACCACCCTAATTAAAATTAATCATTGACCTTATTTGGTCTTCTTTATTTATGCAATATTAATAGGTTCTAGAGGTTTGACTGTCTTAGAAAGATTAATTAAAAAAAATGGAGTTAAAAGCGAATAACGAATTTTTGTAGTTCAGTAAACAATGACTACTTCTTCAGAATAGAAAGATTAGCATCAGAGATACGAAAAAATATTAAATATAAAATTGTAGCTTATTTAATCCCCAAGAATCTGGTTTGCAAAAATTTTTTCTATAGCAAAAATTGAGTGAGCTATTGACAATTAAAACTTATAATAACATGCAAAAACCACATTTACCAACCCTTTCAAAGTCCGGACTGGGACGTTTCGCCGTCGCCGTTTCGCCGTCGCCATTTCGCCGTCGCCGTTTCGCCGTCGAGCTACTACGCCGTCGGCCGTTTCGCTGTCGCCATCCCGGCATTGGTTAAGTTTACAAGAACGTGATAACATACTAACTTTTTTTATACTAAATGTCAGTGTAAATAAAATGCTGATGTTGGTAGTTAAACCAAGTTATATTTTCGTATTCAACTATACATTGTTTTCGTCTGAAAAATAAAATATTTACAGTATTAAAAATATGACTATTATCAGATTCCCGGAAATAAACAATATTGAGAAAAGGGATTTCAATTTCAATTGTTTTTACTGTATCAAAAATAAAGAATTTAATTATGCAAAAGTGTTCGAAATATAATTGTTCGAAAACCATTCAAAACTTATATACAAGTAATGGCGAGGGCGAAATGGCTCGACGGCGAAACGGCGACGGCGAAATGGCTCGACGGCGAAACGGCGGCGAAGGCGAAATGGCGACGGCGAAACGGCGACGGCGAAATGTCCTAGACCCTTCAAAGTCACATCTTTTTGCGACTGAGGACTTTAAAAGGATTTAATATTAACAGCCTTACTACAGATCTTGTAAAAACCTACAAAATTCTTTTTACCAGACTTTCTAGGATAAAAAATAAAAAAGGTACTGTTAAAAAATCAATATATTTTTTTGAAAAAAAAAAGGAGAAATCCAATTGGAAGAATCATAATGTAAGTTAGCGGTGTTTTTAGTCATTGGCCTTATTCATACTTCTTTATTTATGTATTATTAATAGATTCCAGAAGTTTGACTGGCTTAGAATGATTATGCAGTTTTTAAAATACTGGAGTTAAAAGCGAATAATAAATTTTGTAGTTTGGTAAAAAATGCCATTTTCTTCAGAATAGAAAGATTATCATCAGAGATACGAAAAAATGTTTCAATATGAAATTGGAGGTAATTTAATTCCCAAGAACTTGGTTTAAAAAAATTTTTCTGCAACAAAAATTTAGTGAGTCGTAAATGAGTATAATAGCCACTTTACACCATGCAACTAATTGCGCAATTAATTGCACAATTTCTTGCAGCAATAGAAATTGCATCGTGTCATACGCGAATTGCACAGAAAAGCTGCAACTTCTTGCTGCAATTTCTTGCTGCAAGAAGTTGCAGCTAGATAGAACATGTCCTATTTTTCATGCAATTTTTTCTGCAATTTGGGTATATTTTTAGTAACTTTTAAGGCTACACTGTTTGTTTTGACATTCTGTCATCCTAAATTTCAAACTAAACAATTTTTGACAATGTTGTTCTGAAGCTATTTCCTTGTGGCATTTTTATGATTAATTATTTATATGGGAAATAATTTTAAAGTCTTCTACTTTAAAATGTATAATACATGTCTGAATTGCCAATATAAATGAGTGAGATTAAATAAATTATTAGAAGAATTTTTTTTGCTTAGCAACAACACTTTAGTTTATTTTAGTAATATTTTGTATTTTGACAACGGCACCCGATTTGGTCGTCGAAACGTTAATAAAATTATTTTTTTCATTTTAATTGTGGCTTATTTCCCATATAAATAATTAATCAATTTTTGACAAAACTAGAGGAACTTTTTACCAATTTCATGCTTCACAGATAACATTATTCTGGCGGATAACTTTAATTATGCAACATAGGGATTAAAGAAACTATATTCTATTTTTATTTCTTTTGTATTTAACAACTTGTTTCCTTTTGTAAATGAATAATATATTATAGGTATACTTGCATTAGGTATTAATTGATTTTGTTATACATAATATTCTCCTTTTCATGAACATTTTTCAGTGCGTCACAAATTATAGAAAAAAAGGTAAGTCCGTGATAATACACATTTATGACATTTATTCTAACGTGACATTTTAGTTAAATCTGACAGTTGTCAAATTTTATTTTCAATTTGGAATAAAACCAAATCAATTGTGTCTATTGCATTTATAAAATGGTATTTTCTTTCATTTGTATAGTCTTATAAATTGTACAGATTATATTGATAATATTATTATTTTATTTAATAAATAATTCTTTTTTGATTATGGCGCCATCTATCGACAACTAGAATAATCACCGAACTAGAATAATTACCGAAGTATTCCCAGACGTGCCTTTTTTTCTGTCACATACAATTTAATGCGTTAGAGAGAAATCGAAAAACTGTGACGCACTGAAAGATGATCATGAGAAAAAGAATACATATTTTACTTTTCTCAAATTATAATCTAACATTTTCAATCTAATATATCTGATAACTCTACTCAAAAAATTACATTTTTAATTTATAAAAACAACATAACCCAAAATTTATGGTATGTCAAAGTTTCTGTCCATTTCATGTCAGTTTATGCAATTACTTGCACGGTGTAATCACTTTATTGCAGAAAGCTAGTTGCAACTTATTGCAGAAGTTCTTGCTGCAAGAACTTGTGCAATAAATTTCGCAATTACTTGCATCGTGTAAAGTGGCTATAATATCGAAAAACATTGATTTTTTCGATATAAAACTAATACTTTAGATAGCGAATAAATCGAAAACTATTAATTTTATCAAAAAAATGTATAGAATATTTTTTACTTAAAATGAATGTTTTTATCAACTTGTGGTCAAAATATAATAAAAAATTTTTACCCCCAAGATGGAGGTACCAGCGCCATGATAAAAGCGCCTTTCGACATCATATAGATTTTGATCCTTGGACTATCCACTAGTTATTCTGAAATTTTCAAGCAAATCGATCCATTCTGTAAAAATTGCGAGGTAAAAAGCTTCGGGTTCCTTGACTATCAAGCATTTCAAAAATATTTAAAAAAAAATTATCTACTACGTATTTAATAATAGATTTTTCGTGCAAAAAATAATCGTTTCTTTGTTATAAAATTAACATAATTGGGACAAATCGTGAATATCATAATAATAAAAGTTAAACCTCGTGTGTACAAACTTTGTGTGTGCCTCTTTGCTATTTAGTTCGCGCATCGGCACAGGCCGACTTTGTGTTCTATGGCCGGGCTTTTAAAACTGCGTATAAGCTCTCTCCGGTTCAACCGCCACCGAGGATTTTCTATGATTATCCTGCTTATGCCACGATTACTCTTTTAACCTTCTTAAAAATACAATCGATGGATTTTGGGATGTCTATAGGATTTTCATTAAGTTTGGAGAGAGCATTAAATCAAGATTGTTTATACAAGATGTTGAAGATTAAATAAATATGCTAAAGGGATGTTTTGATAAAATACAGGGTTTATACTATAAATATTAGAGGATTACACATTTTTATTGGGCCCAAAATGGATTTAATACTTTCTTCTTGGGGCTTCTTTTCAGTGTTTTAAATAGTTTCATTTATGTTCGGATAAAATTAGAAAGGCTTTTCAATCAATATTTCCCATTTTACAGCATTTTTACGTAACTAACTGCAAAATTGTCTAAAAAAACAGTACAAATCAATTTTTGTAGCAATTGTCTTATATGATAAATGTCTGGTAATAGCTTCCTTTTTACTTTAGAATGCTTCGAACAGCTTCTCCTTTACCCGCACGACGGAGCTTGTCAATCATCATGGCTATTCTGATCTTAGATGCGGCTGTTCTGATTAATTCACTTGATGTGAATCAGTACCATTCAAGTTACACAGCCATGACATTTTCCTTCATATACTACTACTTAGACCGGTCTAGTTAGACTCAAAAATAGGAGTGAGGCTACAATAATTACCATCAAGCTGAAAATTGGCAGGATTGTTCAAAATACCATCATAAATGAAATCTAAAAAGTCCTCATAAATCCGACCCCTGCTAAAAAATTTACGCGGGGTCAAAGGTTACCAAATATGGTTTTTAGCGATTTTCAGCGAAACGGTAAGTTTTATCGTAAAATTAGCTCTAACAAAAAATGTAGATTAGATAATTATCTATAAAAAATATCTTAATAGTTTTTTTCCTAAGAGGCACTGTTTTTAAGATACAACGATTCAAAGAGTTGAAAGACTTCTAATCGTCATAATATAAATATATATTAGTACACCAGGTATAGGTGTTAGGACTTTTAACCTTTATAAAAAATGGCAACGGTGGCAACACCGCGCGCGCCTCAGTGACACCTAAAAACTAGAATTCGAAAACTAATGTTGTTGTTAAGAGTGTAGACAAGAAAACAGACTACAGACGAATACGCGAACCAAGAAGTGTATTTTATGTAATTTGTACCTCTTTCAATTAATTACAAGTATCATACAGTCCACTAGTGTTTATTTCGATTATCAGCGACAGGAAACGAGTAAATTCCAAACATTTTGGTCAAAAGAGCCGAATTTATTATCTATTAGCCGGCATGAGGCAATATTAGCGCCAAAAACTAGTAGACGCTAACCAAGTTAATAGTTCCAAGTTCTAGTGTCATTTCCAGTGGCCCAATTCAGCGAAAGAGAAGTACGTACAGCAAGGTACGCGACAAGCGACAGCTATTCATCAGGACCACTGCAAATAAAGGTCAGATCCTTCCATTTTTATATATTTCATTCTTAACCGATCATTTTATAATTAGTTGGTTTATTTGACAATAATTATAAACGATTTTATGCAATTCTATCAATATCAATCTAGTTAAATGATATTACCTTCTGTTTGCGATATTTGTGTACAATTATATATGTGTTTTCATATTTAATTTCAATAATAATCCATAGTTAAATTATAAGTAGAGACTGGAAAATATGCACTAAAAAATGTCTAAAATATGCATGCAATATGCATTTTAAAACAAGCTGAATATGCACAATTAACATGCAAATATGCATTTATATATGCACTTATTTTTATATGAATAATTTTATGGTTTACGTTAAATACATAAATAAATAAAAAATAATAAAAATAAATAAATAGGTTTGAATTTAAACCAAATTGTATTATTATTTCTTAATATATTTTTTTAACTTCAGGTTTTGTGACAAATAAAACGGCAAAATATTTTATTTTGACCACAAGATAAATAAGAGTACAATAAAATAAATGTACATATTTTTATTGTTACAATATTGATTCATATTTTCTAAACTAATATTATAAAAAGAGTACAATAAAACAAATTTACATATTTTTATTGTTACAATAAATAATCATATATTGATTCATATTTTCTAAACTAATATTATGTCTTCTATCTGTTAATATTTGTTTATAGGCAGAAAAAGATCTCTCAACGTCACAAGATGTAATTGGGGCATATTTAAACTTTGCTATTAGAGACGGATCCATATTAATATTTTCATCGAAGTTTCCAAAATTGATTATATTATTTATTGAACGCAATAAAGTGAAACCCTCATTTTTGTTTAAAACGTCATCAAGTTTATCTTTAATTTTTACTCCAATTTCCCCATTCAGATTTGTTATTTTCTGTTTAACCGAATCAACAATAGACATACTATTATGAAGACATAAATTTTGAGCCTCTAATTTTGTAATTGAACTTTCAATGATATCGAAATTCGATTTTATATACAACAATTGATTTTTAATAGACTTTTCTTTAAAAATATTTTGACAGTTATCAATAGCGGTACAAGTCGGATCAAAACTTGAAATAACGCTTTTGATGTCGTCGTAGTGTTCAGATAAAAATATAGCACTTTTAAGCCAAGTTCCCCATCTGGTTAATACTGGTTCTGGTGGTAAAGGAATATCGGGAAGCATCTCCCTATATACCTGTACACGTAGTGGTGCTTTCAGAAATACTTTTTTTACATTATTTATTAAGGTGTTTACATTGGGAAATTCAATTCTAACTTTCTCTGCAACTCTGTTTAGGCCGTGCGCCAAACATGTACAGTGAATTAAATTAGGGAAAAAGATTTTAAGATTGGATGCAGCTTTCATCATATATGAGGCGGCATCACTAAGCATTAATAATATTTTTTCAAATGGTACTTGATCAGGTAAAAAAAAATTTGTTAGGGATTCGTTAACAAATCTAGCTATTGTAGCATAGTTTGTTTTTTCCAAACATTTTACACTAATTAAGTATGAGTTTTTAAAATCGCCAGAGTCGTTAAGAACTCCAACAATTAGATTCGCAATTTGTCGACCCTTTGTATCCGTTGTTTCGTCGACGGAAATCCAAAGATAATCGGCTTTTAACTGATTTTTAATACTCGTCATCACATCTTTGTAACATGCACTGACATATTTTTTCCGAAGAGTTGAAGAACTTGGTATTTGAGCTGGTTTATCTTTAATCTTGCAATAAGTTTTTAAAAAGTTTTGACACGATTTATGTTCTAACTTGTGCAGAGGGATATTGCAGTTCAAAAAAAAATGGCATAAATCCTTTGCAAAGGTTTCTTGCCCAACTGACGTATTCTGAATCTGCAAACTGTTCTGTAGAATCTGCTGGCGAGGTTTATTATCATTTTTTGATAGCTTAGTTTGGTGAAGTGAAGTTTTTATGTGTTGAACTACTTGGAATTTCTTTTGACATGGAATCTGGAATATAATGATAATGATGTTTTAGATGTTTTCGTAAATAGATACCTACATTAAAATGATCAAACTTTTTAAACCTCCCCCAATTTTTTTTTATTTCTCAAAGTGAAATTGAAATCGTCAAACAATAAAGTACAGTCAGTGTACCGTAGTATACAGGGTGGGCCACTCTCAACACCTCGCTCTGTATAAGCCAAACCGTTGCGAACTTTAAAAAACAGTTTTTGAAGAAATGGGACGGTTTGTCATTTTAGAATAGACAGACACATAGATGTGCAAAGAAGTTTGATAAGTTTAAAAATCTATTGAAGTGGAGAACTTACCTTTTTATCACAAATGGTGCAAAACATACTTTCACTGTCGATAACTTTTAGATGATTGTTACTTCCAATCCAACTTCTGAGAAGACTTGATTTTTCCCTTGCTACTTTAGGCATTTTCACAATAATAATAAAATGATTTTTTTACACAGTATAGTCAATAACTTGCAATCACAAAAGTTGAATAATCGGCGATTGATTTAAGACTAACCATTCATAAAATAAAATAATCTATCCTACCCTTAAAACAGTGTTGCCAACTCGACCAATATAGTATTTGCCAAACCTCACAAGAATGATGGAATGATCAGTTCAACAGTAGGTATTCCATTATCAACTAATAAAAAATCCCTATAGCAAGCATAACCCAGTACAGATAAATTATTTGTTTTAAAAAATGCTGAAACATGATCCTGTAGTTAATAGTAATCTCATGGTCCACAGACATAAGTACTAATATAAACATTATTGAAGGCGAAGGGATTTGCTGATGTAGGTGTGTATGTGTGAATGGTTAAACATTTTTTGTTAGGAATCAGATTTGACTCACTGATATCAGTTTCAAGTTCCTGTGAGAGAGTTCCTAAGTTGTTTTAGTAATTGTAAGGCCAACATAAAAATTTGTTCTGAATTAGAAGATTTTCGATTTTTACTAAATAATTTTTATATTATTTAATATGCTAGAAAATATGCTATATGCTAAACAAGAAATAAATAAGCTAAACAACACAAAAATATGCCAAATCTAGCATAAAATAAGCTAAATTGGCAACGCTGCCTTAAAATTTCGTTTTGGTTGGTTTTCCCAGAATAATTCATAGTTGGCCGACACCAGCAGAAAGTACAGGTAATATTTGTAATGTTATTCAAAATATAATCGGTATTTACTTAGGTAATTTGTAAATTCTGAGAAGTCTATAAATCTTAAATATCCGGATAATGATACCTGCAGCTATAAATAACGCCCATTATGTTTATGGGTACAACAACAAAGGAGCTTAACAGCAAAATATTTACTTTCACATTTTATTTTAATGGATGTTGATGTTACTAATATATACCTTATTTTTAAATGGGGTAGAGTAAATTCCCATCAAAATATGCATTTATATGCTCTTAAATCTCCAAATATGCAAGGCATATGCATTTATGAAAAACATGAGAAATATGCAGCATATATATGCATATGCATTTTGCATATAATCCAGTCTTTAATTATAAGTACCCATTTGTCGATTTTATCAATTTTATTTACTAAGATGGCGACCTCAAATGAAGTAGTAGTAGTAGACGATTTAAAAGATTTAGTTAGACTTCGTGGAACAAATAAACAAAAGTTAACTTTGCTAGAGAAATTCATTACTAAAACAAAAGACAAGGGTGACTTTGATATTCAAGATGTTCAATTTAGATATGATAATCATATAAACTTACTAAATGATTTTGATATAGTTCAAACAGAGATAGAAAAGAAATGTTCTGAGGGTCAATTACCGGAGCACTATTCAGAAAGAGAGGAGTTTGAAAATCGATTTTATGCGGCACAAGCATATTTAAAAACCATTTTAAGACCGGTAGCGGTAAACAGTAATAACGTACAATACGGTCAATTAGGTCAATCTAGTGAATTTAAAGCAGTGAGTGATCCCCTGCAAAATGTCCTATTACCGAGAATAAAATTGCAAACGTTCTCTGGGGAGTTTCAATTTTGGGTTAGTTTCAAAAATAGCTTCAATGCGACCATTGCGAATAATGCATCCCTTAGTGATGGGCAGAAGTTTCATTTCTTGAAGGCTTCCTTGCAAGGGTACGCAGCCAGTTGTATTGAAGGTTTAGAGAGCGTAGATCAACCATTTCAGAAAGCCTGGGATTTATTATGCGATAGGTTCGATAAAAAACAGTTTTTAATAGACAGCCACTTTAAATCATTACTAAATTTAACCATGATGCAAAAAGATAATTATAATTATGCTAGTTTTCGAAATATGTTAGACGAGATATCCAAACATTTAACTTCCTTGGAAGGTATAGACGTACCAAAAGAAAAGTTATATGATTCATTTATGATACATATCTTAATCAGCAAGTTCCAGAAAAATACTATACGCGAATGGAAAGAAACTAAGGTTGCAAACGATTTGCCTACTTTAGAACATTTTATCAATTTTTTAAAAAATAAGACGGACATACTACAAAGTTTGGATGAATCTCAAACGGCTAAATCACAGTCTTCAAGTTCAAATAAGTATCATAACAGATCTAACAATCTAGTGCACTTTGCGGTTAAAAACCGATGTAATTTTTGTAGAAAGGAACATTCAATTTATAAATGTCCCACCTTTAAAGCGTTATCAGTCGAAGAGAGGTTTCGGGAAGTTAGAAAACTTAAATTATGCGAAAATTGTTTATTAAGTGGTCATGATAAGAGAAATTGTAAATTTGGTCCATGTCCTGTTTGTAAGACTCACAAACATAACACGTTGCTTCATAAAGATTATGCAGAAGTTTCAATTCGTGACACTAATCATCAAGTAAGTTCACCTAGTACTTTTGATCATAGAAATGATGGTGTAGAACAGCAAATAAGTATAAATTTTGCAAAAAATGAGAGTCAAGTTTTATTAGCTACAGTTATGTGTAATATTAAAGACCAAGATGGTAAGTTTCATAAGTGCCGAGCATTACTTGATTGCGGTGCACAAATGAATTTAATCACCGAACGCTTTTGCAATAAATTAAAACTACAATTAACTGATACAAACTGTTCAATTACTGGTATTAGTCAGCGTTCTTCTAACATTAGTAAAAAATGTTCATTAAAAATATTTTCACAATTTTCAGATTTCAATTCTAGTATATCATGTCTTGTAGTACCCGTTATTTCAAGTAGATTACCTGCTTATCCTATTGATATGAATAATATTCGATTACCTCACAATATTAATTTAGCAGATCCAGAATTCAATTGTCCTAAAGAAATTGACTTGTTATTAGGCGCTCACATTTTTTGGGATCTTATATTGCAAGATAAAATATCATTAGGTAAAAATCTTCCATTACTAATCAATACTCATTTAGGTTGGGTTGTAACAGGTACAGTTCCAATTAATTCAGATAAATATGTATGCAATTTTGTTGAAGTACACATCCCTGAGGATGATCAATTAAAAAAGTTTTGGGAACTAGAGGATGTTCAAACCAAGAATGAATTTCTGTCTCAAGACGATCTCATTTGCGAATCTTTATTTAAACAAGACACATCTCGTAATGAGAATGGACAATTCGTGGTAAAATTACCATTAAAATATTCTCCTAGTCTATTAGGTGATTCAAAGCAAACAGCTATTAAAAGATTTAAGTCATTAGAATCAAAATTCTCCAATTCCTATTTTAAACAACTCTATTTTGAATTTATTCATGAATATGAAAACCTAGGTCATATGAGTAAAATTTCTATTAATTCAGAACATTCCTATTTTTTACCACATCATGGTATATTAAAAGAGTCTAGTGTAACTACAAAACTTAGAACTGTCTTTGATGGAAGCTGCCAGAGCTCATCAGGATATTCTCTTAATGACCTTCAATATGTAGGTCCTAAAGTGCAAAACGATATTTTAAACATTTTGCTAAGATTCAGAATTTATAAATATGTTGTATCAGCAGATATTTCTAAAATGTACAGACAGATACTCATACATCCAGAACATAAATATTTACAACAAATTCTTTGGCGTGAAAATAATAATGAAGAATTTTCTATTTATCAACTGAATACTGTCACATATGGGACTAGATCAGCACCTTATTTAGCAATTAAATGTATCAGAACATTAGCTGAAGACAATTTAGACAAGTTTCCATTAGCTTCTAGCACAATTTTAAATGATATGTATGTTGATGATTTATTAACAGGATCTAATGATCTAAGCGAACTACAAGAAAGATGCAAATCTATTTACAATATGCTCAAATCAGCTCATTTTATTCTGAGAAAATGGATTTCAAATGATCAGCAAGTAATTACAGATTTTCAAGAATCCGATGTCTCAAATTCAGTATTAAATTTGGGAGATCACGATAGTTGTAAAACATTAGGTGTCCAGTGGCTAAATTCTTCTGATTCGTTTACCTTTAACATAAACAAATTACGTAGTCACGAACCATTTACTAAAAGACATATTCTATCGAATATTGCGCAAATATATGACCCTCTAGGTCTGTTAAGCCCGTCTATTATTATTGCAAAAATGCTCATTCAGCAATTATGGACTCTTCATATTTCGTGGGACACTCCAATCCCTTTGGATTTGCAACAGACTTGGTTACAATTTCAAAATAATATTAATATTTTTAATCAGATATCTATTCCTCGTAAAGTTGTCTCGAATACTTTACTTGATATTCATTGTTTTTGTGATGCATCAAAAGCTGCATATGCTGCGTGCATTTACCTTCGAAGCATCGATGATTCAAATCAATATCACATTAATCTCTTGTGTTCAAAAACTAAAGTTGCACCAATCAAACTTGTAACTATTCCGAAACTAGAACTCTGTGCTTGTTTATTAGGTGCACAACTAATAAACACCGTAACAGAAGCCATTCAAGTCAATGTTCCTATTTTCATGTGGTCTGATTCTCAGGTAGCACTAAGTTGGATTCATACGGATCCTAGTAAATTACAAGTTTTCGTTGCTAATCGAGTATCCAAAATTCAATCGTTGTCCAACACATTTACCTGGAATTATGTTAACAGTTCAAGTAACCCAGCAGATATTGCATCTCGTGGTATTATGCCTGAAAAATTAATTTCCAATACAATTTGGTGGAACGGACCACTGTTTTTGCAATTGCCACAGTCAGAATGGCCTAATGTGGATTTTAAGTTAAAAACTTCAGAACTGACAGAGTTGAAAAAGACTTCTAAAGTGTTTCAAGTTATATCAGTACAATTGTCAGATTTAATCACTAGATACTCAGATTTTATTACACTTCAAAGAATAACAGCCTATTGTTTACGTTTCATTTACAATTTAAGAAATAAATCTAATAAACGTACGGGTAATTTATCTATTGCAGAATTAGATGAAGCCCATATTAGTATCGTCAAACAAGCTCAATTAGAGTCATTTGCTGACGAATTATCCTTTTTCAAAAGGGGCAAGCAACTTCCAAAAAATAATAGACTTTCTTCATTAACTCCATTTTTGGATAATAAAGGAATTCTTCGAGTAGGTGGAAGACTCAACAATACGTATTTATCGTTCAATACTAGACATCCTATTCTTCTGTTATCCAAACACTATTTTACTAAGTTAATTTTCGAGTATAAACATAAGCAACTATTTCATCCAGGTCCTCAATTATTGCTTGCATCAGTAAGACAACGTTACTGGCCTATAGCAGGACGTGTCTTAGCAAAACAAACTGTCAAAAATTGTTTGACTTGTTTCAAGTTTAATCCTATACCCTTTTTAAGTCCAATGTCAAATCTACCAAATAATCGAATTAAACCTAATTTTCCATTTGATGTGACTGGTATAGATTATGCAGGTCCTTTTAATATTCTTAGTAAAAAGGGGCGCGGAGCTAAACTATTAAAATGTTATTTGGCATTATTCATTTGCTTTTGCACAAAAGCTGTCCATTTAGAAGTTGTGTCGGACCTCACAAAAGAGAATTTTTTAGCAAGTTTAAAAAGATTTACCGCTCGACGTGGTATACCTAGTACTATTTATTCAGACAACGGCAGTACCTTTGTAGGAGCCAACAATTATCTGAAACAGTTAGGACATTTTTTACAGAAAAATTACAATTCTATTGAAACGGCTACAAGCGAGCTACGAATAAAATGGATCTTCATTCCTCCTTATACACCTAATCATGGGGGGCTGTGGGAAGCAGCTGTTAAAAGCACTAAGCATCATTTGAAACGAATATTAATTAATAATAATGTAACATTTGAAGAATTTAACACCCTTATCGTACAGATAGAAGGTATATTAAATTCACGACCATTGTTTGACATGTCAAATAATCCTAATGACTTATCTCCTATTACACCTTCCCATTTCCTAATTGGTAGACCTCTTACGTCATTGCCAGAGTATGACGTTCACAATATAGCCAGCTGTCGCTTAACCAGATTCCAACATGTGCAGCAGCTGTACCAGCAATTTTGGGGTCAATTTTCCAAACAATATATGTCTCAATTACATCAACAGTACAAATGGAAGGATCCAGCTAGCAAAATTCGATTAGGAACCCTGGTTCTTATTAAAAATGATTCTGTTCCTCCTTGTCAATGGATTACTGGACGAATCACTAAGTTATGTCAAGGTAGAGATGGAGAAACCAGAGTAGCAGAAGTAACCACCATGAAGGGATCAGTTACTCGTTCAGTAAGACATTTGTGTCCTTTACCAATGCAAGAAGACATCAACAATTGACAATTATTTGTGTTTGTTTTATTTTTTGTGTATTTAGATATTTTACTATTCAATATTTTATGTATATATTTTTGAAGGTGCCCTTCAAAAGGGGGGCTATGTTAGGACTTTTAACCTTTATAAAAAATGGCAACGGTGGCAACACCGCGCGCGCCTCAGTGACACCTAAAAACTAGAATTCGAAAACTAATGTTGTTGTTAAGAGTGTAGACAAGAAAACAGACTACAGACGAATACGCGAACCAAGAAGTGTATTTTATGTAATTTGTACCTCTTTCAATTAATTACAAGTATCATACAGTCCACTAGTGTTTATTTCGATTATCAGCGACAGGAAACGAGTAAATTCCAAACAATAGGTATATACATCACTGGAGCTGTAATACAAGTATACATAGTATTCTACGGTCAACTTAACTTATATTACAGATAATAATATAAGATTATAAATATGATAAGGTTTCTACTATACAGCTTGCGGTCTACCGAGGGATGCCAACAAAAAAATCTTTACAAAGTGAATGTAACGCGAAAATAATAAGAATTATTTGAATTTTACGGCTTAATCCCAACAAAAATACACAACAAAATACAACAAATGACAAAGTATTAACTTATAATAACTCTTTTTATTTATGCGCCTTAGTTCAATTTGCAAAGATGGGTTTTGTCGGAATAAACACGCTCGTCAGCTAATCTAATCACCCTACCTATTCTCTTCTCAGAAGGGTTTAAACATAATAATGAAAGACAACTTTCTAGGCAAAATTTTTATTGCTAAGTACTAATAAATACTAACATTTTTGAAACAATTAAAAACTATCTTTTTATGCAAATGCAACAAATAAACAAAGAAAATTAGTAATAAATTTTACAAGAAAACACACAAACACAAAATACAATATTTTGTGAAGACAATTAAACACTACTTTTGTATGTAAATGTAACAATGTAACAAATAAAGAACGAAACATAATTTATCAGTAATACATTTTGCAAAAAAACATGTTTGAAAAAATTAGAAGCTACTTTTAATAAAATATTTTTAATATTTAATTACATAAGGTGTTCAAAATTATCTCCTAACACATTTATGTACGCCTAAAAACGATCATTGAATGAGCTACATACTTACTCTACGGAGCATTTGTAAATTAACACATCGAAATATACTTTGTATTCTATTTTTCATCTCATCCCTTGTTGTTGGAGGTATTTTATAAACTTCATTATTATTGCAACCCCAAAAAAATCAGTCCAGTTTATTAAATTCTGGTGATTTGGGTGGCCACGCTACTGGTCCATTGAAAAATGAAAATATCTCGAAAACTAATAAATTTAGACATAGGGAATGTTATCTAAAAATGAAAGTATGGTAATGGTACTTTTCAATAGTGATATAAAATACAGGGTGTTTTATTTAAAATTACTGAGAAAATAATGTAGGTACTTGCGTTTTGACTCACCCTGTATTTGATATAAAGAAAATTAGCAATATCGACCATTCTTGAAAATTTTGACAATACGTTAAAAAATAAGGTATTAATAAACCATTGTTGTTTTGTTTATTTTTATTTATACAGGGAGCTGAACTTGTTACGATTTTCATATAAAATTGGTTATAACTTTGTAAATACCCTGTATAACATAACAAACCTTTATATGTTTGTGATGGAGAAGTTAACAGAATTTCTAATTTAAAATAAAATATAGTGTTCTATTTAAAAAAACATAAGTTTGGTTTGCCACTGTGTTATCGAACACCCTGTAACATTCTAACTAATTTTGTAATGTGAAGCTCAAAGGTGGCTAAAATTTTTGTTATTAACTTTTATTGCTATCTATTACTATAGCGGAGCTATTGAGCTTTACCCTACTAATCAATCATCCTGTATACTTATCCACAGTTATAATGCTGCGATTACTCTTTTAACTTTCTTAAAAATACAATCGACTTAAAACAATTTTACATTGTCTTTACAGTTTTCTTCCATTTTTCTCCGAACCTGTTCCAGCTTTTCTTTTTCTCATTTTTGACTTTTTTTAACTTTTATTCTCTGTATTTTATATCTTTCGTGGTTTCATTTTGTCTTGTAGGTATTCTTTCTACAATTTCTTATTTTATTTTATTTCTACTAATCAAAGTAATAATTTCTCATCGAAGATAAATTACTAGCCACTGAGATGGATTTTTGGAGGGTCAGCAAAAAGATCTATACTAGAACACATAAGAAACGACGACATTAGACAACAAATGGACATAGAAAGAACAATCATAGATGACATCGAAAGACAACAGCTAGTTTGGTACGGACACGTAAGACGAATGGACGAAAGGAGAATCCCCAAAAAAGTGTTAGAATGAGAAAATAATGTAGGTACTTGCGTTTTGACTCACCCTGTATTTGATATAAAGAAAATTAGCAATATCGACCATTCTTGAAAATTTTGACAATACGTTAAAAAATAAGGTATTAATAAACCATTGTTGTTTTGTTTATTTTTATTTATACAGGGAGCTGAACTTGTTACGATTTTCATATAAAATTGGTTGAATGAAACTACAGAAAATGAAAATGAGAAAGACCAGCAACTATATGGATAAAGGGCATCTCCAAGGCAATGTCGGAAAGAAATTTAATAGAGGAAGACCGTCACAATAGAAAGGAGTGGCGATTAGGGACGGAAAGGCGTAGCACGCTATAAAACCGATATAATATATCTTTTTATTTCTATTTTTACCTCTTTATTCCACCATGTTGTACCTACTCTTTCCTATTATTCCTTGTGGTCCAACATACTATAGGTTTTAGTTTAGTTTTAGTTATAGTTTTGCTATATTTTTCATAGCATTTCTAAAATTTCCCAATTTTTCTTCTACTATTTCTGTCATTTCTCCTTTTTTGTCCATTTCCTCTTCTAACTCTTATATCTGATTTTGGTTGTTTGTTCCCAGTTCATGTATTTTAATTATTTCGTTGTATTTCTTATTCTTGTCTTCTGTGCTTTTTGTTTCTATTTCTTTGCTGTTAAAAAATGTAGTTTCCACTAGGTAGTGATTACTGTCTATTTCATAGCTTCTTCTTTCCCTTACGTCTCTTAAAAAGCTCCTGTCTGTTCGTTGCACTATAGTATAGTCAATAATTGATTGTTCGTTTCTTGTTATCATTTCTTTTGTGACCTTATGTATATTTTTGTGTATGAAGGTGTCTAACCATTTTAAAAAAGGTCTACAGTCGTGTCTTCTTTGGCAGAAGAAGTGATTGTAAAAAAATCACATTTTTAAATTTAAAACATCCTTAAATGCAAGAATTATACTTTTTCACCTGACAAATTGTTCACCCATTCATGAAATTAATATGCTATCTGTCCCTCTGAACCGTTAGCTTTATTTTGAATACAAAGAACCACCTCACAGTAAGTTTGTTTACTTCAATAAACGTCTTCGTGGAATACCCACCGGGACGGAGGTAGGTCTTCTTGGAAAACACGCTTATCAGCAGGTACTCTCGGTACTGCCCGGTGAGTAGTACCCCGTAGAAGGAGGGATTACTTGAAAATCCTTATTACCTAGGCACACAAAAACAATAAGCAATATGATGCCATTAGTAGATTTATAACTGTATTGGATCTTTTTGCCGAGGACAATAAGTACCACCTGTGGAGAGTATTTGTTGCCATATACTCACTTATTTGAAGAAGAATCCTTTAATGTTTAGAATTTATGACCAAAAGAAATAATATAGGGATAGATATTATATACACTGACCGGCACAAAATTCCGCCACCCAAAATTTTTGATTTCGTTTGACAATTTATAACTTTATTATTTGTGCTCCGATTTTCAAGATTCTTGCACCAGTTTCTAGGTACATGTATTGATATCATTTGGTATTATTACGGTAACAAAAAAAATGCTGCATGGCATTATACAGGAGTGAATGAAAACGTTGTATTTCTCCTAACTTTAAAAAATTCTGTGGAAAAATGTAATAGCTGATTTGGTTTCATAGTCCCGTCATATTATCCCGGAGCCATCACTAAAATTTTGTTTTTTGATTTATCCGAATATCTCTTTTCTTGTAAGAGCTGTGCCATTTTTTGTAAATAAAAACACTGATTGACTAATAAAGTTGGTAATACCTACACTCTTTATGATAATGCTGGTCATCCCAAATGACTTCATTTGGCAGAAGTACCATATACAATTTATGTTTATAGAGGAAGACGACATGATTTATAGAAAAGGCAATTTATTTTAAGGCAATTTGAAAAGAGAAAATTCTTCCAAAACTGGTCATTTAATTATTATGCATATTAATAGAGAAAGTAAAACCTTAGCTATCAAGTATTTCCAAATGGAATATATGTACATACTGTTGATTGCTCTAATTGGGCACATCAGGTATTGCTTTTTGTTATAATAGTTGTGCTTCTCTATCAAATGTAAAATATTGCTTCAATTCTCTAATTTATAAATAATATGAGTACTCTTTCTGGCAGCCTACTGGAAAAAGCTTTAAAAGCCCGATGTTAAATATAAACCACTCATTTTGTATCAAAGTAAAACACAACCATTGAAAAGTAAAATGCTTGAAATAAAATTAAATTTTTTTTTAAATTAAATACAAAACTTTTGTCGTTATGAGATCATCAAAAGCTAACAAACAGGTAAAAATTCTTGGTAACTCTTTAAACAAAAGGGAGTGTAATATTATTAGAAATTTAAACGAAAGTTATCGTTGGACACACAAAGACACAAATGAAAATTTACAAAACAATGGTCTGGAAATACCCTAATGATTTTTGTAACTTTCACTCGGTAATAGCAGTCAGAAGTTATGCAGGTATGATTGCTCAGTCAATATATAAAATGTTCTTGAGTGATATAATAAGTTTAAAAAATGAACAAACTAAGGCAAAGAGTAATGGAGTAGTCGAAGCTTGAAGTCAAGTTTAATACATAATATGTTGAAACGGTTGGAAAGTTTACATACCTGGGAGTAGAAATATATGCCGACGGATCAGAAGATGGAGAAATACGGAAGAGAATAACGCAGGCAAACAGCTTATTTTGCCCTCTTCCATATATTTCGGTCTAAAAGTGTCCACCGAAATACAAAGATGAGAATCTATAAGACATTAATTCAACCAATAGCATGCTATGGCAGTGAAGCATGGTCCTGAAAGAAACATTCAAAAATACTTGACACATTCGAAAGGAAAGTACGGAGGAGAATACCTACTAGGACCTGTGAGGGAAAACGAAATCTTCACAATTCGATACAACGAGTGTTATCAACTTTATAAGCAAACATCCCTATCAGACTTCATTAGAATACTAATATTGCAATGGGCCGGACATGTGATAAGAATGGGAGAGGATAGGCTACCAAGCACTGAATGCACTGAATGCTAGAATGCAGGGAAAGAGACCGGTTGGAAAGCCAAGAAAGCTCTGGGAACACACAGAAAGCAGCGACGCACAACCACTTTTAGGAGTCCGTGTATGGACAAGAGCAACGACAGACAAAAAAGGGTGGAAGCAAAAAATAAAAGAGGTCAAGGCTCAATTTGGGCTGTAATGCCGTAGAAGAAGAAGAATTAAAATATAACTCATAATTTGTCAAAAAACCTTATCTCAACTACATACCGCAATGGTGTATGGCCTTGACGGTAACCCTTAAACTATATTTTGAAGATTTACATTTGTAAAGAGTTACCAGTTGCAAACAAATAGACTTTATTTAGAATCAACTGCGTGAAGTTTTTTCTACAAACATTTATGTAGATATAACACCAATATGAACCGTCGGCGTCGTAATATTATTATTATTATTACAGCTTAAAAGCAGCTAATAACATCATGAAAGCTTTCATGTCTACAAACCAATCATATAAAATAAAGTTAGAGATGATTAGCATATAACGATAACAAGTACAATTACACTTCTTTACGAACTGTTTTATTATAACTGCCAGTCATTAAAACTATAAATTACAACAATATAATTAAATAAACACGATCGACCATCAGCTCCAGCATTAATCTTAATGAAGAGTCCACGAGATCGAAAGATAAGCCAATGTTTACCTATTAAGAAGTTAATCTTCGCTTATTTTGCTAGTCTCATCGTTAATCCGCGTTATTGTAATGCAAAAGTGAGGATTAAAAACTCAACTGCATCTCAATCCAGATCTTCGTCTGCGATACTACAACCGCAACTGTTACGCTGCTGGAGAAATTTCATAGATTATCTAAAGGTCTGGACCAACGGAGTGTGTTGAGCCGCGCTTCACCAGTTTACCAATTTACACGTCGGCAAAGAAAGATAGAAAATATATATAATAGTGAAAAGGAAAGAGAACACGGGTAGCACCCCATGCTACTATGCAATTAATAAATATTTACTTTTTGATCAAATCAGCCCGACTCAAAGTATGTACGGTACACCACCAGTGTGGTAGTGATGTTGATTATAGTTACTTTCGAGTATTCGTTACAAATGGTTACTTTTGTATAAAGTAATCATTTACAGTATCCGTTACTTTGATTTCTATGATTACTTTTGTATTTGACCGGTAATCATATCGAGAATCGTATTTCTCAGTAGGTAGGTATTTTGTATAGGTTTTCCAATATAACAACGACCTTCACCGGTCTGTTTAAGGGATAAAAATGATTTGATTACTTTTGTTACTTTTGTATTTGAGTAGGGGAACAAGGGGCTTGTTGTAACAGGGGTAAGTAGTAACAGGGCTTTTTCATAGGTTATTTGGCTGTTCTTAACTAATTTAGCTGATTCAATTTTATTATCTTATTGCTCTGCGAATGATACCGTCTAGCCAGCCATCCTCCGATAGTTGCAAATAGTAGTTTCTTGCACGTGCTTCATTTGGATGAGGTAATATAAAATTTGACACTGATAAAATTTCGGTTATCGATATTGTTTTAAACGGAAATTAAACTTTCGGTGTTTTTTTTCTAAAGGGCCTAGCCGGGTAAGATGGTGAAAAGTGCCCCCAACCCAATTTAAATTCCATATAGGTCACTTTTTAGCACATATAGAGGAACTCACTTTCTGAAATTTTTAGCCCCCTAGGTGGTCACGTGACCCCCCTAGAGCCTAATTAGGCTTTTTATGTTTTTATTTTTTCTCTCAGCCGCATCAAGAGCTAGCCAAAAACTTTATTTAAAAAAGTTGTAAGTTTTAAAAAGATCTAGATGAAAAATTTTTTTTAATTTTTTTGGCGGGAAATTCGAATTTTTAGAACAATTTTAAACTTTTAAATACCTCTGAAAAAAAACTAAGACACTCGTTTTTACAAAAATTAATTATAATGTGTATTTTTGAACAATATTTCACCCTTAATTTTTTCAGATTTTTAAAATTGGTGAAACGTACTTTTAAAAAACCGCATTTTTTCGGTTTTTTTTTTCGTTTTTTGATACAATTTTATACATATTTTTCAAAAAATTTAACACCGTCACTAGAATAGGTAAAAAACTGAAAAATAATTGGGGTTTGCTTAATAAAAATTTTTTGTAACGATATCCATTTTCAAGATACAGGGTGTTGAAGAAAACAAAATTTTACATATTTTTTACGATTTTGCCGAAACTACTGGCAACATTGTAATAAAACTTGGCGGGTTTTAAGAGGCAGATATTGTGCATGTTTTAACATACACCTAAGGATTTGATATTCATCATTGGCGCGCATAGAGGTAATGGTCTGAACTTTTCAAAGAAAAAAAGATAGTACGCCACTGACATATTTCAAATTAACAATCATTTTTGAATTCCTCGTTCAATTTTCAATAAAAAATCTATCTTCTCATTTTTTCATACGACGCGCCGTTTTGCTGCAAAAAATAAAATATCTTAACGCTTCCAAAGTATTCGAATTAATTTTGATAATAATGGATGTTCTAGTTTATTATTATAATATGTAGATGTAGAAAGTACTTGAAGTTCGAATACTTTGTAAGGGTTAAGATCTTTTATTTTTTGAATAAAAATGGCGCGTCGGATGAAAAAATAAGAAGATACATTTTTTGTCACAAATTGAACGAGAAATTCAAAAACCATTGGTAATTTGAAATATGTCAGTGGCGTACTAT
Organism: Diabrotica virgifera virgifera; assembly: GCF_917563875.1. Taxonomy (NCBI): domain Eukaryota; kingdom Metazoa; phylum Arthropoda; class Insecta; order Coleoptera; family Chrysomelidae; genus Diabrotica; species Diabrotica virgifera. Next base: position 2,282,836 of record NC_065451.1, on the reverse strand, counting down.
CTTTATTCTTTAAAAAGTTCAGACCATTACCCCTATGCGCGCCAATGATGAATATCAAATCCTTAATTGTATGTCAAAACATGCACAATAACTACCTCTTAAATCCCGCCATGTTTTATTACAATGTTGCCAGTAGTTTCAGCAAAATCGTAAAAAATGTGTAAAATTTTGTTTCCTTCAACGCCCTGTATCTTGAAAATCGATGGCGTTACAAAAAATTTTTATTAAGCAAACCCCAATTATTTTTCAGTTTTTACCTAGTCTAGTGACAGTGTTACCTTTTTTGAAAAACATGTATAAAATTTTATCAAAAAACGAAAAAAAAACCGAAAAAACGCGGTTTTTTATTTTTAAAGGTACGTTTCACCAATTTTAAAAATCTGAAAAAATTCAGCGTGAAAGATTGTGCAAAAATACACATTATAATTGATTTTCGTAAAAACGAGTGTCTTAGTTTTTTTTTCAGAGTTATTTAAAAGTTTAAAATTGTTCTAAAAATTCGAATTTCCCGCCAAAAAATAAAAAAAAAATTTTCATATAGATCTTTTTGAAACTTACAACTTTTTTAAATAAAGTTTTTGGCTAGCTCTTGATGCGGCTGAGATAAAAAATAAAAACATAAAATGCCTAATTAGGCTCTAGGGGGGTCACGTGACCACCTAGGGGGCTAAAAATTTCAGAAATTGAGTTCCTCTATATGTGCTAAAAAGTGGCCTATATGGAATTTAAATCGAGTTGGGGGCACTTTTCACCATCTTACCCGGCTAGGCCCTTTAGTTATATGTACTTTGATGTTGCTTAACGATTTTACGATTAGGAACTATTAGGAAGATATTTTTACAGTTATTTTAATAAATATACAAAAGTGTGCTACGGGGTATGTTGTAACAAAACGTTGGGGCTTGTTGTAACGTGTTACAAATTGCACTGAATCTTACTAAATTTATTATCAACAACAATATAAAAACGTATTATTTAGTTTTTTTCTTCCAAAATGAGGCAATTTAAAAGAAAATCAGAAAGTCAACTCAAAGCCTACGAGTTAGCTTCAGCGGAAGTTTTAGATCATCAATGTACAGAGCCTATTTTACTTCAAATCAGGCCCAAGGCAATACATAATTTTCGGGCCCCTAACAACAATTTAATAGTAATAATAATTTTTTAAATGTATTAATTATTTAATAGAAATATAGGGCACCAGAAATTTAAATTTTTATTAACAATAAATAAAATTAATATTTATTAAATAATTGTTAATTAAACATTGTTGAATTGTTCAAAGTACAAAAACTACCGTGGAATTTCTCTACTATGTACAGCATATTATTATAAAGTCCTCACGTAAGTATATTATAAACCAGCGGCAGCGGCTCCAACCACTAGTAGAAAATATTAATTGAAGAGTATCAGACGGGCTACAGACCGGGAAGATCGACAATGGATCAAATATTTACAGTCAAGAAGGTCTTGAGAAAATCATGGGACACGGCATTCATGTTCACAACATGTTTGTAGACTTCAAACAGGCATACGACTCAATCAAAAGGAACAGACTATACTATATGAACAGCTTATTTCAGAAATGGACTCGAGTCATGTTAACTAACTTTGGGATATGTATATGCAAAAAACTGTCTGGATATAAACTGCTTTTCTGTAGTAAACGAAAAGTACGCCATACGATTTGTCTATTATTATAATATATTTAACCTGGTTCCTTTCTACGATAAATTATATGTCTACCATCATAGTGAATGAATCCACTCTTAACAAAAAATAACAAAAGACCGACTTAGGTCCCTTTCTGAAATAAGCTGTTCATATATTGGCTGAAGTGGCAATACCACACAAGCTAATTAGACTCATTAAAGCCACAATGTATGAAACTCAGGCATGTGTACGAGTACAAAACCACCGGACAGACTTTTTCAAAGTCTCGCAGGGATTGAAGCAAGGAGATGGGCTGGCCCCAACATTGTTTAACCTGGCACTGGAGTATGCGGTTAGGCAAATGCAAACTGGACGAGGAAACCTTCTGACCAAAAAAACCGTTTAACTCATTAACTGGCCTCTTATGACGATGATATTAATATTATGAGTAGAACACAAACAGGAGCACAGGAAACATACGCAGAGTTAAAAAAGCAAACGAAAAGGCTGGGTCTGGAAATTAACATAGAAAAAAACAAAAATAATGATACAGACGACAAGAAAAAATATAGTCCCACAAAATATTATACATGAAGATGACATTGAAACGGTTGGAAAGTTTACATACCTGGGAGTAGAAATATATGCCGACAGATGAGAAAATGGAGAAATACGGAAAAGAATACCGCAGAAAAACAGAGCTTATTTAGTCCCCTCCAAGATATTTCGGTCTAAAAGTGTCTACCTAAATACAAAGATGAGAATCTATAAAAGCTTAATTCGACTAATAGCATATGCTATGGCAGTGAAGTATGGGTCCTGAAAGAAACATCCAAAAACAAACTCGACACATTCGAAAGGAAAGTACTGAGGAGAATACTAGGACCTGTGAGGGAAAACGGAATCTTCACAAATTGATACAACAACGAGCTTTATCAACTTTATAAGAAAACGCCCCTGTCAGACTTCATTAGAATACAAAGATTGCAATGGGCTGGGCATGTGATAAGAATGGGAGAGGATAGGCTACCAAAAAGAGGAATGAACGCTAGGATGCAGGGAAAGAGACCGATTGGAAACCCTAGAAAGTGATGGGAAGACACAGTAACCAGCGATGCACAAGCATTTTTAGAAGTCCGTGTATGGATAAGAGCAGCCACAGATAAAAAAGTGTGGATGCAAAAAATAAAGGAGGCCAAGGCTCAATTTGGGTTGTAGTGCCATAGAACAAGAAGAAGAAGAACATAATGGGAGGACGAACTTCCTTTTTGCGCACTGTTTTGAGGTGTAAAATAAGATAATCTTGCATCTTTTTGTGCCTGCCGTCTCTGTTCTCTTAATTTTTGCTTTTTTTCGTTTTTCACTGTCACTGAAATGATTGTAACTAATGATAATAACGAAACGATTATTTAGACCTTAGACTATTTCACTAGACTGTTTTTAACTGATAAAACGTCATAGCAACGCATCGTTTCCTACTGACAAAACTCCTTAGCGACGTGATTTCTCAGCGACAAAATTATGACAGATGACAGATCCGTCACGAAAGTGTCTGGTAATAACAAATAAATAAACATTATATTTCGTTGATATGGTGCATTAATTGTCTCGGGAAATCAGGGGCGTAACAGAGGGCCCCGCAGCATGAAGCTTGCGGGGGGGCCCCAATCACTTAAGGGCCCCATCTTGTCATCTGATATTACGTTAAAATCTGTTATTGTTACATTATTTTACGTTGTCTGTTTAAATTTAAAAACGTAAAAATTTCTAATAACTAGACGTATTTGCCAAGTGAATCATGTCATAATATCTAGAAACTTAATCCCTTCCGGCCTACCGAAATTTTATGGCAGCGACAATAAACTATATAATGCTTTGTACGTGACTATTGAAAGATATTAGAATTGCAATTTGCCGAATTTACGAACAATATTTTTAAATCTAAAAATGGGTTTTCTTTCTCTCTGTTCTTTACCTACTTTTAGTATTTCGAATTTCGATACAATATTATCGCCAGTAATTTCATATTGGTTGTTTGCATTTAATGTTATTTATGTTTGTGTTGTTTTACGGTTATAGTTGCATCAGTTTGGTACGCATTTATTTATTAATTATTGACGACTTTTCTTGTGTAATCATTGGACAATCTCTCAACAGATAAACGGTAAGATAAGGAAATTATAACACTTACGCTTTAGGGGAGTCAATGTAGAAAAACTTGCATTGTTTCGGTTTCGGAAAAAATCAAACAAGCTTATATTTTTCTAAAACATTTTTGTTAGTTTATATATCTTATCTTAAAGTGAAAAGTTCTACTCACAGATGCCTCTAATTGTTTATTAATTCTTTAAACAATAAAACTGTTTTATATTAAATAGGTAATTTTAAAAGATATCGGTGAATTCATCATTTTACTTTGTTCAAAAATGTTTCTATTTGCTTTTTGATTATGCTGAATTCGAACATGACATTAAATCAGGGCCATAAGTACGATTTTGGGGGCCACGGCACAAACGTGATCTGAGGGCCCCCTACCGGGGGGTCTTGGGGTTAATTACCTAGCAGAAGGAGTCCGGGAAAATTGATATTTAACCATTTGAAAACGCATTTTAATGTACTCCATTACTGAAGTTTCCTGTACCTACCTACATATTGGTATTTTAGTTGACCAACACAAAAAAATTGAAATCACATTATTTTAAGCTAAATATTTTGCAAAATATTTACCATCAATATAGTAACATCTTTTCTGTTTTCATAAAAAATATACTACATATAATGTTACTTACATTCTTCGGCAATAATGTAGGTTTTTAATCGCGTTATATTGCCTATAGGCAGTATAACGCGATTACAATCGCGGGGCCCTTTTCGGCGGGGGCCCCGAGGCGGTTGCCCCAATGGTAGTTACGGCCCTGTCAGACATTACAATTTGAAAATTCAAAATAAATTTTTTTGAGCACTTATACAGTATGTCTGCGTGGCTTCGAACCATATGGGAAACATTTTTATTATCAATTTTACGAAAAAAGTTATTCTTCATGAAATGATCTGAATGGTCTTAAATCTGAGATACAAAATAAGCCAGATAAACCATCAGATATCAAAGCTTATCAATTTTATACGAGGTAAGTAAAAAAATAGGAATTTAACTCAAGGATAAAGTACTTTTATATTTAACAATATACAATTTTAATTTTAATATGTAATTACATCCTTGTAAATAAAAAATTAATTTTTCCAAATATTTCTCAAATTACCCATAACCAACATCATTTTATTACAATTATTATTACATTATTACATTATTTTATTATTATTCTTTATAAAATTCTTATCAGATTCTTATCTCAAAACGAAGTTTCAATCGTAATATATCACATTTTACCAACTTTATACGAGGTATGTCGAACAATATGAATTTCTCTCTAAGAGTTAAGTACCTTTATAGTTCACAATATTTCAACTGGAATGATATAATTGCATATTTAAACATAGTTTTTAATTGCGAACAACTTTTTATAATAAAATTTTTCAATATTGTAAAATATAAAGGTAGTATAGGTACTATTGGGCGAAATTAATATTTTTTGATATACTTACCTCGTATAAAATCAATAAAATTTAATATCTGATTTTTGCAACTTAGGTTTTATACCATGCACAGCATTTTATGAAGAATAACTTTTTTGCGTAATATAGATAATAAAAAAGTTTCCCATAGGTTCCAAGCTACGCAAACACACTGTATAAAAAATCAAGAAAGATTTTTTTTAATATTTACTATTTTTAAAGCTGGTTATTAAATGCATTGTAGGTAAGTTGTACAGAAAACAACAAAAGAAGTTGTTTATTTCATTTTCAAAGTAAAATAATTACATTTTAAAGATTACACGTTAAGCTTTAAAAAAACACCAATACAATTATTGTAATATAGGCGTTTACATTTAAGTAATATCCAGTTAAAAGTGGTAGTTATTCTGTAAAACTACGAAGTTTTCGAAAATTACATTTTTTGAGACGTTGTATTATTTGAATAAAAGTTTTGATATATTTTTTTAATAAAACATGGTTTAGTACGATGTTTAAAAAATAATTTGTAAGTTTCAGATTTAATTTATATAGGTAAAATTGTATTAGTACCACATTTTACACGCACACTGTACTTATGCACATAATTTTTTTTCTTTGTGATATAATTATAAGATATCGTTAACGTTCTTCTTTCATTGCCAATTTGTAAAATTTATTTTGATTAATTCGTTAAAAAGTAATGAAATGAATGTCGACTCGATTCGTCAGGAGACAGATTTAAATCAAAACGAAACCGTAGATTTTCTAATTTTAAAAAGTAATGTTAAATTAACTCAATTGCTCGCTAGTGAACTTGGTGAAACATCAATAGATGTAGTTGGTCTTGGTCAGGAAACAATATTTACTAATCCTACTCAAAATGAAAATGAAAACCCAGAAATAGAGTTAGACGTCGAGCAGATTAATTACGCTCGTTGTAGTTCCAGGTAACGTTTTATTTTTATTTGGGTAGATAGACTAATTTAAAAAATGCTTTTTAGTTCCCACCAAAGCCATAAATTCCTCAAAAAAAAAATGAAAATAAAATTAAAAAAAAAATAAAAAAAATCCTACGCTTTACTACAATCTTCTTCGAGGCACCTACAAGTGGAAAGTTATGTTGCAAAATTTTTCATTAAATTATCACGGAAAATGATAAAAAGTTGTATTTTTTCTAACGGCGCGACTGCTCCCGGGTTAAAAGGGGCCCCATTTCAAATTCTGCGGGGGGGCCCCGACGGAGTTTGTTACGCCACTGCGTGAAATAGTCTTGTCGAATATCATTCGAGAGAAAATTATTTACCGGCAAAATTTTCTCCTGGTTTCATTCAAGTTCGTTCCCTTTTGGTAATTTTCGCTTATGAAATTTTGACAAAATCACTCGACTGACGTCTCGTGATTTAAGTAAGTCAAAATTTAATTCGCGAAAATTGCCAGGCAACAAACTTTTATACCAGTCGAAAATATTGCCGGCAAAATTTTCTCTCTGTGATATTATATACGATAAGAAAAATAAGTGTTTAAAGAAATTTAATAAAACGACTAATGATTAATGAATATAGAATATGAGTAATAAACATCAAACTAAATATTAAATTTAAAAGTGCATTTTAAATAAATATGACAATACGTGACGATAACCTCTTTTTAATCTGTATTCCTTCGGAGTGGTGTATAAATTTTGCTTATTGTTATTGGTGCCGACAAGGCAATCTATTATACCTACTCTTATTGCAGTTCTATTGTGGTTTATGGTTTAAGAATGGTTTATGAACTTATAGTTTATGAATATCACTCTAACCTAATTTGTTATCATTTATCATTTCCTGTTCGTAAAATGAAATAATTTTGAAAATTTATTTTGTTTTTTTCAATAAAAATTTTCTTTTAGTGATGTTTTCGGGCCCCATTAAAATGCGGGCCCAAGGCAGGGGCCTCATGGGCCTAGTGGTAAAATAGGCCCTGTCAATGTAGCATAAGGCAAGCAAGTAAAACAGCACGGACTGTGTCATGTATCTTTGTACCGATATATAAAAAAAAGGAAAAAAAATAAGAGTCTACAAGTGGGTTATACTAAACCAGGAATAGTTTTTTCCACCTACCTCTACCGAAAGTATACTTTTCCGGACCTGAATGTAGGGAGCAAAGCTGTACTTTTCCTCCCTAGGGAGGAAAATATTTTTCCTCCCTAGGGAGGAAAAGTAAAAGTGACGTCATGGTATTTCATTCATGAAATATAACTTATTGATGCTCTGTATAATATCTATTTTCTATTACGAGGTATCTATACATTTTAACGTTTATTTATAAAACATCCTTTATTTTGCAGAATGGTAAAAAACAGTAAATTGTTATTTTGATTTAACAATGTTTACATTAATAATTTGACTTATATTTGACAGTTGACAGTTATATTGTACCTACTTGTTTTAGTTCTAATAAATTTTGTTGGTTAGTTACATAAATAAATTAAGTAAAAATGAAAAAATGACTTGTTATTTGAGGAAGGTGGAAAAACCATATGTATAACATGGGAGTAAAGTGCCTTTTCCTCCCTTGAATGATTACTGCCCTCCGCTACGCGTCGGGCAGTAAACTTCATTCTCGGGAGGAAAAGTTACACTTTCCTCCCTTGTTATACAAATAGCTATTACAGCCGAAGAAGAAAGTAAAATTGCTTCGTATATTCTGAAGTGCGCCGAAATATATTTTGGACTTGGAATTCCCATGAATATGCGAAAACTGCCTTACCAATGTGCCGTCAGGCGCGTAGGTAGGTTTTTTTTCTACGGGGGGTACTTAGTATCTTATTTTAAGTGCCGAGAGCAATTTTTTGCGCCAGGTACCACGCTCAAACAACTAGGTAAATTTGAACTTTTATTAAAGTTTATTTACACAAGAAAATACAGAAGTAACAAACAAAAATCATTGAAAACCTGTCTATATCAGTCAATAATAAAAAAATACAAATCAACATATAATTAAACAAACATAACACGAACTCATTTTATATATGTTATATATTCTAGGTAAAAGTAAAAATTTATTATCATGGAATTATAATTGTAGATTTCTACGCATAAAATTTTGGACTCAATCTGGACCATCTGTATAATTTTGATACCAAGAAGAAGGAAGTTGCTTAGCACTGAGTTTCACGGCACTGTGCCGTGAAACTCAGTGCTAAGCAACTTCCTTCTTCTTGGTATCAAAATTATACAGTTGGTCCAGATTGGGTCCAAAATTTTATGCGTAGAAATCTACATTTATATTTAAGAACAACGGACTCTACGTTATGAAGTCGAGTAACATCTTTCAACAGGACCAACGTTGGTATTTTCTTCGAAATATACAAAAAATTCGAATTTTCGCACTGTTACAACCTGCCCCAATAGATGTTACAACTAGCTCCAAACGCGGGGTAAGTTGTAACAATGCAACTTTTTTGGTAAAATGCTAGTTGATTAAAAATACCAGTCTTTTTAACTTTTATTCAGTTCAATTTTATTCCGAAAGAGTTAAACTAGCGAGCTTTTAGTGTTTAATTAGTGATAATTGGGAAAATCGCTGTCAAGATATATTTGATTTTATGAAAATTGTTAGTACAACTAGCCCCCTGCTCCTCTACCGGTAATCATATCGAGGTAGGTATTTTGTATAGGCATTCCGATATAACAAGATCTACTATATAATCTACATCGGCAAATGACGTAGATCTAGATAAAAATATAGGGTTCTCGCATTCGATCTTTGTTAATGACATACATTACATATTTTACGTATACTATTAAACCTCCCTCTGTTTCATCTTTTATCTTCTCCTCACCCTCACACCCTTAAAACGCTTCATACCGATAACGATATTCGATAAAACTCGTAAAATACCGGTCCCGTCCGTAACTCGCTGGGATACGATTGGTAGAAAGTAATCAAGTGTACTAGTTGTAGATACAATAGTCGTCACTCGCTCCGATACAATTGGTACGAAGTAATCAGAGTACTCAAAGTAGCTACAATAGGGCTTTTCATTCACAGTCATTTGTTTCGAGCTTCTGTCATATATGTCGTATAATTTGTGTATATTAATATTATACAAATTGAAAAAGTTCTTAAATTGTAAATTGCAAGTAAGTGTTAAAACCAATATCAAATTATGTTGGCGATAAAATTTTGTATGCACCACGTCAGTAAAGATTCTTTATCGAACTGGTCTGTTATTCGCCTCGTTCGATAAAGAGCAACTTTACTGACTTGGTACATAAATAACTATTGTGGGGTTTACCCTTCTGTCTTTTTTGTACTGCTAGAGTCTAGGTCTAGAGCAACTTCTGCGTTTGATATTTTGCTGGCCATCCGCGTGACAAAAATATTAATTTTTTTTTATTTAATTTGATGGCTTTAGTAAAGACCAATTAGCCAGAAATTATTAATTAAGGATCAGTTATTAGAAAAAGCGATCAGTTAGAACACGTTACACAAGTTTGACACGAAATTGACAGATCACGAAAATTTAAGAGCAAGACAAGAAACGTTACTTAATTTAAAAAAAAAACTTAAATTGGTAGAATTTTCACACCTATTCTGTTATATGAAGACCATGACCAAACCCGTAATGAACAACAAGAAGAATTTATAGAATACTTAAATTGGTAATTTGTAAAATGTTAGAAATGAACAAAAGAAAAAATTAAGTAATGGTAGGGTAGGGGAGCACAAGCGGGGAAATGAACATCAGATCGAAAAACTGAAAAATACACTTAAATTCAGTATTTTTGAAAAATCTATGGAATGGCACCAAACACGAACCCCTCGGAGCTGAGGGGGGGGGTTACTTAAAAATCTTAAATGGGTGCCCCCATTTTGCGTAAAAATAAGTAACTTTTATTCGAGATATTTTTTCGAATTATGGATAGATGGCGCTATAATCTAAAAAAACGATTGTTGGAAATGGAAAGCTAAATTAAAAATGGACAAGTCCTCACTAAAATGGAAAACTTTACTTAACTTTTTTTGGTTTTGGGACCTACTCTTCACAACCCAATAGGTCCCCAAAGCGCTTGAGTGGCTGCACATTTAGTATACTTTGCTCACCTACCATAAGATTAGCGTAGCATTTTCAATCTCTGTTTTGATAATATTTTTTTTAGTGTGGTATCATAGCGGTGTGAAAACAATATTGTTAAATACTAGATATTCTCTAATAACGAACTCAGATAATAATAGAGAATAGAAGTTATGAAGAGAAACCACAAGATGGAGATGGAGATGGAGATAAAAAAGTCAACATTCAGAAAAGCAGAAGGGAAAGATTGAATAACAGCAAATGCACTCAAAGAAACGGGAGAAGTAGGGATTGAAGTAATTCTTAGAAACTGCTTGCAAATTCTGGAAATATCTTTAATATTTAAGTTACATTATCTTCTTCCTCTTCATGTGCCTTGTCCGGTGCGAACGTTGGCTCATCATCATATCAATTTTAATTTTGTTTTCGGCGTTTCACACAGCCATGAGTGTCTTCTTCTTTCGGGTCCGCGTTTGCTCTCTATTTTACCTTGTATTATCAGTTGTTCAGTTGGAGTATACGATATTTATAATGTCTCATAATATGACTGAGGTATTCAAGTTTCCGGTTCTTAATTGTGAGAGAGATTTCTTTTTGTTTTCCCATTCGGCGCAATCCCTCTAAGTTGGTGGTGTGGGTCGTCCAGGATATTTTGAGAATACGTCGGTGCACCCACATTTCGGATACCAATAGCTTTTTCATGAATGTTTCCGTTATTGTCCAGGGCTCTGCGTCATACAGCAAGACTGGAAATACATAGCATTTTAGCAGCCGTATTTTTAGTGGGAGAGATATGTCGCAATGGGAGAATATATTTCTCTTGTTGTTAAATGTTGCACTGGCCTTTTGATTCCATTGATTTGTATGCTTTTGTTTGCTTCATCCAGTGCCTTTTTAAAAATTTGTTCGGAGTAAATATTAAAAAGGAGAGGGACATCCCTGTCGCACACCTTTTCTGATGTGAATGCTCTCTGTGGACGAATTGTCAACTTTTAACCTGCCTGGCTGTCTAATTCCAGTAGAGACTTGTCACAATTCGAATGTCTTTATCATCAATTCCTATAATTATATTGGAGAATTTCAATTAGTTCGTCATGCCTTACATTGTCAAAGGCCTTCGAGTAATCTACAATGCACATATATACATCCTTGTTCATATCTCTACACCTCTGTACCTACTAATACTTGGAGGTAAAACACTGCCTCCCTTGTGTCCAAAGTTACATTCTAAAGGTCATGTCTTTGATGCAAAGCAAAGTTTTGGGCAAAACTTATACACAGCTTATGTTTTTGATGCTTCTATACGAAAAAATTGAAGGCAGCTTGAACGAAGAATATAAAATAAATAACAGACCATTTTGGACTCGCAAAAAGCAACGAAATAAAAGAAAAAAGAGCAATAAAATACAAAAACAGTCAACTAAAAACGGAGAAATTAGAAATATTAGTAACTTTGAAAGGACGAACATACAGCGATGGCGATTATACAGAAATATTTAGGGCCGCACTGGCAAACAATTTGAGATTTATTCCCAAAAAGACACTTAAAAATCTAAACTGTAACAAACAAACAACTCTAAAGTAATAAATTTATAAGAATATAGCAGAAAATTATAGCAGGGTGACAACATAAAAAGACTACCAGCGGGATGGACTCTTTTCACTTTTCACTTATACGCCGCGCCGGGATGTACGACCTCCCCCTTCTAACCCCCTAACGCCAAGCCTTCCAATTCCTTTTAATCCCTGATAACTATAATTACTCTTTTTAATCTGAGTTGCCCTTTTTGTCGACGTATGAAGGTGCCGGCCGAATACGGGTGTTCATAAAATCATAGCGAATGCTTATGAGGTTAAGATTCAAATAAAAAAACTGTGTAGTAGCCCAATAAATGACCGTTTTGGAGTGTAATTTCCAGGGGCAACTCCGAATTGCATGAAAATTTGGATTTAGGTTCTACTTACCCTCCACTTTAAAGTTGAATTTGTGCCGTTGGTTGCTTTTACTTGGGGGGTGACATTTACCCCTTCTCGGGGGGTGAAAAACGCGTGTTTAAAATAAGGCCGAAAATGGATAAATTGACTTATTTTAAGCACCTTTTGTTAAAGTTTTTTACGTAAGTCAATACTTTTCGAGTTTTTCGCGATTTAAAATGTTGATTTTTCGACAAAAAAACTACGTTTTCAGACCGTTTTTCCCGAATAACTCAAAAAGTAGATATTTTACCGAAATAAATATTTTTATCAAAAGTGTAGCCTATAAAAAAACGAAAAAAATGGTCTACCAGTAAGTCTACAAATTGAGCAGAAGCAAAGTTGTAGCTCATGAAAAATACGTTCTTATTCGTCTAATTCCAAATCGAATAATTCAACGCGAAATCACCGAAGAAAGAAGCGTTTTTCGGGAAAACCTTATTAACATTTTTAAAGTATCGAAAAAAGCTTATTATTTGTTTTTAACAAAAGTTTACAGCATCAAAAATAAGCGAGTTACACTGAAAAAAATGTTGGCCCCTTTTTTTGGTAAAAAAAAATCGTGAAAACCTCCCTCTATTTAGCACCCTAAATGAAATTAATCGTTTGGCTTTACCATCTATTTTAACTGTATGTGTATTGTTTATATGATCTGTAAGTTTGATTGGTTTGAAGTGCTTATTTTTGATACCATTTGGTTTTATCTTAAAAAAAATTTCTAAAAATTTTTGAAAAATTTCATTTTTTCAAAATAACTTAAAATGTATTAGTGATAAGAAAAATCTTAAAGAGTAAAAAATGTAGGTTTTGCTATTATAAATATGCTAGTTTCATTTCGTTTCTCTGTAAGACAAAAATTGGTTAAAATATGGCTGTTCAAAATTTGCATACACTCGTGATTAGTGACCGATTCAAGCTTTCTCAATTATAACCCTTTCAAAAATAAACACTTTAAACCGGTGAGACTGACAAATTGTATAAAAAATAGATAGGTAAGTTAATTGTTTGTAAAGCGGTAGCGATTAATTTCATTTGGGGAGCTAAACACGGCGAGATTTTCATGATTTTTTACAAAAAGAAAGAGGGTCAACTTTATTTTGAGCGTAACTCGCTTATTTTTAATGCTAAAACTTTTGATAACAATTAAAACAAAGGTTTTTATAAACACTTTAAAAAGTTAAATGGGTTTTTCCCGAAAAGTGCTTAATTTTTCGGTGATTTCACCTTGAAATATTCGATTTGGAATTAGACGAATAAGAACGTATTTTTCATGAGCTACAACTTTGTTTTTATTTGATTGATAAACTTTACTGATACACCATTTTTTGGGTTTTTTATAAGCTACACTTTTGCTAATGATATATTTTTCGATAAAATATTTACTTTTTAAGTTATTTGCGAAAAACCGTCTGAAAACGTAGTTTTTTTTGTCGAAAAATCAACATTTTCAATGGCAAATAACTCGAAAAGTATTCTTACGTAAAAAACTCTATAGAACAAAAGTGGCTTAAAATCAGTCAATTTATCCATTTACGGTCTTATCTTTAACGTATGTTTTTTCACCCCCGAGAAGGGGTGACTGTCACCCCCCAAGTAAAAGCAACCAAAGGCACAATTTCAACTTTGAAGTGGAGGGTAAGTAGAACCTAAATCCAAATTTTCATGCAATTCGGAGTTGCCCCTGAAAATTACACGGTATCGCCGAATTTCCCGTTCATTTACTGGGCTATAGGTAATTAATCAGAAACTACATGACTTTATTTGATTTTTGATTCCAGATGGAAAGGTCATTTGTTTAACTAAACAAACAATGACAACATCCGGTGTGACAACATCCAAAGACTCGGTGTGCAAAATTGCTTCTCTAGTTCCCAATATATCTCTAAATCCAAACTGCTTTTCATCTTGAATCTTGATCTTCTTTACACTTATTCCTTTTTCTACTGTGGTAGAATCTTTTTCTACTGTGATACGTAGGAATAACTTCAAAGTGTGACTCATAAGACTTAGAACTCCATATTGACTACAATGTCCTTTGGTATTTCACCACTATTCACAAGTTGAGTAGGTACCTACACGACATGATTGCAAAGCTTAACAAATATTTTAATAAATTGAAGAGTCTCAGATGCAGAATCCACCAATTTAATAAAAACTAAAATGGTACATAGTAATTTAAACCTGAGACTTTTCGCGTTGAAAGTTCTTACTGGTACATCCTTAATCTGCGACTTTTTCAACCAATAAGACAGCAGACGACGAATATAGAAAACGAAAAGGAAACGATCACATTCCGCCTTCATCCGTCTAGGAAAAGGACAGCAGAGGAACTTTCAGTACTCAAACCGAGCAAAGGAAATAAAATAATAAATGATAGTTTTACTTGTTTTCGATTCAGAGGGTTGCACACCAGCTAGACAGGCTGTTTCTACCATTTCAGGCGTCTTCAGTAGCTTTTATTAGCGTGCACACCTCTGAATCGAAAAATAGCTCCACTATCATTTTAAAGGGAATCTGAAAAATAATTCAAACTTCCCATTAGACGCGATACAACGACATCTCATAACAAATTGAAGAGTCTCAGATGCAGAATCCATCAATTTCTGCATCTGAGACTCTTCAATTTGTTATGAGATGTTGCTGTATCGCGTCTAATGGGAAGTTTGAATTATTTTTCAGATTCCCTTTAAAATGATAGTGGAGCTATTTTTCGATTCAGAGGTGTGCACGCTAATAAAAGCTACTGAAGACGCCTGAAATGGTAGAAACAGCCTGTCTAGCTGGTGTGCAACCCTCTGAATCGAAAACAAGCAAAACTATCATTTATTAAAATATTTTAATGTTTTCTTCATTAATTATGTCCAATTTAACGTTTCTTATTTTATTTCATACCTATTGTTGTTTGTTATTTGTTGTTATCATTGGCCATACTTCAGCTCCCTATAGGGTAATATTCAGAATATGGTCTGAAAGATCCATTTTTTGTTTTCTCCGGTTAGAGTGTTGTTCCAAATCACTCTCTGTAGTGCTTTTGTCGCTTATCATTGACCCTCAATATTTAAAAGGCCTACAACTCTTAATAGTCTCTTTCTAAGTTTAACCCTTAAGTACTAACATCTCAAATCAATGACGTAAACACTAACTAACCGGCTGACAGACGGGCTTAAAATTTTCAGTGGTAATTTTTGTTTTTGTTAAATATTTTAATGCAAAAAAAATCCCTATGACTTACTGAAAGTATTGATTATTTAAAAAACACAGTAATTAATCTAGTTTTTCTGTATTTATTAAAATAAAAAACATTATGACAAGAATGGAATGATTGTTTGTGTACCTTTTTACTCCTGAAAAAAAGTGTGATAAAAATTAAACAAATCAAAGAATCTTGATAAAAATTTATGATCGAGTTAAACAAAGAGTAAGAAAAATGAAACTAAAAAGGTTTTTAAAAAATGTTATAACAAAAAAAAACTGACAGGTACTATAGTTAGTACAGTGTAGCAATGGTAGTCAGTGGCAACATTTTCATCACAAATTGATTCCACTTCGCTTATGTCGTCTTCTATCATCTTCTACCTCATCAAACCATTTCAAAATAGTTTCCTCAGGGTCGTTATTCCCTTATTTGATGTTTTTTGACGAACTGGGGCACATTATGTGTAATGACGAACTGGGCACAAACACTAACACCCCGTCTATTAGACGGAAATCACACTTTGAGCCTAAATATCTTTCGAATAACAACCTGCCGCAAATTGCCGAATTCAATACTACTAAAGAACAACCCAACTTGAAAAGTCATAAACGGGCGACCTTCAAAATTTTCTAGGAAGGGAAATATCCCACTTTTGACAAGCGATGCCGTCTGAGCGACGGGGTGTTAGTACTTAAGGGTTAAGTTCAAATCTGGAACCTCAGATCTAAGATTCAATACATTCTATTCTTCTGATATGACGTCATGTCATTAAATAGTTCATTTATTTACGTATACCTACCAAGCTGTTCGAATTTCTTCTTCATTTATTATAATTTTCCCTGTCGAGTCTACAATAATTATTGTATGAGGAGTTTTCTTCTGAAAGAGGCCAGCTATTTTCCCTGCATTTATCTTATCTTCCTTTAACTCTTCCATTTCAATGCATTTATCTATCTTCCACTTTCTTTCGCGATCCTTATCTTTGTTTTGTTAATTTGTGTTTTTTCTTATATTTCTTTATGTCTTTATTTGTCTCTTGTCTTCTCTGCTCCATCAATTTAGACATACTTCTTGTTTTTTCATTTTCCCCATGTTATATTTATCTTTAGTAATTTAGGACTTTTTGAAATTTTTTTGAGCTTTACTTTGACATCAGCTATTGCAGCGGTTCTCAATCTGTGGTACATGTACCACTGGTGGTACATATCATTATTTGCGGTGGTACACAAAACGCATAACTCTCAAAATCACCACTATTACAGTTAATTAGATTACCTATCTAGATAGGTAGTTATTTCAGTTAGGTGGTACCAAAAATATTAAAAAGTATTTTGTGGTACATGACTCAAAAAGATTGAGAACCACTGAGCTATTGTATTAGAGGATTCTTCGTTATTCTGCTGACACTATTTTTGAATCTCTGATTTACTAGAATATAGGTAATCTGATTTCTGATTATGTGATGTGCACTATAATTCTATATCAGTGAAATACATTGAAGGCATTTTTTAAGATTCATTCAAGCGATCTAATGCTTCAAATTGTAATGTATATAGTGTTAAATATATGAACACCAATAAAAAACGTAGCACTTATTGTGCATTTTGTATTTATCTTAATCTGTTTGAATTTGCAAGTAAAAAACGCGTCCCAAAATAAAGCCATAAATCATAAAGAGGTTGTAAATAATACTTTTAACAAAAACGGTCTTAAGCAGACATTATTCATCAAGTGTATCACAACCAAAACATCGTAAACCTTTAAAACCGCAAATCCTAATCCTCACCATCGACCAAGGACGATGTCTTTAAAAATAGAATTGATTGGGCCCTGACTATAAGTTTCGACTCGTAGGTAAGAAAAAAAGTCGAGTATTTCGAGATATTTTTACTTTTTGTAGTTTTAACTGGCTGGATAATGCATTTAAACGGTAGCCAAGGCCTTCTTTGTGGTTACTAAATGATGATACATGTAGTAACGCAATATAAAACGTGTGGATGATGATCTGAGCACAACTAGTCACCCGAATTTTTAAAACACCAGTAGAATATTAGACCATTTTAAATCATTAATTCATTCATTGTGAAGTCACATCAACAATTTCCTCATGGCTTTAAAATTAAATGAGTACTTAAAGGCATTGAAAAGGATGCAATGCCACTTCTTATTTTTAATACAATCCCGGAGAAAGTAGTAAGAACAGCACAAATGTAAGTCAATGAAGAGAAATCCAAATATATGTATTTCATTAATAGACAGGAAACTAGATAGAATTGGGCGAAATGTGACAATAGACCCATAAAACTTTGAAAAAGTGGAGAGTTTTAATTAACTCGGAGCGACAATCACTGCAGATAACGATATCACGGAAGAGATAAAAGGGAGAATTCAGGCAGCAAACAGATTTATGTAATGCCTCCACAACACTATTAGATTCAAGAGCCTAACACGAACATCAAAAATCAGGATGTATCAGTGCTCATGTATGGGTGTGAGACGTGGACGCTGACAAAAGCAATGAAAAGGAAACTCAGATGGTTTGATCCTCAGAATGATCTTGGAACCCTATGACATGACGATCCGAATACTAACCAATACCGAATGAGATCAAATGCGGAGGTCAAACAGGTGTATTGGGATAGGGCTAACGATGTATTCCAAGAGATTAAATCCTAAGGTGTAAGATGGGCTGGGCATGTCCATAGACTCACCGATAACTGCCTTGCCAAGTTAATCTGAGAGGAAGCCGCGACAGGAATAAGACCCTTAGGAGATCCAGGAATGCAATTAGGAGAGATAACAATCAAATTTAAGAACAATATGGAGCTACCCACTGACTTATCTATCATGGACACAGTTCGAGGTGGAAGCAGGTTGTGCAGTTAGGGAAGACTGCACCAAAGTTGAAACAGAGAAGAACACCATGAAAATGAATATGATAATATACTGGAAGAATATTAAAAAATACACCAATGAAATAGGTAAATCAATAATAGAAAAGAATGAAGTTACTGCATCATGCATCAGTCTGATAACGAAGAGAGTACGAACAAATCGCTTTTAATCTATTGTGGTAGAACTAATGATGTAATACATACTGCGTGTCCTGGCTAAAAAATAAAATATGATCGATAAAAGTGTTCTTAATAATTATTGTTCATACAATTACAAATACAAAATTTCTACAAAAAAATAAAAAAAAACTGTTGGATTGTCCTAGAAATTTTGGAATGAAAACGAGGACAAAAGAAGACCAGAAAGATCCAAAATGAGCTAACAGAAAAAAATTGACAAAATATGTTATCTCTAATTATTTTTAATAAACCATGTGCCTAAAAAGTTTTTAAAAAATCTGTTGAATATTAAAATAAAATAAACATATTTTTTTTTGGAGAGGCAGACGGAAGAATAGACAGAAGAAAACAATGATATCATTCTAAATTACTTATTAGTACTCTTCTGTTATTATTAAACGCTTTTCTTTATAGTTCGATCGTGTGGTCAAATCTTTAGACGTTAATTTGACTGCCTTTTTTGTTCAATGCAAATTTTTTTTTCTTTGATTCTGGCTTTGGTTTAGAACTAGAACCTTTAACCACGTAATTGTATAACTTATCACTAAATCAGGGGAGTAATGTGTAGTGTGTGTGTGTTGAGTAAGTGTCTTGTTACTTTGCAAAGTCGACGTCATTGTCTTTGCAAAGAGACGCTAATTGTTTCCGAACGTCTGCAGTCCCTCCGGTGAGTACCGATCCCACTCAATGCAAATTAATGAAAATTTTGCAGACATATGCATTCGCGGAATCCATACACGAATAGTCAAAAAAAAATTTATGTTTATTAGATAATTGTTTAAATAAAAAAACGATTTTAATGAAAAATGCTTAAATTCTCTTGTGTTTCGACACTTTTACAGATTGTAGCTAATTATATGAACTATACTTACATAATTTCACTTTTTACGTTAATTGTTTACGTTATGCTTCGTAAATAAACAATAAAGTTTCAAATTTTTTGCCGATTCCGACTATTTTTCATGTTTGTATATCATGTTTATAAACATCCTAAGCGGCGATGATTTTGATCTCTCATATCTTTATTTATATAAACATTGGCGCTTATTCGTGTCAAATTTCAATACGATACAAAACAAAACTTCAACCAAAACTCGAATTCAAAAAATTCGTGTTTTTAACGTAGTCTTAGAAAAACCATCGGTAGAGACGTTTCGTGCTACAATTAACATTAGAATTCGTAATTCGCGAGAAATTAACAGGGTCTACACCGTGCAATAGTAAAGCATTAGAAGAGATGGAAAGACTGTGGAAACTGTAGTAGGTGTATATAATAATTTTGATTTAAGAAATGTATGAAGAAATTACAGCAAATGTGCAATGTATGTATCAAATGTTGAAATAAATGCAAAAATGTGTATAGCATACCTATACATCCTTTTTTTTATTTAAACATGATAATATATTTTTTCTTCAAACGTCAAATAATGATGACATTACTTATCTAACTTGATCCTGTCAAAGTTTGATGTCTCCGCCGGCAGCAGTTTTTTTCCCATTTCTTTACGGCGCGGCGGAGGGAAAAATGTTGTCATGGCAACAATATGAAACATGTCACAAAGCAACAATACAAATGTCATTAACAACAATTAAACATCATTTTTATTTATAGTAATATTAAAAGTACAATTAGTTAATGAGGCATTTTCAAAATTGAAACCGTGCAAAAATGTTCCCGACTCTTGATACGCATTGGTAATTGTTAATGATACTGATGGTCGAGCACAACTTTCAGCAATCATTCCCGATGTTGGCGAATCATGAGGGCTTAAAATTTTTTGAGCATTATCGTTCTTATTTCTTATTGAATCCTCTATATATCCTTCGGCAACCGTGCTTGATTTCCAGCCCCCATGTCGTTTGAGGCATTCTAGATTTTGCTACGTTTGAAGAAAAAATAGTATACTTTATTCGGCAAAGAAGCGACTTTTCTTGACTTGCCCTCTATTACGCGCCTCACTTCGTTCGGCGCGTAATATCGGGCGCGTCAAGAAAAGTCATGCTTCTCCGCCTCATAAAGTAATATACTATTATTGTTTGAAAAGTGTAAGACTAAAAAGTAAAAAATAAAAAAATATGAAAAAAAAATTTTTTAAGAAACGCTTTTCTTTAGTTACGAGTGACTAAAATTAAAAATATTATGGGGCGCGAAAAGTAAAAAAGTATCTATCCTCAAACCGTTTATTCGTGAAGACGCACGGACGCACCCCACACTTTTTTAAACGAATGTGTTAGATTTTTTCAATTGTTTAACGAATGTGTGGGATTTATTTAATCTAACAGTTTTTTTTTCGAATAATCCTTTGAGTTTGAATTTTTTTTTATTTTTGCATTTTAGTTGATTTTTTTATAATATTTTTAATTTTAGTCACTAGTAACTAAAGAAAAGCGTTTCTTAAAAAAAATTTTCATATTTCTTTTTATTTTTTTATCATTATCTATACTTAAATTGTAAAAGTAGTTGAAAACAAGGTCATTTTATCTTAACAAAATAGGTATATGTCGTCGCTCAATAACTTGCTGTCAATATTAGCAGAGCCGGATTTAAGGCAGTGGGGGCCCCTGGGCAGAATTGGTGTGGGGCCCTACCGCCTATAATTAATCAAATTTTTGTTATGACTATGGTATGGTTAAAGTCCGGATACTTTTCGGGATTTTTTAACTGAAAATTCCTTGATTATGTCGGACATGTCTAGTTGCTTTAAGGCATTGTGTTCAATGCTCATTATAAAGAGATGGTTCAAACGCTCTTGGTCTATCATAGACCGAAGTCGATTTTTAATTAACTTAAATTTTTAGAATGATCTCTCTCCACTGCAGTTAGTTACCATCAGAACTAAATATAAACGAAGTGTCAACAACGTTTGGATCCGCATCATTCACATTTTTCTCTCTTAACCGTCGGTACATTTGAAGTTCTTTACTTATATTTGATGAGCCGATTTCTTCTTTAAATGAATTGAAAAATTCTACAAATTGTACTAGTTTGACACCTAGTTTTTTATCTAAATCATTGCTATAATTGTCGGTAAGCATCAGTGAGTGAGCTTCAATTTCATTGGGAGTTTAATTTTCCAAATAATGTAAAAATCCAAAATTGGAATGAATGGATTCATATGCCGAAAGCCTATGACTTGAAGAGGAAATGAAGTGATCTATAATAGCTATAAAATTTTGAGTCTTGTTGTCATTTCAGTCTCTGAAATATTCCTTAAAAGAATATAAATTTTTTAATCGATTTAAGTGCCGCCACTCCTGAATTTAGGTCAATATTTGGATCTTGGAGAATACGACTTGTGCTGTTTATCCTCTCTAAGATTTCATTCCAAAATATTGCAAATATCCCTGTTTTCAGTAAACACACTCGATTATACAAACCATTTGTAATTCGTCTTTTGAAATTTTGGATAATACCCCTTTAATCTGATTATAACTTTTAACTAGTTCTTTTGCGGCATCACTTCTAGACGACCATCTAGTAGTACTTACTCTTTTTTAGGAACAATAATATTTCTGCCATGGTCGGCGTGTCTCTCGCTTAAAGACGTTTTTAAACATTCGATTAACAAGTTGTATCTATATGTAGAGGAAGTGAAAAATACATGAAAAGAATTCTATGGCAGCAGGACAACACTTAGCTGTAGCTTTAGCAACTAAATTTAGAGAGTGGGCGACACATGGAATCTACAACGCCAAGATATTGTGTTATCTAAATTTTAGCTGAACACCATTGTATTTTCCACTCATAACTGACGCATTGTCGTAGGACTGTCCCCTGCAGCTTTTCAAATCGATATCTTGCAAGAATGTCTTAAATATATCTTCTGCTTTATGATCGTAATTTGCCAAAAATACATTTATATATCTACTCTTTGTCATTATTATGTATCAGTTTTTAGTTTGTGAAAACTGTCATTATTGATAGCAGTGCGTGAAGGGTTTAAAGTGTGCGTGAAGTAACAATGTATTTCAATGGGATTTACTTTTTCGCACACTTTCAATGGGTTTTTTGGCACACTTTCATATAATCAAATATGGTGATGGTGATTGTCATGGTGATGACAATATGAGCAATGACTTACAACAAAATTTTTGACAGTTTTGTGGTTTGAAAGTAGTTAGTATTTTTAAATGTCAAAGTTCTAAAAATTGTAGAATAGAAATGAATTCCAGTGACGAAGAGTTATAGTTTTTTTATTTGTTTATCGAAGAGTAGATAAAATATTGTATGAAACTGTGCGTGAAGTACTTTTTACGAACTTACGCGATGTATAGCACTCGCTCCGTTGTCGCTCGTGCTCTAAATATCGCGTGCGTTCGCAAAAAGCATACTTCACGAACTGTTTCATAAATAACTATTTTAATAGGAGAGAAACCTTCCATATAACGAAATATTACAGTTAATTGATTGACAAAAATTATTCTATGTGAATAATGTGCTGATTTTTTTAAGTTTGGGACTTTGTGGGGGCCCCCAAAAAGTGGGGGCCCCGGGCAGCTGCCCAGCCTGCCCCCCCTTAACTCCGGCCCTGAATATTAGCAATTAAATTCTGCAACTTAGATAAGTAGGTACCTATTATGGCATAAAGCACAGGATATCCTTTAATCGTGTGAAAATATTGAATTACGTATGTGCCTTATTCGACTAGAAAAAAAGATGCACGACTCATTAAATCAGATTCGCCTTGTTAATATTTATTTTTTATTATTTAAGTTAGGATGTCTTAGTCCATTAGGTCTTTCCTGCATCATCCGATATAATATGGAATAACTTTAATAAGACGTTTTCTTTATCCAATATTTATCTAAGATTTTGTTTTATTTTTTTGTAAGTATAAGCAATAATTGAAAATATAAACAACAAAATATAAACAAACATATATTAATTCGTATTTTTTTGAAAATATAGGTACAGAAAGAAGAATTATTATATAATAATTATTTCTTGGCATTAGTGAGGTAAATCTTCACGTTCAACAACTTGAAATCTATTTTTATTTCGTTAGTAGATTGGTGATCGTGCTAAAGATGCCTTTCCACTATGTAGGAAGATGAAAAATCTATCAAAACCTTTACGGATAAGAAAAAGGTTAGCTATGACTTATAGCTTTCTGAAGCCAGAACTGTTGATACCTCTTTTTGAACTCCACCTTAAGTTTTTCGTTAGTTTTAATTGCGATCGTCTTGTAAGTACGTATTATGATTATTAGGGCATCCAACAACTACAATGTCACAATATGAGTTGATAATCTACTGTGATATTTCCCTTTTACGGAGATACCTACTAAGGTCGTCAGCGTAAACAAATCTCTCAGCTTGGGGTGCATTGGCTGGTCATCGGTGTGGATGTTAAATAGGGACGGAGCCAGAACGCTTCCTTGTGGTAGGCCATTTAGTTCTCCATAATATGTTCTTTTTTCCATTTAGCACAACGTAGAAGCGTCTAAGGGGCCGTTTAAGTATTACGTAACGCAGGTTGGGGAGGGGCGGGGGTCAAAAATCTTCAAAAATTGCGTTACGTAATACTTGAACGCTCCCTAATTTACGACCTAGTAAAGATAATTAGAACAACAGTGATCTAATGATATTTACTAGGTCAATCAAGTAGGGGAGAGTTGGACAAAACGGGATACAATTCTTGTTTATTTTTATTACGGAAAAATTTTTAAAGAAATTATCATATTTATTATTTTTTATAGGTACCTATAACATTTATTGAAGCACACAAAAAACATATTTTTAGCTATTTTTAATGACTGGAAAATAGTAAAAAAAAATTTATTAATGTCCTGCACATCCCGTTTTAGCATGCCACGGTTGGATAAAACGGGATAGGTTCACAATATTTAATTTTTTGCATAAAATTATCTAAAAAGTATATTTTAGTAGATATAAGACTGCAAACCAAAAAATGCCTTTGAAAAAACAATATCTACAGTAGTCAGAAACTTAAAAATAGGCCTTTTTTATGTTTTATTGCAAAATGGGAAGTAAGACCTTTTATTTAGGACTAGGTATGTATATCAGAACAAAAGTCACATAAAAATATGCTGTTCTTTTCTGCAGTATGAAAACACGCTTTATCGCTATTTAAAAAATTAATAGGCTAACAAATAAATAGGTGAATAAAACGGGACATAAAAAACTGTATCCCATTTTATCCAACTTATAAGTGTCCCGTTTTGTCCAACTCAGACATTTTTCAAAACAAGAATGGCTCCTGCCTAAACGTGAAAGTAAAATTAGGTAGACTACACATGAGAATATTCGTTAATGAGTACTTAATTAAATGTAATAGTCACCGGAATTATATGTTGAGATATGTAGGCAATATAATGTAGAAAACAACGTACTTAAAAGTACAAAGTACCAAAAAAATAGAGTCAAAAATTCTAAACACAAGAACTTTTCATCAAATAATGGCATCGAGGTAAAACGAACTGAGAATGTTAAAATGACGACTGAGAAGAAGTTTTCGTTGTTGTCCGATTCATAGCAGCTCTAGTTGGGTCTCTAGGCTAGGTATCCCGTTTTATCCGACTATCCCGTTTTATCCAACTCTCCCCTACCTACAGTGTTAGATCCTTGAGATCGAAATGCGTGATGCAATAGAGACTAGAGACTGTAGGACCCCGTAGATTCGTAGATATATAGATGTACTAAAAGGTCCGGTAAAAGTACCTGAGCTCGAGCTCATAAAATAAACATTTCTTTTTAACTTTGCCTTAAACAAAGTTGCCTTCTTTGCACATCACGACTGCCTACTTATAGATACGGGTTTCATGACAAGACTACATAAATGTATGAATGAGCAGTAGAAAGAGTAGGTAAAGCTAACAGAAAGTCATGTAAATAATGATCTTTTATAGTAAAAATAAGCTGTGCCATTATTTATTAAAAAAATAATAAAATTTAGAAATAGGTTATGTAAGGTTAGATTGATATTTTTTTAATATAACAGCTCCTCTTCAAAATATCTATCTATATCTATCAGCAGCATTTCAAATTCTGCAGGCAAGATAGTAATGAATATACACTATATCACGATTGCCTCTTTCCAGCCCCCATCCCACAGAGGGCAGGCAGCATCGTTACCAATGACACAGGTGGGCGTGTCCTCCTTCCCTCTCCCTAACCTCCATACCCCGCCCTTCTGTCGCACACGCGCTCCATCAACCATCTCCCCACTTCCACAGCCAGCTGCAACGATTTTTTTGTTAGTCCTCCTGTCAACAAAGAGTAAAAAGAACGGGGAGAGAGACGTACGATGTTGATGAGCAGTTGGTATTTATTTTCTGTCGAATGTCATTGTTTTATTATTGTCTTCTAAATCATCTCTCGACGAGGCATGGCCTATTCATATTGACTGGTATATTGTTCCATAGATGTCACTCTTGGAATAAAAGAAATGTGACAGTGATTTTTGGACTGAAATGTATTAAAAATAATGGGGTGGCAAAAATAGGAAAAATGTATGTAGGTACTTTTCAAACAAAATTATCTGAATATCAATGGTTTCCATAAACTTCAATATGTTTTCCTTTATGTCATAGGCGTAACCAGAGGGTTTGGGGGTTATAACCCCCCAACTGGATGTACTTTGAGTTCTATACGCTTAACACCTTTACTATTCCATACCCCCCAGCCCAGAGACCATCAAGTAGTTGTAACCGCCCCCCCTAGGATCATCCTGGTTACACCTCTGCTCAATTTGTTATTCTTAGATTTTTTTAGTGTTTTAACCAAATTCCTTCAAGTGGTTGATAGACGGGGGGATGGGGTAATTCTCCCAAACAAGGTCCAGAATTGAAAAAAATTGTCGAAATATAGGGACCGGTTGTTCGAACGCTAATCAAAAATGATCATTATCAAATATTTAATTACTGTCACAACTGTCAATCGTTCACGTGAACTCACAATGGTTTGACGCAGCCATGTTGTAATTTTAAACTAAAATAGAATTTAGATGTGATAAACTTTTAATTATAAGGGTTTTATACCCGATCTCTGTGGCTTTTGCCCAGTATCCATGATTTATCATGTGAATTTTAACAATTGCTCTTCTATGAAGGATTTATAAGAGGATCTTAAATGTCCTTTTAGGAAGCTCTGATGATGGCACGTTATGTGTTGAAAGTACTTAGCTGATTATTAAAAAAAATTTTTTACACGCTTTCAATTTCTTTGAGAACATACACCTGTTTGCCGGTTTGACCTATTTAGAAGTGTGTATAAGTCATACAGTCTGTTTCAATACAACTGTCAATGTCAACTTTGATTGGGTTGCTGAAAACATAATTATTGATTACAATTATGAAATTAGTTAATCAATTATGTTAATTGATTAACTAATCTCATAATTATAATCAATTATGTTTTCAGCAACCCAACCAAAGTTGACATTGACAGTTGTGACAGTAATTAAATATTTGATAGTGATCATTGTTATTGTTGATTAGCGTTCGAACAACCGGCCCTAAAAATATCATGAAACTTAAACCACAGACAGTCCAATTCAACCCAATAAACTCGATAAAATTAGGAAAATTAAGGGTACTTAATATTCTTAGAAGTTATCATTTATGTCTTTTAACTAGTTTGGGTTTATCTTTTTTTATGGTTTTCGGTTGATGTTTCATTGGAAGTTCCCCCTAGGCAAATGCCACTGATATCTTCAGGATGGGTACCTGGTACCTACCTACTACTATTTAGTACCTAGGTACTAGTTTTTTAGAACAAAAATCATTTTGTCTGGATCCAGGATGCAGGTGATCATTTTTTGATCTGTTTTGGATTACCTATTGCTAGACATTCGACAGCCAATAGTTCACTCTACTGTATAGGTAAGTAGGCGACAGCATCAGAAGTGCAGAAGTAAATTGCTCTATTAGTAATGAAAATCTTTCTTCTTCGTCTAGCCATTCACGTCCACATCTGAACATAAGCCTCTTCAAGTCAACCAATTTTTCCCGGCAGTTCGTTTCAGATCATCTGTCCATCTCATAGGAGGTCTGCCTCTGGGTCTTTTATGTTGGTATGATCTCCAGGTTAGAATTATTCTGTGCCATTTGTTTAGATCGCTCCTAGCTACATGTCCAGCGTATTCCCATTTCAATTTTAGTGATTTTTGTACCACATCAGTGACTTTGGTTTTCTGTCTTATCCATGTGTGTGTTTTCCTGTCCTTAAGTGATATGCCAAGCATTGGTCTTTCCATCGCGTGTTGAGTGACTCTGAGTATGTTCATATTCTTTTTTGTGATTGTCCATGTTTGTGCCCCATATGTTAATATCGGAATAATGCATACATCAAAAACTTTAGATCTAAGATGTAGTTGAATTTGCTGATTTCTGAGTATATAGTTCAGTTTGCCGAATGCTGCCCATGCTAACTTTCTTCTACTTTTTATTTCTTCCGTTTGAATTTTCCTATTTAGTATTATTTTTTGTCCTAAGTACCTATAGGTATATTCTTCAACTTTTTCTGGAACTTTGTCGTTTATTGTTGTCACGATTTCTTCGGAGTGCATGACTTTTGTTTTGTTTAAATTCATTTTCAGTCCTATTTTAGAAGAAACGTAAGTAAACGCATGGTGGTGATCTCTGACACCAATTAAATCTTACGCTGTCTCTCAATATACAAATTTTCTTTTAGGGAATGCCGTTTTTACATCTAACTTGTTAAATTTATATTTACAGGAATTTATTTTCAACTGTCAGAAGTACCTATTCTAATTATAGTCTAAGAGCTAGAGGCGAGAAATCATCGTCATAAGTAATATGGAGTTTGGCATGTGAAATGTGTCTATTGTATGTTGATAATTATGACCCCTTTCAGGCTGACACCTCAGTGGATACAGGGAGTAGCAATAAGGGATGAAAGGGGAAAGTTAACGCAGTCATTAAAGGTTTTCACCTCCTATTTTGTTAAACCTCCATCGATTTACATGAAAATTGGCGAGTAGTTAGAGCATACCTCAAGAAATAAAACTGATATGGTGCCAACGTGCGCTTTTACCCTGGGGGTGGATGCCACCCCTTCTCAGAGGTGAAAACTATTTTATTAAAAATAACCCCACTAATCGATAGAGGGACAAATTTTAAGCAAAATTTATTACCTCTAATTATTAAAATAAATCAATACTTTTTGAGTTATTAAAGATCAAAGATTTGAATTTTTCGTGAAATAAATGCATGATGTAAACCGGTTTTTCGTAAATAATTCAAAAACTGTAAGTTCTATCAAAATAGTTATGAATACCAAAATTGTAGATAATGAAAAAAAAAAGAGATTTCTTATTCGAAAAACCTTTGAGAATTAATAAAAAGTGAGTTATAGGTAGGGTTACCATAATTTATTAAGGCCAAATCCGGACAGGGGTAGTCCAAGGGGTTGTAGAAAATATAAAATGTGAATTTGACTGTAATGCTACCTCTACATTGTACATACAGTGTGTTCCAACGAAAATTTGACCAATTTGTATTGGAAGGGGGACGAATTTTCATGCAAAATTCATGCTCTCAAATGCAACCCCTACTGGCCCCCAGTGTTTTTTAATTAGCAAGTTAGTCGAGTTGCACATCATTTTAAAGGTAGTTTTTTTCTCTACACGACCCTCTATTTTTTTTAATTTGCGAAAACTTTAAAGACAATTTTGGATTTAACTAATTTATAATACATTTGTTAAGTTCAAAATTATCTTCAAACTTGTTATGTAAATTAAAAAAAATAGAGTGTCGTGTAGAGAAAAAAATTACCTTTCAAATTATTACCCGATCACACTTTCTATTTTAAAAAAGTGGGGGTTGATGCGAGGCAGTGGAGGGTTACATTTGAGGGCATGAATTTTGCATGAAAATTTGTCCCCCTCCCATTATAAATTGACGTATTTTTTTCAATTTTGAAGAAGCTCTTGCTTTCTGAGTTTCTGGGGTGGTCAAATTTTCGTTGGAACAAACTGTATATGCGAAATGCATATGGCACAATTAAAAGTACAGCTGTTTCGCTACAATATGCCACTAGATAACATCGAAAATCTTTGCCAGTTTAAAATACATATACACCTATGTTTTAACATACTTTAGACCTAGAACTTAACTAGGTGCTGCGCAGAATGAAATTTCCCACCGTTGGGCCAAGTGTTTTCTATTTTTTTTTTAGTAAAGAAAAAATCCGGACATTTCCCATATCCGGACGCCAATCCGGACATGTCTTTCAAATCCGGACTGTCCGGACGAAATCCGGACGTATGGTAACCCTAGTTATAGGTGATGGAATGTATATTTTTTTCAGCTAGTACCCAAATCTATGTATTCAAGCTCAAATAACGGGAAAACGGTGCATTTTATAAAATATATTTATTGACCACTTGTCAAAGTACTTAGAAATATGTATCAAATGAGCTCCCGGAAAAGTTGATACCATTCAACATTATGCTACAAACATTTTTCAAAGTTTAGGCTCCAAAAATTTGGAGCTTAATTATTATATTATTTATATGTATAAGTTTTTAAAATTGTTTAAAGACATTTACATAAAATATAGCAAAAATGTATTTGAATATTATGTCAAATGTGCACATTATTGGACACCCTCAGTTTCTGTACATATTCAGTTTATACAGGGGCGGTTCTAGACCAAAACAAGTGGGGGCAAGGGAACACAGCCGGTGAATAAACAAGATAACGTGCCTTTTTAACGAAAATTATAGTACAAAAGTACTGTAAAAACTGAAGGGGGGCAGCCCCCCTGCCCCTAGCTAGAACCACCACTAAGTTTATATCGATAGAAAAAATTCAATTAAATATCGAAATAATATATAAATAATATTTTAGTAACATACATTTAATTAATAATAATATGTTCTTTTTATCATTCGTAATTTCACGCATGTGCTCTTTAATTGACGCTATTGTATAGGTACTTGCTACTGTCATTTCGGAGTCGGCGTTTGTATTGAATATATCCATCTCCATCTGAGCTATATCAACATCTTTTACGAGTACGATACATTACAAGTATTTGGTTGAACGCCTATAAAAAAAATCCAACAGATCTGGTTATTGACAAAATGGTTGGGAACTTGCTGAAGATAACACATATAAATTCAAATGGTTTGAAGGGCCTCAAATGCCAGAGATTGTTAAAGATATTATTTTTGAGAATGAAACAGACGATGAGATGGATGATGAGCAAGCTGATGATGACATTCATAATAGCGAAAGTGATGAAAATAATAATGATAGCGATTTTAGTGAATGTGGCAGCGAAAGTGAAAAATAAATAGTATTTTCAACGAAAATTTTTATTTCGTTTATAAATTCGCAAAGTCCGTTCGTTCGTTCCTGCGTTGCCAACCCTGCAATATCTGGAGCTTATGTACCGATATCAATGTAGTTTTGTCTCCTGAATCCAAATCTGAAAACGGCATTTCGATATCTCAAACCATCTTCGAGATAACCGACCTCAAAGACAAGTTGCATCTCGGGACAGCAATTTATGATTTTTTAGCAATTTTAGATAGCGAGATAATTCTACAATGGAGACACTGAACGTAAAAATGTTAATGAAAATTTCATATTATTTCAAAAATATATTACTTCATATAAACTGTAAAAGAATTGAAATATGAAATAAATAAATATTACTTATTAATTTTAATGTAAGTAATGTTAAATGGCAGGTTACAAATTTTTGGTGCTGTCTACCCAATGATTTATGTATTATGTATATTATATTGTATAATATACAGTGTGTCTACTTAAGTTGGACACATATATTATTACGGGACACTTTTTTATTTTTAATTTTACGAAATAAAGTTATAATTCATAAAATGTTCTGCATCGTCTAAAATCTACGATTCAATCATCAGATAGCAAATTTTATCTATATTATAGGAGGTATTTTAAAAAATATGAATTTCGCTCAAGATTAAAGTACCTTTTTTTCACACTGTTGTAAATTATTGTTACTACGAAAAATTGTTTGAAATTAAAAACTGTGTTCTAATATATGCAATAGTTGTTTTTATTATAATTAAATAATTAATAATTATTATAATAATGTAACTATTATCTACATTCTTCTAATAAAAAGAAAATATTTAATTTTTTTCTCAAATTAGAGATACCTACCAATCATGATTTTCATTTATAACTCTTTTATTATTAATTTTACGAACAAAAATTATTCTTCATAAAAAGATCTGCACGGTCTAAAATCCAAGATGCAATCATGAACATAAGATTATATAAAATTGTATCGATTTTAGTCGATGTGTAAAAAATATGAATTTCGCTCAAGAAATTCGTTCAGTAAAGTGCCTTTATAGCTCACAATATTTAAATAGTAGGATATAATTGCACATTAAACATAATTTTTAATTCTAAACAACTTTTCATAATAGCAATTTTCCATATTAGGAATTTAAATACATAAGAAACAAAGTTTTCGTTATAATAATGCTCGCATTTTTAACTTGTTAGATTTAAATTGTAATAAAACGAACTTGATAATAAATTATAATCCTAACTTTATTCCCGAAATTCCTTTAAAAATTATTCTGTTAACAAATTTCAAAATAAATATATAAATAGCGTATGTTTTAATTTTCACTTTTTCCTAAAAACTCGAAAGGGTTCTCTTATTTTCATCATCACTTGCTTAGCTTTGATGTTATAAACTTCATCTGGAGCTCACTTGATAGGTATTCTTGAGTACTTTGACAAGTGTTCAGTAAATATATTTTATAAAATGCACCGTTTTCTCGTTATTTGAGCTTGAATACTTAGATTTGGATACTAGCCCCCAAAAAATATACATTCCATCACCTATAACTCACTTTTTATTAATTCTAAAAGGTTTTTCGAATAATAAATCTCTTTTATTTTTTATTTTCTTCAATTTTGATAATCATAACTATTTTGATAAAACTTACAGTTTTTGAATTATTCACGAAAAACCGCTTTACATCATGCATTTATTTCACGAAAAATTCAAATCTTTGATCTTTAATAACTCAAAAAGTATTGATTTATTTTAATAATTAGAAGTAACAAATTTTGCTTAAAATTGGTCCCTCTATCGATTAGTGGGGTTATTTTTAATAAAATAATTTTCATCCCCGAGAAGGGGTGGCATCCACCCCCAGGGTAAAAGCGCACGTTGGCACCATATCAGTTTTGTTTCTTGAGTTATGCTCTAACTACTCACCAATTTTCATGCAAATCGATGGAGGTTTAACAAAATAGAAGGTGAAAACATTTAATGACTGCACCAACTTTCCCCTTTCATCCCTTATTGCTACTTCCTGTATCCACTGAGGTGTCAGCCTGAAAGGGGTCATAGTTATCAATATACAATAGACACATTTCACATGCCAAACTCCATATTACTTATGACGATGATTTCTCGCCTCTAGCTCTCTGTCTATTATTGTAATCATTCTTGCCACTAGTGAGTATAAATCTTCATAACCAAAACTCTCTTTTTGTTCACAACCTCAGACAACTAGTTTTGTCTTATACCTACAGTTTGTCAAACCTAGGCATAAGTTTGAACATCTAACAATCGCTATGTGGCGTTATGGCGATTGTAAAATTTTCAAACTTGTTTCTAGGTTTGACAAACTTTACCTATATTCTTCCTTTATCTTCCAATGGCTTACTTGCAAATACCCACTTCGTGATCAAAATCTCTAACTGTTTTGGTATTTTCTCCACTTCTGTCCATGTATTATTTTTCTCACAATTAATTATATTTCTCCCTCCACTGCTTTTATACATAAATTTATTATCTTGTTTACCTGTTCTCTAACTGTTCTACTTGTTCTACTGTCTCTGGAACTCTTTTTACAAAAGATATGGTATCAGAAGCCATATATTTTATAGTCACTGTATTTCTCGGGTACGTTTACCTTTCTTCTGTGCCCTTCAGGCAAAATTATATTTTTGTGTGTTGTTCACTTTTACTCTCATATTCTTGTTTTATTATCACTAATATCTTCCGTGATACTTTTACAGTCTTATTTAACTTCACCATTTTGCTCTTCGTTAATTTGTATCTGTGCCTTGTTTTTCTTATAACAAAAATCGTTTTCATTAAAAACTACGTCTGTTCATTTACATTTTACGATTTGTACCTACCCTATAGTACATTATTTCACGGTTTTTGCTGTAAATTTTAAAGAACAGCTTGAATTGACATGAAATTTGGCATACGCATATCTAACATGTCAAAGAAAAAAAGTGATATGGTGCCGATGTGTGCTTTTGCCCTGGAGGTGAGTTTCTCCCCATTTCGGGGGGTGAAAAAATATATGTCCAAGATAAGTCCTGAGATGGTTAAACTGACTAATTTTAAGCAACTTTTGTTCTATAGAGTTTTTCACCAAATCAATACTTTTCGAGTTATTTGCAAGTGAATATGTTCATTTTTCAACAAAATAACCACGTTCTAGACGGTTTTTCGCAAATAACACAAAACGTAAGCATTTTGTCGAAAAAAATATTCTTAACAAAACTATAGCCTATAAAAAAGTGAAAAAAACGGTGTATATAATTAGGTCTGCATACCTAGCAAAAGCAGAGTTATAGCTAATGAAAAAAAAGGTTCATATTCAAAAAATTCCAACAAGAATAATTATTCAATGTGAAATATCCAAATAATGAAGCATTCTTGGGGAAAACACATTACAACTTTTTTAAAGTGTTTATAAAAAGCTTTATTTGTTTTTATAAAAAAAAATTGTAGTATCAAATGTAAGCAAGTTACGCTCAAAATAAAGTTGGTCCTTTTGTTTTGGCAAAAAAAATTAGGAATATCACCCCACAATTAGCAATTTAAATGAAATTAATCGTTACCGCTTCACAAGTTACTTTACTTATTATATGTTGTGTATATTATGATCTGTAAGTTTCATCTATTCAAAGTGCTTATTTTTGAAAACATTTGGTTTTAAAGTAAAATTTTTAAAAATTTTAATTTTGAAAAAATGCTTTTTTTCAAAATAACTCAAAAATTGTTAGAGATACCAAAAATCTTAAACAATAAAAAAGTCAGCTTTACTTTTCTGAATATTTTGAATTTTTTTTGTTTTTCTGTAAGACAAAAATTGGTTAAGATTCGGTGTTTCTAAATTTGCATACACTCGTGATAAGTGACTCGTTCAAGTCCTTTTAACTACAGCTCTTTCAAAAATAAGGACTTTGAATCGATGGAACTTACAGATCATATGATCAATACATACGCGAGTAAAAAACTTGTGAAGTGGTAACAATTAAGTTCATTTGAAATGCTAATTAGGGGGCGATTTTTCCGATGTCTTACCAAAAAAAGGGACCAACTTTATTTTGAGCGTAACTTGTTTACATTTGATGCTAAATTTAAAAAAAAAATCAAAAATAAGCTTTTTTTAACACTTTAAAAAAGTTAAAATGAGTTTTCCCCAAACAAGTGCTTTGTTTTTTGGTTATGGCACGTTAAAATATTCGATTTGGAATTTGACGAATATGAAGCTATAACTCTGCTTCTACTAGGTATAGTGACCTAATATAGGTATACACAATATGTACACCATGTTTTTCACTTTATTACGTCCTATATTTTTGATAAGAATTTTTTTTCGACCAAAATTCGACCGGCTAATTTATATACTGGTAAGGTCATTTGAGCTACCACAGTAGCTAGTTTCAACTACTTTGGATCTGGAACTTTAACCTGATGATGGACTGATTAGTCCGAAAACGTTTGTTTGTATCGTACCAGTGCTGTACCCACTTTAAGTCCAACTTGGATCTT
This sequence comes from Diabrotica virgifera virgifera, assembly GCF_917563875.1. NCBI lineage: Eukaryota > Metazoa > Arthropoda > Insecta > Coleoptera > Chrysomelidae > Diabrotica > Diabrotica virgifera. The sequence continues at coordinate 2,247,507 of NC_065451.1, read as the reverse complement.
TTTTAGAAAAAATTTTAAATAAATTATATACCATCTACAAAGGAAGATTTTACTTCTTTAGCAATTTTTATTATGGTATATACAGCCAATGAGAGGGATTCTTTCCTTTTTATAAACTTATTTCAGACGTGCCTATTATCTCTTGCACCTGCATTAATCAGTAAAAAAAGAGAAATCACATGGGCTAAACTTTGCAAACCTAATCAACCGATCTTGTCTGAATTATTAAATCATTCCACGCTCATTCCACAATCCTTTGCAGGTGTTTTCGTGCAAATGAGTGGTTAATTGAAGATTGAAGGGTACCTGGACGTCACCAGTTATCTACGAAATCTATCCGACGTTGGAGATGATTCACAATGAATGAAACATTCTAAATTCATAATTTCTACCTGCTGCCCACTACTCAATGAACGTTGTCCGAAAAATCGTAAACGTAGTATCTAAATCAAAGTCTGACGTTATATATAGGGTGATTCTATACTTATTTGAAATTTAGTTATAGGTACCTGTATTTTGTATACGAGAATAAAATAGGGCACAGTGGCATTTTGGTATCTTGCACAATTTGTTCCATATTCTGCATTCTGCATCGCTTTTAAATCCTCCTCCACGTCTTTTGGCTATTGCTCATTGATCTGCTACTCCTCCTAGCTCTTACATTCCTTCGTACAAGAATTTTCTACTGTAACTTTCCACATGTTAAAGTCAGGTTTGTTGTGTCGACTTTAACCTTTAACTACGGGCGCCCAACCATGAATCTCAAATACGGGCGCGGTGTACTCTATACACCAGTTACAAATAGCTACAGAAACAAAATTTCTTTAATAATTAGAACTATATTAAATTGCACAACTTGTGTTTAATCAATAATTAGTTATTATATATAGTGTAGTAAACAGAGGTTGAACCTTGCAAAATGGACACAAGCCCGGTTTTATTTTTTTTCTGGCATATCAAGGGGTGCTTATTATAAGACTAACTTTTTCTGAAAAAATTTCGCCCCGGAACCCCCCTTTTCACCCCTTTAAAGGGGGTAATTTATGGTTTTTGCAGAACGTAGCCCTTCCTGTACCTTTTACAAAAAATTTCTTTTATAGAAATATGAAGAGGACTATATTTTCTACGATTTATTTCCGACAGCATCTCTCTATCATCCACCGTTTAGCAAGGGTGGCGCCCCAAAGTTGACAAGTTTTTAAAAAAGATGTTTTTAAAAAAAATATATTTTTCCCTAACTGTAAAGGAAATTAAAAAGAAATGCTGCGGAGATTATTCACAAATAGATGGTTGATTTTTTGGTATAGGTTTCACTTAAGGCTAATTGCCCTTTTTTTAATTACAGGGTGTTACATTTTAAAAAACCCCTTTTTATACCATCTGAACCGTTTATGCTAGAGTAAAAAGACTTTCAGCGATTACCCATGTACTGGTGTTATTTACAAATTTGTATAATGCACCCCCATTTTTTCCCCGGAACCACCCAAAAAAAAGAAGAATTAATAAATAAAGTGATTTTCTTGGAATCCTTCACACACAATGCCCTTCATTAATATGCTTCATATATCATTTTGTGCAAGTTATTATTACCCATGCATGGACACTAAAAGCGATTTCCTAGTGCAACCCCTGTAGCCAAAAACAATAAATAAAATGGGGGGTTGAAAATTTTTTGTTGTTTTTTGCTTTTTGATCCATATGGGCATATGCTTCATCAATAATGCTTTTCAAAAATATATATGGTTATTGCAACATCCCTGCGCAAACCAGATGCGCAGGATCCACCACTGCTTAGTAAAATTGTTCCAGTATATAAAAAATCCGATCACACTTGTATTGATAATTATAGACCTATTTCTTTGTTAAATGTAATTTCAAAAATTTTTGAACGAGCTTACTACACTAGGATCATACAGTTTTTGGACAAAAATAATGCACTGTGTTCAGAACAGCATGGCTTTCGATCCGGAAGATCAACAGAGGGGGCTACTGAAGTATTTATGGAATCTGTCTATAGGCATCTTGATGATGGTCTTCTTGTAGTGGGTATCTTCTTTGATCTTTCCAGAGCATTCGACAGTCTTAAATTTGAATTTGTCCTTAACAAATTGTATGTCCACGGAATAAGAGGTAACATGTTAAATTTATTGAACTCATATCTTCTGGAGAGGAAATTCTATGTTGAATTAAACAAGGAAAGGTCAGACATCTTCAGTGTAGATGTAGGAGTGCCGCAGGGATCTGTGTTGGGACCACTGCTATTTCTTATTTTTGTCAATGACCTACCCGATCATATTACTCATGACCACATTGTAATGTACGCAGATGACTCATCTGTGATTGTATCAGCACATACATACGTAGAGCTTCAAAATAGAGTGTCAAGGGTTATCAGATTATTCCAAACATGGTGTACACAAAACTTGCTACAACTGAATATTGATAAAACATCGTATATACATTTTAGATGCAAACGAAATATGCCAGTTGTGTCTATTCCTGAAATTGTAAATATTCCAAACATAAAATTTTTAGGTGTATTCTTGGACCAGTTTATGAGTTGGGATGTTCACGTTGAATATGTTAATAAGAAACTAAATTGTTCATTCTATGCTTTAGTACAGTTGAAGAGAACACTCAGTATTAAAACTCTCATTAATGTATATTATTCTTTGGTTTATTGTCACCTTACTTATAATGTTACGTTATGGGGTAATTCCACAAAATCAGACACAGTGTTTATTAAACAGAAGAGAATTATTAGACTTATCTTCAATATTCCTTTTGGGCATACTTGTAAGCAAGTTTTCATTAATAACAATATCTTACCGTTGCCTTCCATATATATCTTGAAATCCATATTGTATATTAAGCATAATTTACATTCATTCAAGAGAAATTCTGATTTACATGCATACTCAACTAGGAATGCCAATCAGTTTGTTACTGTTGGTCACAAACTATCCAAATTTGAGAAGTCCACAGATTATGTGGGGGTCAGGCTATATAATCATCTTCCAAATGAAGTTAGATCTTTGCATCCGGTGAAATTCAAAAGAGTTGTGAAAAGTATACTATGTAAACATGCATTCTACAGTGTAGAAGAATACTTAGCAACTAGATTGCTGTTATGAGTTCTGTCTAATATTAATAATTTTCATATTTATCAATGTACATTATGTTAAATCTAAAATTTAAGTGTATGTATAGGTATTTGATTATGTGTCTGTGACTATATTGTGTTGTATATCTGACGTGTATATCCATCTTTATGATGGCAGCTGTAAAGCTATACCAATAAAGTATTCTATTCTATTCTATTCTTAGCGACCACTTAGGGGTGAATATTGTGCTATTAAGGTAGCATTAACAGAATAAAATGCGTGTAGGTGGCGAAAATATGAAAAAATTTATTTTGGGCCACCACTGTAGCTTTGGGGAGCAAAGAATGTAAAATGTGCATAGGTCATGATTTGTAGGTTACACTGTGTTGTTTTATTTTACATAAGTACTTTATCAAACAGATGACGAAAAAATAAACAAAAACTGGAGCCCGTCAAAGCATATATGAGGTTTACGGCGCCACTGTGCCGTAACGGTTGCTTAAACGAAAAAAATGAATAGGACCTAATTTTTAGAGTAAATAGTGGTCTTTAACCTTGTATAAATTTTGTTTAAAAAAAATGAAGAGGTAATGAGAAAATCGTAAAAACATGCTGGATGAGGTATAGGGGTAGTTTCTGCAGTATATTTTCAAGGATAGGGGTGGTTTTCGCAGAGATGTTGCAATAACCATATATATTTTTGAAAAGCACTATTGATGAAGCATATGCCCATATGGATCAAAAAGCAAAAAACAAAAAAAAATTTTCAACCCCCCATTTTATTTATTTTTTTTTGCTACAGGGGTTGCACTCGGAAATTGCTTTTGGTGTCCATGCATGGGTAATAATAACGTCCACAAAATGATATATGAAGCATATTAATAAAGGGCATTGTGTGTGAAGGATTCCAAGAAAATCAATTTATTTATTAATTCTTCTTTTTTTTTGGGTGGTTCCGGGGAAAAAATGGGGGTGCATTATACAAATTTGTAAATAGCACCAGTACATGGGTAATCGCTGAAAGTCTTTTTACTCTAGCATAAACGGTTCAGATGGTATAAAAAGAGATTTTTTAAAATGTAACACCCTGTAATTAAAAAAAGGGCAATTACCCTTAAGTGAAACCTATACCAAAAAATCAGTCAATTATTTGTGAATAATTGCCGCAGGATTTCTTCTTAATTTCCGTTACAGTTAGGGAAAAATATATATTTTTTTAAAAAATCTTTTTTAACAACTTGTCAACTTTAGGGCGCCACCCCCGCTAAACGGTAGATGATAGAGAGATGGTGTTGGAAATAAATCGTAGAAAATATAGTCCTCTTCATATTTCTATAAAAGAAATTTTTTGTAAAAGTTACAGGAAGGGCTACGTTCCGCAAAAACCACAAATTACCCCTTTTAAAGGGGTGAAAAGGGAGGTTCCGGGGCGAAATTTTTTCAGAAAAAGTTAGTCTTATAATAAGCACCCCTTGATATACCAGAAAAAAAAATAAAACCGGACTTGTGTCCATTTTGCAAGGTTCAACCTTTGTTTCCTACACTAATAATAAAAAATAAAACTAAAAAATAATTCAAAATGGTAAACCAGTGAGAAAAAACGAAAACAGTAATTTATTACATATTGAAACACCAACCTAAAAAAATATGCGAAAATTTTTAAATTTTTAACTAGGTAGAAAAATAAACACATACAAGTCTTTATTCACTTTCGTCTTCTTCCTGGTTATTTGAGTTAATACACTCAGGACAAATAATGGTGTAATGTTCTTTGCAAACCATTCTCCTGCATGTCTTACACGAAATGGTTGTCACTCTATTTTTACGCCTTCCGCAGCAATAGCACCTTCCTCGTATTTTTGCTGGTGGTTCTTCTTCTTCTTGTTCCACTACAGTAGCTTAATATTTCTTCAGGAATAGTTTTAAATCTAAGGGCAAACTCTGTATTTCAGCTCGTTCTGAAAGGTGTGGTCTCAACAAAGATAAAGATAATTCCTTTAAAAATATCCTTCTATATTTTTGAGGATTGTTTATATTTGCAGCATTATACAGGATTTGGCTGTTAATTCCTGCGATGTTTAGGAGCTGAAAAAATATAACCATCGCGATGGCTTAACTTGCACAGCGGCTAACTCCGTTTTTTAAAACTTTACAGGAACACAAAAAAACTTCTTAAAATCACAGAATTGGTATATTGGGTAACTCCTCAATTCGCATAGTAAATAGTTACGTTAAAAATGGACAACTCCATCCTCAACATATTATGTTATAACTAGGATATTTCTCACAAAAAGTTATATTATTTCATTAAAACTACTTACCGGTAAAATGGAGTTAGGCGATTTGCAAGTTAAGCCATCGCATCGGCCACCTTTGCGTTCTCCTTGATACCGAGTATGTACCGCACATTTTATCTACTGTGTCGACACCTCCTTTGTGAGAATTATAATCTAAAATTATATTTGGCTTTTTTTTCTCCGGATCTACTGCAGAATCATTATGCATGGTTGATATCAAAGGCACAGCTTTATTTTTTGCAGGGACATATGACACTATAGTTACCTCTTTTTGAAATCCGAAAAGGGACGATCCTACTTCTCTTTCTTTATGTGGTAGGAACTCCAACGGCAGCTCCCGTTTATTTTTCTTTAGTGTGCCAACCATTGTTACTTTATCTTTCAAAAGATCATTGGCCAATGAGTAACTTGTGTACCAATTATTATCACATGTCAAGTTCCGGTTTTTCCCTTTCCAGTCTTGAAGTAAACGATGTACAATATCAGCAGGTTTATTTGATTTGTTGTAAGGTCCTTGTGGCTGATTACCACAATACACCTCTAAATTTGTAACATAAAATGTCTGGGCATCACACAATACAAATACTTTTAACCCATACTTTGCAGGCTTGGACGGGATATATTGAATAAAACTGCATCTACCTCTGAAAGGTATTAACATTTTGTCAATTGTTACTTCTTCTCCTAAACAGTAGTTATTGTTGCAGTTCTCCACAAAACGATCCAGTGTAACTCGAATAGCAGCAAGGATATCAGTTTCCTTACGTATCCCTCTACTATTTTTGTCATCAAATCTTAGAGCAGCAAGCAAAAATAAAAATCGATCAGCACTCATGCACGCTCTAAATATTTCTGAGCCGGTTCCGTCTTTAGTCCACAATTCAAGAAAATGTGTATGGTTTTGCTTTTTAATTTCTGCAAGAAGTAGTAGTCCGATAAATGCCATAATTTCTGTTTTTGTTGTGTCTTTAGCCCGTCTCGGCCGGTTATACTTTATTCGCATATTTGCAATTTTCAAGTTTGTACACTCAACTATATTTTCAATAATGTCGTCACTAAAAATTTTTTCGAAAGCACTTCTCTTATTTGTAATATCTTTAGCACTCAGCTTTGGCCCAGGAAGTATTTTTACAATATTTTTGCTGGAAGTTTTGCTAAATTTGCTCACCACTGAATTTTTATACCACTTTGTTTGTTTACATTTCGCTATAAAATACTCATCTTCATCACTTTCTAAACTCTCACCATCGCTCTCGTTATCTGAATCAGAAGACTCTTTATCATTTAGTTCTATCTCCAACTCAGTGGTATAATCGTTGTCTTCCGTAATTTCTTCCTCTTCTTCTGACTAACTAGCATCCTCTTCTCCCTTAACTTCTTCCTCAGGTTCTTCTTCGAACAATGCTTCAGCCATAGCTCTAAGCTCATCTTGTGTGAGACTTTTAGGGTTTCTAACAGGCACTCGATCCCTATAAAAAATATTTCTCCTAAGTTTCCATTTCACATTTTTGTATAAAAAGTACAATGTAACATTTACTACACAGAAAATAACTCGTTTGCAGGTAATTTAAAGTTTAACATTCGTTAAATTTACTTACATAACTATGTGCGTGGTGTACTGAAGGCGCCGTTCGGGAATTCACTTTGATATTTTTTATCACAACTTAACTATTCGATCAAAAATCACGTATCGACTGTAACAGACAATGGTTGATACTATACTGATGTTACGTTTTAAGAAACGGCAACCAACTTAACACGCATGGTGTACTGTGTACACCGTAGCCCGTAGTTAAAGGTTAAGGTCCTAATATATCCCCCTTCTTTTAACTCATGAATTTTAAAAGTATCTAATTCTTCACGGGATGTACTTTTCTCGCCAGTCCCTAAATACTTCGAAATATTTTTCTATCAAAAATTTCATCGGAGAACTTGTCTGCTTTTGTCATGCTCCAGATTTCAGCAGCGAGCTGATATTATCGAAGTCTTGCACAATATAATGTTACCTACTTTGTCTGGATAGCAATGTAAACTTGAGTAATGAAACATGATTTGATACTTTAAAAAGGGGGTAAACCCTGTAGTTGGCTGTATACATTCAATAGAACAACGTGGAATGAAGTAAACACTTCTGTTGTATGTAGGCATATGAATTTATTAAAAAATCTTTAAAATTTATCCACAAGGGAGTGGAATTACAAAACGTTTTCGGTCAAACTGACCATCATCAGTGTAAACATCCAGTGTACAAGTAATTGAAACTAGCCACTTCAATAGGTATAAAAATCTCTAAATTACATCATTGTTACATTCTATATTAAAAAGTTGTCGACATGAAGTCGATGTCTTAAGATTTTACAGATTACATGTAAATGTATTTCATCCTTGCTCGAAAATTGCACAAGGTAAGTACTTGTGTTCAAGTGAGAGGTTACCAACCAACTGACAATCGGAACAATGTTCCGGACCTTTTTGAGTGGGAGGATAACTCAATTATTATTATGTATATGAGTTAGGTAATTTCAAGCAATTTCTGCAAAAAAATATGAGTCACCTCTCAACATCCAAATGTATTAATATTTTTACAGATGCGCCCTGGTCTATCTAAATTCTAAGAAACTTTTTATAACTGAAATTAAAATATAAATCCATTATACTCAATGAATCACTCTGTACATTATTCCATCTTTGATCCTTTTCGAACAAAAACGCCGTTTCCGCTGCCGCCTTGTCATATCAAATGAAATGTGTTTTTTATCGCTTTTCATCCCTTTTCATCTCAACAACGGCCACTGTGGAAATTATATCTGAATTTATAGTGCAGCATTTTCGGAAGACTGGATGGCCATTCTTGACAACGATTTTTGTGTTCGCTTTTTGTTCGAGCCGCTCTATTTGGATTTATTTATTTCGACGTTTTCTTGTGATAAAAATAATTTATTTGGGGCTGTTTTAGATTAAAGAATTCGAGAAATTATAGTGAAAGGAAGTCGACAGTTTTTTATATGTACTGAAGGGTAATGACCTACGCCCAAAGATTGTACGGATATTTTCGAAGATACCTATAATATACACTTAAAATTCTCCTAAAATTAACGCACCACTTTAAAAATGGGTCATTTTTGATGTCTCGAATTTCCTAAACCTGTTGTCCGAATTAAGTGATTTTTTTAATATTATGTTATAGCTTTATTCAAAGTTCACCACATCCTGTGGAATATTCTAGCATTTATAAAATATGTACTGAAATTAAAACCTAACTATAGCCTCATGTTTTCTTAACATTCTGTTTTTTGATTCATTCAGTTTTGTTGGATATAAAAAAGTTAGTTACTTAAACAACTAGCCTTGTTTTTCGTCAATACAGGGTGTTTTAAATAAGTATGGCAAACTTTATGGATGAGATAATTAGAAAATGTAAAGTAAAAGTGAAAAAAATGCATGTGGGTTATAAAAATTTAAGTAGACATTTCAGAAGGAGAATTCGCCGATGACGTCGTCACATTGGCCGAAAATGAGAAACAACTACAAGAAATATTGAATGAAACACTAAAAAAATATGGAATGACAAATAATAAAAGTAAAACAAAAGTTGTGGTCATGGCGGAAAAGGAAGAAGACGAGAAGATAAACATAAAAATAGAAGAAGTACCTAAATATAGAACAAGCACGAACATTCCAATACTTAGGAGTAGAATTAGAAGACAACGGAAGACAGGAAACAGAAATTAATAATAGAATTCAAAGAACCATGAACCTATACCATGCAATGAGCAATAAATTCATAAATAAAAAAGAAATAACACGAAAAACAAAAATTGGACATGTTGGATATTAGTGCACCCTATGTAACGCACAGCTGAATCTTATGTTTGTGCGTCACAGTGTTGCCATGCCATTTCTTTCATAATTTCAATCAATGTTAAATGTACCTACAAGAATAATAGAATAAGAACGTTTACTTCTCCGTCATTATACTAGGTAGAATGACAAATGAGGTGTCAAATGAAAGCTTATAATCCAAGGATAGTACTAAAGGTGAGAAATTAGACCTAGATTGTCTGTCCCTCAAAAAATAAGCGTTATATTGGGGATTTCTAATGTCGACATTAAAAGTTGCACTATTTTTTTTCTACGTGTGTCAATTTTAAAACTTACAATGGCTATATCTCACGAACAAAAGCTGAAAACGAAAAATGCTTGAAACCATTTCTAGGATAGTAAGGGGGAACTAAAATGACATGAAAGAGAACTCACCCCCATCAACCCCCTAGGCCCCACCAACCACAACCAAAAAAGTTTAAATTGCAAACCCCTACTTGTGCTACATCATTGAAAAGGCTATAAAAAATGCTATCCAATGGTATAAATAATAATTATACAGGGTGAAGCAATAATTGTGAAACTTTGGCTTAAATGAAAAATTTAATGAGGTTTTGTTGAACTACAAATTTGATAAAAATGTCAATTAAGTAAATGTTCAAAGTGGGTTCCGTTGTTTTGTAAACAATAATACAGTCTATTTTCAAATTCTGCACGAAATTTGACAAATGTTTTTCTAGTAATAGGGCGACATGCTTGAGTAATTATTTCTCGCAATTCGCAATTTCCCAAGTGACGCAAGTTAAGTTTTATAAGCAACTGATTTAAGGCAAAAATGTCAAATTAAGTTTTAATTAACAAAAAAAAGTACGAGCGGACACTTACCATTTAAAATAATAGTCCGGGAGATAGCATTACAAATACAAAAGTCATAGTAAGCCAGCTGATATTAACACCCTGTATAATTATTATTTATACATTGGATAGTACTTTTTATAGTAGGGTAGTATATTACTTTTTTCTATGGGGTTACCCTAAATCAGTTGTTTATAAAACTCAACTTGCTTCACTTGGGGAATTGCGAGAAAGAATTACTCAAGCATGTCGCCCTATTACTAGAACATTTGCTAAATTTCGTGCAGAATTTGAAAATAGGCTGTATTATTGTTTACCAAACAACGGAATTCACATTAAATATTTACTTAATTGACATTTTTAATAAATTTGTAATTCATCAAAACCTTATTAAATTTTTCATTTAATCCAAAGTTTCACAATTATTGCTTCACCTTTATAATTATTATTTATACCATTGAATAGCATTTTTTATACCCTTTTCAATGATGTATCACAAGTAGGGGTTTGCAATTTAAACTTTTTTGGTTGTGATGGGTGGGGCCTAGGGGGTTGATGGGGGTGAGTTCTCTTTCATGTCATTTTAGTTCCCCCTTACTATCCTAGAAACGGTTTCAAGCATTTTTCGATATCAGCTTTTGTTCGTGAGATATAGCCATTGTAAGTTTTAAAATTGACACACTGTATAAAACATTTTGTTCTAAAACTTATCAGAAAACTTCTTTGTACTCTCTTCTTTCAAATAAACGTGATTTAGAAGCTAAATTTTAAACTTCGTCACACAAATTTTGCGATTAAACTTTGCAATGCCCAAATCCGCACCTTTTTCTTTGAAAAATTCATAACCTTTATCATGATAAGAATAAAAACTTGAAGCAGGTACCTTTGTCTTCAGAAATGTTAGAGCTATATACTGTAAAAATTTCAGAAAAAGATATTAAAATGGAACAGAGTTGTAGCGAGGTAAACGTAAAAAACATGATTTCATTTTTTTTATTTTTAGGTTAAAATTGCGATTTTGACAATGTTCCCCCACATAAAATTCAAAATATACCTCATTTTCGTTTTCAGCACCCTCGAAAATATAAAGTATGAATAAAATTAGCCATTCACCCCTCCGTGGTCAGTATCTCGAAAACTAAGCGCTTTTTTGAGGGTGTCCCGCTCGTGTATAATATCACAAAAAATTGTAACGTGATAGTATGAAAAAATAGACGATACGGCAACGGTGTTACAAGTGATGGTCGGATCCACAATGCCAAAATCTACACAGACATATTAGGGTGCACTAATATCCAAGATGCTGCAAGAATTAATATTAAAAATGTATAAACATTTTCAATTTCTTTGCAACACGAAAATGCAGCAGCTGCATAATACTCTGGTTAAATCGGAGAGTGCAGGAAGAGTCTATACCGGTTTCGGAGGTCTTTTCCCCCTCATCAGTAGTCCCATATTCTTTTTTCTCCGATTTCTCCAGGTATCACACTTTGGGCCTTTTCGAATTGCAAAGATAGAAATGTCACCGATGAACTAGAGCCATCTACCGAAAAACAAAGTAAGTTATCAATCGAAGTAGCACAGAAAACGACAATAAATATCGTTCACATACCACCAGATTGACAACAGGTGGAATACTTTCATTGGTTACAACCTCCTGAGATTTTCAAAATTTATAAATCAAACAGGATGCTGAGGCAATTAAGATGAGAGAATTTTAAATAATTCACAACTCATCTGCTCAGCGTGGTAAAAGTTCCAACAAGAAAAATTCCTTAATACTCCTACAAAAGAGTAAATGAATTAAAAATGTATAAACATTTTCAATATCTTTGCAACACGAAGATGCAGCAGCTACATAATACTATGGTTAAATCGGAGAGTACAGAAAGAGTCTATACCGGTTTCGGAGGTCTTTTCCCCCTTATTACTAGTCTCATATCCTCTTTTTTCCGATTTCTCCAGGTATAACACTTTCGGCCTTTCCGAATTGCAAAGAAAGAAATGTCACGGATGAACTAGAGTCATCTACCGAAAAACAAAGTCACATCGTTGAAAATATCTGCATATCGGCAACTTTAATTTATTAATATTTTTACTGTTATCGAGTTCAAAAATTTGCAAACATTTCTATATATTTTCGTTTCTCTTTCGATAGCAACGGAATCTTCTTTTCTGCATAATTATCCAGTCGTGATTTATAACGTGTAATGTTACACCGACTATAAATAATATTTATTCAATTAATGTGTCCGTGTACCTACACCACTTAATCATTTTACTGAATGATAAATTAGGTGGCATGTGTAGCTTATACGTTCTCAAATAACGCGCAATCTATGACATTTCTAACGTTCCGTTTTGATTTGCATTTAAACCGAGTCATCTGGTTAGTGAAAACGTAAGAACTTTCGTTTAGCAAGTTACGTAGAAGAGATGATGGCGATCAAAAGGGGTCTAAGGAAAAATTAAGGCGGATAGAAAGTACCTACTATATAAAGAAAGGCTAGAGATAGGTGTGACAGATAGTGAAGATTACAAGTGTATGCCATTCCGTTTTTGGATTATTGACATATTGACTATTATTGTCGTAAAAATTGTGCATCAATCATTTTCAAACGGAGTACCTATAGGTACGCGTAGAAATTTAAAAATTGTTAAAGGCAAAATTAAGTTGAAAAAAGAAAAATACTATAATGTTTATTTCAAATACTAACACTAAAAACTTGTTTCTGGAACTCTCATGACGTCAGGACAGCCGTAGAACTTCTTCCGAACGCCGAGAGGTTTGATCAGGAGCGTAGCAAGCGCTGGTATAACATTACTCCCTCTTTAAGAGATGGTTCCTCCTGAAATCTTGTCGGGACGGGAACCGGATACTGGTACTGGCAACTGGGCCTTTTTGTAACCTCTTAGTTGTAGGTATACATTTTGACATTGGCCCTCAAACTAAGACAAATTAAATGTTATGTACACAGTGTGCTTTACTATGGAGCAGAATCATGGACATTGAATCAAAATGCAATAAATCGTAAATAAAAGATATTATTATTAGAAGAGTATTAAGGATTTCATGCGTAGATAGAGTGACGAATATAGAGGTGTTGACATAAGTGTTGTAGAAGGAGAATTGACAGAGGTAGGGAAATTGAAAACAGAATAAAAGAAAGGAAATTGCAATATCTCGGACGTGTGATGAGAGGCGAAAAATATAACATCCTGAGACTCATAATTCAAGGAAAAATAGAGGGAAGGAGACGCGTTTCCTGGTTGAGGAACCTGAGAGAATGGTTTGGTTGCAGCTCAAGGCAACTATTCAGAGCAGCTGCCACGAAGGTCAAAATAGCCATGATGATTGCCAACCTTAATCGCGGAGATGGCACTTAAAGAAGAAGTTATATAAAAGTGGCAAGGACTGTTTTCACTTGCATAGATAACTATGTGGGTTGCAACAGAGTAGTTCTTGGACTTCGGCGTCTTTAAATATTGCTTCCATCATATTTCGGATAACTCTCCAATCCAATTGGTGATATTCTCGCTTTGGAATCCAGCACGTGCTCCCTCAATTGGAGTAATGTTTCCCATACATCTGTGGCTGTGCTAAGTAGCTTGGTCACGGACAGTTGGCATTGAAGTTCTGCAACTCGACGAAACTTCCTTCGAAACATGGATGGCAATCCTTGTGTGCCTTTAATACTGTCAGGGATGCTATGGACCTCTTTTTCTTCAGGGGTAACACCATGTCTTGCTTTACTAGTACTTCCATATGCCCGTTTACTACTTTTGCTGGTGTTTTGCCCATTGATTCATTAACAGCGGATCTGTAGACCATTGCAAAGAACGGAAGGTACTGGTTCCAGTCTCGCTGGTGATTGGACACTATTTTTGCCAAATACTTGCCAATTGTCTTTGATCTTTTGTTCTGCTCGGATCTTATTAGGCGTCCACTCCTTGTTTACCACCGTTGTTCTTAGCACTGCTGCTTCCTTGGATTCTGTTTCATTGTAGTGGGAACAGTGTTAGGCGCGGTCTTCTACAAAAAGAATCATCGTATTTGTGCCTAAGTCAGGACCTGTGCTTAATCTTGAAATCGTATTCTTGGTATCGTTCAATACCTAGGGTGCTTACATGAAATGTTCGAACAGCTAACTTTTCCATCATGTCTTCAGGAGCTGTTCGATAAGCATATCAAATATCCGTCTTATCTTTATCCAACAATTTTCTTTCCACGACGCGTTATTTTATCTAAGCGTTCTAGGTATATCTCCATGACCTCGTATATTAGAGAAGACTTTAAAGTTAATAATTTTCGATTTTAGTTAGCGTTTCTTTATTGAGACATTTAACTCATCTCCATTATAGGTGTTTTGTTTTAGCACAGAGTTAACTGTACAGTGCTAGTCAAAAGTCCGTACCCCCCCCTCGTATCTTTTGAACGGTTATACCTATAATAGTGAAATTTGGAGGAAGGAAATAAACGGACGTAAGCTTCTTAACTAGTTATGACAGGTGACGTAATAGTGACAGATGACGTTACAGAGCCACTGTGACCGATAATTTTAAATAGGACCTTATGGTAAGTGATACCTCGTTTGAAAGGTATTTAGAATACCTATTCAGTCATACTAATTTTTTTGAGTTTAGGTTGATTTTGATTTTGGTGAATAAATTAAATAAATATAATATTGTAGTTTCGAATTTAATTAATAAAAATTCAAATGTCCGCCTATGAATTTTTTGGCAAAAAAGTTGACGTTTTTTAATTCTCTAGTAGTTTTTACATCAACGTCAACCTGTTTGACAAGTAATCATAGGCGGAATTTTGAATTTTTATTAATTAAATGCGAAACTACAATCTTATATTTATTTCATTTGTTCATCAAAATTAGCTTAAACTCAAACAAAATTAGTATGACTGAATAGGTATTTTCAATACCTTTCAAACGAGGTATCACTTGCCATAAGGTCCCATTTAAAATTATCGGTCACAGTGGCTCTGTAACGTCATCTGTCACTATTACGTCACCTGTCATGACTAGTTAAGAAGCTTACGTCCGTTTATTTTCTTCCTCCAAATTTCACTATTATAGGTATAACCGTTCAAAAGATACGAGGGGGGGTACGGACTTTTGACTAGCACTGTATATAAAATATTACTAAAATAAACTAAAGTGTTGTTGC
This sequence comes from Diabrotica virgifera virgifera, assembly GCF_917563875.1. Classification (NCBI taxonomy): domain Eukaryota; kingdom Metazoa; phylum Arthropoda; class Insecta; order Coleoptera; family Chrysomelidae; genus Diabrotica; species Diabrotica virgifera. The sequence continues at coordinate 2,232,248 of NC_065451.1, read as the reverse complement.
TAAGCAAAAAAAAAAATTCTTCTAATAATTTATTTAATCTCACTCATTTATATTGGCAATTCAGACATATATTATACATTTTAAAGTAGAAGACTTTAAAATGATATTGCCAATATTTATGAGTTGCGTTCCTGGGACGACTTACTGAAAGATAGTTCATTCGATTACATGAAATTAACCCCAACTCAAGAATATCCGTCATAAAAAATTATAGCATGTGATATGTCTTTAAAAAGACAACCAAATGCAACGACAGTAAAATTCTCGCGTTAGAGACTTCATAGTAAATCACAAGGGAAAACCAGGAAAAACCCTGTGATACTATCCCGACATCGTAAGTATTTGGTCTTACATTAATTTACTCTCAAAAAATAATACCAAATTCTGACTTGTAACATGTTTAAATTATAAATAATATTAATAATACTAGATATATAAGTAATACTAAAATATAAAATATGTACTAGCTCGATATTATTGACTTACTAATCTTGGTATTTTCTTTCTATTGACTTCCTCTTTCAGTATGGGTAACCACATCCTACTGCATTCTACCGAGGAATTTGCGACACAATTGGTTTCATTTAGCATAATTAGAGCCGCTTCTTTGAATTGCTAATATAATAGTCTGAATTGCCAATATAAATGAGTGAGATTAAATAAATTATTAGAAGAATTTTTTTTGCTTAGCAACAGCACTGTATATAGTTTGTTAACAGTATATAAAGCAAAAAAAAATAACAGGGAAGGATTTTGATTTAAAGTAATCCAAACAAGAAAAATAGCTTTAACGTGATACGGACTATGCCTACTTCATTGTTATAAATAGTCGTATTACACAAGGATTACATAAAATTCATAAATCAGAACATAAAGATCTTGTATTTTGACTTACAATCCTGAACACTGATCAGTTCATAATTACCCAAAATTATGATAATGAACGAGATTAATTAAAATATACAAAAAGCTTTGAAATTTATTCTCGAATCTCGGTGTAAGATTCCACTTAACAAATTAGCATGCCTATAAAAAAGATATAAAGTTATTAAAGCAGAAAGAATCTTAATAGAAAAGAAAAGTTATTGCTGCAATAAAAATAAATTTAGGCACTTGATTTATTCAGACTATGGTCGTTATGTTTCGTCAACTGTGTTTAGGATACATTCTTGAGGATTTTTTAGCGGTTTTAACATGTGTTTTGGTGTCTTTATCGCCTTCATTCATTTGGATACTGGTATATTAAGAAGACATTAAGGAATATGACCTCCCATTAGATTGCTAACATTGAATGACTATTAAAAAAGTCTCAATTTTATTTTTTTTTAACATTTTCAAAACTGCAACCCTGACTTTCATTGACTCAATTGCTGTATTAGTACGTTCTTTAACGGTAAAATAGTGCAAAACCTCTAAATTTTAAAGAACCACTTGGATTGACATGTTTGGCATACATAGGTATAGCTAACAAGTCAAAGAAATAAAGTGATATTGTGCCGATGTGTGCTTTTGCCCTGGGGGTGGGTTTCACCCCTTCTCGAGAGTGAAAAAGAGTACTTCCAAAATAAGTCCTGAAATGGATAAACTGACTAATTTTAAGCAACTTTTGTTCTATAGAGTTTTTTCATCATGTCAATAAGTACTTTTTGAGTTACATATTTGCGAGTGACTATGTTCATTTTTCAACAAAATAATCACGTTTTTAGACGGTTTTTCGCAAATAACTCAAAAAGTATTTTGCCGAAAAAAACATTCTTAACAAAAATATAGCTTGTAAGGAGGTGACAAAAATGTTGTATATATTAGGTCTCTAGACCTAGTAGAAACAGAGATATTAGCTAATGACAAATAGGTTCGTATTCGTCAAATTCCAAATCGAATATTTTAACGTGAAATAATCAAAAAATGAAGCACTTTTTGGGAAAAACTCATGACAACTTTTTTAAAGTGTTTAAAAAAAGCTTTATTTTTGTTTTATAAAAAAAATTCTAGCGTCAAAAGTAAACAAATTACGCCCAAAATAAAGTTGATCTTTTTTTTTTGGTAAAAAATCGGAAAAATCACCCCCTAATATCATCTCAAATGAACTAAATCGTTAGCACTTTACAAGTTGATTTACTCGCGTATGTATTGTTATATGATCTGTAAGTTTATTCGGTTTGAAGTCCTTATTTTTGAAAGGGCTGTAGATGAAAGATCTTGAAGGAGTCACTAAACACGAGAGTACCTACTCAACATTTTGAACAGCCATATCTTAACCAATTTTTGTCTTACAGAAAAACAAAAACATACAAAATATTTAGAAAAGAAACTGCGACTTTTTTCTATTTAAGATTTTTGGTATCTCAAATAATTTTTAAGTTATTTAAAAAAAAAGCATTTTTTTAAAAATAAGCAATGTAAATGGATGAAACATATAGATCATAATATAAACACAACATAACTAAAGCAACTTGTGAAGCGATAACGATTCATTTCATTTTAGTTGCTAATTAGTGGGTGATTTTCCCGATTTTTTTTGCCAAAGCAAAAGGGACCAACTTTAGTTTGAGCCTAATGTGCTTATATTTGATGCTAGAAATTTTTTATAAAAACAGAAATAAAGATTTTTGTAAACACTTTAAAAAAGTTGTAATGAGTTTTCTCCAAAAAGGGCTTTATTCTTTGGATATTTCACGTTAAAATATTTTATATGAAATTTGGCGAATATGAACCTATTTTTCATTAGCTATAACTCTGCTTCTGCCAGTTCTAAAGACCTCATGCATACACCATTTTTTTCAGTCTTTTACAGGCTATATTTTTATCAAGAATAGTTTTTTCGACAAAATACTGACTTTTTGAGTTATTTGCGAAAAACCGTCTAAAAACGTGGTTATTTTGTTAAAAAATGATCATATTCACTCACAAATAACTCGAAAAGTAATGACTTAATGAAAAAACTCTATAGACCAAAAGTTGCTTAAAATTATCCAGTTTATCCATTTCCGGACTTATTTTGGGCGTATGTTTTTTCACCCCCGAGAAGGGGTGAAATTCGCCCCCAGGGCAAAAGCACACATCGGCACAATATCACTTTTTTTCTTTGACATGTTAGCTATGCGTATGCAGAATTTCATGTCAATCCAAGTGGTTCTTTAAAATTTACAGCAAAAACCGTGAAAGAATGTACTAATATATAATATCGAAAATCACCAAAAATTATCAATAAAAGTCTAATCTTGATAGATTTCTAAAATACTAGCAGAAATTCCATATATTCCTAAAACAGGTCGATTTGTATTCCAAAGAGGACATCTTTTACCGATATAGATATGTCATTTGTCAAACCCCTTTAGATAGCTTTTGATTATATAAAAAGTGAAAAGACTGTATATTTACGGCACATATTACGAGGAAAACGATACACTTTTCAGCGACTACTACTAGAAGGAAAGATAGAGGGTAAAAGATGTCCAGGACCTAAAAAGGTGTCATGGCTGCATATCCGATCTTACCATACGATCTGCCTATCTTATCCGGTTAGCTTTTACATGTCTGACGATGTTTTCTTTCAGTACCATACAGTGTCACACATTCAGCATTACAACGCCTTCTCCAATATCCTTTCAATTCAACTCTTTGAGGGCCAAATATCATTCTGAGAACAATCCTTTCCAATACCAAAGGCTTATTTATTTCCTGGTGATGTAGAGTCCATGCTTCACTTCCATAATATGCAACTACTGGGCGAACGATTGACACTGACATGTACAAACTAGAGTCCTAATTTAGATTGTCTTTTTAGCAGCATAGATCTTAATAATGATGATAGGGAATATAATGTTCTATTCCCCGCAACTATCCTTTCTGAGACCTATTTTTCTATGTCGTTCTCATCTGTGATTACCGCCCCTAAATATTTAAACTCTTTTACTACCTCGAAGTTGTAGTCATTAATATTTATGTTCTGTCTAACTTTTGGTCTTGGATTTTTGGTTACGAGCATGTATTTCGTCTTCTCTTCATTTATTCAAAGGCCCAGAATACCTGTTTCTTCGTCGAGTTCTGAAAACACCTCGAAACACCACGAAAACAGTAACGAAATAAAAATTAAAACAGGTGTAAGACAGGGTGACACACTATCAGCAAGGCTTTGTATTACTGTCCTAGAACTAGAACGTACTTTTAAAACCCTCGATTGGGATCATACGGGCATAAATGTTGAAGAGGAAAGACTGTACTAGCTGAGTTATGCTGATGACTGATGACTGATGACATACTTTAGATAGGAGATGACTGGAAAGAGCCGGCAGAGAAATTGTTTTAAAAAATAACCTCGTGCCCAGTAACAATTTAAAAATTCAGAAAGACGAAGTAGAAATTGTTGATAAATGCATATACCTTGGACACGAAATTAGAATACCATTAGAATTAGGCAAGGAAAACCAAACAGGTGAGGTATCAAGAAGAATAGTACATGGATGAACAGCATATGGATATCAGCCAAGCATTCGACAAAGTGTGGCATACAGGACTCCTCCATAAGCTGAAGAAAAATCTTCCGTTTCAATATTATTTAATTATAAAATCATATCTCACAGATCGCTTTTCATTAGTAAAACAACAAGATGCTCGCTCAGAACTATTTAAAATAAAATCCGGTGTCCCATAAGGTAGTGTACTCAGTCCCTTACTCTTACTATACCTGTTATTTACTGCTGACCTACCTACAACTAGATTAACATAGTCGCAACATTCGCAGATGACACAGGTATTATCGCATCTCACACAGACCCCCAAAGAGCTTCGCATAACTTACAAGCCCACTTAATAAAATAGAAATTACTATAAATAAAATAGAAAAATGGTTAAAAAAATGGAAACTAAAAGCTAATGAAACAATATCGACCCACATGACATTTACCATGCGAAGAGAGAGCTGTCCACCAGTATACATAAACAACAAACAATTAGTACAAGTATAGATACAACCAAATACCTGGGCATACATCTAGATAAAAGACTAACATGGAGAAAACACATCTTCACCAAAAGAAACCAACTTGGACTCAAACTTCAACAAATGTACTGGATTCTGGGCAGACATTCAAGACTGTCAATTGAAAATAAATTAGTGGTATACAAAGCCATACTTAAACCCATATCGACCTATGGCATACAGCTATGGGGCTCAGCCAGCAACTCTAACTTGGAAATCTACAACATTTTCAAAATAAGGCATTAAGAACCGTAGTAAACACTCCATGGTACGTCCCCAACGCAATAATAAAGTGAGTTCTGAAAGTTCCCAGCATCAAAGAAGAAATCAGCAAATACAGCGAAAAGTATGAAGAAAGATTTAGTGCGCATCCAAATGATTTCGCGAGTGAATTATTAAACACGGAGGGTGAAGTTCGCAGACTGAAGAGTTATAAACCAACTGACTTACCAAATAGATTTTAGATAAATTAGAACTATTTTAAGTGTTACTATATTTTACTAGTAGTACTATCTATACATTTGTTGATTATTTAGAAAGGAAAGTTTTCATTGGAATTCTTACCTACATGTCATACCCTAAGAAAGTCATAACTTTAACTGATTGTTCCTAACGGAACAGATTGTTAAATAAATTGGAGTAATAAAAAAAACTATGAATAGCACGAAAAAGGATGGGGAGGTTGAATGATAGGAGCAACAATAAAAGACAAGATCACAAACGAAGACGTACAAAACAGAACCAGAGTTACAGATGTTGTGGAGAGAGGGAGAGAGTTTGCAGGTTAAAGTGGAGATGGCTGGGTCACGTGGTACGGATGAAGAATGGAAGGTGGATGCGCAAGTTAATCGAATAGAGACCAAGAACAGATAAACGAAACAGAGGAAGACCTCCTACGCCATGGTAAGGTGATCTGCAAAAGATGACGAAAAATTAGATCCATATTGCACAAGACCGAGAACTCCGGATACCAACAGGGGAGGCCTACGTCCGGAAGTGGACCTAAAACGAGCTGATGATTGTTTCTGGCGTTCAAAACAGTTTTTTATTTCCATCAATAATTAAAAATACATTTAGATTACCCTATTTCTTTCTCAAGTGACTTTTTAAACATGTAAACGTAGTTTAAAACACTTTAAAAGTCGATTTAAGAAATTTCTAGTGTTTCGACAAGAAAAAAAAGGAACTCCTATAGAACAAAATCATCTTATTAACACTTAAATCAATCTATAAAACTCTCTAAAACGGTACAAACGCTCTAACTGTCCGAGTCCATTTGAATTTTATCTAAAACGCTCCTAACCATTCAGGCAGTGACATATGATATTGCCTAGCAGGAATACCTACTTCCTACATGAAGCAACGATCTTATCTCTTAAGAATTCCTGCTTATAGTGCTGCTTACCATTACTATAATTGATTTTCGATAGCAGTGAATCGAATACCACTAACCCAATATTAAAATTCGACCCAGAGGTGATAAATAACGAAACTATTAGCGAAAAGTGAAAAGAACTAGGCAAGTCTTTGGGAATGTGAATGGGTCGTTTAAGTTGTCGAATGAATGTGGAATTCTTTATTTCGTAGTCTTTTAAGTATTGACTTAAAGTTATTTATGAATGGTTTTTGAAATTGTAACCATGAAATTTTGGACACGATGAATGATTACAAGAAAATTCAATAACAATCAACAACAAAATCTAATAGGTACTAAATGTTACAATTATAATACAAATACGAAGACAAATAAGAAAAGCGGACTACGAGGGTCATTCATAAACAAAGGTTCCCTATGCCACTGAGAAATCTGGCAACACTGCCTTACACATCAACTCTTCCTCTCTCTCTCTCTCTAGCAGCTTTTGAACATGGAGGTCCCGGGAACTGTTTGTTACCGCCAAAATATATCCACAAAAAACTGTTATTATGCGCCATTTTTCAATATGGCGGCGGAGATGCGAGGTGGCAAAGTTGAAATTCGAAAAGAGCATACCGAAATCTATAAGATTACTAATTTTCACAAGACCCGGAAAACTTTCCAGATATATTTTTTTCAAAAAAAAAACCTTTTTACCGCATAGTGGTATAAGGCGACAATACATTACATTATGTTACATTATAATACAATACAAAAACAACTTAATCTTAAATTTAACTAATAACTGCTATACATTTATATATTATGTACAAATTTGACCCATTCCTTCTTATTTGTATTCCCCTTTTCTCGATGATTTTGCCTAGTGTTCTATCCCATGTTTGTCGTGGTCTACCTTTCTTCTTTCTTCTTTGCGTTTTTGCCTGCCAAATTTCTTTCACCGGTTTTGTCTGATCCATTCTCTGAATATGACCCCACCAACTGAGTTGCCTTCTCTCTATATAAATTCTAACGTTGACTCGATTTCCAGATCTTCTCTTATTTGAGTGTTTCGTAGTCGTATCTCTTTTGGTAACTCCTGGAACTCGTCTAAGGTATTTCATTTCTACTGCCTGTATTTTACTCTTTTGTCGTTCTGTTAGTACCCATGACTCGCAACCAATGGTTAATACAGGTCTATATATTGAATTGAACACATTAATTTTTGTTTTTCGATTTTCGTGTTATTTCTTTTTTATTTATGAAAACTTTCCAGATAAAACTACCAAATGACTGAACTATTATTAATAAATATAAATTTATTTTCAGATATCTTCCACACTTCATTGGGTCTGCTGTAAGTTCGGTGAGTACCTACCTTCATAAGTTTGGAATAGTTTGAATATCATTCATTCATATACCTATACAATATCTTTTATAAAAAAATGTGTAAGTAGGTATTTAAAAATGAATCACACAAACAATTTTCAAAAAAATGGTTATCACATTTTGTCTCGTAAGAAGTTCATGTAGCAACAATTCTTCTATATGATCAAAGAAGTTTCGGTTGTTATGTTCATAGTCATCTGTTTGTCGCAAGGCAACGCTTAGCTTCCATATAATGTTCTTCTTCTTTCTCTTTATAAGCAATTCGCCATTGTTCATTGGCGAATTGATACAGGAAGATTGTCACTCGACATTATTGGTCATAAGTCATAAATTATTGACTTCATCTCCGTGTTAATATTGTCTGTTTTGCTTTTGCCATATATTAATACATCCTGCCAGCTGCCAGTCTATTTGCTTTTTATATTTGATTTCCCACTTCTTTGTCCAGATCTCCGTAGCTGTACAATGTAATTCCAAGATATTTTATTTCCAGTACTTGTTCAACACTGCTGCCATAAATTTTTATTGTATATCTGATTGGTTCTTTACTGATTACTATTGTTTTAGTTTTCGGAGATGAAATAATTGTCATATTGATTTTTTTTTGCTCTTATGTTAAATCTGTGGGCGAATTTTCGCAGACTATCTTCATCTTGAGCTATCAGTATTGCGTCATCTACGCAACAGAGTATTTTTACCTTTTTGTTTTTCATTCTGTATCCTCTTCCTTTGTTGACGTTTTTGATGATTTCATCCATGATTAAATTGAAGAGCATAGGGCTCAATGAGCTTCCAAATAATAAATGAACCATTGGAAACAATGTTGCCGGCTGACTAGACTTGATAGAGCGAGGAACGAAGTTATTCATCTAATAAGTCTTGTATTTGGTCTGGATCTATTATTATTCGTTGGGTATTATATGTATTTCATTGTGCGATGAAAATAATCATTCTTGCTTTGTAGCTGTTAAGTTCTTGGCAGTGTTTCTCCATCCAACTTTTCTTCGTTTCTTTATAAATATATTATTTGGGTCTACCCCAAAATCCCGACAGCCAAAATCCCGACAGCCACAATCCCGACGGCCAAAATCCCGACACGCCAGAATACCGACAGCCCAAAATCCCGACAGGCCAGAATCCCGACAGGTTTGATAAGTTTCTTTTTAACATATAATTACATTTAGTTCTTGTTTTTTGTTTATAACCATGTGTTTTTTAATTTTTGTTACTAAACAGAATGTAGTGGTCGGAATTTTTACTTATGCGAGGATTGTTGCATGACGGGATTCTGGCCTGTCGGTATTCTGGCCTGTCGGTGTTTTGGCCGTCGGGATTTTGGCTGTCGGGATTTTGGCTGTCGGGATTTTGACTGTCGGGATTTTGGGCGGCACCGCTATTATTTACCCTTTTTACGGATTTCTTTATATATGACATTATTTTTGTTCTTACATGTTCTTTTCTCGTTCCTTTTAAGATTTCTTCAGTCATCCATTTCTTTTACTTTTACTGGGTTTTACTTTCCAGCTCCCAGTTCATTTTACTGAACTTTGCATAAAATACAAAAAAAAACTTTTAAACGTTTTTATACAATCCTTATAGTGAAACCACATATTGCAAACAGAATTCGTATACTAACACAGTAATAATTGAATTTAAAAAACCATTGTTTCACTTTTGCACATATTATTATTACGAAACATAACTAAACACAACTTATTGATTATTCATTAGCAGAGTAACAATTCTTAATCTGGCCATTCTTCTACGGTATATTCTCACAAATTTTAATTTCCAGCACAATACGCCTCTAACAAAGTCACTTTCTAGACTTTATTGCGTGCTTTGTCGTGTTGAAAAATATTTCGTTGTGGGATAGACAAGTACCACGAGGTGGAGCGTTACTTATGTTACGGTACTTTTTCATGTAACGCAACAATTTAACGAAATATCTTGGTCGAGAAATCAAAAATCAAGATATACCGGTAAAGCTAATCAGATTAACAAAAATGACTATGGATGGATCTCGAGCTAAGTAACAACAGAAGCAGGTAGCACTATCAACCACGCTGTCAACATAGCAGTAAGAGGAACAGTGAAGGTCAGCGAAATTAAAGGAATTATTATAGTCCACTCCTCATCAGAAATAGTAGCATATGCAGATGGCATAGTTTCTGGAGGAAGAGACAAGGAAATATTAAAAGAAGCATTAACAACCCTGGCAAATGGAGCACGGAAAAGAGGTTTAGAAATAAACTAAGGAAAAACAAAATATCTACTCTACTCTAGGAGAGAAGATAACAAGACCAGAGAAATCAAGATAGAAAACCACACTTTTGAAAAAGTTTAACTGTTCAACAATTTAAATATTTGGGAGCAATTGTAAATGGCAAAAATAAGATAGGTGAAAAAGTAGTGGAGCGAATACTAGCAGGCAACAAAACATACTGGAGATGTTATAGACTAATGAAGGACAAGAACAAGAATAAGACTAATGAACCATGAACTAAGAGACATAATGAAGGTAGAAGATATATTTAGATTTATTAAAGCGCAGAGACTGAGATAGCTGGGACTAGATGGAAACCAGAAACTGAAAGACCAAGGAAAATATTAGGCAACATACTTTTTGAAAGACTTGAACTCTTTACATGCAAACGATATTATTGGGCATTATCAATGCGGATTCACAATGCAAATTTTAGAAAAGTCACCGGCATATAATAGCTATACACATCATCTCTTCGTCGACTTCAAAGCAGCATATGACAGTGTTAAAAGAACTGCATATATCGCAATGGTAAACTTTGGGATTCCACCCAAGTTAGTTAAATTGATAAAACTAACAATGCAAAACGTAAATTCTTTTTCTTCATCTGCCGCTTTGTAATCAATTCTGCGTGTTCATTGGCGGATTTATACCTCTATTGAAGATTGTCACTCCATCTTTTGCGCGGTCATCCAATACTTTTTCTGTTGATTGGTTATTTATCTCTTGCTATTTTGACCACACGGGTCTCCCCTATTCTGATTATGTGGTTTTTCCATTCTTTTTTTCTTTTTTTCCATTCGTTTATCACTGTACGTTACAGTTTCTTATAACGTCTTCAATCCTCTTTTGATCTTTCAGCGTATGTCCTGTAATGCATTTCAATACTCTTTATAATACTTCTCTATAATACAGAAGATGAATTACATCTTAGATTCTTACTCTGTCAAATGCTTTGTTCAAGTCAATCAGATACAGAAATGCTGGTCTATTATACCTACTCTAGTAATTTCTCAGTAATTTGCTTTATTACAAATATTTCAACTGTACACTTCAGGTACGAAAACTCTGCTGTTCTTGAGCTTTTCAAGTATTTTTCTAACTTCCTGTGTCGTCCTTCCTTTATCTTCTTCATTTTTAGTAATTCTTGGTGTTTTCTCTTCTAGTGTCATTTGTTCTTCCTGTGCATATAGCTTTCTTAGATAAGCAATCCATGTATCCTTTTTACTTAAAAATATATATGCTATTATGCATTTCCAAATGAAGTATAGTACACCGTCAAAATTTTTAAAATGACGGGTACATTGGTCATTCCCGTCTCTAACATCGGCAAGTCCCTACATACAAAGACAGAGATGCTGTAGGTAAAGGAGAAACATTTTCAACTGGTTTCTATATATGAATTACATCTTAGAGTCTTACTCTGTCAAATGCTTTCTTCAAGTCAATCAGATACAGAAATGCTGGGCTATTATACCTACTCTAGTAATTTCTCAGTAATTTGCTTTATTACATATATTTCAACTGTACACTTCAGGTACGAAAACTCTGCTGTTCTTCAGCTTTTCAAGTATTTTTCTAACTTCCTGTGTTATTATCTTCTTCATTTTTGGTAATTCTTGGTGTTTACTCTTCTAGTGTCATTTGTTCTTCCTCTGCATATAGCTTTCTTAGTCAGGCAATCCATGTATCCTTTTTACTTAAAAATGTATACGCTATCATGCATTTCCAACTGTACACTGTCAAAATTTTTAAAATGACGGGTACATTGGTCATTCCCGTCTCTAACATCGGCAAGTCCCTACATACAAAGACAGAGATGCTGTAGGTAAAGAAGAAACATTTTCAACTGGTTTCTATATATAGGCTTCGCATTTACATAACTTCATAAAAAGAGAATTTATAGCTGTCACAGTGGATTCGGTAGCAAGGCGGTAAAAAACTGTTAATTAATTATGGAGAAAATGATAAAATGATGAATATATAAATGCAGATATGTATAAGTTATAAGTTTGATTGTGCTGGAACGAAATACATTATTCAAATGAAACATTTTTGACGGTAACAAATAGTATGTTTGCCACTTTTTAAGAGAGAGAACCTATAGATATTATAAATAAGGAAATTTTGTTTTGTTTATTATGGTCATCATATATTTTTTTCTGCATTTGAGATGTAGCATTTGGGATTTGGTAATATCATATCGTAGAATACTTAAAATCTCGTGGATTGACCCGTGAGTCCCGTGAATCAAAAATGAGGACGTCCTCAGAAGAATGAAGAATAACCAGGAGGTTCTGATCACCATCAAATCATATGACATATTATGTTAAATGAAGTACTTCCCATCATGCAAGGAAAAATATTTGGAAAGCGGTGCCCAGGAAGAGTATTAATCATGAACAGAATGGAAGCATTGGAAATGTGGATTCATAGACGGATGCTGAAGATACCCTGGAGAGCAAGAAAAACTAATGAAGAAGTACTAAGGAAGGTCAATAAAGATAGAGAACTTCTAAAGACTGTTAAACATCGAAAAATGTCTTATCTGGAACATAATAGTGAGGGGAAGTCGATATAAAATATTACAACTGATCCTTAAAGGCAAAATAGAGGGCCCTAGAGGTGTAGGAACAAAACAAGTTTCTTGATTAAAAAACATTCGTGAGTGGACTCGGAGATATCAAATGCAGGACAATTATTCCATATTGCAGAAGATCGAGAAGCCTTCGCAATGATGATCGCCAACGTCGGATAATTCTGATATGGCACGTGAAGAAGAAGAAGAAGTCCAGGAAGAAGAAGAACATCCTGGTTGAAGAACATTAGAACCTGGTTCAACACAACACATGTGCAGCTTTTCCGCCCTGCTGCAGATAAGATAAAGATTGCCATGATAATCGCCAACATTCGTGACGGATAGCAGATACTTTTTCTTGTTGGATAGCAAGAAAATATCATCCTCATGTTATACAATTGGAAGACTAACAGTAGATGGATTTAAACTGTTTAGAAAATCTTTAGTTCTGTTTTATAAACAACTACGGAATGCCACGGAAGAAGTCATGGTACCTTTTGACTTGGGAGAAAGGAGCGAACGAGGAGGTATGTTAGTACAATTCTGCCTGAAAAAAACTGTACTTAAAATAAAACTACTTAGTTCAAACAGTAAGTGGGATACGAGTAGGAATAGCTAGAAATACTTTTGTGCCAAATTCAATACCGACCTTTTTGGGAAATTCTCTTGGGCCTCCGTATTGGCGTCCTAGAATGCTGCATATATCCAATAATAATGTACGGTAGCTAAAACTGGTCATTTAAAGCAAGATCACTAAACTATATTGAAGCATCCGAAATGTGATGTCTCAGAAGGTTGCTTAAAGGACCTTGAGTCGACCACATTACAAATGAAGAAGTATAAGAGAGCTTTTGTAAAGGGCGAAAGATGTATCTAAGCCATATTATAAAAAGCGACAGATACAATCTTTTAAAAACCACTTTAATAGGCAAAACTTAAGGTCGGAGTGGACCAGGTCGCAAATGACACTCATGGTTCTTCTTCCTCTTAAAGTTCCCTCTCCTATCGGAGGTTTGATATCATAATGGCTATGGTCACTTTGTTGGCTGCTACTCTGAACAGTTGTAATGAACTACAGTTAAACCATTCTCTAAGTTTCCTCAGCCAGGAGATGAGATGCGTCTTCTTCGTTGGATCCTCCCTTGCAGAATAATTCTCAGCAACTCATATTTTTCTCCTCTGGTAATATGACCCAAATATTCCAGTTTTCTAGTTTTTATACTCTTAATAAGTTCTAACTCCTTATTTAAACGTCGTAGCACTTGAACATTGGAATCCTTTGAACCCACTGAATTTTCAATATTCTTCTGTAACACTACATTTCGAACGCTTCTATCCAAGCTTCCATTCCGTATAGCAATATAGAAAATATGTAGCATCTTAGAGCCCTCAATCTGAGAGGCAACTGAAGGTCTTTGTTTGTAAGAAGTGTCTTCATTTTTATTAATGCTTGTCTTGCAGTTTCAATTCGGTTTCAATTTCTTTGCTTTGGGCATTTTTGTCATCAACCCAGGTTGCCAGATATTTGTATGTCTTAACTTTTTCTATTTGGGTTTGCTCTATCATTAACCTTTCATTTCCATGTTGTGTTTTTGAGGCAATTATAAATTTAGTTTTTTTCTTGTTTATTTTTAGTCCTTATCGAATGCAATAATCGTTAAAATTCTATTTAGCAATTCTTGAAGCGATTCCAGGGTGTCTGCCATTATAACGGTGTCATCAGCGAATCTTATGTTATTCACTATTCTTCCGTTTATAGAGATTCCGTCACTCATGGTTCAGAACCATAAAAAATATTTATAGAACTGAAGATATTAACATAACATGTGTAACACACTCATATGCACAGGTAAAGATAGGAAACAGATGAATGCCATTCACCGTCAGGACTTAGACAAGGAGACCCCTTATCTCCGTAGCTACTTAGCCTGAGTGATTTGCGAATCGAGGACCAAAACTATTGTTGGCCTTTGCTGATGGTCTAGAGGAAGTCTCCTATTTTACAAGAGACGTGAGTGAGGTATTTTCACAACCCAAGGAAAAAAACATGTAGTCTGTGTCTTCGAATAAATAAAGGGAAAACGAAATACATACCAAAAATCCAAGACCAAGAGTTAGGTAGAACATAACTATTAATTACCACAGCTTTGATATAGTAAAAGAATTTAAATATCTGGGAGCGGTAATAACAGATGACAACCACACAGAAAAAGAGGTCTCGGCCTCAGCAAGGAAAGCTGCGCATTAGAGCATTATACTCCCTATCATCATTATTAATATCCAAGTTGCTAAAAGACAATCTAAATTAAGACTGAACGTGTCAATTATTTGCCCAGTTGTTACATATGGAAGTGAAACATGCGCTTTACGTCAAAGGGAAATAAATAAGCTGCAGATGTTTGAAAGAAAGTTCTCAGAATGGTATTTGGCCATCAAAGAGATTAATTGAAAGGAGAATGGGGAAGGCGCCGCAATGCTGAATTGGTCACTGTATGGTACTGAAGACATCAGACATATAAAAGTTAATCACTTAAGATGGGCAGGTCATATGGTACGATCAGAGGAAGACAGAGTATTAACGAACTGGTTTTTGAGAGACCAGACGGTAGCAGATTAGTAGGTTGTCCCAGAAAAAGATGGAGGGATGATGTTGAAACCGAGTTATCTAGAATTAGGGTGCAACAATGGGAAATGGAAGCGTAAGATCGTAAAATATGGAGGGTTACAGTGGATGCGGTGAAGACTCAAGATATTAAGAAGAAGACTTCTAAAAAAGAAGATATTAACAAAGAGAATTTTCAAATTGTTACCCTATAATGTATAAACATACGAAATATTTAATTTTATATCAATTTTAGAATACCATACAAAAAAATCAGTCTATTTAGCATGCTGGTATATATGTGACTCCGTGTCTCTTTGTGTTTGTCAAACATCACGAGCGGGTAAAGCTTCTTGAACCGACCCTGAACTAGTGGTCCCACCGTGGAAGGTGTCTTGTGTCTCTCTCTCTCTCGGTTGTGTACTGGAAATTCCAATAAATTCAGCTTAGGGCCGCTTAATCCACGGTAGCTCGAACACTGAGCGCTGCCGCAACATCTCCGACTGTTTCGGCCTCTGTCTGTATCGTCACCATTCGAACGTTCTATACAAACGTTTGCCTACGTCTATATTAGTCGAGTAGCTTAATATTGAATTGCCTCAGTTGGACAATGCGGCACCGGATGTGGAATTGGAGTTTTTTTTTATCAGAACAATGTTTCGTGGATATCAAATATATGGTCATATTTGTTTTGGCAAGAAAAAAGAGAAGTCAAATACTCCATTGATTTAATGAATACGTTTCGCTTTTTTAGAGTTTCAAAAGCTCCTAGTTCACTACAAATAAATGAAAAAGTTTTTAAGTAAACGTCTACAATGGTGTGATTCATACTTACAAAACAATTTGCAGTTTTTTACGTTAAAAACTGTAAGATTATACAATATATATACACGAAAACAAAACTTTTTGTTTATGAACCGAGAGTTTTCGCAGAAGTGTGTGTGTACATCTTCTACCCCTAGGTGGGTGCTCATAGTTCAAGTGTGACATTATTGAACGAACTTGTTGACTACTAAGGATTTAGTGGAATAATTTGTTCGACGGAAGGTATTGTTATGTCATTATGTCTATGACTACTATTAGAAAGTTTATTTAACTTAAAATATCGGGTATGGTGTGATTCTTGTTTATTGTCTATGATGAGAGTCTCAAATCTAGCTCAAGTTATCGTTCTCAATTCTTTTATTCAGGACAGGTGGATATTTGACAATATGCCTCATTTCAAGGAAAGATATCTTGTGATAATTTTGCTGTTTGGCCTGTATTTTGACGTTTGTGAAGTCGACTTGATGTTTCTGCAAAAGATCAGATCGTACCTAGATCGTACGGTTTGGAAATCCTAATGTCGATTTTGTGAGAAGTTACAAGACCTTGAAGAGATCGGCTAGTCTGGCCAATATAGCAATGTAGCAATATCAGAATGCACTCAGCACGGGGCATATGATATACAACATTTGTATGTTATAAAGGGTCAATGGAGTTTTGGACTTAGAAAACAATTTTCCTACAGCTCTGGTGCTTCTTAGGACAATTTTGATGGGTAAGTTTTTGAAGAGTTTAATAAGCTTGTTCGTGATTTGTAGGAAGTACAGAAGAGAATCATATTTTGTGGCTTGTTCTGGGGCGAACGAGGAATTTTTCAACTATATATTATTAGGAATGGACGCTAATTTTTCACCTTTAGGTGCTTCTGAAATAGAATGCCCATAGCTTTTGAAAAATCAGAGATTCATTTTTGTACAGCTTATGTGTCAATGTATGTACTCTGAGACTAAAGGCCTTATGAGGTTATACATATCTAGTTGGGTGCGCAGGGCGGTAATTTAAGGAACGGTTGCTTACCATTTCTTTTCTGTACCACGTAGTGCCCAGTGTGTTATCCTGTATGCGAATGATTCGCATATCTAAAAATTTGATGCTTATCTCAACCTCGAATTCACATGTAAATTGAATGTGAGTATCAAAGCTATTGAACACTGATAACGTGCTCAAAATCTTATTAGGTCATGTTGCTAGGATCAGATCGTCGACACAACGCTTTACAAAGGAAACCTGGAAATTTAACTTTGTGATACTCTCATTAATAAGGTTTTCAAGCACGAAATTGGCGTTCCAACAAATTTGAACGATAACATTTATTTTACTTTTGGTAAATCCAGTTTACACTTGGGGTATTTCTATATTTGTAGCAAAGTTTTTAGGTCTCTCATTGATGGTGTGAAGCTGATTTTATTATGTACAGTGGAACCCCGATAAGTCGGCCCGCGATAAGTCGGCCCCCGATAACCCGGAAGTCCGGCTAACCCGGACCGATTTTCATGAGATAAAACAACAAATTGTATACAACTGTACGTAATTTAGATGTATTGTTCATGTGTATTTCATGTTTCGCAATTATAATGGAGTTTGCCTGTAAGTATACAGTGTTTTATTAATTTTTACCATATTCTCCGGCTAACCCGAATTTTCGATAACCCGGATCGGCCGCAGTCCCGATTAATCCGACTTATCGAGGTTCCACTGTATTGCCGTTATTATTGATCTTGTCGAATCGTCAGGTCATTGTCAGGTCATTGTTTGGAATGGCATATTTTTTACAGAGCTTCTTCTTTTCTGCTTCTTCTTCTCCTTTTTGTGTAGACAGAACTCTGTCTGTTTTGTACAAGAGTATGACTATGTATGTTTTTACAGAGTAAGTGAAGCAATATGATTCCAGTTTCTTCTGTGTCTTTGAGCACTTCTCCTCTTATAATATCTGGACCTGGTGCTTTGTTATACTTAAGTTTAGTGAGTGTCAGTCTTATTTCATACAAAAAGAAGTATAGCAGAAAAAGAAACAAACAAACAAAAAAAGATACATAGAGTGAAAGAGAGATTTATATCCAATATCGGATTGAAAAAATTACAAAAGACTTTCTTAATTTGTAAATAAATACAGGGTGTTTCATTAATAATTGTCCATATAGTAACTGGAGAAACCTTAGCACAAAATACGAAGATTTAACCTAAATCACTTAAATAAAATGTGGTTCCTTACCGAGTTACAGGGTGTTTTATCTAAAAATTTAAAAAGTATTTTTGCTCAGCATTTTGAAACTATTCGACGAATCACTACCATACTTGGCAGAAAGTGCGACTACTAGACACCCTACTAAATTATGATAAACAAACTTTTCTAGCTACTACCAGAGGCGTACGAAAGGGGATGGTGAATGGTTGACCCTTCTCAAATTGTACGCCACTGGAGGAATTACTATTTTAGTGCCATTTTTAGATTCTCCAATACTTTCTACGTAAATAATATATTCTTTAGTGGTAACGATAAAGTCATTAGTTTTCGAGATATTTGAAGTTAAATATGAAACGGCACAGTTATTTTGATTATTTTATATGATTCATAATATGATTAAAATTTAAAAATTATTTGTACCCAGTACTTTAAAACTGTTTGGCGTATCCTTATCATACTTGGCAGAAAGTACAGGTACTGTGAATGGTACTAAATTAAGATAAATTAACGTTTCTAGCTACTACCAGGGGCGTACGACAAGGGATAGTGGCTGGTT